>NW_024096970.1:10025000-10727500 GCF_016545835.1 Crotalus tigris | reverse complement strand
TTGATCTGGAAGGCATGGATATATTTTGGGTCTGAAATTGTAAGTTATTTTATAGCCATAGGTAATATGAAAGAGTTCAAAATCTGCTTTTCTGTGTATGTTTGCTAATGTAAGTTAATTGTTCCTGCAAATCTTCCAACTGGAATTCATATTTTATTATATGACATGTTTTATGGCACTGAGATATTGTAAGCAACTTCCCCCTTTGGTTTACCTGTTTGCTGTTTAAATGAATTCAACTTTTCTATGGCTTACTTTGTTTTGAGAGCACTATTATCAAGTTTTTTTTGACATAAAACTTCAAGAGCGAAATCATTATTAAGCTAAAAGTTCAGCATCATGAAATTTAAAATCCCAAGCGGTGTATAAACATTAAAAGAAACTTTGGACTGCTAATCCTAGGAAATGAGTTTTATGGACTGAATTCAACAAGGCTTCAGAAATGGTTCCATCTGCTGCCTAGCAGCTGGTGAAAGGATAAATTTAATTCATTAATTCATTTGGAAAAAAAGGATCCAAGTACTAAAGACTTCATTGCTCATAATGCATATAGGTGGAAATCAAAACTGAAATTTGTCGTAGTAAATCATCTTTGATAATGATCAATATTTCTGTTACTATTTTTCCAACAATTCTGAAAATGCATCTGAAATGTTTTGAATGACATAAACTATTACTTTCATTTTTTTAAAAAAAAGCAGACTAGTTTTTTTAAAATGTACCAGGTAATATTTCAGCCACACCTCCCATTTTCTTATGCTATAACTTTATTCTACACAACTTTGAAATTGCTATCTGGGAAACTATTCTCTGGCTTATATCAATTGAGAAAATAAATAAATTTGGTTTCTTTTCCCTAATAGTAAAACAATTTACTAAGCAGCTGTATATGTTTGATTAAAGTGAATTGAATTTATAGTGGAGAATTAAATCTGAGTATATACATTCAAAATTCAAGAGTCAGATATCTTCTTGAGGGAAGGCATGTAATTTTTGTCTTGTGCACAAAGAGGAGAAAGTGGGAAGAAATATTTCTTTCCTACACTTTGACCCACTTTCTTTCACATCTACTAAAGTTTTACAAGAGTTATATATGGAAGTCACATGAGTTTTTGCTTATTTGTTTTCTAGAATTATTTGTCTACTTCGCTTAGAACAGTCACTGACAATGCTGGTCTGGGTGCAAAGTTTATTGAATTCCAATCCTCTGGAGGGCATTATTTTGGGAAATCTAACTTAATGCTTAATACAGTACAATGCTATAGAAATATTACAGCTGAGAGCATTCCTGTTTATCTTATGTCTGTACTTAAAATATAGCAACAAACGAAAGATTTATCAAAAGTTTGACACTCTTTCAAAAACCTCCTTAACTTTTAAACCAGGCGTTGCTAGGCAAATCTGACTCATTCCTGCCCGATGATCATATTGAGCGATAAAGTTTAGACAGTAACGCAATTACCATACATGCCATGATGAGCATATAAAATGGGTGCATTTGTGTTCCTCCCTGAGATGATGATTTCATGAATGATACTGTATTTGGCTATCCACGTTTCCTCTGTAGCACATAGCTCATTACACTGGGCTTGCTGGATTTACTATAAAGGTTCTGTTCACACCTTGTGGGTTGGGTTAAGAATTAGGATTTATGCATTTACTTCTGCTGCTTCATTGTTTATACAGCTTTGGTTTAGTTTTGATTCCTTCCCCCCCCCCTTTTTTTTTTTTTTTTTGCCTTTGAGGCTCTTCTACAGTGTCAGCTGCTGACTGATAGTAGGAGAACGGCCTCATGGTGTGAATGAAAGGGACCTAGCGGTTGGTAAACAGAGATAAGGAATAAATAGAGCACAGGCAAAAGGAGATAGTTCTGTGAGTGCCCAGATTGCCGCCAGTCTGTTCAAGTGAGATGCAGTGCCTGTCCTTTTCCCAGATTAAATTAGTGAGCGAAATCTCCAGTGACCTCCTCCCCTTATCCCCATACTCTTTAGCCAAGCTGAACAGCCTCTGCTGTAAAGTATTCATTTTATCTAGGGACAAGTTGGACAATAGAACTCTCCCTGATACTTATGGACAGCTGTCGTCATTCAGTGGGGTTTTGAGCATGTCATTCTTCATAGGAGTTAAAAGGGTTTATGGCTTGTAACTGAAAAGAGAGCAGAGATTCATGAATGCCAGCTCTGAGGGTGCATGGAATGAGGGAGCAAGGAAAGCACACCTTTGCCCACCTGTGTGGGGAAAAAAAGATTCATTTTATTTTGTTTGCATTTGTTTAAAAGGATTTCAGGATGAAAATGTAATTACACTGAAGCATGATCTAGATGCAGAAATTAACATTCACAAATGTTCAGGATCTGGGTGACAAAGTTGTGGCAATTATTAAAGGTCACCAGTACAACCCTTTCCTACTGTCCCATTCCATTCAGACCCATTGTCTGTGTTTAAATCTCATGCCTCTTCCCTTCAACAAGCTCCCAAGAAACATTAAAGCTTCACGAGATACCTCTGTAGTCTTTTTTTTAAAGTGATTTACTGCAAATATATTCAGCATCTGACTGATTAAATAGACCTTCGGCAACCTTGAGGGTCAGTGTGTGGAGTATGTACATAGAAAATGCATCAGCCCATTGTACCCTGGCAGCTAATGAGATTGGTCGTTAAGTAAATGACACAAGCCTACAAAAAAAGCTTAGCAGCTCACTAGAGTATCACAGAGTGTCCCTGCACACTACACAACGACACAAACACTGGACTAACCTAGCCCACCCCTGCGTTATTCTACATCACTGCTTCCCTGATGTCAGCGCGAGAGACAGAACAAAGGCTAAAAGGCACACGGTAAGTCAGTCTGACAATTATGCCCTGGGGAGAAAGTAGAGCAAATTTTAGCCTAAGCCTAGGCTTGGAAGTCCATTTCTGGACAAGTAGGTCATAATGCAAAGAAAGCTTTTGTGCCACTTCAGTATAGGGGATTTAAAAAAAGAGAGATGGTGCTTTTTCCTCTCTTTGTCATCTTCACAAAAGTTTTGAATTTCTAAAGTAAAGTGGAAAGATGGGATGCTCAGTGAACTTAATGTTGTGGGGGACTTAAGAGATGGTGGTGGGGAGAAATGCATTCTTTTGTCAAATCTAAACCTAATAAGTGCTACCTCTGCTGATTCTTCTTCCTATATAGTCAACTTTGCAGGAACCGACTCTTTTCTAGCTCTCTTCAAAACTGAAAGTGCTTGAAGCTATAGAATAATAGCTTAACTGTGGATTAATTTCTTATTTCCATCAACTTGCCAAATGGTTAAGAAAAATGGCATTGGAAATGAAGTTTTCATAAAATAATGTTTCAGTTAGAAGCCATGGCATTACATCAAAGTCAAAGTCTCCATGCTTTAATTAAAAAATAAAAGAAGAATGTCGGGTACTTTTGGTTGCAGTCATAAAATCTATAAAAATGTAAAAATGACAGCTAATCAAACTTGTATGGTTTTGTTGTTAAAGTAGTAATCACTGAGTTTAGGAGATCAAAGGATCTCTCTCTCTCTCTCTCTCTCTGTGAGTGTGTGTGTATATACACATACATACATCCATATATACTTTTTATTTTGTTTTTCACATTCTGGAAAAAAAAAATGGCAACAGGAAGTTGTAGGAAAGTCTTGCTACCTGAAACATTTTCTTCTGCTTTTATCTTCAAAACTAAAGTAATACAATAGATAAAAAGTGAACATCAATTACAAATGTGTAAGATATGCATTTTAATGTGTCTGTTGATAAAAATCATTATGATATTATTTGCCCTTGATTAATAGTTAAAATTTCAAATGCAGAGTTATTGCATTACCATACTGGTATAATCTATTTTTTTATTTAGTTATTGCATTTTGGAAAATAAGCATTCTGAGGTAATTTACAAACCTCTGTAAGTTATTTTTATTGAAGTATTTGTAAGAGGCTAATTGAAAGTTTTTAACTAGTTGAACACATTTATTTGAAAGCAAACATCACAAATTTGACATCACAAATTTGGACAGAAAAGAGGTTTATTATTTCAACATAAAATTGCAAATCAAAGCATACTACAGTCATTGAAAATATTAATGTGGGTAGAAGACCACAAACACACAATTAATATTATTTGAGAGTACCTTCGTTATAAAGCAGATGCTGCAAATTCAAACCTCCTTTATGAATGCTTAAAAGTTAAATTGTGAGTAGAATGGATAGCAATATGTGCATTTTGTGTACCAGGTTATTAATCTACAACTGTTCTTTACACCTTCAATTTCTTTTGCTAGGAAAGCTGAATTAGAAGTGTGTCAAGTTCAAGTTAGTAATTACAATTTACCATATGTTCCTGAGTGTTTGTAACTCAGTAACACATATGTTTGTTTAATTCTACAAAACTGTTAACTGCTACAAAAGTAACATAAAATATAGCGAAAAAAGTAATACTGCATTCAAGCAAGTCTATCTACAAATTGCATTACATTTCTCAGGAAAGCATGTCATTTCAGCTAGAGTTTTAAGCTGAAACATTTCTAATTCGTGTTTTTCATGTAGTCAATAAGTTAAAATCTTGACTACAATTGTAAATTCTCATAGAAGATTTTCAGAGTAGCATCAAGTGATTGTTTAGACAGTTTGGAGAATTGTAATGGAAAACATGTATTTATTAAGTGTGTAGACTTACAAAATGACCATGTGCCAGGTTAGAGATCTAACTGAATATTTTGCAATGCATTCATAAAAAACTACGTCTATACAATTTTTCTGGGCATTATATTTTTCTATATAACCATCAGACTATTGAAAAAGATTTCAAATATCTAATATATTTAATTCCTACCATGTTTTTCATCAGTAGATCTGTAACTCCAAAATATCATTAGAAATAGACCCTGCAACCTTCAAAAAGTTTATTATTTTATAATTGAAACATGGCATGGTGCAGAATGAAGCTCCTTCTTGAGTTTTAAGAGTTTTAAGAGTTTTAACCAACAGTTTCACTTCTATAGGCTCATTCCTGTTGTTTACAGATATGGGAACTCCCCTTTTTTCAATTTAAGAAGATGATATGTATGCTTTTTAAATATGTGTAGAACAGTCTCTTCCAAGACCTTCTCAATATCACAGACTGCAACATTATATTTTCTACATAACAACATAAATGGACTATTAGTTGAGCGTAGCAGGGGTTGAAATTAAGTAACTTGGTAGAATCACTTAAACTTTGCAAGTCAAGGCTTGTGTTAACTATAGACTGTTAACTGTATGGTGACTTTTTAAAAAATGTTTTAATAAGAAAATCTTAAACTGCTTATAAACTGTAAATTTAGGTTCCATTTGTCACTCAAGTGAAAAATAAAATAATTCCAAGGGAGAAAACAGGTAATGAGAAAGTCTTGGAGATATCTTAGGAAACTTAGAGGAGTCAAGATAGATTGAGTTGTTTAAGGTTTGTTCCTACTATGTTTGCTTGTGTGGGGAGGGTTGTTCATAAATTTTGACTTATGTGTAAAGCCTGTCAAAAGTTAACTTTTTGCCTGTGTGACTGTTCACTCACTCACTCATTCAATCACTCGCTCGCTCACACAAGAAACCAACAATATCTTGAGAGAAAACTTTCTAGCAAAAACAAATTATGCTAGGATCCTGAGCTTCATGGAATATTTTGGGTGCTTAAGTATGCTCTTGTAAGCAAACTAACTGAAATGATGTATCTAAGCATTCCTCTATACTCTTTTCCCCTCAAATCATAATTGCATTTGTCAAAGCTATTTTCATTTGAAGTGAGATTTGGAGCTGTGCAATGTTTCATCACAGAATCCTTCTTAAAGTGATTTTATGTACATTCAAGTTATTGAAATATTTTATCCTGAAAACTGCTTAGAATTATTAACAATATTCAGTTTTCAAAGGAACATATTTCCCCATATAATATCTCATATAGAAGGATGACATTCACTCTATTTCTATTGAAACATCATTCTTTGGTTGTACATGAAGCAGTTGAATTGCAAAATGAAATGTTAATATTTCCAAAACTGATATTAGTATCAAACTAATATTAATAAAACAGGGTATCAAGAACTGGTTTTGTTAATTCTCAATAAAAAAGTAATGATCAAAAAATTCTTAGCCCTATCAATATCAGATGTATGATACTGAATAAAACAGTGCTCAAAAACTGCTTCTGTAGCCAGTAAGTGATATTTACAATGTCCAAATGCAATCAAACATTAAATAGGACTTATCTCCAAAGGAGACTGTGTTTTCATTGTGCTGAACCAAATTGTTCTTCAATGACATTTTCTTGTCCCTTAATTATAGTATGAAGATATAAATCCATTTGCAAACAAAATTGCTCTTTTTCTATTTTGTGCTCGTAAAAACAGCCCAGCAATTTAAACTTAATGTGCTCCTTTACATTTGTCTCATGCAGCCTGATCCTAAATGTATTTGTTTAAAAGTAAGCCTACTGGATTTCACTGTTTACTCTCAAGCTGTGCATATGGATTGTATAAAAATGTACTACTCATTACTTTAGATTTAGACAGCCAAATTATAATTGTGCCTGCCAATTTATTATGATAAATCTAAGCTTTATATTAGCAACAAAACCTTATATTTCCAATTGTAGACATTCTTGTAGACATGCAATGAATTTTTTAAAAGAGAGTAGCACTTATTATTTTCATATGCAGACCTTAAAACATTTAAAATTTAATAGAAGTAACAAGATACTTTTGGATCCAAAACCTGTTGGATGAAATTCTCAAATAATCTTTTGTTTGGGATCCTTTTTCAATAAGGATCTGTTATGTTTATCAGCTTTTGTCAAAGGATTATGACTTTTCTATAAATGATGTTTGGAAGCAAAGATAACAGATAGTATGTTGAGTGAAAGCAAAATAATTATTTGGCCAAAGATCACTCATGCTATAGGAAGAAAATACATAATGTTTAACTTAACAAGTTGCTTGAGTAGAACTTGTTGGGTTCTGTATGTGAGCTGTCACTCTTAACAAAAAGGGTTAAAGAAAATGCATTCTGTTGCATCTGCTTATTAAATCCCTTACTTTAGTAGAAATTCAAATTTTGTAAGATTATTCGTTTTATTGATGCATATAATTATAATCACAAGCCATCTGCTGATTTGGCAGGCATGGTTAAAATCTCTAACTCTCATAACCTTTCAAGTACAGTGCCTTTGGGACTCTATTTCACTTTTATATTTTGGAAAACACATATGAACAAACAAGAGAGGTCATCTGCCAAGTCAGACCTGTTAAAAAGCATCCCTCTGCATTAGCAACACTGGACTTAAGTGTAAGGAATTTCCTGGGTATTGTGTGTGTGTTTTAATTCCATCTTCAGGAACAGATTATTGTCCAGTGGGTTTGGGGAATTTGATTTTTTTCTGGGGATTAAGCTCTTTCCTGTCACACTTGAGACCTGATTTCTTTTCTCAACCAAAGGGACGAACAATGCTCAGTTTGAAGTACAAATGTTTAAAAAACTGGGGTACCAAGGGTGTAAAACACAAAGCTACATACCAAGATCTGGATCCAGATCATCCCATCAACTTATTAATTAGCCTCAATGAATCAGTGTTGCTTCAGCCACCATTGGCAACAGGAGTAATAATAATAATGACAAATTTACAATACTGTGGCATGATTTGTAACAGTGATATCTGAGCATTGAAAAACAGGATATCAAAGTCATTTTTTATTTAAAGTTCAGGAACTTCTTTGGGGCCATTAACAGAACTTTTTCTTGTCTAGTAAAAGAGCAGGATTATTTTGCATCAACCGTTGCCTTTCACCATGACAAAGCTGGGCCCCTAAATTTTAAGAAGTAGAGTGGCAGTACACAATATCTTGATTGAAACTGGCCTGTTTTTTAAAACAAAACAAAACAAAAAACCTTGAGGCCTGTTCATACCTTCCTGGCCTGCATTTTTACAGTGCCATACACTGTGGCTTCTGACCAAAGAAAGTATATGGATGATCCAGCATGAATTATGTTGAAATAATTTTACATATGAATAATGTGGAATATAGAATTAAACTGAGCAGGTGGGTGAAAAAATTTGGTAATGCCAAATGCTAGAGATATAAAACTTTGAGAACATAATAAGTATTAAGGAAATGCTCCAAATAAAATGTGGTGGAAAACCAGCCATAATATTCTCCTTCCAAATAATATTTTGAGGTTACTTTGTTATATTTTTAATTGCATTCTCAGCTGTCAGCTTGCATCTTCTTTAATAGAACCCCAAACACTCTATGCAGTATGCATATTGCTTTGCACCTTTGGGGAAGTTTGATTCTCGCACCACCCCAGCTCTGTATCGGAAAACAGGAGGTGAATGCACATGTTGGAAAGTGTCTGCACAGCTGAAACTAGGGAAACCAGCTGACTGTGTCTCTGGTTTATTTTGCAACCAATTAAGTATGACATCTGTTGAAACTCAGGAAACAAGACTCCCTTCCCCCTTTTCATGGCGTTATTTGAATGGCTTGTCTTTCACATGGAAATCACAAAGCATCAGTGGAAAGCAATTTAAAAGGCTGGATTTGTAGCACAGGTTTATTTTCAGGTGGAGTCTATATTCCAGTATACAGGAAGAGAATGACCATCCATTGGAAGACATATTGCTTCATTTGTATGGATTCCTATCTACTAATAGCATTACTAATGGCTAAATTAAGCCTACTCCCTATTGTGGGATGAATTCATAACAAGGCATTGCATTCCCAAATTTTTGTTTGGGGACTTGGAAAAAAAAGCCTCATCAGACAGGTAAATGGGAGATAGATGCTCTACTAATGTTGTAGAAGAAATGTTGCTCTTTATCATTTATAAATAATGCATTTTAAGCTTCAGCCAAATCCAGAGCTCTACAAATAAAAGATATGCTACGCTATGCTATGCTATGCTATGCTATGCTATGCTGAAATTTTCTTCTGCCTTTTTTAACCATATTCATTAATTTTGATGGGAAAAATAGCTTTTAATTGTTTCTCCCTTTTTGACAGAGTGGGTGTGAGATTATTGTGAGATTGCCAAAGGATATGTGTAACTTTTCTTTCTTTCATTGTATCTTTTGCTCTCTTACATTTGCATGTACATCTCTGTGGCTCAAATGCTCTCCCCAGCCCTTTTCTCAGGGTCTTATTTCTAGAGAAGCTTCAACATGGCTTCCTAAAATAAAGCTAGGATCAAGCTGGTTTTAGAAGAACTTTGAAATGGAAGCTATTTTAGCTGTCTACATTGTGTTGCACCTAAAATGTTTCACATTTCAGATTGTAAACAAATGATTAAATAGTAACAGGAGCCTTCCTCTCACCTTCCACACTAAAAAAGTTTCCAAAAAACCATAAGGCAGCTCCTTCCACAACGTTTTTCTAGAAGTAGAGGAGGGCATGGCTGAGCATGGCTGGGCAGCAAAGAATGGGGAAATGAGTGAAAGATTACAGTGGTGCACTTTTTGCCATATCACAACAAAAACCAGGTTGCAAAACACCATAAAAAGAAATGCATGAGAGTGAAGTATAAAAACAACAGTTTCTTTTATGTAGAAAGAAAACTCCGGAAATTTTCAGATTGTTCCTTCTTAGTACCTTATTACACCACTAAAGAATGAAATTGGTTTGTTCATAGATATCTTGGAAATCCATAGATGAAATAGATTGTTGCCCCAGTTAAATCAAAATAATTTCATTGGCTACTTCTGGATCTCTCTATCACTTTTTTTTTTAAATGATGAATGTCTTCTATGCGTTCTATATTTATTTTCTATGTCCCAGGCTATTCTATACACTTTACAGACTGAAAAACAAAATAACACTGACAAGTATCAAAATGAATAATACGTAATACATTTATAACTAATATTAATTATGTTTGATAATTAATTCAGAGCTTTGAAGAGGCATATGGAGCAATCCCCCTTCACTTTTCCAAAATAGTACTACTTTATTATTAAACATTATTCTATCTAACCTGAACATTTTATCCAGCTCACATATAAAGCAGCAGGATTTTTTTTTTCAAATTTCAAATTTTTACAGATTAATCTGCAGATAATGAAGATACTCGTTGACATATAACTATATTTGATCTGATTGTTAGTTCATTGATTATTCCATTTTTCATTCTCATTTTTTTCCTTTTATCTAAGATGTTTCTTTTTTGTAGCTTTGCCAGAATTATCCTATTTGCTTTCGGCTCAGTTGGGGTATATTTTTTGTGGTTTATTGTTTCTCTATAGAAATATTAAAAAGTACAATTTATAAATAATTTCTGTTTTTCATTTTACTGACAGAAATGCCTTACTTCTAGTATACTAATAATTAAAACTGAAGTCTCAGTGCAAACTGAAAGAGCCAGTTTGGTACAGTGGTTTAAGGCAAGGCTTTTCAACAAGTGGTACGGGTACCATCTGTGGTACATTGGCAGCTGGCAGGTGGTACGCGACCATCCTAGAGAAGTGGTAGTGGGAGAGGGGAATGAGCTGAACTGTGGTAGCACCACACAAGCCTGAGCAAGAGATGGCTGGAGCTGCAGGGCTATCAGGGCTCAGCAGAAGTGCCAGGATCAGTGCCGCTTTCCAGCTGATTGGTGCTTCTTCAGGGCTATAGGGCTCAGTGGAAGCACCAGGATCAGCACCAGGCTCCAGCTGGAGCTCTGCACTGATCCTGGTGCTTCTGCTGAGCCCTGGAGAAGCACCAATCAGCTGGAAAGCAGCACTGATCCTGGTGCTTCTGCTAAGCTCAGAAGAAGCGCCGATCAGCTGGAATGTTGCAGCATCTCCAGGGTCTTGTGATTTACATTCAGATGCTTGGCAACTGATTCATATTTATGACGGTCACAGTGTCCCAGGGTCATGTGAAGTGACCAAAACCTGCTGCAACCACCCAGCAGACGGGGGGAATAAAAACCAAACACTTCCCTCATCCCAACTCTGTTCCAATCCTCAACAGAAATGCTCACAACAATGAAAACCTCGGACAGAAGGAAGAGTGCCGCCAGGTGGACAGGCAGGTGTCTTGCTCGGCTGTGGCTTGGGGGGCACTTTTTTCAGTGCCATTGTAACTTTGAACAGTCACTAAGCGAACTGTTGTAAGCCGAGAATTACCTGTACTTTATCACTTTTTTCCTTTTTTTTTTTTTTGGTCATCAGGTTTTTGACACCTTGCTAGGTGACTGGTGGTACTCGGATATTGCCATATCCTAAAAGTGGTACAATGGGTGAAAAGGTTGAAAAGCCCTGGTTTAAGGCATGAGGTTAGAAACTGAGACTGTGAGTTCTAATGCTCAGGTGACTAAAGATGTCATTCTCCTCCAGCTCTAGGAAGAACACAAAGGCAATCAATTTCTGAGAATCCTGTCATTAAAACACTGCTGGGATGTCTCCAGGCAGTCACCAGGATTCAACACGAACTCAAAGATGCATGCACATAAGCTAAATATATTTTAAAAGGTTTAAACCCCCCTATCCAGTCATGACTGACTCAAGGGGGTGGTGCTCATCTCCAATTCTCAGTCGATGGAGCCTGCATGACTGAGAGACATTTCCATCATCATGTGGCCATCATGAAAATATGGAACTCAATAACCTTTCCCGCCAAAGTGGTACCCATTTATCTACTTGCACTTGTATGCTTTCAAACTGTTAAGTTGACAGGAAGTGGGGCAAGTAGTGGGAGTTCACCCCACCACACTGCATTCTGGGCTCGAACGCAGGCTATTGGCTTTCCAGCTGACAAGTTCAGCACCATTGAGCCATTATGCCCCACTAAAGACATAGGTTCTGCAAATATTCATACATGACATTTTTTCACTAATGATCCACTCCATACTCCTGTTGCCATGCAGAGTTAAATATAGTGTTTCACTCCATTTGAATTATACATAATCATAAACTTGTAATGGAATGTTGAAATATTATTCAAATGATTATGTAAGGACTTCATAGTCCATAGGGCTGACTTGGAGTGCATTAACATGAACATAAATTTGAGATTATGGAAGAAATTGTTCTATAGTATATCCACAACATATGGCCACAACTGAGATCAGAATTTCTGTCGGCAAGCAAGACAGTTGTTGTGAGTGCCACCTGATTTTATGACTTTTTTTCCCTGATTGTCAAGTGTATTACTGTAGTTGTTAAGTGAATAATACAGTCTTTAATTAAATCCAGCTTCTTCAAATGACTTTGCTTATCAGAAACCAGTTGGGAAGGTTGCAGATGGCAGTCACATGACCCTGAGATGCTGCAGCTGTCTTAAATACATGCAGGTTGCCAAGCATCTAAATTTTGATCGTATGATCAAGGGAATGCTGCAACAGTAATAAGTGTGAGGATCTATCATAAATCATTTTTTTCAATGCTGTTATGAAAAGTCACTAAATAGTTGGTTGTAAGACAAAGACTACTTGTACTCAGTTCTGCTGGGCAAACTCTGTTTGGAACCCTGACTTCTGTTCTAATGGTGACATAATAGTAATTTCTGAAACCCGATTTTTGTTATATAGAAGAATGTGTTTTCTGTTGCCTCAGAGATATCAGCCAGGTTAAAACCACAAAAAAGCAGGTTCAAGCTAGGCATCAGGAGGAAATTGTTGCTTATATAAAAATGTTTAAGCAGTGAAGGAGGCTGACACATGATGGAGTGACCTAGAGGTTTTTCACAGATGCTGGATAATTGTTATTTTTTATTATTTTTATTTATTTTATTTATCCAATGTATATAGTCACCCATCTCACTAAAAGTGACTTTGGGCAGTATACAACAAAGCTAAAATGTGAATAAATACATAAAACCACTTACCATCAATAAAAACATTTAAAACCGTAAAAACCAAAACAGACAAGGAAATAATACATGAAGAAAAGTTCATAATGGACCTACCTCAGACGTTCACCCATCCCTGCTGACATAATCTTAAGTGACATTTGGAAGCTCAGAAGTGGTGAGCCAATCTCACCTCAGAAGGGGAGAAGATTCCACAATGTGAGTGCCATCACAGAAAAGATCCACCACCTAGAGCCTGCCAAATGGAGCTACCTAACTGGTGGAACCCATGACATGCCCTCTCTTCTGGTGGGGTGGCAGATGAAATCAGGCAAAGGCAGCCCTCAGGTAACTCAGACTCATGCCAGGAAAGGCTTTAAGGGCCAGCACCAGCATCTGAATTGGACCCCCCAAAACTGGCAACAAATGCAGCTTGTGAACAGAGGTATAACATGTATTCTAACAGAAACACACATAATTGTTCATATTGTCACATTTTGCACTAGCTGAAATTTCCAGATACTCTTCAAGGGCAGCCCCATGCAGAGCACATTACAGTAATCAAAACAGGGAGCTGACCAGGTCATGACTGACTGTGACTAGGGCCTTTTGATCTAGGAACAGACACAACTGATGCCCATTACAAAATTGTACAAAGGCCTGTCTAACCACAACTGCCACCTGCTCACTGAGCAGGACTTGTCAGTACAGGAAGACACCCCCCCCCCAGATAATCACAGGATGTTTTTGGAGCAGTGCAACTTTATTCAGCACCAAAAAGAGTATCCAAAAATCACAAAACCTTAAAACCCAAAGCCACTCAGTCTTGACTCTCTTCTCCAATCACCACTGACTAGAACTGATCTGATTGTATTGAAAGTATTGCTGAGAGGTCAAGTAAAGCAATGATGGACTTACATCCACCATCCTGCTCATGCCATATATCATTCAAAACCTTGACCAATAACATTTCTGTTCTATCCAGATCTGAATCCTGACTGAAAAGGATCAAGATAATCTTTCAGAACCATTCTACTGGATCATACACCTAGCAGATTAGATGGTCTCTAAGGTCATTCCTTCCACCACTATGATTTTATGTTTTGCAGTGTGTTTAAGTTTGAAAGTAAAGGTACAGGAAGCTATTCTGAAGGATTATGGAAAGGATATTTTATATGTTGCTCCTAAATATGCCAGTTTATAATCCAGGAATGAAATTCAATGGTGAAAAAAGCAAGGTTCTAGATTAGGCAAGAAAAACCAAATGCACAGGTATAGTATAGGGGGTACCTTGCTCAATAGCAGTAACTGTGAGAGGCACCTCAGAATCAAAGTGGATAATCACTTAAATATGAATCAGCAGTGTGCTGCAGCTGCCAAAAAGGCCAACACAGTGCTAGGCTGCATTAACAGAGGGATAGAATCAAGATGACGTAAAGTGTTACTACCACTTTACAATGCCTTGGTAAGGCCACACTTGGAACACTGCATCCAGTTTTGGTCACCACAATATAAAAAAAGATGTTGAGACTCTAGAAAGAGTACAGAGAAGAGCAACAAAGTGATTAGGGGACTTGAGGCTAAAGCATATAAGGAACGGTTGCTGGAATTGGGTATGTCTAGTTTAATGAAGAGAAGGACAAGGGGGGACATGATAGCAGTGTTCCAACATCTCAGGGGCTGCCACAAAGAAGAGGGAGTCAAGCTATTTTCCAAAGCACCTAAAGGCAGGACAAGAAGCAATGGAGGGAAACTAATCAAGGAGAGAAGTAACCTAGAACTAAGGAAAAATTTCTGACAGTTAGAACAATTAACCAGTGGAACAACCTGCCTCCAGAAGTGGTGAATGCTCCAACACTGGAAGTTTTTAAGAAGTGACTGGACAGCCATTTGTCCGAAATGGTATACGGTTTCCTATCTGAGCAGGGGGTTGGACTAGATGACCTCCAAGGTTCCTTCCAACTTTATTATTATTGATCATTGCACAGTCAGCCAGATGTTCAGACTGGAACATCTGGCTGACTGTGCGATGATCAATAATAATAAAGTTGGAAGGAACCTTGGAGGTCATCTAGTCCAACCCCCTGCTCAGATAGGAAACCGTATACCATTTTGGACAAATGGCTGTCCAGTCACTTCTTAAAAACTTCCAGTGTTGGAGCATTCACCGCTTCTGAAGGCAGGTTGTTCCACTGGTTAATTTAAGGTTCCTTCCAACTTTATTATTATTACTACTACTACTACTACTACTACTACTACTACTACTACTACTATTATTATTATTATTATAATGTTTCAGTTCGAATAGAATTAGTAATAGATATGTGTTCAGATACATGTACATTCCATACTTTGATGGCTTGTGCTGTACCTCAAAAGGCTTATGCTTTTACTCCTTCTGATGTTCACTATCTAATGTTTTTCTTGTTCAGTTAGAGAGGATGAGGATGAGGATGATGACGATGATGATGATGATGATAGGATGATGTTATTCATTCAATTGTGTCCAGCTCTTGGTGATTCTATGGCCAGGTCTCTCCAGACCTTCCAATCCTGAACTATTTCCTTGAGTTTTTCTGTGCTCTAGCTGGTTTCAGTTTTGATGGAGTCCATTAGAAATCTAGACCTAAAATGACATCAGCTCATTATACCATTCAAATTCTTTGATTGCATAAGCAGCTAATTTATTTGGGCTATGTTCTCAAATAACTTGAATTAGCTCAATTTCTATCTTAATGGTAACCTATGCAGCTCCAGTTCCTAGGAGATTACTGAATCTTCGAAACCCAATCCAGAAGCAGCCACGTAACTAGCTGTAACTTCCTCCTAGTACTGCTCAGCTGAATGTACCAATGTCCACAATGTTCTCATGTTTCCATTTCCTATCAGAAGACACCAGTAACATGGAGCAGAAAGAGAGAGAAAAAAAATGCAAAATATTATGACATAGAGACATAATACACAGCTATCATTTTCATAGACAGATATGCATTTTGTATAATGACTGTTTTGACTCTTGCTAGTGCTTACTTTACCTGCTAGAAATCCACACAGCTGAGTAGGAACAGGAAAGAAATTTGTTACATTTCATTTGCCTGTGAACTTACTTGGTCTTGAGCACAGAACCAGAATCAAAACTGAAACAGAGTTGCAATTAAATATTAATGTTTTCAGTCCAATTTATTTTTATATATATTAAGAGAAAATATATCCAGCATACATGTAAAAATGAATATAACATTAAAACATATTATATTAAGATAAATTTACATAGGAAAACTGCATACATTAGAAAAATTGTGTACCAAAAGGCTATATTAAGAGTAACACATGTGAAAAGGTGCATCGATTTTAGGCAGATTTTTTTTTAAAAAACAGATGATTAAGTTTGATTCCAATGAAGCAAACTTAAATATAGAAATATAGAAAATATAGAAAAATAGGAAATCAAATGCAACCAAATTTGGGTATCTTCCATTTTGAATGTGTGCGTTCCAGAAAACATAGCAAGAACCAGGCTATTCAACTTGCTGGTGCTCTTCATTCTATCTGGTGGACTTTTTCCCCCAATTACCCTGCTTATGATAGTATTTTACATTATTCAAGACACTGCCTTTCCACTTAGTTTACTTATTCCATGATTATAAGGTATGAAAGTACTACGCAGAAGGAGGAATGGATAAGAGAGACTGGAAATGTATGAAGAGGTTTCATTTTAGATTCCACTTGGAAAACAACCCAATTTGCCATTGTTAATTTTTTAAAAAAGAAATTGTCTATAACTTCTAAAATTATTTTATAGTGGAATACAATTGCTTTTAATGGTTATTCAACTGTTTTGAGTAGCACTTCTGACCTTGGTCCCTGTATTCCCTGACAGTAGTAATCACTAGCTGCTTTTCCTAGCAAAATCAGTTCAAATGTACAAATATTCTTAAAGGTCTTTGCAGACTTTTATTGCACCAACACTTTAAATAGCAATCCAAACTCTATAGAAGGCCAATATAGAGTCCATAGCACAGATAGGTAAAAGGCAGTTGGCTGCCTTTTGAATCAATTGGGGCTTCTGATTGGTCTTTAACAGCAGCCCTATTTAGAGCCCTGAATATCTAACCAAATAGTAATGAGGACACGAGTCATTGCAGCAATGTCCTTGTGCTTAAGGTAACGCTGAAACTTGGTGAAAGGTCCGGAGCCATGGTACCCAAGCAACCATATGAGATTACACTATCCCAATCCCACAGTGTCTATAATTTTTTTAAATCTGTCTGATCCTGGAAAAAAGAAGATTCTGGGGAAAAAAAGGCATTAAAAGACATTCCTATGCTGTATTACTTCAACAATCATAGCTCAAATCATTGTCACTGCAGTCTCCTGGGAAAACCACTCCCTGTAATTAGAAGCCAAAGCTATCAGTTAATTCTGCTTCTTTCCTCCCCTCTCTTCATTCTGGCATTTTGATTAGAGTTTCAAGAAAGTAACTATTTTACATATGTATTTGTGCAACATTCCAAATGCAGTATTGAGGTTTAGATTCAGTGTGTAGGAGACTTTCCTCATTGATTTAAACAACTGCGGAATCTGAAATCATCCTAGTTTTGTTCTGTGTTTGCCTTTCAGCTGAGCCCCAGGCAGGGTCCTTGAAACTGATTTGTGGCATCTCCCTAATGCTGTAAAATTCAGATTTGTTCTAAAGCTGTATAGTTCAGATTTGACCTGTGTTAATTTTCTGTTTGAACATCTAGTAGGAGATGTCTACATTTTCTTGGAATGTGTGAAAGACTTCCATTTTTTAAAATGTTCCCCTAATTAGAAAGAATTAGATAAAATATCCTTTTGATAGGCATAATTCTCCATCCTCTTTTATATATATTGCAAAAGAACCATAAATGTGGGCTATGTTTAATTTCTTTCCATCAGGAAAATGTTGAGAAGAATAGCACTAATTTACTTTCCACTGAAATGGCAGTATGTGCAGTACAGAAGTGAAGTATGACAACTGGAATAAATTACAGTTCTTGAAAATGCAGGTGCAAAGTGCCCATGTACCCACAAATTAAGCTAAATCACAATGATCTGGTGATGTTTTGTGGAAAAGGACATTCAGTTCTTCCTTTAGATCAAAATTAGCTAGGTTACTGCACAAGATATATTTTTATTATGTGTTATCTACTAAGGGTGATTTAAAAAGATAAATCTTATTCTGGGACATTACATGCTATACATTCATGTCTAGCTTTTCTAGTATAATGGATTGTAGAGACTATAGAATTTGAAGAAAGATTTGGAAGAAAGTGAAGGTTCTCTTTGGGATGCCCTAATAAAGGAGAAGCAGAGAATATTGTTATCACTAGAGTTCCTTTTCATCATGTCCAATACACAAATATACATATAGACTGAAAATAGGGTATTGGAAGGAATCAGCTGAGCAATAATTCATAAAATATTGCAGCTGAGCAATAATTCATAAAATCTAGTCTCGTATCAGAAAATGTAGACCAAGAATATTGTAATGAAAGACTAACATGGTAATAACTTCCAAAGGCTTTTTAAATGATAGACTGATTTGACCAGAAAATTTTCTTTTTTTGTGATCCTAACAGTTTAATCAGAAAATACTCCCTCTATTCTTTGCAGCTTGTTAGACTTATGTACCATTTAGTGGCCTTTCTTATTCATTCCCCCATTATTTAAAAATTGGACTATGTTTTTAGTCATTTCATACCATTCAATTACTGAAAGATTATACTTGGCATCTAACACCTTCTCTAGTGCACTATTAAATGATCTTGTTTATAAATGGATTAATACATTTCTCTTACTTTTATAATTTTCCTTAGAAGGACACTGCTGCCCCTACTATTATATAATTATCTCAGGTGCAGGAAGATTCTCACCTTAGATTGAAGAGATAACTTTATTTTAAACCTATGAGCTAATTTGCTGACTTCATAATATGAATTACTTATTGTCCATTATCAGTGTTAAAGAACACCAAATTGCCAGTCTAGGTTGTTTCACAATCTTATTATTTTCTTCAAATGGCAAACTGAAATGCTATTTTTTTTTTTTTTACAATTGGTCCATTGTTAAAAAAAAAAAAAAGCAGTTCCAGAGAATTATTGGTTTTTATTTTGGCTAGACTGGAAAGATGAAAAACAGGACAGAATAAGACAATGCAAATCATTTCCATAACACTGTCAAGAAAATTGCATGGTTGCAGTCACCAAAAATTGAAGAACAATGGAGGAGGCAGACATTGTTCCTAAGTCTCACTTCCAGATTTCCTATGGGAATCAGGCTGATCATTATGGAAAGAGGTTGTTTAACTAGGTAGTTTCTGGTCTAATCCAACTATAATCTTTATATCTAGTCTAAAAAGAGAAACTTAGAGCACAAAACATCTAAATATTTTAATACTTAAAAGCTATTAAGTATGTTTTTTCTTTTTTCATTTATCCCATGACATTTTTATATTTTATGATATTTTTGTGCTTCAAATAAATATTTCTTAGAAATATTTTCAGATTGGAGAATTGAATCAATTGAAAATCATATAAGTTTCAAAAAAGTCATGAAGTTAAAAGGGATACAGTAAGATGGTAGAAATTACAGTTGTCATTGTTGGAGAAAAATTCTGTGTTTAAGATGAATGTTTTGACCAGAATATTATTTTTCTTTCAAACAATACCCATTTTGACAACTGATGTGCCAATTAAACAATGGCAGAAAGTTATGTCTAAATTTATTTGGCAAGGGAAACAAATATGTTAAATATAAGATGTTACAAGATGTTAAAGAAAGAGGAGGATTGGGTTTATGCGATTTGAAAGTATATTTTGCAGCTTGTTGATTTGGATGAAAGAGTGGATGCTGTTGAAAAATAAAAGACTTTTGGAGCCAGAAGGCTATGAATTGAGATTTTAGTGGTATGGATATTTAGGATATGACAAAGCTGTGGTTAATGTAGATTTTAAAAAAAACATATTGTTAGATGTGCCATACTGAGAATATGAAATAGATATGAACCCAGGTTGTGCCCCCAAATACCTTTGGTTCTCTCAACACAAGAAATATATTATAGAAGGACAACGATAAGTAAATAGAAATGGCTAATTTATCATGACACATTAGAATTTGTCCAGGGGAATGTAAAATAAAATCAAGAGAAAATTTAGCAGCAGAAGGATATACTTGTCAATGGTTCTCTTATTTACAGTTATTAGAAAGATTTAAAGCAGATAAGAGAATTTCTGGTTGTGAGCAGAACAACAAGTGAAAGAACACATAATAAAATGGGTTAAACATTTGGTTACGATATACAAATAGAACATTGGGAAAATAGGCAATTAAACACTTGAGTTTACATTATATTATCTTAAAGAGAATATTTAACAGGTATTTAAAGGCACACATTGCTATATGTCACTGATGAAGTTGTCTAGAGCAGTGTTTCTCAACCTTGGCCATCTGAAGAAGGATGGAATTTCAACTCCCAGAATTCCCTAGACAACATGTGCCTCTCTTCAAGTGGCCAAGGTTGGGAAACACTGGTCTAGAGCAGGGGTTTTCAACCTTGGCAACTTTAAGACTTGTGGACTTCAACTCCCAGAATTTCTCAGCCAGCAAAGCTGGCTGAGGAATTCTGGGAGTTGAAGTCCACAAGTCTTAAAATTGCCAAGGTTGAGAACCCCTGGTCTAGAGTATATAAAGATACTTGACGTGTAGGTTGGAAATGTGAACCACAAGAGGGGACATTTTATCAGGCTTGGTAAATGTGTCAAAAAGCCATAAAATTTTGGTCTCAACCACATGCAGTAATCCAGACCATTTTAAAGATTAATATACAATTGGAACCGGAGGCTTTTCTTTGATTGATAAACAATTAAAAAAAATCATGGCATTTTGTTTCTATACATGACTGCACCAAGGCTATAATATGCACAAAGATAAAAAGATTTTACATTACCCACAGTGGATGGTGAATATGATGTAACTTGCTGAGATTATATTGAATATACAGTAGTCACCCACATGTCATCTGAAAAAAAAAACACATACACAGATATGTTGATTAATTAAAAAAAATAACTGAAACATAGCATTAAAATGTGGATGCAAATATCAGTATGTGTATCTTTATTTTTTTAAACAAGAAGTGAGGGCAAAAACTGAATGGGGGAGAAAGAGCAGATCTCCCAGCCGTCCATGGCGGCTGCGTGACGAAACCGGAAGCTCAAGCCTAAATTAATTAAGATATGTATAGACTGAAGATTATTGATGAATATTAGAAAGGTATTTTTGGTTTGATTGATAGAATAAGAACTGTATTGATCTGAATATGATAGTAGATCTTATGGGGGAAAGAGAGAGAATTTATTGTTGTAATACTTTGAGATTTGTACTGATGATATTTAAATGTAATGGAATTACGATGCTCAACCACCACACTACTTTTCAAATATGTAAATGCAATATTGGAAAATTAATAAAAAACTTGGATATATAAAGAAGTGAGGGCAATTAAACATCCCTCCTCATACTTCCTTTCTTGCACATAACGGTCTTGATCCTTTCTAGCATTCTAAACCAGAATAATAGTTGGCAACTATATATTTAAAGACCTGTGTGGCTTTCCTTTGGAATTCTACCTATTTCCAGTCAGCTATTTAGAGAAAGAGGTAAGGGATATAGACAGGACATTGTGTCAAATTACTACATGGACTTGCTCTGGCTTTCATTGCTTGGATTGCAGGTTAGAGGTTGAGGGGCCTAGCAGATGATTTGGGTGCTATCATTTATACATCTGTAATCTCCTGAGGCAAAGCATCTCAGTGGTTTCAGAAGAAACTTTCATCTGTTGTGGGACTTTGAATGGGAGATACTATAACATTATTTCTTTAAAAAAAGGAAATGCTAGATTACAGCATTGTTTGTCTTGGATAGGTGTCTGTTCTTAAAACCTGAAAATATAATGACACATTGCCAACAGTGATAGAAAGGTACTTTGTGCTTAGTTATGAATAATGTTTCAGTTAACCTTTTTCATGATTATAAAAAGGTAATTGAAACATAGACTGGATATTTCTGGTTCAGAAAGGGAAGGTAAAGGTGCAAACTTCTGGTCTTTTAGTATTTCTTCTTTCCTTCTGGTAATTGCTGATAGATAACACTAGAGTATCTACTCAGAAATAGGTCTAATTGGGTTCAGTATTTTTTCTAAAAAAGTGTGAAACAAGTCAATATTTGCTTCATTGCTTGAACTACCTGTCAATCTATAAAACTAACTCATTATATTTAGAATGGGCAGGCTATAAATATAAATATATCTCCCCATTTTTATTTAAAGTTATAACAAGTATTTCCATACTAGCAATTTATAATACCACCTAGCATTGGAGTGGTAATACATTGCTAACACAAATAGGATTTATTATTGGTAGTAAAGTAATGCTTGAGTGAGCCTTTAAATCACTTATGCAGAGTTCCAAAATGAAAAACAAAAGCAGGATCAATTGGGAACTTGCCAAATAAATTTTCTATATTTTTTTTAATTAATGGTGCCCAAACCATATTTTTTTTTTCCTAAATCATATTGTCTGAAATAGCCAAGAATGTTAACTGGTTATGTTTCCAAGTCAAATATCAAAAATGGGGAGTTTATCACTCAGGTTTTCTTTTGTTTTCAAGCAAAAAGCTCCATGTTCAGCCTGATATCAAGGATTAGCTGACAAGTTGCTTGAAATTTAGGATCCTGGAGAACTGAAGGCAGATTTTTGGCATACATATGGTCAGACTAACTTAACAGATAACTTTGAAATGAACACAGACTCTTTTATATTTACCTGACATGTCATTTGATTTTGCTCTCTGGGAAAAGTGTGTTACCAAATTATCAAACCAAAGATTTGGAAGGCCCATTCAAGACATAGAATTCATGGTTTTCCTCACAGCAATCCATTTTTAAGTATTCACAATAGATGGTTGTAATCTTTGATTGGATACATCCTGAAATGTTGGAAAAATCACCTTTGTTGGTATTTCTTTCCATAATGAATGTGCTCCCACTGTTAAGAGAAATGTCATTTTTTAAAAAAAAAATGGAATCTGACTTCCAATAATTTAAATTCATTATGTCATATCCTGCCATATCAGATAATGCAAATCAGATCTCTGTCTTCTACCATTGTGTGCCATTATTTCAGGTGCTTGAATAATGCTATTGTATAGCACTTTAGTGTCTTAGTGAAGCTGACTACCTCAGAAGTCTGGTGGAATGCTGTAGCAATGCATTCCTTGACTGAGGAGCAGATTGGACTAGATGATCACCAAGGTTACATTCTACAGTTCTCAAGGCTAATCATTTCTATTCTTCTATCCCTTTTCAAAGGAGCTGTACTAATCACCTGATATCCTCATTGGCCTTCTCTGAACCTGATCCAGTTTCTCTGACTCTTTCTCAGTGCAAAGATCAGAATTTAACACAATAATCAAAGTGGTCTGACCTATATAGAATAAAATGGAATAATTATACTCCCTAATTAAGATACTACAGATTATGTTGCAGTTGCCTGTTTTGTATTTCCAACACAGTACTGACTCATTTTATTTGTAATCCACTACTAATATTTTTTTCACAACTATTATTGCTGAATCAAGTATCTACGCTTTGCATCTGATTTCCATTTTTAAAATTCATAACTGAGATTAAAGCCTGAATAGATTGCAATTTTGTAAGCCAATGATTCCCAGGTATGGCCCATGTAAAATTTGTCTGTTCTCAGTGAGTTTGTACTTTCACAGAAAAAACAAATACGTACATAGTTTGGGGTTGTTTTTAAATTCATCAGTTTGTAATTACAAAGTTGGTAATAGGTGTGTCTAGTCAGAGAGAAAACTTGGGCTTCTAATAACCAAGTGTTGTCTCTGGCCAGAAGCACCTATTACCAGCTTCAGGGATTAGACCAACAATCCTGAACTGTTCACTACAACTATTATTTTCCATGCACTGATAACCTCACACATACTGTAGATGGATTTTATGTAAGGGTATTCTTGTACTTAGTCCAGAAGCTACAGCTGCTCTAAAAGTAGCATCCAGTTTGCTAAGAAGGGTACATGGCTACAGACATTACATATTTGTTTAAGCAATGGCCTTGGTCACACATTAGCTACCATGCCAGGGTAAAGAATTACTTTGTGACATGTCAAACACTGAGCAATATTGGATAGGATACTTGATGGATCGCTCTCACTATTACAGGCCATTGTCAGTTAGTAAAATTGTTGAGAGAAATGTTTCTGTTTCTGTCTATATCCATGCCATGTAATCACATTGAGGCAGATTTTCTCACTGGTGATGCTTATACTCTGGAATATTACCTTTGTTGAAATTTCTCAGACTTTATTGGGGGTTTGGTGAGGAAGGAGATACCTACTGAATATCTATCTCTTCAAGTTCTTTTCTGAATGAATAAAAAAATTGTTTGTTTTCCTTTCCCCTCATTTTTAGTATGTATATATTATGTACATTTGTTACATAAAATTGTACATTATATACAGAATATTGCTTTAGAAACTTCTTATAACAGGTATAATTTAAATATATTACATTGTAATTATAAATAATGAAAACTTCATATTTGTCTCCCTATCATATTAGTATTTTAAGCCCATTTGTCTAATCATTTTTCTGTCTTTTAGGGTTGGTAACTTTTCCATTCAATTTTGTGTCATCTACAGAATTGAAAAGTGTTCTTTTCCTTTCTTATTTAAGTAATTAATGACAATGTTGAGGTACAGGACTCAAGATGGCTATTATAAGTTGATAGGTAGTGTGAATGGCCTTCCAACTCCAAGTAAGTGGAGATTATGTTCTGGCTGATATATAAATTGATATTAAGGATATATTATATTAATTCTGTATTAACTCCCTTTATGAAACCAAGTGCTGGATAAAAGGAGCTATAGTATGGAAAATCTAACTCAATGCCTTTTTTGCCAAGAGTTTGACTTTTGCAAAGAATCAAGGAAGCAAAATAAAAATAATAAACCCTAATTTAATATCAATTTTGTAAAAGGTGACCAAATGTAATGTAATGTAGTGTTATGAGGCAAGTCTTGAACTGAATATTGAAACATATCTTGATTCCTGCAATAAAGGATTGAAAAACAATTCTCACATGTTTTAGTGTCTTGATTTCTTCTGCAGCAATGTTGTTTATTTTTCCGCTGGGAATGATTTTTTTAAGGCACTGTTTTGCCTTAAAGTGGCTAATGAATAAGTCTTTCATCTCTATTATATAAGACTAATGCTTGAAGACTCTGCACTAAGCCCACTGTAGAAGAAGTAGCTACATTATCAATGTAGAGTAAAACTAAAATAATTTATTAGCTGGTTTAGAACAATGCAGTTCATTGCTTTCCAAACAATGGATTTGGATTATGGAATTAATACTAAAATTAAAAATAAAGGGAGCTAGAGTGAAATTTTGCTTCATTGCTTTTCAAATAGAAATTAGATCATAGAAAGACATTCCAGTATATTTTTAACTTGTGTTGACAAGTTTTCATAAGGCTTCATGATCAAAAATAGAAGTTTTAGGATTACTGACTAGATGTTAGATTTTTGGTCAAAGTCTGTCTCTGGGAATTAAATACTATATTGTAAATCAAGAAAGGTGACATGTAAAGCATCCTTTGGCTGTCTGATATATATTTCCATTAAATGATACAGATTTGGTCAAGTGTAAATCACCTGAGTTAAATCTAGCCTTCTCCTTGGTCAAAAATCTTACCCTAGCAGTTATATGTCTTGCCTATAGTTTAGTAATTATACTTAGAAGAGTAACTGCATGGTAAATTAGCAAAAGAGAAATAATGCAGATACAATATATGCTCTGCTCCCTCACTTTCTGTAAAATTTGACAGTTGGTAAAAAATAATTCTAAACTCTCTCTCTCTTTCTCTCTCTCTCTCTGTGATGTCACTGAAATGTAAAGTAATCCACTTTTCTGGATAAACTACAATATTTTTTTTTCATTTATGACAGTATATTGTCTCCTGATTAAATCTTTGGGCTTTAGTTTATTTGCTTTTGAAATAATGTATTATTTCTACTAATTTTGTCTCTTTTAAAGTTCTTTTTCTATGCCTGAAATCAAATTAGTCCTGGCTTTACATGGCATATAATATAGCTGAAAATCATACCTACTGGCCTAGTTTGCCTATTGTATTTAATTGAATCCTGGGTTGGATTCCAGGGATGGAATCTAGACGTCATGCAAACACATGCACACATGTGTGCGTACACACACACACACACACACATACGCACACACACACACGTTCCATTTTAACCCCAAATAGAACTTTGTAAAATTGAGATAAAATATACTGGTTAGCAACAGCATTTGAAAGCAAAAATTAACTTAGGATCATGCTCTTTTCTGCCTAATGAAGGAAAACCAAAAACAAACAAAAAAATGGAGTAGGTGAGAAATACTATTTTTTAAAGAAATTCTGTCGATATTTTTACCTAGCATCCTGACCCACAGACTTGAAATAATCTATGGTAACTCTGACTTTTTCAAGACACAAAACATTTTTTTTTCTTCATTAAAAACATAACATATAAAAAAGAAGCAGCTGTTCATTTGCAACTGGCAATAGTGACTGCACATTTAACAAGAACACCTTTGCTTTTCACTAATCATTTGCAAGTTAAAATTAATAATATTGGAATATTGTGAAGCCACTTCTGCCATTCCATAGGAAGCCAGGTGTTGAATCCACCAATCCATCTCCACGCATTTGTTGGGAATTATGAAGATGGATGCATACATACATTCCACACAGGTCTGTCTCATCTTCCTTCAGATATGGGAAAACAATTATATCACTTCATAGTCTTTTCTTATCCTGGCTACACATTTCCAAGATCTACAACTATTACATTTTTCCTTCAAGACATCTTATCACTCTTCCTCTAGACAGATATATTTGTCCAAGTCCTTACTAAACGTGGTGTCCAGAATTGAACACAATATTCTTGGTACAGCCTGACTAAACCAGAATAGGGAGAACAATGCATACTTCTATTAATGCAGATTCAGAATCAGATTGCATTTGTTTTAGTTTTTGTTTTGCAGCTGCATCACACTGTTGGCTCATGTTTAGTACATGGTCTGCTAAGATACCCAGATAATTTTTGCACATTCTGCTGCTTAGTATGTCCCTCTGTCCCATAGTTATACCTCTGATTTTTACTTGTTTAAACTTAAGTTACTGATTTTTGACCAATGTCACAATTTTCTTACTGATTTTTGACCAATGTTACAATTTTCTTGAATATTGATACTGTCCTTTAGGGTATTTCTTTATTCTAATCTCTCACCAAGTCATTTGTAGTTCTTTGGACAGTAGAATGTGAGATCAGTATTTTTGTACTATTATGGAAAAATTGTTTATAAATTAGAGAAATTCAGTTTTTTTGGGGGGGGGATAAAGGTCCAAATATTACAACTAGATGGGACAAAGAATGACCTACCAATTTTAAATTGGGGGAGAAATGTTGAAAAAAATTATACTTTGTTTTTTAAGCACTTTTTAAACTTTACTGAAAACATAAGGGAAAAAATTATAAATACCATAAACTCGTACCTATTGACAGTGGTCCAAATTTTAGGTGCCATTCAACTGAATATACACACTAAGACAAAATTCTCTTCAGTCACTCAAGTTGAACACCTTGAAAATTCCTTTTGTTCCACACTGAAAGATCATACAGCAAAGCAAGACTTTTTAACTAGTGTGATCATTTCTGTATATAGGATTAAACAGTATATATTTGTCAAGTATTACCCCATTGAGTCAAGATGTACAGTAATTCAAACTTGCTCACAGGAAAACAGAGATTAATTCTAGTCATGCTCATCAGAGTAGGATGAGGAGATACACTTGTCACCTTCCCAGCTTTGTAACTGAGACCCAGGCCTTCAGTTCATGACTTTTTGGCCAAAACTCTGGATGAAATTTCAGAGGGAAGAAAATGATGCAGTCCAAGCCCCTTTAAAAATAGAGATATTAGTCTCTGTACTTTGTACATTACAATAAGTGGGCAAGCAATAATTTACCAAATTGGAAGGAAAAGAAGCTGAGGTCTCATTGCTGTACACATAAAAAAAACTACAATTCAAAGTTACACAGCTCCCTATTAGCTGTCATATTTCCTCCCTCCCTCCCTCCCTCCCTCCCTCCCTCCCTCCCTCCCTCCCTTCCTTCCTTCCTTCCTTCCTTCCGTCCTGGCAAGAGATTCCAACAAAGATTTAATTGATAAAAGTTTGGAACACATCAAGCATAGGTAAAATGAAGACAGATAGAAGAACATTCACTTTCCCCTTAGGCTGAGATATTTATCCATTCCTGTTTCCCTGAAAATGCACATTTCACATGTATTTCCTTTAAATGAAAGGGAGGCTGGAGTTCTTTTTCTTTGCAAAACCTCTGCATAACAAATATCACCGGTGTTCAGTGTTTGTCCACAGCTCGGAGCTGAGCAGAGTGTAGTTCTGTGATGACAGGAACAGCTGACTCATTAGCAGAGAGCAGCGAAAGGTAATTAACCCTGGGAAAAGTACAGCTGCCATGCGAGCTGTTCCTTTCTGTAGGATCTGATTAGAAATTAGTGTTAAACCACTGATTCTTTTAAAAAATGTCATTGATCATTCACTTTCACTTTCAGGTGTGGCCCCCTAAAAGAGGACCTCAAATGATACTTAGATGCTTTTTTAAAAGGTCCTTCTCAAAATGGAAACCTGAGTGAATGTTCCCACCTGTTTGGCTCCCAACTGACTTTTCTCATTATGAATTCTTGATTATTTTGAGGACATCCTTAAACTCAGTAAAACAATTGAAACAATCAAATAGATAAATATTAAATCAGGGGCTTCTTATATGAAAAGAAGAAATGGGTGCACTTTTAAAAAAAATGTTGTTTGCACATATTGATTTTAGCATCCACTGAGATTCATTTGGGTAGTTGTCATTGGCTTATCTGGACAAACAACACAGATTTCTTTTTTTGGGTGGGTATGAGGGATTGGGATGAAGCGGAGTTTTAAAAGGCTAAGAATAGTAAAGGTACATTAGAGAAAAAAGTCAAACTAGAATGAGAAAGGTAGGTATATGTTTTTGATACAGTATACAAAAACCTTAGCCTATGTGATTTTACTGAAGATTTTGTAGGTTTTAATAAAATGTTACATACCTGTGAGGATGTAGAAAACCTTTGAAAGAGAAGCTTTGGATCACTTCTGCTAAAAAAATAGTTCTTCTTGAACCTTTAAAACACATTACTTCAGTTTACCAGATTTTTGCAACTATTTTGAGGTTAGTTTTAGGTCTCTCTGTGTCTATACTTTTCAAGACTCTGGGTGGACTTAGGGGAAGGGACTTTTCTAGGGATTTTAAAAATAAGTTGTGCACTGCGTGACATATTTGGAACTGGGTGATATCTCCTCCTCCCCCTCTTCCTACTCCTCTTCCTTCTCCTTCTCCAACTCCTCCTCCCTATTTTCCTGAAATACATATTTTGAAAATATTAGTTGAGATCTAATAATTTAATTTTGATGTATGGTGTTTGAAAATATCAGATACTGCTGTCAAACAAACCAGATTACTTGCAACCATTAAATGTACTGTTCTTAATCCAAATATTCTAGACTAGCATCAGATTTACTATATAAATTTGTGGTTTAAAGTCATTAAACATTGTTTACAAAATGGCATACAATGCTTTTGAAATACCATCATGACATTGGTGATGTCCCAGTCAAATCTCTTGTATATGTAGCTGGCATAGTATAATAAGTTTGATGGTGACAAATGCTGTAGGTCTGGGTTACTTGTTGCTTAATATATTGATTGATATCTCATAAACAATTGAACATATTCAATCTGAATTATGTGTAAACATGATGATCTTCAATTTCAATATATGACTGGTCAGTCATGTTGCTTTAAGGAAGTAGTTCAAAGTCATAGGAAACTTTTATCATGTGAAGTATTCCAGGACTGTATCTACAGTAATACATATATTATAGGGCAAGTATTATCAGCAGTGATTGTTTAGAATCACAGTCCAGTAAGTAGCTTGCAAATATAACTATTGGGGCAGTTGCAAATCTTTTAGAGGCAGCAGACAGCTTTTCACAAGGTCCTGTTGAATTTAATGAACATATGTGATTTGCATGCTCAAAGATGGCACACTTCTTTCTTTTGTGTGACTTCCTCCCCCGCTTCTTGGGGTATGTCTGTCATGTCTATTGAAGGGAGAATCCTTTGTTCATAGAGAAGAGCAAGACTGTGTCTGAGGGCTAAATGGAATAGATCTTTCTTCATGTTGCAATTGTTGATTTGAAAGTACTTCCAGTGTGCAAAGAGCTTTATCATGCTTATATTTTCTTTTAAAGCATTTGCCTAAGATCTAAAGTTGGAAGACAGAGTAAAAGCCCCCTTGAAATAATTACAAAAACTCAGACACGAAAAAAATTACAGTGCAAGTTCAGCTTTAACTTTGCTTCCCTATTTAAGCTGTAACAGGCCAAGTTTAAAGTTTCTTTATGAAGAAGTTGTATCTTTCATGCCAACACTGTAAAGATCAGTTTACAAAAACTACATTTACAACTTTTGCTCATAAAATATACTTATCGGGATTTCAGACTCCCCTAAAATTTCATACACTTTGCTTCAAATAAGTATACTGTTTTATCTTGCCTTCTGGAGGAAGAACAATAGACTATATCATCATATGTAGACACCATGGTTCAATGTAGTTAAGGAAGTAGAACAATTCTAGAACTGATAATTCAGCAGCATTTTTCCTTTTTTTTTTCTTATTGAAGGTGTCTCCTTGCTCTGTTGTAGTAGTAGTATCATAGCTGTAAGGACCATTGTGGTGAACTGTCATTAATGAGAAGGAACTCTCTTCTTCCTTATTACATATACCGGTAGTTATAGAATCGCAATCCAAAAGAAAAACATGCATTTTTCTTTTCCCCATCAGATAATCACCATAGTTATTTCTGCAGAATATAGCAAAGTTGGTTTGGCTAATTTTCTGTCCAGTCCATCATGATCAGTTCTGTTTTTGAGTGCTGCTTCATTTTAATGTATTATCAATATGCACACAACTTATATCGGGCTGAGACCATATAATTGTCCTTCATTTCAGTGGCATTTGCACAGGGAAAACTTGGTGGGATGGCCTTGGAACCCTCTTACTGGTCTGTATCAAGTATTTGTATTAAACTTCTCCAGACTAATAGGATTGCATGAAAATTCCATTTCTGCCATTTTCTTTTCCTTTTCTTTTCTTTTTTATAAAATAATTATGAAAACTCCCACAGTCCTTACTTTTTAAAAAAATATTGTGCATTTGAACTAAACTATCTGTATTTTGTGAACACTTCAGCTAGACTATGAATTTCACATACATTCCAATCTGTCTTTTGTTTCAGGAATGGACGTCTGATTTGTTCATTCATACATGCAAAACTAAATAAAATGTTTATCTGTATTCTTGTTAGAAGAAATCCAGGAACTTTAAGGAGTCCTATTATATTATGGTTACTAAAGAACAAATCATTTACCTATATAGAACTTTTATATATGTAAATGTATATATTTTCTATTTTAGTTGCATTAATTTTCTTTTTCTTTTTTCCTTCTTATAAATATATTTATCTATAGTCTATTTTTCCGATAACAGCAAATAGTAGTAAGGCTATCAGATCAGGGGTGCAAAATATATGGACAACCACTGGACAGCAGCACATTTACTGTGTTCAACTTAGTGTCCAGATTTGTCCAGATTTTTGCAGCCCAGATCTGATAGCCAGTTATCTGATTCTTTCCAAAATAGTATTTATTTTAATAAAATTGTTCAAATACTTTTTTTTTGCTACGAAGGGCACTTTGATTAAAATGAACTTTGTTTCTGAATTTTTATATTTTGCTATTTAATATAAATTGCTTTGAAATTATAAGGCTGTTGTGGCATGGTTGTATTCCAAATGTTGTATACAGTTCTAACCCAGGCCTTGAACTTAAGTGGTTAATTCATTAGCACAGAGTTGTCATAGCTACCCCTGGAGAACAGACAACAACTTTTCTTTCTTTTGCAGCATTCTTTTAATTTAGAGACAGGAAAACAAACAAGCAGTTCAATGGATGAATATATATATATATATATATATATATATATATATATATATATATATATATATACATACACACACACACACACACACACACACACACACACACACTTAATGTTCTTGAGTATATTAGTTATTCAACTAATTCCAAGACCCAACTTTATTCATTACAAACACTTCCTTGAAAGGCTTGTTGGGAAGAAAATTGAATTCATCACCCTGTATACGTCTTCTAGCATCAGAATCACTAGGTTTCTTTTTCTTTTGAAGCCTGCTTAATATCCAGATACATTCTCCCAAAAGTGTTAATGGAGGTCATTCCTGCAGCCTCCTTTTGCTGGGTACAGGCAAAAGAGTTTTTGCCCGTTTGATAGTTGCAGAGGAGGAGAAAAAATGAAGCATTTTTACCGATTTCACCTTCAGCTTGAAAGCAGCAGTGATTAACAGGACTTTTGCAAAGTTTCTGTGTAGTTACAAGGACAGCTTCAATCTTCTGTCATTTTTTTGCATTACCTATGATTATGCTTTTACCACCAAAATGCATTTATTTTAAAGGTAACAATACTGACTCGGAGAATAGCTTATGTTTCATCTATATTTATCAGCACTCACTGTACGTTTGTGTCTTCATTACCAGGAAATATTAAGGCACATTGTGCCATCTATTCCTGTTTACAGTTTATTATGCAGAGATAGGAAACACTTAGCATGTAAAATGAATGTAGAAATTATTCCTGGATAGAAACACGGACATTTCCCACTCGTTGGCTCTTTCTCCTCCATCACCGGATCAGAGTGTAATTGTCAGTAATCAGGCCTGCTTGCTGCTGATAAAACCACTCTGAATGCTAGCAGCCTTCTTTGTGTGATGACTCAATTATTCCAGAAGTGCCTCATCAAATCTGCCCCATCAGCTGGGCTAATAAATAAGGAGAAGAAACTGGCCCCCCAAAGCAAATTATAAATCCATTTGCATTAACCATTTCGCTGGTCCATGATCTAGGCAGAAATAAGCATGGCAGATTGTGTTAAGCTTATTTGAATATGTTTATAATGTTTACAGCAGGCACCCCTCCCTCCCTCATTCCCTCCCTCCCTCTCTTAAAGCACAAGGTTTTGGAACTATCATCCACAAACAGTATCTAAATGCAGTTGTGTTAATTAACATAAGGAGTTGGGTATCTTTGTGACAGATTTTGTAGCTTAAACCAGGTGAAAGTTAAACCCTTCTTCTAAGCAAAATAGCTTACACAAGGCAATACAGGCTGCTGCTAGATATTAGAAAAAGAAAAAGAAAGAAAAGGCCATGCAGAGGTAGGGTTTAGACAACTATAGAGGTGAAAAGGCTTTTTTGTACTCACCTGTTCTTATTGTGCCATGCCAAGAACTCAAGCAGAGTTAAACTAAGAATCTTAAAACACTATGGATTATTGTACACTCAATTCAGTGTGTCTGTTACAGTGTAAATGCTAAAAGGAAACATTACTCTGCCTCCAGTCTTTTGGCTTGATCCCAAACTATGATTCAAGACCCAATAATATTTGACTTATTTATGCTTCTGGTTTGTAGAGCCCTTTATAGCTTTGGGCTGTGGTAGAATACTAGTCTAGTGGGAAGGTGATAGCATAAAGAGGCAACTGTCAGTAATTCTTAAGGCCAAAACGTGATTGAGAAATGCCTATAAAGAAAGACAGGAGGCATAGGAGGCCACTTTGCAAATAAAGGGTTCAGTCTTGCCCTCACCAACATCATTTGGAAGGAAAAGAACAGAGAAGGTTGATATATTTACAGAGATCCCGTTGCTACACAGCCACTTGGGCGATGGTGTGACAAGCATCTCAACTGGGGTGGGGGAGTGTGGGGGGCCAGGGGGGGGGGTACTGCAACTGGGGGGGGTGGGGGGGGGGAGGGGGGGGAGGGGGGGGGGGGCCGAGGCTGGGGGATGGGGGGAGGGGGGGGGGGGTAGTGGGGGGGGGAGGGGCACTGGACTGGACTGGGGCGGGGGTAGGGTGAGGGACTGGAGGGGGGGGGACTGGACGGGAGAGGCTGGGGGGGAGGGGGGGGGAGGGGGGGGGGGGGTGGCTCACTGGGGGGGACTGGAGGCATGAGAACCTTCAATACAAAGAGAACTAATAACATAAAATACATTTGTGAACTACTAATTACTTACCAATAATAATAATAATAATAATAATAATAATAATAATAATAATAATAATAATAATAATAATAATAATAATAATAAAGTTGGAAGGGACCTTTGAGGTCATCGAGTCCAACCCCCTGCTCAGGCAGGAAACCCTACACCATTTCGGACAAATGGCTATCCAGTCTCTTCTTAAAAACTTCTGCTTCTGGAGGCAGGTTGTTCCACTGGTTAATTGTTCTAACTGTCAGGAAGTTTCTCCTTAGTTCTAGGTTGCTTCTCTCTTTGATTAGTTTCCCTCCGTTTTTCTTTGTATCCTGCCTTCAGGTGCTTTGGAGAATAAGCTTGACTCCCTCCTTCTTTGAATTATACAGCCCCTGAGATATTGGAACACTGCTATCATGTCTCCCCTCGTCCTTCTCTTCGTTAAACTAGACATACCCAATTCCAGCAACCATTCCTTATATGTTTTAGCCTCCAGTCTCCTAATCATCTTTGTTGCTCTTCTCTGTACTCTTTCTAGAGTCTCAACATATTTTTTACATCATGGTGACCAAAACTGGATGCAGTATTCCAAGTGTGGCCTTACCAAGGCATTGTAAAGTGGCATTAACACTTCACGTGATCTTGATTCTATCCCTCTATTAATGCAGCCTAGCACTGTGTTGGCTTTTTTCACAGCTGCAGCACAGTGCTGGCTCATATTTAAATGATTGTCCACTAGGACTCCAAGATCCCTTTCACAGTTACTACCATTGAGCAAGGTACCCCCTATACTATACCTGTACATTTGGTTTTTCTTGCCTAAATGTAGAACCTTACTTTTTTCACTATTGAATTTCATTTTGTTAGATAGCGCCCAGTGTTCAAATCTATCCAGATCCTCCTATATCTTAAGCCTGTCTTCTGGAGTGTTGGCTATTCCTGCCAGCTTGCTGTCATCTGCAAATTTGATGAGTTCCCCATCTACCCCATCATCTAAATCGTTGATGAGGATGTTGACTAGTTACTATTAAAGAAAAATCAAGATGCCAATCATTTGGTGATGAAAAGTCCAATTTGATGGCATTCAATAAACTAGTTACTTACAGCTAAGGTGGCCATAGAAGGATTGAACAGATTCTGTCTTGCTGCTCTTAGAAGTAGAGTACTATGATCTCTATATTAGAGCAAGGATGGAAAACCTGTAGCCTTTCACTACTGAACATCTCCTAGCAGCCTTGGCCAGAATGGCCTATGAAATTGAGATTATACATACAGTATATTTTTTATCCATTGTAAGAGTTTAGCATAATGGGAAGTCCTACTCATATGCTTTTGGCCATAAGATAATCAAAGTTAGCCCAGCTATTAGGCCAGGCCCTCCCACCCCTCCAGCAAACACAATCTCATATTTCATTTGTAGATGTGCAAGCACTTGCAGTCCATATAGATAGCTTCTTCCCATCTTTGCAGCAGATAAATGGAAATCCTATGCTACCTGCTTGTAGCATTCTAATCTACAGTAGATTGCATCATATATTGCAGCAAAACTTTACGAAGGTTTATAGTTCCCACTCATGACAGCCAGATGGTAGCCTACAAATATTATATGAACTGTAAATAGTATAAATAAGTAGCTAGGAATGGTCGAAATTCAGATGAATCAGAATACTTACGTGTAATGAAAGAAAGTTATTTTATCTGGGCTGCAAATTCATACTTTTCTGTACTTCTTTTCTTTCTTTTAGTGGTCGCCTGGACTTTTGCAACCCTAAATATAACAATCCTAACCCAGCACAAATAGAATAGTTGTAATAGTCACTGGTCCGGCTATTGTCTTTCTGAAATAACTGAGATATTATAGAAGCAAATTGAAGCATCTTTTTTTCAAAACATTTTGTAATACTAAAGTTTATAACAAGTTGTAAAATTCTAACTAAAAATAGAATTAGAATACTCTAAATATGTTCACCAACACTTCACTGATACTAATTGTAATAGCAGACCCAAACATGTTAATAATATAAACAGGAATATGTAATTTTGATTTATGAACCCAAAGCTTTATAACATTCAGTAGTGAATTGGCCATACAGAAAAATAAACAGGATGTGGAATAATAATGCATAAATGGCATGTGATCACAATAGTTTCTTCAAGAACAAATTGCATTACAATATCTATAGCAGCCTTCTTGAACCTGCACCCTTCAAATGTGATGGGATTTCAGCTCCTGGAAGTCTTCAAATCCCCAACCAGCCTTTTTTTTTTTTTTTTTTTGCTATAGATTGTGAAGATTGCTACTGAGATAGCAACACTGTTATCTTCTATCTAGGGCTAAAAAGAATAAACATTCAATTCCCTTGCAGTGTATTTGATGCTTTTTATTTGATTTACATGGTTCCTTTTCTCCAGGAGTTTAAGGAATTATAAATAGCACTATTTCCTCTTATTTTATTTAAACTGCAATCCCATGGGGTAGTTTGAAATAAGAGAGCTTCCAGGGCTGGATGTGAATTTGAACCTGGGTCTCACTAGTTTTAGTCCAAACTCCAAGGGCTATGCTACATGTTTTCCTAACCTGAGGGGCATTGATGCCTTTCTAAGAAAGCTGATGCATTTAATTCTCTACAAACTACTTTTGTAGTAACTACATAATGAATTGCCAATGCAAGGTTACATGGCTATGAGGCTGTTTTGTTTCAAATTTAAATCCATAAAGCACCAATAATGCTTTTCACTTATTATCCATTTGGTTGACCTAAAGGCTCTGATACTGATTATATATAGGCATAATAATTAAATATACTTTAAAGATACTGAGAAAAGGTTGGGAAAGATATGCAGAAGGATTCTTTGCTAAGTTTCCCAAATGGTGTTCCTTATTTTGTTGTGCCAAATAGTCTTCAATAAACTAGAAACAAAGGTAAAAATAAATTCTTGTCCATGTCCAATAGATCCATGGCTCTCAGTGACTGCATGGACACATCTATGCAGTTTTTTTAGCAGCCAGAATTATCCATGGATTTCTGTCAAAATCTGTAAGGCTTCATGTGTGATGTTGCAACAAAGCCTCATGTTTTTTGTATGTCTGGCACCACACCCAACATCTTGCAAATTTTGCAGGTATCCATGTTGGCAAACTGTACAGCCCAGCAAAGCCTATTGTCCTGGTAGTTCCTGGTGATCTCTGATTCATATTTAAAAACTGAATGCTGAATAAATACCAGTCAGTGTGTGTGTGTGTGTGTGTGTGTGTGTCTGTCTGTCTATCTATCTATCTATCTATCTATCTATCTATCTATCTATCTATCTATCTATCTTTGGTTATTCAGGTTTTTTCCCAGCCAATCAGTTCATACCCCCACTGGCAGTTAAAAGGAAGAAACAGCTAAGACCACACATTGTTCCTCGAAGCACAAAGCTAAAAACACCAGCCTGAAGATGACGAATGGGACTTCGTCGAAACGTTGCCAAGACACTTCCAATTTTACGTGGGATAAAACCCGAATAACCAAAGACCTACATACAAATACCCGCGAAAACCTCAGAAAACATATATATATATATATATATATATATATATATATATATATATATATATATATATATATATATATATATATATATATATATATATATAGCAACAAAGAATAAAGAGAGAACTGGGATAGCTATTTCGAGTTTCTTTAACTCTCTTCAGCCAGACTTACTCTTCTGAGATTCGAACCTGGGCTATATGCATGTTAGGCAGTTGTATTAACCTCTAGGCTACAGGTTCTTTCTCACTTTGTCAGCTGTATCAGGAGATATATATATATATATATGTAGGTCTTTGGTTATTCGGGTTTTCTCCCACGTCAAATTGGAAGTGTCTTGGCGATGTTTCGACAAAGTCTCATTCATCATCTTCAGGCTGGTGCTTTTGGCTTCGCGCTTCTAGGAGCAATGGGTGATCATAGCTGTTTCTTCCTTTTAACTGCCAGTGGGGTTATGAACTGATTGGAAGAGAGCTTGGCTGTGTTCTAATTGGATGGAGGTGTGTTCTGATTGGTTAGGAGCTTGGCTGTGCTCTGACTGGATGGGGGGTTGGCTGTGCTCTGATTGGATGAGGGGGTTGGCTGGTTGGGGGAGTGTTCTGTTGGGTGGGGGCTTTGTTGTGCTCAGGTTAGTCTGAGTTGCAGGGGGATGTGAGATGGTGAGCTGCATTGCTATTGTTTGGTCATGCCTCATCTTCATGGTGGGTGTCAGTTTGCTTCATGTATGGATTGGAGGGATTTAAAGTGGCTAATGGTGCAGCTGTGGTCTGGCTTCTGGTTTGTGGTCATGCCTCATCATCGGTGTGGGTTTGGGTTTGCTTTTGGCGTGGATGTGTGGTGGTGACATCCTGTGTGGTATTCGTGAGTGTGGGTCTGGTGTCATTCTTTGTGTTAGGGACTCATTTGTCAATAAGGGCAGGTTTTCAAATGGCTGGTAGGCGGGAGGTATCATCTCGTTTGTTCATGCTGTGTGGGCGTTTTTCTATCTCGATGGCTTCTCTGATTATTCTGTTATTAAAGTGTTCACTTTTGGCAATGGTTCTGGTCTTTTTAAAGTCAATTTCATGTCCTGTGATTTTAAGGTGTTGGACCAGGGAAGAAGTTGGTTCCTCTTTTTTGACTGAGTTCTTATGTTCTTCAATGCGTGCACTTATTCTTCTGTTGGTTTCTTCTTCTTCCGAGGTATGTGATGGGACAAGCGGTGCATGGGATTTCATATACTCCTTGATTTTCTAACTCAAATTTGTCTTTGGGGTTTCTTGTTGTTGTTGTTAATTGCGAAGTCGTGTCCGACCCATCGCGACCCCATGGACAATGTTCTTCCAGGTCTTCCTGTCCTCTACCATCTTCTGGAGTCCATTTAAATTCACATCTACTGCTTCAGTGACTCCATCCAGCCATCTCATTCTCTGTCGTCCCCTTCTTCTATTGCCCTCAATCTTTCCCAGCATTAGGTTCTTCTCCAGTGAATCCTTCCTTCTCATTAGGTGGCCAAAGTACTTGAGTTTCAACTTCAGGATCTGGCCTTCTAAAGAGCAGTCGGGGTTGATCTCTTCTAGGACTGACCGGTTTGAACGCCTTGAGTCCAAGGGACTCGCAGGAGTCTTCTCCAGCACCAGAGTTCAAAGGCCTCAATTCTTTTGCGTTCAGCCTTTCTTATGGTCCAACTTTCACAGCCATACATTGCAACTGGGAAAACCATGGCCTGGACTATAAACACTTTTGTTGGCAGGGTGATGTCTCTGCTTTTTAGAATGCTGTCTAGATTTGCCATAGCTTTCCTCCCCAGGAGCAAGCGTCTTTTAATTTCTTGGCTGCAGTCCCCATCTGAGGTGATCTTGGAGCCCAGAAAAATAAAATCTGTCACTACCTCCCATTTCTTCCCCATCTATTTGCCAGGAATTGAGAGGGCCGGATGCCATGATTTTGTTTTTCTTAATGTTGAGTTTCAAGCCAACTTTTGCACTCTCCTTCTTCACCCGCATCAAGAGGCTCTTTAGTTCCTCTTCACTTTCTGCCATTAGAGTGGTATCATCTGCATATCTTAGGTTGTTGATATTTCTCCCGGCAATCTTAATTCCAACTTTTGATTCATCTAGCCCTACTTTTCTCATGAAGCAGAAGTAGATGTTTTTCTGGAACTCCCTAGCTTTCTCCATGATCCAGCGTATGTTGGCAATTTGATCTCTAGTTCCTCTGCCTCTTCGAAATCCTGCCTGTACTTCTGGTAGTTCTCGATCACATACTGCTGGAGTCTAGCTTGTAGGATTTTAAGCATAACTTTACTAGCATGTGAAATGAGTGCAATGGTGCAATAGTTTGAACATTCTTTGGCATTGCCGTTCTTTGGAATTGGAATGTAAACTGACCTTTTCCAATCCTGTGGCCACTGTTGAGTTTTCCAAATTTGCTGGCAAATTGAGTGTAGCACTTTTACTGCATCGTCTTTTAAGATTTTGAATAGCTAAGCTGGAATACTGTCACCTCCACAAGCTTTGTTGTTGCTCAGATTTCTAAGGACCATTGCACTTCACATTCTAGGATGTTGGTCGAGGCAATGACCATCTCATTGTGGTATCTGGGAGTTAAGCTCATTCTTGTATAGTTCTCTGTGTAGTTTTGCCATCTCTTCTTAAATATCTTCTGCCTCTGTTAGGTCTCTGCATTTTGGTCCTTGTTCATGCCCATTTTGCATGAAACGTTCCCTTCATATCTCCAATTTTCTTGAAGAGATCTCTGGTCCTCCCTGTTCTGTTGTTTTCTTATATTTCTTTGCACTGTTCATTTAAGAAAGCATTCTTATCTCTTCTAGCTACTCTCTGGAATTCTGCATTCAATTGGGTGTATCTTTCTCTTTCTCCTTTGCCTTTCGCTTCCCTTCTTTCCTCAGCTATTTGCAAGCTTCCTCAGACAGCCATTTTGCTTTCTTGCATTTCTTTTTCTTTGGGATGGTTTTAGTTGCTACCTCTTGTACAATGTTGCGAAATTCCATCCATAGTTCTTCAGGCACTCTGTCTATCAGATCTAATTCCTTAAATCTATTTGTCACCTCTACTGTATATTCATTAGGAATATGATTTAGTTCATACCTGAGTGGCCTAGTGCTTTTCCCTACTTTTTTCAATTTAAGCCTAAATTTTGCAACAAGAAGCTCATGATCTGAGCCACAGTCAGCTCCTGGTCTTGTTTTTAATGACTGTATAGAGCTTCTCCATCTTTGGCTGCAGAGCACATAGTCAATCTGATTTCTATGTTGACCGTCTGGTGATGTCCATGTGTAGAGCCGTCTCTTGGGTTGTTGGAAAAGAGTGTTTGTTATGACCATCGTATTCTCTTGACAAAATTCTATTAGCCTGTGCCCTGCTTCATTTTGTACTCCAAGGCCAAACTTGCCTGTGATTCCGGTTATCTTTTGGCTTCCTACCTTAGCATTCCAATCCCCCATGATGATAAGGACATCATTTTTTGGTGTTAATTCTAGAAGGTGCTGTAGGGCTTCATAAAACTGGTCAATTTCATCCTCTTCAGCACCAGTGGTTGGGGCATAGATTTGGACTATTGTGATATTGAATGGTTTGCCTTGGATTCGAATTGAGATCATTCTGTCATTTTGGGGATTGTATCCCAGTATTGCTTTTCCTATTCTTTATTGACTATGAAGGCTACTCCATTTCTTCTGAGGGATTCTTGCCCACAGTAGTATACCTGATGGTCATCTGAGTTAAATTCACCCATTCCTGTCCATTTTAGTTCGCTGATTCCTAAGATGTCAATGTTCAGTCTTGTCATCTCTTTTTGACTACGTCTAGCTTGCCTTGATTCATGGATCTTACATTCCAGGTTCCTATGGAGAAAAAATCTTTACAGCATCGGACTTTCCTTTCACCACTAGATATATCCACAGCTGAGCGTCCTTTCGGCTTTGGCCCAGTCGCTTCATTCTTTCTGGCGCTACTAGTACTAGCCCTCTGCTCTTCCCCAGTAGCATATTGGACACCTTCCAACCTGAGGGCTCATCTTCCAGTGTCATATCTTTTTTCCTTTTAGTACTGTCCATGGGGTTTTCATGGCAAAGATACTGGAGTGGTTTGCCATTTCCTTCTCCAGTGGATCATATTTTGTCAGAACTCTCTGCTATAACCTGTCCGTCTTGGGTGGCCCTGCACGGCATAGCTTATAGCTTCATTGAGTTACGCAAGCCCCTTCGCCACAACAAGGCAGTAATCCATAAAGGGGTGGGGTTTCTTAGGATGGTGGATATTTTTCTGTTTGTGCAGAATGCTGTCTTGATGTTGTGTTTGTGGAGGATCTTGCTGATTCTGTCTGTGGTGCCTTTTATGTAAGGGAGGAGGGCTTTGCCATTTTCTTGTTCTCTGTCTTGGATTTTAGTGGGGGTTTCTTTTTGGATTAGTTTGGTAATCTTATTTCTTTGGAGTCCATTGGATGTAAGTACATTATTGAGAGTGTGTAGTTCGGTTTTTAGGTGTTGTTCATCAGCTAAGCATTTTGTTCTAGAGATAAGTGTCTTGGCTACGGAGTTAATCTGTGCTGGGTGGTGGTGTGAGAGAGCGTGCAGATAGCGGTTTGTGTGTGTTTTCTTCTGGTAGATGGTGTGTCCTAGGGAGCCATTGGATTTCTTGTAGACTAAGACATCCAGGAAGGGAAGTTGGTTGTTAGTTTCTGTTTCCATGGTGAACTGTATTTTGGGGGGTAGGCTGTTGAGGTGTGTGAGGAAGTTGTCCAGTTTTTCTTTCCCATGTGGCCAGATTATGAAGGTGTCTTCTACGTATCTGAGCCAGAGTTTGGGTTTGTGATCAGATTTTTCTAGAGCTTGGGTTTCAAAGTGTTCCATGTAGAGGTTTGCAGTGACTGGTGAGAGGGGTGATCCCATGGGTGCTCCTTCTATTTGTTTGTATTTTTGTCCATTATAGATGAAGTATGTGTTGGATAGGCAGTGGTTGGTATACACACACACACACACACACACACACACACATATACGAAGCTGAAAACACCAGCCTGAAAATGACAAATGAGACTTTGTCGAAACGTCGCCAAGACACTTCCAATATATATATATATATATATATATATATATGTTTTCTGAGGTTTTCGCGGGTATTTGTATATAGGTCTTTGGTTGTTCGGGTTTTCTCCCGCGTTAAAATTGGAAGTGTCTTGGCACACGTTTCGAAGAAGTCACATCGTCTCTCAGGCTGGTGTTTTTTAGCTTCTTGCTGTGAGCACAATGGTGTGTTTAGCTGTTTCTTCCTTTTAACTGCCAGTGAGGTATGAATTGATTGGATGGAGATTGGCCTGTGTTCGATTGGGTGGAGGTGTGCTCTGATTGGCTGGGGGGTTGGCTGTGCTCTGATTGGCTGGAGGAGTGTTCTGTTTGGTTGTGCTCAGGTTAGTCTGAGTTGCAGAGGGGTTTAAGATTTTGGGGTTAGGGAGTCGTTTGTCAATAAGGGCAGGTTTCCAAATGGCTGGTAGGCGGGAGGTATCATCTAGCTTGTTCATGCTGTGTGGGCGTTTTTCTATATCGATGGCTTCTCTGATTATTCTGTTATTAAAATGTTCACTTTTGGCAATGGTTCTGGTATTTTTAAAGTCAATTTCATGTCCTGTGGCTTTAAGGTGTTGGACCAGGGAAGATGTTGGTTCCTCTTGTTTGACTGAGTTCTTATGTTCTTCAATGCGTGCACTTATTCTTCTGTTGGTTTGTCCGATGTATGTGGTGGGACAAGTGGTGCATGGGATTTCGTATACTCCTTGATTTTCTAATTCAATTTTATCTTTGGGGTTTCTAAGGATGGTGGATATTTTTCTGTTTGTGCAGAATGCTGTTGTGATGTTGTGTTTATGAAGGATCTTACTGATTCTGTCTGTGGTGCCTTTTATGTATGGGAGGAGGGCTTTGCCGGTTTCTTGTTCTTTGTCTTGGATTTTGGTGGGGGTTTCTTTTTGGATTAGGTTTGTAATCTTATTTCTATGGAATCCATTGGATGTTAGTACATTGGTGAGAGTGTGTAGTTCGGGTTTTAGGTGTTGTTCGTCAGCTAAGCGTTTTGTTCTGGAGATGAGTGTCTTGGCTACAGAGTTGATCTGTGCTGGGTGGTTGTGTGAGAGAGCGTGCAGATAGCGGTTTGTGTGTGTTTTCTTCTGGTAGAGGGTGTGTCCTAGGGAGCCATTGGATTTCTTGTAGACTAAGACATCCAGGAAGGGAAGTTGGTTGTTAGCTTCTGTTTCCATGGTGAACTGTATTTTGGGGTGTAGGCTGTTGAGGTGTGTGAGGAAGTTGTCCAGTTTTTCTTTCCCATGTGGCCAGATTATGAAGGTGTCGTCTACGTATCTGAGCCAGAGTTTGGGTTTGTGATCCGAGTTTTCTAGAGCTTGGGTTTCAAAGTGTTCCATGTAGAGGTTTGCAATGACAGGTGAGAGGGGTGATCCCATGGGTGCTCCTTCTGTTTGTTTGTATTTCTGTCCATTATAGATGAAGTATGTGTTGGATAGGCAGTGGTTGGTCAGATCTAAGATGTGTTTGGGGGGGTTCTATTTGTTTTGGATAGCTGTCAAGGCTTCTTTGATAGGCACTTGTGTGAAGAGGGATATGACATCGAAGCTCACTAGTAGGTCGCTGGGCTGTAAGTTTTGTTTCTTTATGATCTCTATAAACTGGAATGAGTTTTTTTACGTGTGAGGTACTGGATTCTGCATAGGGCTGTAGTTGTTTGGCGAGAAATTTGGCTAGGTTTGTAGAGGTGAGCCTATGGAGCTGACTATAGGTCGGGAGTGGGGTCCTTCTTGTGATATCTTGGGGAGACCATAGAGTTTAGGGCATCGATGATTCTCTTTTTCTTTTTTTTTTAGAATGTTCCTATGCTGGATATCAGTCGCTAATTTTTTTGAGGGAGGCTTTTATGCTTGTTTTGTGGTTTTTTCAGGTAGGTGGTGGGATCTGTATTTAGGGTTTTGTATGTGGAGTCTTGGAGTAGGTTGGTTAATTTGGTTTGGTAGTCAGATGTGTTCATAACCACCGTGGTGTTGCCCTTGTCTGCTGGTAGGATTATTATGCTGGTGTCTTCTTTCAGGTTACATAGTGCTGTCTGTTCCTCTTGGGTAAGTTGCTTTTGGGTGGCTTGCTGGTGCAGAGGATGTTGGTGATTTCGAGTCTGATTCTGTTAGCGTCGTCGGGGTTGATTTTGGTCAGGCTGGTTTCAACTCCACATATAATGGTTTCAGTGGGGATGTGTTTGGGAGCGACTGCAAAGTTGAATCCTTTGGAAAGGACATTGGTTTCGGCTTTGGTGAGGATCCTATCTGAGATGTTAGGCACTGTTTGTTTCATGTGTGGCTGTGAGGGAGGAGGGGTTGGTTTCTGGCGTTCTTGTAGTCTTCGGAGTTTGTTGGTGTGTGTATCTGTCTTGAGGGTGGTCTGTGTTTCGGCTCTCCAGACGGCGAGTTGTTTGGACACACGTGTCCCAAAGTGCGGGGTGGATCTTGTGCGAGTTTGAAGGTGGAGTGTGAGGAGATCTTTGTTAATTCGAGTCTAGGAGGAATCTTTTTGTGTGAAGTTCATTTCTGATTAGGGCCAATATCTGTTCTTTTCAGGAATCCGTTTGGTGGGCTGCAAGAGTTGGAGTGGAATTTCAGTTGGAAACATGTGGGGATTAGATTTTGCTCTCAGGCAGTTAAGTAGGAATGCGGAGGTCACATAAAATGGAAGCTTTTGGACTTCAAGTTTTTCATATGTCCTGGTCAGATTTCGGGATTTTCCTCCCGTCAGAGTTCGATATTTGTTTTCTGAGGTTTTCGCGGGTATTTGTATATATATGTCTTTGGTTGTTCGGGTTTTCTCCCGCGTCAAATTGGAAGTGTCTTGGTGATGTTTCGATGAAGTCCCATTCGTAATCTTCAGGCTGGTGTTTTCAGCTTCATGCTTCGAGCAGCAATGTGTGGTCTTAGCTGTTTCTTCCTTTTAACTGCCAGTGGGGGTATGAACTGATTGGGTGGGAGCTTGGCTGTGTTCTGATTGGGTGGAGGTGTGTTCTGCATGGTTAGGGGCTTGGCTGTGCTCTGATTGGCTGGGGGAGTGTTCTGTTTGGTTGTGCTCAGGTTAGTCTGAGTTGCAGAGGGGTTTAAGATTTGGGGGTTAGGGAGTCGTTTGTCAATAAGGGCAGGTTTCCAAATGGCTGGTAGGCGGGAGGTATCATCTCGCTTGTTCATGCTGTGTGGCGTTTTTCTATCTCGATGGCTTCTCTGATTATTCTGTTATTAAAATGTTCACTTTTGGCAATGGTTCTGGTATTTTTAAAGTCAATTTCGTGTCCTGTGGCTTTAAGGTGTTGGAACAGGGAAGATGTTGGTTCCTCTTTTTTGACTGAGTTCTTATGTTCTTCAATGCGTGCACTTATTCTTCTGTTGGTTTGTCCGATGTATGTGGTGGGACAAGTGGTGCATGGGATTTCGTATACTCCTTGATTTTCTAATTCAATTTATCTTTGGGGTTTCTAAGGATGGTGGATATTTTTCTGTTTGTGCAGAATGCTGTTTTGATGTTGTGTTTATGAAGGATCTTACTGATTCTGTCTGTGGTGCCTTTTATGTATGGGAGGAGGGCTTTGCCGTTTTCTTGTTCTTTGTCTTGGATTTTGGTGGGTGTTTCTTTTTGGATTAGGTTTGTGATCTTATTTCTATGGAATCCATTGGATGTTAGTACATTGGTGAGAGTGTGTAGTTCGGGTTTTAGGTGTTGTTCGTCAGCTAAGCGTTTGGTTCGGGAGATGAGTGTCTTGGCTACAGAGTTGATCTGTGCTGGGTGGTGGTGTGAGAGAGCGTGCAGATAGCGGTTTGTGTGTGTGTTCTTCTGGTAGATGGTGTGTCCTAGGGAGCCATTGGATTTCTTGTAGACTAAGACATCCAGGAAGGGAAGTTGGTTGTTCGCTTCTGTTTCCATGGTGAACTGTATTTTGGGGTGTAGGCTGTTGAGGTGTGTGAGGAAGTTGTCCAGTTTTTCTTTCACATGTGGCCAGATTATGAAGGTGTCGTCTACATATCTGAGCCAGAGTTTGGTTTTGTGATCCGATTTTTCTAGAGCTTGGGTTTCAAAGTGTTCCATGTAGAGGTTGGCAAGGACAGGTGAGAGGGGTGATCCCATGGGTGCTCCTTCTGTTTGTTTGTATTTTTGTCCATTATAGATGAAGTATGTGTTGGATAAGCAGTGGTTGGTCAGATCTAAGATGTGTTTGGGGGGTTATATTTGTTTTGGATAGCTGTCAAGGCTTCTTTGATAGGCACTTGGGTGAAGAGGGATATGACATCGAAGCTCACGAGTAGGTCGCTGGGCTGTAAGTTTTGTTTCTTTCTGATCTCTATAAACTGGAATGAGTTTTTTACGTGTGAGGTGATGGATTCTGCATAGGGCTGTAATTGTTTGGCGAGAAATTTGGCTAGGTTTTGTAGAGTTGAGCCTATGGAGCTGACTATAGGTCTGAGTGGGGTTTCCTTCTTTGTGTATCTTGGGGAGACCCATAGAGTTTAGAGGCATCTGGATGATTCTCTCTGGGAATGATTTCTTTTGCTGGATATCTTCGCTACTGGGGGAGGGCTTTTATCTTGTTCTGGTGGTTTTTTTTTCCAGGTAGGTGGTGGGATCTGTTATTTAGGGGTTTGTATGTGAGTCTTGGGGTAGTTGGTTAATTTGGTGTTGTAGTCAGATGTGTTCATACCACCGTGGCGTTGCCCTTGCTGCTGGTAGATTATTAGCTGGTGTCTTCTTCGGTTACGTAGTGCTGTCTGTTCCTCTTTGGTAAGTTGCCGTTTTGGGTGGCTTGCTGGTGCGAGGAATTGTGGTGATTTTGAGTCTGATTTTGTTAGCGTCATCGGGGTTGATTTTGGTCAGGCTGGTTTCAACTCCACATATAATGGTTTCAGTGGGGATGTGTTTGGTAGCGACTGCAAAGTTGAATCCTTTGGAAAGGACATTGGTTTCGGCTTTGGTGAGGATCCTATCTGAGATGTTATGCACTGTTTGCTTCATGTGTGGCTGTGAGGGGGGAGGGGTTTGTTTCTGGCGTTCTTGTAGTCTTCGGAGTTTGTTGGTGTGTGTATCTGTCTTGAGGGTGGTCTGTGTTTCGGCTCTCCATACGGCGAGTTGTTTGGATTTGTCCCAAAGTGCGGGGTGGATCTTGTTGCTGAGTTTGAGGTGGAGTGTGAGGAGACCTTTGTTAATTCGGTCTAGGAGGAATCTTTTTGTGTGAAGTTCATTTCTGATTAGGGCCCATTCTGTTCTTTTCAGGATCCGTTTGGTGGCTGCAGAGTTGGAGTGGAATTTCAGTTGGAAACATGTGGGGATTAGATTTTGATCTCGGCAGTTACGTAGGAATGCGAGGTCGCATAAAATGGAAGCTCTTTGGACTTCAAGTTTTTCATAGGTCCTGGTCAGATGGTGGATTTCCTCCCCGTAGAGGTTCAATAGTTGTTTTCTGAGGTTTTCGCGGGTATTTGTATGTAGGTCTTTGGTTGTTCGGGTTTTCTCCCACGTAAAATTGGTACGTTCTTTGCAACGTTTCGACGAGTCACAGTCGTCATCTTCCAGGCTGGTGTTTTTAGCTTCTTGCTTTGAGCACATGTGTGGTTTTACGTTTCTTCCTTTTAAACTGCCGAGTGAGTAGAACTTATTGATGGGAGCTTGGCTGTGTTCTGAGGTATCACATCCCATGCAACCACTTGTCCCACACTCATCATCGGACAAACAACAGAAGAATCAGTGTTGCAACGGAGCATTGAAGAACATAAGCAAACTCAGTCAAAAAGATGAAACCAACATCTCCTGGTCCAACACCTTAAAGCCACGACACGAAATTGAACTTAAAATAACCAGAACCATTGCCAAAATGACATTTTAATAACAGAATAATCAGAGAAGCCATCGGATAGAAAACGCCCACACACAGCTGAACAGCGGATGAAGAACCTCCCGCCTACCAGCCCTGTTGGAAACCTGCCCTTATTGACAAACGCTGCCCTAAACCCAAAATCTCAAACCCCTCTGAAACTCAGACTAACCTGAGCACAACCAAACAGAACACTCCCCCAGCCAATCAGAGCACAGCCAAGCCCCTAACCATTCAGAACACACCTCAACCCAATCAGAACACAGCCAAGCTCCCATCCAATCAGTTCATACCCTCACTGGCAGTTAAAAGGAAGAAACAGCTAAAACCACACATTGCTGCTCAAAGCAAGAAGCTAAAAACACCAGCCTGAAGATTACGAATGTGACTTCGTCGAAACGTTGCCAAGACACTTCCAATTTTACGCGGGAGAAAACCCGAACAACCAAAGACCTATATACAACTACCCGCGCAACCTCAGAAAACAATATTGAACCTCTACGGGTAGGAAATCCCCATCTGACCAGACCTATGAAAAAACTTGAAGTCCAAAGAGCTTCCATTTTATTGACCTCGCATTCCTCTACTAACTGCCGTGGGGGGGGCGGGAGCGATCAAATCTAATCCCCACATGTTTCCAACGAAATTCCACTCCACTCCAGCAAGCCCGCCACTCAACGGATCCTGAAAGAACAGAATTGGCCCTAATCAATGAACTATCACAGCAAAAAGATTCTCCTAGACCGAATTAACACAGAACTCTCACACTCCACCATAACCTCAGCAACAAGATCCCACCCGCGCAACTTTGGGACAAATCCAAACAACTCGCCGTCTGGAGAGCCGAAACACAGACCACCCTCAAGACAGATACACACACCAACAAACTCCGAAGACTACAAGAACGCCAGAAACACACCCCTCCTCCCTCACAGCCACACATGAACCAAACAGTGCATAACATCTCAGATAGGATCCTCACCAAAGCCGAAACCAATGTCCTTTCCAAAGGATTCAACTTTGCAGTCGCTCCCAAACACATCCCCACTGAAACCATTATATGTGAAGTTGAAACCAGCCTGACCCAAATCAACCCCGATGACGCTAACAAAATCAGACTCAAAATCACCAACATCCTCTGCACCAGCAAGCCACCCAAAAGCAACTTACCCAACGAGGAACAGACAGCACTACGTAACCTGAAAGAAGACACCAGCATAATAATCCTACCAGCAGACAAGGGCAACGCCACGGTGGTTATGAAAACATCTGACTACCAAACCAAATTAACCAACCTACTCCAAGACTCCACATACAAACCCCTAAATACAGATCCCAACACCTACCTGGAAAAAACCACCAGAACCAAGATAAAAGCCTCCCCCATTAGCGAAGAGATCCAGCAAAGAATCATTCCCAGAGAGAAATCATCCAGATTCCCTAAACTCTATGGTCTCCCCAAGATACACAAAGAAGGAACCCCACTCAGACCTATAGTCAGCTCCATAGGCTCACCTCTACAAAACCTAGCCAAATTTCTCGCCAAACAACTACAGCCCTAGGCAGAATCCATCACCTCACACGTAAAAAACTCATTCCAGTTTATAGAGATCATAAAGAAACAAAGCTTACAGCCCAGCGACCTACTAGTGAGCTTCGATGTCATATCCCTCTTCACCCAAGTGCCTATCAAAGAAGCCTTGACAGCTATCCAAAACAAATATAACCCCCCCAAACACATCTTAGATCTGACCAACCACTGCCTATCCAACACATACTTCATCTATAATGGACCAAAATACAAACAAACAGAAGGAGCACCCATGGGATCACCCCTCTCACCTGTCATTGCCAACCTCTACATGGAACACTTTGAAACCCAAGCGCTAGAAAAATCGGATCACAAACCCCAACTCTGGCTCAGATACGTAGACGACACCTTCATAATCTGGCCACATGGAAAGAAAAACTGGACAACTTCCGCACACACCCTCACAGCCTACACCCCAAAAGACAGTTCACCAGGGAAACAGAAGCTAACACCAACTTCCCTTCCTGGATGGGGTCTTAGTCTACAGAATCCAATGGTCCCTAAGGACGACACCATCTACAGAAGAAAACAACACAACGCTATCTGCACGCTCTCTCACACCACCACCCAGCACAGATCCACTCTGTGCCAAGACACTCATCTCCAGAACAAAACGCTTAGCTGACGACAACACCTACAACCCGAACTACCACTCTCACTCAATGTCACCTCCAATGGATTCATATAAATAAGATTACAAACCTAATCCAAAAAGAACCCCACCCAAATCCAAACAAATAACAAGAAAACGGCAAAGTGCCCTCCTCCCATACCTAAAAAGGCACCACAGACAGAATACAGTCGAGATCCTTCATAAAACCCAACATCAAAACAGCATTCTGCACAAACAGAAAAATATCCACCATCCTTAGAAACCCCAAAGATAAATTGAATTAGAAAATCAAGGAGTATACGAAATCCCATGCACCACTTGTCCCACCACATACATCGGACAAACCAACAGAAGAATAAGTGCACGCATTGAAGAACATAAGAACTCAGTCAAAAAAGAGGAACCAACATCTTCCCTGGTCCACACCTTAAAGCCACAGGACATGAAATTGACTTTAAAAATACCAGAACTATTGCCAAAAGTGAACATTTTAATAACAGAATAATCAGAGAAGCCATCGAGATAGAAAAACGCCCACACAGCATGAACAAGCGAGATGATACCTCCGCCCTACCACCATTTGGACACCTGCCCTTATTTGACTACGCTCCCTAACCCCAAAATCTGAAACCCCTCTGCACTCAGACTAACCTGAGCAACCAAACAGAACACATCCCCCAGCCAATCAGAGCACAGCCAAGCCCCTAACCATTCAGAACACACCTCCACCCAATCAGAACACAGCCAAGCTCCCATCCACTCAGTTCATACCCTCCCTGGCAGTTAAAAGGAAGAAACAGCTAAAACCACACATTGCTGCTCAAAGCAAGAAGCTAAAAACACCAGCCTGAAGATGACGAATGTGACTTCGTCGAAACGTTGCCAAGACACTTCCAATTTTACGCGGGAGAAAACCCGAACAACCCAAGACCTATATACAACTACCCGCGGAAAACCTCAGAAAACAAATATTGCCTCTAACGGGGAGGAAACACCATCGACCAGACCTATGAAACTTAGTCCAAGAGCTTCCATTTTAATGTGACCTCGCTTTCTACTAACTGCCGAGATCAAAATCTGAATCCCCCAGTTTCCAAACTGAAATTCCACTCCAACTCTGCAGCACCAACGGATCCTGAAAAAAACAAATTGTCCCTAATCAGAAATGACTTCACACAAAACGATATCCTCCTAGACCGAATTAACAAAGATCTCCTCACACTCCACCTCACACTCAGCAACAAGATCCACCCCGCACTTTGGGACAAATCCAAACAACTTGCCGTCTGGAGAGCCGAAACACAGACCACCTTCAAGACAGATACACACACCAACAAACTCCGAAGACTACAAGAACGCCAGAAACAACCCCCTCCTCCCTCACAGCCACACATGAAACAAACAGTGCATAACATCTCAGATAGGATCCTCACCAAAGCCGAAACCCATGTCCTTTCCAAAGGATTCAACTTTGCAGTCCTCCACAAACAACATCCCCACTGAAACATTATATGTGAGTTGAAACATCTGACCAAATCACCCCGATGACGCCTAACAAAAATCAGACGTCAAAATCACCACATCCTCTGCACACAATCCACCCAAAAGCACTTACCCAAAGAGGCACAGACAGCACTACGAACCTGAAAGAAGACTACCCAGCATAATAATCCTACCAGCAGACAAGGCAACGCCACGGTGGTTATGAACAACATCTGACTACCAAACCAAATTAACCCAACCTACTCCAAGACTCCACATCAACCCCTAAATACCGATCCACACCACCACCTGGAAAAACCACCATACCCAGATAAAGCCTCCCCCATTATCGAAGAGCATCCAGCAAGAATCATTCCCGAGAGAATCATCCAAGATGCACCTAAACTCTATGGTCTCCCGCAAGATACACAAAGATGACCCACTCAGACTATAGTCGCTCCATAGCTCACCTCTACAAAACCTAGCCAAATTTCTCGCCAAACAACTACAGCCCTATGCAGAATCCATCACCTCACACGTAAAAAACTCATTCCAGTTTATAGAGATCATAAAGAAACACAGCTTACAGCCCAGCGACCTACTAGTGAGCTTCGATGTCATATCCCTCTTCACCCAAGTGCCTATCAAAGAAGCCTTGACAGCTATTCAAAACAAATATAACCCCCCCAAACACATCTGAGATCTGACCAACCACTGCCTATCCAACACATACTTCATCTATAATGGACAAAAATACAAACAAACAGAAGGAGCACCCATGGGATCACCCCTCTCACCTGTCATTGCCAACCTCTACATGGAACACTTTGAAACCCAAGCTCTAGAAAAATCGGATCACAAACCCAAACTCTGGCTCAGATATGTAGACGACACCTTCATAATCTGGCCACATGGTAAAGAAAAACTGGACAACTTCCTCACACACCTCAACAGCCTACACCCCAAAATACAGTTCACCATGGAAACAGAAGCTAACAACCAACTTCCCTTCCTGGATGTCTTAGTCTACAAGAAATCGAAAGGCTCCCTAGGACACACCATCTACCAGAAGAAAACCCACACAAACCGCTATCTGCACGCTCTCTCACACCACCACCCAGCACAGATAAACTCCGTAGCCAAGACACTCATCTCCAGAACAAAACGCTTAGCTGACGAACAACACCTAAAACCCGAACTACACACTCTCACCAATGTACTCACATCCAATGGATTCCAGAGAAATAAGATTACAAACCTAATCCAAAAAGAAACCCCCACTAAAATCCAAGACAAAGAACAAGAAAACGGAAAAGCCCTCCTCCTATACATAAAAGGCACCACAGACAGAATCAGTAAGATCCTCCATAAACACAACATCAAAACAGCATTCTGCACAAACAGAAAAATATCCACCATCCTTAGAACATTGACCCTAAGATAAATTGAATTAGAAATCAAGGAGTATCGAATCCCATGCACCCTTTCCCCCCTCAATACATCGGACAAACCAACAAGAAGAATAAGTGCACGCATTGAAGAACTAAGAACTCAGTCAAAAAGAGGACCACATCTTCCTGGTCCCAACCTCTTAAAGCCACAGGACATGAAATTGACTTTAAAAATACCAGAACCATTGCCAAAAATGAACATTTTAATAACAGAATAATCCGAGAAGCCATCGAGATAGAAAAACGCCCACACAGCATGAACAAGCGAGATGATACCTCCCGCCTACCAGCCATTTGGAAACCTGCCCTTATTGACAAACGACTCCCTAACCCCAAATCTTAAACCCCTCTGCAACTCAGACTAACCTGAGCACAACCAAACAGAACACTCCCCCAGCCAATCAGAGCACAGCCAAGCCCCTAACCATTCAGAACCCACCTCCACCCAATCAGAACACAGCCAAGCTCCCATCCAATCAGTTCATACCCTCACTGGCAGTTAAAAGGAAGAAACAGCTAAAACCACACAGTGCTGCTCAAAGCAAGAAGCTAAAAACACCAGCCTGAAGATGACGAATGTGACTTCGTCGAAACTTTGCCAAGACACTTCCAATTTTACGCGGGAGAAAACCCGAACAACCAAAGACCTATATACAAATACCCGCGAAAACCTCAGAAAACAAATATTGAACCTCTACGGGGAGGAAATCCACCATCTGACCAGGACCTATGAAAAACTTGAAGTCCAAAGAGCTTCCATTTTATGCGACCTCACATTCCTATGCAACTGCCGAGATCAAAATCTAATCCCCACATGTTCAAACTGAATTCCACTCCCCAAAAATCCTTCAGCCGCACAACTATCCTGAAAAGAACAGATTGGCCCTAATCAGAATGAACTTCACACAAAAAGATTCCTCCTAAGACCGAATTAAACAAAGATCTCCTACACTCCACCTCCACTCAGCACAAATCCACCCCCACTTTGGGACAAATCCAAACAACTCGCCGTCTGGAGAGCCGACACAGACCACCTCAAGACGATACACACACCAACAAAACTCCGAAGACTACAAGAACGCCAGAAACAAACCCCTCCTCCCTCACAGCCACACATGAAACAAACAGTGCATAACATCTCAGATAGTATCCTCACCAAAGCCGAAACCAATGTCCTTTCCAAAGGATTCAACTTTGCAGTCGCTCCCAAACACATCCCCACTGAAACCATTATATGTGAAGTTGAAACCAGCCTGACCAAAATCAACCCCGACGACGCTAACAGAATCAGACTCGAAATCACCAACATCCTCTGCACCAGCAAGCCCCCCAAAAGCAACTTACCCAAAGAGGAACAGACAGCACTACGTAACCTGAAAGAAGACACCAGCATAATAATCCTACCAGCAGACAAGGGCAACGCCACGGTGGTTATGAACACATCTGACTACCAAACCAAATTAACCAACCTACTCCAAGACTCCACATACAAACCCCTAAATACAGATCCCACCACCTACCTGAAAAAACCACCAGAACCAAGATAAAAGCCTCCCCCATTAGCGAAGAGATCCAGCAAAGAATCATTCCCAGAGAGAAATCATCCAGATGCCCCAAACTCTATGGTCTCCCCAAGATACACAAGGAAGGAACCCCACTCAGACCTATAGTCAGCTCCATAGGCTCACCTCTACAAACCTAGCCAAATTTCTCGCCAAACAACTACAGCCCTATGCAGAATCCATTACCTCACACGTACAAAAACTCATTCCAGTTTATAGAGATCATAAAGAAACAAGCTTACCAGCCCAGGCGACCTACTATTGAGCTTCGTATCCATATTCCCTCTCACCCAAGTGCCTATTCAAAGAAGCCTTGACAGCTATTCACAAACAAATATAACCCCGTCCAAACACATCTTAGATCTGACCCAACCACTGCTATCCAACACATACTTCATCTATAACGACAAAAATACAAACAATCCGACAGGACTCACCCTGGATCACCCCTCTCACCTGTCATTGCCAACCTCTACATGGAACACTTTGAAACCCAAGCTCTAGAAAAATCGGATCACAAACCCAAACTCTGGCTCAGATATGTAGACGACACCTTCCTAATCTGGCCACATGGGAAAGAAAAACTGGACAACTTCCTCACACACCTCAACAGCCTACACCCCAAAATACAGTTCACCATGAAACAGAAGCTAACAACCAACTTCCCTTCCTGGATGTCTTAGTCTACAAGAAATCCAATGGCTCCCTAGGACACACCATCTACCAGAAGAAAACACACACAAACCACTATCTGCACGCTCTCTCACACCACCACCCAGCACAGATCAACTCTGTAGCCAAGACACTCATCTCCAGAACAAAACGCTTAGCTGACGAACAACACCTAAAACCCGAACTCCACACTCTCACCAATGTACTAACATCCAATGGATTCCATAGAAATAAGATTACAACCTAATCCAAAAAGAAACCCCCACCAAAATCCAAGACAAAAAACAAGAAAACGGCAAAGCCCTCCTCCCATACATAAAAGGCACCACAGACAGAATCAGTAAGATCCTTCATAAACACAACATCAAAACAGCATTCTGCACAAACAGAAAAATATCCACCATCCTTAGAAACCCCAAAGATAAAATTGAAATAGAAAATCAAGGAGTATACGAAATCCCATGCACCACTTGTCCCACCTCATACATCGGACAAACCAACAGAAGAATAAGTGCACGCATTGAAGAACATAAGAACTCAGTCAAAAAAGAGGAACCAACATCTTCCCTGGTCCAACACCTTAAAGCCACAGGACCCGAAATTGACTTTAAAAAATACCCAGAACCATGCCAAAAAGTGAACATTTTAATAACAGAATAATCAGAGAGCCATCGAGATAGAAAAACGCCCACACAGCATGAACACGCGAGATGATACCTCCCGCCTACCAGCCATTGGGAAACCTGCCCTTATTGACAAACGACTCCCTAACCCCAAAATCTTAAACCCCTCTGCAACTCAGACTAACCTGAGCACAACCAAACAGAACACTCCACCAGCCAATCAGAGCACAGCCAAGCCCCTAACCATTCAGAACACACCTCCACCCAATCAGAACACAGCCAAGCTCCCACCCAATCAGTTCATACCCCCACTGGCAGTTAAAAGGAATAAACAGCTAAACCACACATTGCTGCTCAAAGCAGAAGCTAAAAACAACGGACCAGCCTGAAGAGACGATGTTGACTCGTCGAAACGTTGTTGCCAAGACACTTCCAATTTTTACGCGGGAGAAAACCGAACAAACCAAGACCTATCTACAATACCCGCGCCAACCTCAGAAAACCAATATTGAACCTCTACACGGGAGGAAATCCACCATCTGACCAGGACCTATGAAAAACATGAAGTCCAAAGAGCTTCCATTTTATGTGACCTCGCATTCCTACGCAACTGCCGAAATCAAAATTTAATCCCCACATTTTTCCAACTGAAATTCCACTCCAACTCTGCAGCTACCAAATGCATCCTGAAAAGAACAGAATTGGCCCTAATCAGAAATGAACTTCACACAAAAAGATTCCTCCTAGACTGAATTAACAAAGATCTCCTCACACTTCACCTCAAACTCAGCAACAAGATCCACCCCGCACTTTGGGACAAATCCAAACAACTCGCCGTCTGGAGAGCCGAAACACAGACCACCCTCAAGACAGATACACACACCAACAAACTCCGAAGACTACAAGAACGCCAGAAACAAACCCCTCATCCCTCACAGCCACACATGAAACAAACAGTGCATAACATCTCAGATAGGATCCTCACCAAAGCCGAAACCAATGTCCTTTCCAAAGGATTCAACTTTGCAGTCGCTCCCAAACACATCCCCACTGAAAACATTATATGTGGAGTTGAAACCAGCCTGACTAAAATCAACACCGACGACGCCAACAGAATCAGACTCGAAATCACCAACATCCTCTGCACCATCCAGCAAGCCACACCAAGCAACTTACACAAAGAGGAACAGACAGCACTACGTAACCTGAAAGAAGACACCAGCATAATAATCCTACCAGCAGACAAGGGCAATGCCACGGTGGTTATGAACACATCTGACTACCAAACCAAATTAACCAACCTACTCCAAGACTCCACATACAAACCCCTAAATACAGAGCCCACCACCTACCTGGAAAAAAACCACCAGATCCAAAATAAAAGCCTCCCCCATTAGCGAAGAGATCCAGCAAAGAATCATTCCCAGAGAGAAATCATCCAGATGCCCCAAACTCTATGGTATCCCCAAGATACACAAGGAAGGAACCCCACTCAGACCTATAGTCAGCTCCATAGGCTCACCTCTACAAAACCTAGCCAAATTTCTCGCCAAACAACTACAGCCCTATGCAGAATCCATCACCTCACACGTAAAAAACTCATTCCCGTTTATAGAGATCATAAAGACACAAAGCTGACAGCCCCAAGGGCGGACCTACTATGAGCTTTGATGTCATATCCCTCTTCACCCAAGTGCCTATCAAAGAAGCCTTGACAGCTATCCAAAACAAATATAACCCCCCCAAACACATCTTAGATCTAATCAACCACTGCCTATCCAACACATACTTCATCTATAATGGACAAAAATACAAACAAACAGAAGGAGCACCCATGGGATCACCCTCTCACCTGTCATTGCAAACCTCTACATGGAACACTTTGAAACCCAAGCTCTAGAAAAATCGGATCACAAACCCAAACTCTGGCTCAGATACGTAGACGACACCTTCATAATCTGGCCACATTGGAAAGAAAAACTGGACAACTTCCTCACACACCTCAACAGCCTACACCCCCAAATACAGTTCACCATGGAAACAGAAGCTAACAACCAACTTCCCTTCCTGGATGTCTTAGTCTACAAGAAATCCAATGGCTCCCTAGGACACACCATCTACCAGAAGAAAACACACACAAACCGCTATCTGCACTCGCTCTCACACCACCACCCAGCACAGATCAACTCTGTAGCCAAGACACTCATCTCCAGAACAAAACGCTTAGCTGACGAACAACACCTAAAACCCGAACTACACACTCTCACCAATGTACTAACATCCAATGGATTCCATAGAAAGAAGATTACAAACCTAATCCAAAAAGAAACCCCCACTAAAATCCAAGACAAAGAACAAGAAAACGGCAAAGCCCTCCTCCCATACATAAAAGGCACCACAGACAGAATCAGTAAGATCCTCCATAAACACAACATCAAAACAGCATCTGCACAAACAGAAAAATATCCACCATCCTTAGAAACCCACAAGATAATTGATTAGCAAATCAAGGAGTTAGCGAAATCCCATGCAACCACTTGTCCCACCTCATACCTCGGACAAACCAACAGAAGAATAAGTGGCACGCATTGAAGAACATAAGAACTCAGTCAAAGAAGAACCAACATCTTCCCTGGTCCAACACCTTAAAGCCACAGGAAACGAAATTGACTTTAAAAATACCAGAACCATTGCCAAAAGTGAACATTTTAATAACAGAATAATCAGATAAGCCATCGAGATAGAAAAACGCCCACACAGCATGAACAAGCGAGATGATACCTCCCGCCTACCAGCCATTTGGAAACCTGCCCTTATTGACAAACGCCTCCCTAACCCCAAAATCTTAAACCCCTCTGCAACTCAGACTAACCTGAGCACAACCAAACAGAACACTCCCCCAGCCATCAGAGCACAGCCAAGCCCCTAACCATTCATAACACACCTCCACCCAATCAGAACACAGCCAAGCTCCCACCCAATCAGTTCATACCCCCACTGGCAGTTAAAAGGAAGAAACAGCTAAGACCACACATTGCTCCTCGAAGCACGAAGCTGAAAACACCAGCCTGAGGATGACGAGTGGGACTTCGTCGAAACGTCGCCAAGACACTTCCAATTTTATGCGGGAGAAAACCCGAACACCAAAGACCTATATATATATATATATATATATTGTTGTTGTTAATTGCGAAGTCGTGTCCGACCCATCGCGACCCCATGGACAACGTTCCTCCAGGTCTTCCTGTTCTCTATATATATTGTATGCTGTTTATTTACAGTATCTGATTGATTGCTTTTCACCAGCACAATCATTTTGTATGCATATTTTCCTAGCTGAAGTAACTTATTTGAAAGACAAACTTTGGAAAGTTTAGCTGCAGCTGCATTTTGGTTCATGTATTAGTTCAAAAGGTATACATTAGAAAAATCTGCATTCAAAGACAAACTAAATAATTCTGCCAATGCTGCAAACAATAAGTACTAAACTAGATTTCACATTAACATGGTTAAGAAGCTGAGCTTGTCAGCTGGAAAGCTGACAGCCTATGTTAGAAACCCTAGTGCTGCGTGACAGGGTGAGCTCCTCTTACTTGCTCCAGCTCCTGCCCAGCTAACAGTTTGAAAGTATAAAAATGCAAGTAGACAAATAGGTACCACTTCAGTTCCATGTTTCACTGCATGATCTGCACTGTGGAATGATGTCATGCCATCCACATGATCATGGAAACATCTTCAGACAATGCTGGTCCCCTCAGCTAACAAACGGAGATGTGCACCACTCCCTAGGAGTCAGATATGACAGGACAGGAAAACCTTTATCTTTTCTTTTAGATAGCACATTAAATTATTGTTTACTTTTAAAACCTATTGTTCCTACTATTAACATAACAGCCACAAGTAATGGAAATTAAGCCCATATTAAAAAAATAAAAAATGATATACGGGACTTGGGTAGTAGAAAAATTGGAACCAGATTATCTGGTTGATGCAGTGACATGGAGCAGATGGAGAACAATCAGAGGTTTTTCAGCCTCTCTTCTAAAACAGAAGCAGGTTTGGTGTTATTATTATTGTTGTTGTTCATGATTGAATGAGAGTTTATAAACCATGATTTTCAAAACTGCAGACAATGCAAGCTTAGAAATGATAGAAAATCCCTATGTTATGAACATTCAGTGGATCTTTACAAGTTGGGACAGTGGACAGAAACCAACAAGAAAAAAAAAGAGGTAAATACAAACCTTTATATTTTGGATTGAAAAAAAAAAATCAGAGGGATGAGTATAGAATGAGAAAGGACCATAACAGGCAGCAGTACATGCAAGAAATATCTGATGTCTTCATTGAGATCCATTCTTAATCTAAACAATATCAATATAATGAAATGTGTGTTACAACATCACACATAAATAACTGTATGTAAAGTATACTCAAAATACCAATGGAAGAGAATATTTGTGCTCAGGGTTAAACTGTACCTTGGTGCATTGATGATGTTACTTAATTGAATAATCTGCAAGATAATAACCAAGCTCAAGCCTCGCAATCTCAAAGTCACAGAACAAGTGACTCCCACCCATGTACAGCTTGGTGATCACAAGCTGACATAAATAATAGTGTGATGCAGATTCAAACGAAGCAAATGCCAATCTGGGGCACATCAACAGGAGTGTAGTGTCAGTATCAAGATACATCATTGTCCTTCTCTATTCTATTTTGATCAAGCCCCTCCTCAATTCCTGCATCCAGTTCTGATGTTGCATTTAAGAGAGACCCTGGCAAACTGGAGTATGTCCAAACTAGAGCCTGGAAGGAAAACCTATTGCCTACTGCCTTTTGCTGGAAGTGTTTAAACAGAGATTGTCAGGCCATCTGTTGAGGAAGCTGAAATAGATCCTACACTGGATGGGGAATTGGAACAGATCATTTCCAAGGTCCCTTTTAACTATTATGTGTTAACAGTTATTTGTGCTGTGGTGATTATATTTCAGTGATGAACCTGATTAAAGCTAACAATTGATGGAGTATTCACCAAAGATATAATTGGTTCTAACTTTCTATGGAGATTCTCGGTCATCTAGGCCATGATTGTCCCAAAGGTGCTTTTTCAAAAGGCAACTGAACTGTTTTTCCTTTAAAGAAGTTTTTCTTCTCATCCAAGAAGCTTCGTCAGTTCTGACTGATTTGTGGAGAATGGAAGGATTTACATTCTTTGCAGTCGACCAGTCATTAGCACTTTTTCTGAGAATCATTGAGGCATTTAGAGGTTTGTCTGTGTTCTCAGGATCACCTGAATAGTGTAAATGTGGAATCTTGTTGGAACTGTTGAACGGACTATGTTGCAAACAGAAGATAGGTGATAGAGTAACTTCCAAATGGCCTCAGCAATCCTCAGAAAGAGTGCTAATGACCAGATGACTGCAAGGAATATAAATTCCATTCTCTATCATTCTTCAAACTGAAGAAGCTTATTGGATGAGAAACAAAATGTTTTCAAGGAAAAACAAAGGAAATCTAGTTGCCTTTTGGAAAAGCACCTTTGGAACAATTGGTTCTAACAGTACATCAGGATGAGGTTCATAGAGAAAATGAAGAGGAGAGGTTGGGGAGTTACAAAATGAGTATCCTGCAGTTCTTTTAAGTGTGAAGAGCCTGAAGAGTGATGAGTGGGAATCAGTTCATATAGCCTCTGGATTACTGCTGATTCCAAACCATCTGTTGAATTGTACAAGAAAAGACCAACTACTCCAGAGGTGTCAAACTCAATTTCATTAAGGGATGCATCAGCATTACGGTTGCCCTCAAAGGGCCAGTTGCTATCCCCTTCTCTCCCCCAGGCTTGCCCTATAGAAGCCTTTCTGATTCTATCTTCTTCTCTTCCTCAGGCTTCACCCACTGACATCTCTCCTCTCCACCCTATCACCTTTTTTCCTCCCCTCACTCATCCTCCTTCTCGTCAAAATCCCTCCTTTTATATCCTCTCCTCTCCACCCCCATGCATTCACTCACTGCTCATCTGGCCTTTTCACATAGTGCTTATCAGCTGGAGCCACATGTGCTGATTCTGTGATCCCACCAAGCCCAGCATCCCTGCAGCTCCAGCTGACTCTTTTCCCAAAGATTGCATGAGGCTGCTGGTCACAGCTGGAAGCACCGATCAGCTGGAGCCACATGCCACTGATCCCAGGGCCTCAGCAGAGCTCCAGCACCACCACTGACTCTCCCCCAGGCCTCTATGGTGCTGCTACTTCTTCAGCACCTTCACACACACACCACATATTCAATCACCTCCTACTACTAGTCTGTTTGCTGGCCAGATCTAAACACATCATGGGCTAGATCTGGTCCATGAGCCTTGAGTTTGACATGACTTAACTAGTTCCTATGAACCAGACTAAACTGGCTGAATAGCACCTTTGGCCAGAGTGAAAACTGTGCAGGATTTTTCTCTATTTGATATCCTTTCTCTCCCACTTAGATATTCTGTCTCTCTCCCACTTAGATATTCTGTCTCTCTTCACTCTGCACAGCAGGTAACTAAAAAAGCAAGAAATCCTAATTGCCAGCCACCTCAATTGGTTGCAAAGGGGTTTAAGTACTACCTCGAAGGTTTCATTTAATTATCTTAAGGGCCAACCTTGGCTTCAAGACACAAGTTGCTAGCTTCATGCAAGATTTAGGAAGCCCTCCAAATTTAAGTTGAGTTTTCTGCATCCTGAAAAGAAAAAAGAAACAATCTGTTTTAGCAGCAAGGCATCACCTAAAAGACTGTGGAATTATCCATTTAATTTTCACCAGAAAGCTCATCCTATTATAAAGTCTGTGTTTTCTCTTTGGATCAAAAGAGACATGTTAAAAAGAGAAAGCTTTCATTGCATAGCAAAAGCCAGATTCCTTCCTTCTTTCTTTCTTTCTTTCTTTCTTTCTTTCTTTCTTTCTTTCTTTCTTTCTTTCTTTCTTTCTTTCTTTCTTTCTTTCTTTCATGCAAAGGCTTAGCTAAAGACACTGAACTTCTCACCAGGGAAACTGTTAGGCCAAATTTGAAACCCGAGCACTGCACAAAGGAGTGAGCTCCTGTTACTTGCCCAAGTTCCTATCAACCTTCCAGTTCAAAAGCATGCAAATATGAGTAGATAAATAGATACCATGTCAATAGGAAGTCAACAGCATTCCATGTGCCTTGGTGAATAGTCATGCTGGCCATGGAAGTGTCTTCTGACAACATTGGCTCCCTTGACTAAGAAACAAAGATGAGCGTTGCTTCTTAGAGTTGGACATGACTGGATAGGGGAAACCTTTACCATTTGTTTGTACATGGATGCCTATCAATTTTTTTAAAAAAACAAATTTTATTGGTTTTTTAAGTTCTTAAAGCAACATATTCAGGACACACCGTGGTATTGGGGTAATCAAACATCTTAAAACAAGACATATATACATAATATAATCAATACGTCAAATATTCCCTCTCTTTTTCCCTCAAATAGCATAGTATATTTAGAATATCCAATTCTAGCTTAAATTTATTCAACCTGAACCTGTTTTTAAGCTTCATCAAATTTCTACCATAATCAAATTAACTTTAAATAAAAACATTTTCAATTCAAATATCCCTTCCACATATGTTCTACTTATTTAATTTTATCAAAATCTTATTTGTTTCTTCTTCCATTACTCTCCCTTATTTAGAGTAAAATATTAATCTATCCTGTACCTATCAAATCTATCAATTGATCTATCTCTTCAAGCTAAAAAAATAATATCATACCTTTAAAAATGTCATTCTATTAAGCAAAATTCAAATCTCCAATTAATTATCATGACTAATAACGTCCTTATCATCAGAAAATCATATCATCTTATTAAATTTCAATTAACTATTAGTTTGCTTCAAATCTGAAACATCTCTTCAATTTTCATCATTCCATTATATCATAATTTTCATAGAAATAAACCTAACATTCTAAAAGGAACATTCCTAATATTCTAAATTGTCTTTAATCCCTTATATAGAAAGATATCTCATCTTTAAACAAAAATATTAATCTATCCTAGGCACATCTAAATGTATGTATTTATCAAACTATTCTATAGATATCTAATCCTTCACTTAATCAATCTCTTTGAATTAACAAATTAATATCAAATCTTAAATCATTTCAATCCTTTAAGTAAAGTTTAAATTTCATATGTTATAGGACAAACAAGTCATCTTATTTAATTAACATTCAATTAATTATTGATTCACTCCAACTCTAAGACATCTTTTTACTTCAAACTCAAAATCTCAGTCCTTACATCAGTCCATGGTTGCCTTTAATCCAATTTAAGAAATTTTAAATTTCATTGTTCAATCTTATTCTAGCTTTCCTCTTTTGCCAGGTAGGTTTCCATAATAGGGCTTTCCTTCCAGATAATAGGTCTCTTTTTGTTGCTTGTAGTGTCACTTGATTCGATACCAACCATTTGATCTCTGATTTAATCCTCTGTTTCTCTTGTCCATAAAGCCTCGTTGCTTCAGAAGTCCAAAGTTCAGTCTTTGCTTTTCCTGGTCTTGCTTGTAAGGCAAAATAAGATTCTCCATATCCTCAGTTAAAACCTCTTCTTGTATAATCTGTTTTGTAGAGTAGTCAAGTGTAGTTTGGGAGTCAGTTTTAAGTTTTAAAGTAGAGATTCTGGCTCTTAGTTCTGTAGTAGCTTCTTTTATTGTCGTACATATTTTTTCTTTAGCCTCATAGATCTTTTCCAGTATAAGTTTACAGTTTAAGTGTGATTGGGGCTTCTCCATTTTAGCAATAGTTGAAGAAGAGTCCTTTTCCTTTTTAGTGAAGTTTACAGTTGAACATTATCCACCCCCACAGATCATACAGCTAGCTCAAATTATCTTTTTCTTGAAAAACAGTTTGAAGGCCAAAGGTCTCTCATCTCCAAATAAACAACAATCCAATATTAGCTTTTGACCAGTAGGTGTGCTCAGTGACCTAAAAAAAAAAACTTCTTCAAACACCAGGTTTTTTTTCCCGTTTTTTATCTTTTAAAGGGAGAATAGAAAAAGAAATGCTCTGCCGATATAATAACGCTCAAAAAAAAACCAAAAAAAAAAACAGTTTTTTTCTACAGCACAATGTAAGTAGGAATAGAGTATAGTCTTTAAATGAATATTTATTTGTTTTTTCTGTCCTTTTTGTAAAACGCATTTGTTCCCACGATTACTAAAGCTGCTTTCTCCAAACGGGGAAATGATAGCACAAACACCTTCTACAGGCAAAAACAGCAGGGGTATGAAGAGGAACAAAAGGGATCTCATCCGGATCATCCGCAGTGGGTCGTTAACGCTTAGATGATGATGTGGCTTTCAGCTAGTACAGCAGGGTGATCGGCCATCTTACAGGCCGATCTTTGCTCTGTCGGCCCTAAGGAGAAGCTGGAGATTCAGGGGAAGCTGCCACCCTCCCCTATCTACCAGCCAGCCTCCTCCTTGGTGTTCACCCCTCCAGGGTGACTTTTGACTCCCTAGGTGTCTACCGGCGAAGGAAACTCCAGACGGCTTGGAGAGAAGTTTCCAGGCACAACCAGCGTCGCCGCGTTATGGAACCGGAAGTCCCCCTATCAATTTTTAAAGTGGAAAAATAATAACAAAAGTAATTGTGTTTAGTATTGTATTAAATTCTCCAACTTCTAAAAAGTATAAAAGAAAAATAAATTTAATATTTAAAAAAAAGACAGACTTCAGTACACAACCTCATAGCTCTTGCTATCATTTGAGGAAAAGATCCCTGTTGACTTATTCAGTGGTTGAAAATTTATGTGGAGAACTTATATGTGATATCTTTTCCATCCAAATGATGTAGAATACTACTGCTATTATGAGATTGATTTCTATTCCACCTTCTCTTTCTTGTTCTCTCTCTCTCTCTCCCTCTCTCTCTCCTTCTCTCTCTCTCTCTCTCTCTCTCTCTCTCTCTCTCTCTCTCCTTCAAATATTCCTAATTCTCTTGCCTTTTAATTAATTAATTAATTAATTAAATGTTTGCCACAACAGCAACACTGTGAGGTATGTTGGGCTAAGCGTGACTGACCCAACATCACCTAATTCAGCCTTCATGTCTAATGAAAGCCTAGAATTCACAGTCTCCTCATTTCTAGGCTGGCAAATTCACACTATACTTGTCTAGCTTTCTTTCTTACACCAAGCTATGTGTTCTGTCATCTATGTATCAACATTATTTTTCTTTACATTTTTTTAAAAAAATAATTCTTCAGCTTGGTTCCAGAATATAAAAAAATATGTACAGTAAATTCAGTAGCAATATTTGACAATGCTTCAGTTGCGGGTTTCCTTGCCAGAAGGAATTTCTCTAAAGTAAAGAATACTTGATGTTGGAAGGCTAAGTTGATAAGCCATGTACAAATTACATCACACCAAGGAGAAAAGAAGAGACATTACAAGATGAAAAATTAAGCTTTTATGTTCTCTATTTGCTATTCAATTCCTCTCAAGTGTTACATTCTTTGCATCAACATGATATACGTATGTACTTATATGCTTTGCATCAATATGTCAGTGGCAGATATTTGGAGAACTGGGAGAATAACCAAGTTTTCATATATCCATTAAAATAGCAGTAAATCCAGAGTTATCATAATATTATGTCTGAAGACATAAACTTCAAATTTCCAGATGTTTACTCAAACTGATAAATAAAATTAAGGATTTGATAGAAAATAAATTAGATCTTTCCCCGGTTGAACTTTCAGTATATAATTAGGTAACAGTAAGATTTATTGCAGGTGAAACACTGAAACCTATGGCTGTATGGTTTTCTGCTAGAATTGAATAGAAGAATTGAATAAGATATTTTGGCCAGAAAAGTTTTCCTTTCTGGATGTGTTTAGATCTGATGTTTGGCCAATTTCTCCAAATAATTTCTATCACTGTAATCCATAAAACACTTATAGACATGTGCAACTCATTAATCATTTTATTAACACATACATACATTAAATATTATCTAGCATACTTTCTTACATGAGGGAGGACTAGTCTAGTTAATATATTCTAGATAGGACTTACTCATTATAGGCAAGAGACTGAAAATTTGACATTATTACCAAATCTAATTTCTTTCCAACAGGAGATAATATACGTAGCTAAGGATTTCACTGTGGATCCATGGTACATTCTTAGCTTGATTATTTCCTTGAAGACATTATTGCAAGCAAACAAGGTCAGAGAATATCAAAGACTCTTGTCTCCTTAAACAATTACTGGGGTGGATCCAGCTGTAATGGTTTAATTAATGCAGAGAAGAATTTTGATAAATAATGCACAGAAATAAAAAGCTAAATTTTTCAAGGAGAGCTTGTCTTAAAGATTTCAAGAATAACTCTATGAAATTTTTTTGACAACACTAAATTTTTTCACTGCTTCCTTTCTTGATTTTTTTTTTTTTACTTCTCTATGGTCCTGAGATTTTCTTACAGAATACAGAATAATGAACAATACAGTTGGAAGGGATCTTGGAGATCATATAGTCTAATCCCTTGCTTAAGTAGGTGACCTATATCATTTCAGACAAGTTGTTGTCCAATATGTTTTTAAAAGTGTCCTGTGATGAAGCACCCACACCTCTGAATGCAAGCTGTTCCACTGATTAATTGTTCTCCCAGGAAATTTCTCCTTAGTTCTAGGTTGCTCCTCTCCTGGATTAGTTTCCCTCCATTGTTTCTTGTCTTGCCTTCTGGTGCTTTGGAGAAGATTCTTTGTAGCAGCTCTTCAAATAATGGAACATTCCATCATGTCACCCTAGTCCTACTTTTCTCTAAACTAACCATACCCAATTCCTGCAATTGTTTTTCATATGTTTTGGTCTCTAGGTAAAAATCTCAACATCTTTTTTATAATGTGGTGATCAAAACTGGATGCAGTATTCCATATGTGGTTTTACTAAGGTTTTATAAAACAGTACTAATACTTCACATGATCTTGACTCTATCCCTCTGTTTATGCAACTGAGGACTGCATTAGGTTTTGGCTACTGCCATATACTGTTGGCTCATATTTAAGTGATTGTCCACTAGGATTCCAAGATCCCTATTACAGTTACTGATTTTGAACCTGGTTTCATGCAATCTGTAATTGTACCTTTGATTTTTCCTGTCTAGATATAAAACCTTGTTTTTCTCCTTATTAAATTTCATTTTGTTGGATATGGCTCATTGTTCAAGTCTATCAAGATCTTTTTTGATCCTGAGCTTGTCTTCTGGGGTGTTGGCTATTCCTGTTAGCTTAGTGTCATCTGTAGATTTGATGAGTTATCCCTTCTATTTCCTCATCTATGTCATTTATGAAGATATTGAAGAGTACTGGCCTAATGCTTTCCTCTATTAAGGATGACACATTAAGTGTAGTTGGTCAGTCAGTTACAAATTCATCTGGCTGTGATGTTGTCTAGCTCACATTTTTCTACCTTACCAAGAAGTAAGTTGTGGTCTACTTTGTTGAATGCCTTACTGAAATCCAAGTGTATTATGTCCTCAACATTTTGCTGGGCCACTAATTTAGTCACTTTGACAAACCCATGTTGGTTTATATTTATAATTTTACATGCTTCTAAATCAGGGGTCCTCAACCCCTGCTCTATGGACCAGTAACAAGCTACAGAATGCCAGCAACCGGTCCAAACAAACAAGCAAAACCCCATCCGTGGGATGCAGGCAGCACCCAAAACCATGCACCCTCCGGTCCGCAGAAAAACCTCTTTCCATGGAACCGGTCCCTGGTGCCCAAAAGTTTGGGGACCTCTCTTCTAGGTGATCTTCTTGTGGTCTCCCAACAATTTACAAGCCAATTCCACTCTCTATAAGCCTTTTCAAGCTCAGCCAAGCTCAGCTAGGCACTGCCACCTACTGTAATTAAATTTATCTGTATCATTAGAAATAGTAGCTGATTAGAATAGATGAGTCTCATCTAAACTAAACATCTGGGTTAAAAATTATATATTAAATTAATAGGTTGGCAAGGGTATAATTTATATTGTATGTGACTTTTCTTTATATATGCCTAAACTATTTTTATATGCTGAAACAATTCATACAGATTTCTAGATTAGGGCTTTTCAACCTTTTCACCGATTGTACCACTTTTAGGATATGACAATATTCGAGTACCACTAGTTGCCTAGGAAGGTGTCAAAAACTTGATGACTCCCCCCCAAAAAAGGAAAAAAGTAAAAGTACAGGTAGTCCTCGACTTAAAACAGTTCGCTTAGTGACTGCTCCAAGTTATAATGGCACTGAAAAAATGACTTATGACCATTTTTCACACTTACGATCATTGCAGCATCCCCAGAGACATGTAATTTACATTTGCATACTTGGCAACTCATTCATATTTATGATGGTCACAGTGTCCTGGCATCATGTGATCCGTTTTTGCAACCATTTACAAGCAAAGAAAATGAGAAAACCAGATTCATTGAACAACCACGTTAGTAATTTAACAAATTCAGTGATTCACTTAACAAATGTTGCAAGAAAAGTTGAAAAATGGGGCAAAACTCATTTAACAAATTTCTCACCCTTTCCCTTTTTATATCATCTCCTCTCTCCCCCTCCCCCTTTTATATCCTCCCCTCTCCCCCCCTTGCCTTTTTATATTATGTGTCAAACTTGATTTCACTGAGGGCTGCATCAGCATTGTGGTTACTGTGTGTATTTGGGGAGTAGGGCTGTGTGCCCAGCTCAACATTGCTCAGGGCAGGGGCAGTGCTTGGTAGGAGGATTCAGGTGTCTCTGATGGAGGCGGCTAAAGTTAGGCTCCTTCCCTACCTCCCTCAGTCCTTCCCATTCCCATATCCATCCATCTCTTCTCTTCTTCCTTTCTCCTTATGGCTTCGCTAACAAAAAGAATTTTCTCTATTTCTCATGCACACATCTTTCCAAAATTCTTCCCATTCTCATGCACACATTCCTCAAATATCCTCCCCATTCATAAACACACGTTCCTCTAAATCATTCCCAGCCTCACAGAAACATTCCTACAATGTCCTTCCCATTCACAAACACACATTCCTACAAAATCCTCTCAATTCACACACACACCTTCCTCCCAAACCTTCTACGTCTCTCACACACGTTCCTCCAATATCCTTCCCATTCTCACACATATTCCTCCAATACCTCCCCAGTTGCATAAGCACATTTCTCCAAATCTTCCCCATTCACACACATGTTCCTCCAATATCCTCCCCATTTACATATCACATTCCTCCAAATCCTTCCCAGTCTGACACACACAGTCCTTCATATCCTCCCCATTCAAAAAGACACGTTCCTCCAAATCCTTCCACATCTCAAACAGACATTCCTCCAATATCTTCCCCATTTTCACACACGTTCCTCCAATATCCTCCCCATTCTGATAAACACGTTCCTTCAATATCCTCCCAATTCTCTCACACATTTCTCCAATATCCTCCCCATTCTCACACACAGGTTCTTCCAAACCCTTCCCAGTATCACAAACATGTTCCTCTGATATCCTCTCGATTCTCTCACATGTTCCTCCACTCTCCTCCTCATTCTCACATGCACAGTCCTCCCAATCCTCTCCATTCTCAAACACACATTCCTCCACTATCCTCCCCTTTCTCACGCACATTCCTTCAATACCCTCATCATTCTCTCACACAATATCTCCCCATACAAACACCTATTCCTCGGCTATTCTCCCCATTCTCTCAAACGTTCCTTCAATATCCTCCCCATTCTCACACACATGATCTTCTAATACCTTCCCCATTCTCACACATGTTCCTCCAATATCCTCTCCATTCTCTCAAACGTTCCATCAATATCCTCCCCATTCTCACACACATGATCCTCTAATACCTTCCCCATTGTCAAACACGTTCCTTCAATATCCTCTCCATTCTCACATACACTTAACACCAAATCCATTCCAGTCTCACACAAATATTTCTCCAATATCCACCCCATGCTTACACAAACATAACTCCAAATCTGTTCCAGTCTCACACACATGTTCCTCCAATATCCTCCCCATTCTCTCAAAGTTTCCTCCAATATCATCTCCATTATCACACAAATGTTCCTCAACTATCCTTCTCATTCTCACACACAAGTTCCTCCACATCCTCCCATTCTCACACACACATTCCTCCACTATCCTCCCCTTTCTCGCACACATTCTTCCAATATTCTCCCAATTCCCTCACACCAAGTGACCAAGTGACAAAATTAGTGGAACAGAGGAATGCTGTGGACATAATTTACTTGGACTTCAGTAAGGCATTTGATAAAGTAGATCACAACCTGCTACTTGACAAGATAGAAAAATGTGGGGTACACAGCACCACCACCAGATGAATCTGTAGCTGGCTGACCAGCCGTACTCAGTGTGTGGTCCTCAATGGAACCACATCTACATGGAGGGAAGTGTGTAGTGGGGTGGCCCAGGGCTCTGTTCTGGGCCCAGCACTCTTCAACATCTTCATCAATGATTTGGATGAGGGAATAGATGGGGAACTCATCAAATTTGCAGACGACACCAAGCTCGCAGGAATAGCAAACACTCAGAAGACAGGCTTAAGATACAGGAGGACCTGGACAGACTTGAACTCTGGGTGCTATCTAACAAAATAAAATTCAATGGTGAAAAAAGTAAAGTTCTACATTTAGGCAAGAAAAACCAAATGCACAGGTACATTGTAGGTGGCACCTTGCTCAATAGTAGTAACTGTGAGAGGGATATCAGAGTCCTAATGGACAATCACTTAAATATGAGCCAGCAGTGTGCTGCAGCTGCCAAAAAAGCCAACACAGTGCATTAACAGAGGGATAGAATCAAGATCACGTGAAGTGTTAATACCATTTTACAATGCTTTGATAAGGCCACACTTGGAATACAGCATCCAGTTTTGGTTACTGCAATGTAAAAAAGATGTTGTGGCTCTAGAAAGAGTACAGAGAAGAGCAACAAAGATGATTAGGGGACTGGAGGCTAAAGCATATAAGGAACGGCTGCTGGAATTGGGTATGTCTAGTTTAATTAAGAGAAGGACGAGGGGGGACATGATAGCAGTATTCCAATATCTTAGGGGCTGCCACAAAGAAGAGGGAGTCAAGCTATTCTCCAAAGCACCTGAAGGCAGGACAAGAAGCAACAGGTGGAAACTAAGCAAGGAGAGAAGCAACCTAGAACTAAGGAGAAAGCTGTGGTGAAAGCTCCAACACCGGAGGTTTTTAAGAAGAGACTGGACAGCCATTTATCTGAAATTGTATAGGGTTTCCTGCCTGAGCAGGGGGTTAGACTAGATGATCTCCAATGTCCCTTCAAACTTTACTACTACTACTACTACTACTACTACTACTACTACTACTACTATTATTATTATTATTATTATTATTATTATTATTATTATACATTCCTCCAAAATCCTCCCCATTCACACACAAATTCCTCCAATATCCTCCCCATTTTTACACACTTTCTTCCAAACCCTCCCCATTCTCACATACACGTTCCTTCGATATCCTCCCCATTCTCTCAAATGTTCCTTCAATATTGTTCCCATTCTCTCACACACAATCCTCTAATATCTTCCCCATTCTCTCATACATTTCTCCAATGTCCTCCACATTTGCATTCACTTTTCTCCAATATCCTCCACATTCTCTCACACATTCCTTCAATATCCTCCCCATTCTCACACGTACGGTCCTGCACTATCCTCCCCATTCTCTCACAAATTCCTCCACTATCCTCCTCATTTTCACACACAAGTTCCTCCAAATCCTTCCTATTCTCACACACACATTCTCCACTATCCTCCCCTTTCTCTCACACGTTCCTTCAATATCTTCCGAATTCACATACACACTTAACTCCAGATCCATCCCAGTCTCACACAGATGTTCCTCCAATATCCTCCCCATTCTCACACAAATGTTTCTTTAATATCCTCCCCTTTCTCACACACATGTTCCTCCAAATCCTTCCCAGTCTCACACAAACATGTTCATCCAATATCCTCCTCATTTGCTCACATGTTCCTGCAATAATCCTCCCCATTTACATATCACATTCCTCCAAATCCTTCCCAGTCTGACACACATGGTCCTCCATATCCTCCCCATTCAAACAGATACATTCCTCCAAATCCTTCCCCATTCTCACACATGTTCCTCCAATATCCTCCCCATTCTGAGAGATACGTTCCTCCAATATGCTCTCAATTCTCTCACATGTTCCTCCAATATCCTCCCCATTCAAACAGACACATTCCTCCAAATCCTTCGGTCTCAAACATACATTCCTCCAATATCCTCCCGTTTCTCTCACATGTCCCTTCAATATCCTCCCCATTCTCTCACAAGTTCCTTCAATATCCTCCATATTCTCTCACATGTTCCTCCAATATCTTTCCCATTCACACATCACATTCCTCCAAATCTGTCCCAGTCTCACACAAACATTCCTTCAATAACCTCTCCATTCTCTCACATGTTCCTCCAATAACCTCCCCATTATTACACATATCTTTCTCCAAATCCTTCCTAGTCCCACACAAACATTCCCCCATATCCTCCCTATTCACACACACACATTCCTCCAAACCGCTTCAAGTCTCACAAAAATGTTCCTCCAATGTCCTCCCCATTCTGTCACACATTCCTCCAATATCCTGTCCATTCTCTGACACACATTCCTGCAAATACTCCCCATTCTCACACACACATATTCCTCCCAATCTTCCTGATTGTCACACAGACATTCCTCCAATTTTTTCCCAGTCTCTTACACATGTTCCCTCATATCCTCCCTATTCGCACACACACGTTCCTCCAAATCCTTCCCAGTCTCACACATGTTATTCCAATGTCCTCCCCAATCTCTCAACCATTCCTTCAACATCCTTCCCATTCACACACAAACAACCCTCCAATATCCTCCCCATTCTCACACAAATGGTTCTCCAATATTTTCCCCATTCTCACACATGTTCCTTCAATATCCTCCCCATTCTCTCACACATTCCTCCAATATCCTCCCTATTCCACACATACTTTCCTCCAAGTCTTTCCCAGTCTCTCACACATGTTATTCCATTGTCCTCCCCATTCTCTCAACTATTCCTCCAACATCATGCGCATTCACACACACACGATCCTCAATATACTCTCTATTCTCACACAAACGTTTCTCCAATATGCTCCCCATTCTCACACACATGTTCCTCCAAATGATTCCCAGGCTCAAACACATGTTTCTCCAATATCATTCCCATTCTCTCACAGATTCCTCCAAAATCCTCCCCATTCTCACAAACACATTCCTCCAATATCTCCCCCATTCTTTCACACGTTCCTCCAATATTCTCCACATTCTCTCACATGTTCCTCCAATATATCCCCATTCACACACCTGTTCCTCCAATATCCTCCCCATTCTCTCACAGGTTCCTCCAATATCATCCCCATTATCACACACATTCTTCCAAATCCTTCTGAGTCTCTCACACACATTCCTTCAAATCCTCCCAATTCTCACACACATGTTCCCCTAATTTTTTCCTAGTCTCACATAAACATTACCCCATTTCCTCCCTATTCACATGCATACATTCCTTTAAACCTTTTCCAGTCTCACACACACGTGCCTCCAATGTCCTTCCCATTCTCTCAACCATTCCTGCAATATCCTGCCCATTCATACACACTTGATCCTTCAATATCATCCCCTTTGTCTCAAAGGTTCTTCCAATATCATCTCCATTCTGTAACACATTCCTCCAATATCCTCCCCATTCTCTCACACACATTCCTGCAATATCATCCTCTTTCTCTCACAAGTTCCTCCAATATCATCCCCATTCTCTCACAAGTTCCTCCAATATCATCCCCATTCTCACAAACATGTTCCTTCAATATCCTCTCCATTCTCACACAAACATTTCTCCAATATCCTTGCCATTCTCACACACACGTTCCTCCAATATCATCCCCTTCCTCTCACAAGTTCCTCCAATATCCTTCCCATCCTCACACACAGATTCCTCCAAATCCTCCCGATTCTCACACACACTTTCCTCCAAAATTTTCACAGTCTCACACAGGTTCCTTCAATATCCTCCCCATTTTCTCACACGTTCCTCAAATATCCTCCCAATTCTCAAACAAATGTTTCTCCAATATCCTCCCCATTCTCTCTCACACATTCCTCCAATATCCTTCCAATTCACACACAAATGTTCCTCTTAATGCTTCCCAGTCTTACACACACGTTCCCTTCCCTGCTATACTTGGCTGGAGTGGGCCGGGCTGCGGACCACTTGTCATGTGCCAATGTACATGTAACACCAGCTGAAAAACCTTGTTCTAGTGTGTTTTGTGAGGAAATCGTCATTTTGATTTTTTTTTCAGGAAACTTCAGTAGCCAAAGATGGAAGTTTTAATCTTCCAGCTATGCCACAAAACATTTTTCTTCTTGTTCTCATGGCTCATCTTTGAACTGGTAAATTTAGCACTCTGAACTAGTTGGAAGATCCAATCATTACCTTCATCTTCTCTTAGATTAGTAGTTAGTGAACTCTGGCATGAGATAGCACATCAAATATGAATTGATTTTCATGATTATAATAAATTACCATCAGGGGAATATATATTTAAAAACACAGCACTGACCAAATATATAAATCTGATGTTGTTGATTGATCTACAGCAGTGTTTCTCAACTCCCACAGTTTTAAAATGTGAGGACTTCAGCTCCCAGAATTCCAGCATGCTTGCTGGGGAATTCTGGGAATGAAATCCACACAGATCAATCAACAACATTATATGTATTTATTTATTTTGCTGTTTCTGGAGTTTCAGTATAAATTCCATTTATCAAAAAATGCAAACTGGAACATCTTTTGATACCCAGATGTGAGTTTGCAGCCATAAATGTTGCAGAACACCTCCTTTAAAAAGTAATAAACACATAATCATTATTTATAAATGTTTGATAGAATACATTAAATTTGATGTTCAAGAGCATAGAGTGCATGGAATAAACTTTGGAACATCTGATATGTGAATGATGATACAAGGTCATTTTTCAGTCTGAATGTCACATTTTTTTATTAATTCAAATTTACCATTAATGTTATGTATTATTTTACAGTCAGCTTCTTGAATTTTTTAAATAAGATGCAGGATACAAATATTTTAAATAAGTAAATGAAGTTCATTCAACATGTTATTTTTATTTATTTATCAAATTTATTTGCCACCCAACTCATGGTTTAGGTGACTCTCAGCAGAATAATACTTTGCACCAAAATTGATGGATAGAACTAATTACTGGATATAATGCTCAAAATGCAGCATTCAGGTATGTCATATGATTATTTGTTACTGTAATTCTCATTTGGACTGATCTTATTTTACATATTAATCTCTCTTTCTTTTCTTTTTTTCTGGGAGACTCCCTGGTTTTTTTTTTTTTTTTTTTGTTAGCATTGATTGCCTTTTGATCTATGTACCAACAGAGAGAGAAGAGAAATGGATATTTTATGATTGCAGGAATATTAATTCTTCAAGGCTGAAACGAGACTAATTTTTCAACAGTCATATAAGGTCCTGATTATCATGTCTCATCCTATATTTGAGCAAACATTTACTTTACAGGAATCATGTTTAGAAGATTATTTGGAAATTTGATCTACATTTATAATCTATATGCTTCATTTTCCATTTCCCGCTTACCATTAAGTAAACTAATTTAAATGTTAATAATTTGTGTTATGTCCCATGAATTTTTCTGTTCGGTACATACAGGATGCATGTTTTAATTAGCTTTTTTTCTTTCTTATACCCCCCTTGTATATAATAATTAAAAAATAACCATCTGTGAAAGTTATAGCATGAACACTTTTCTTAAAGAAATTCATAAGGGAAAAATATGTTTTTAATATCTTGAACAACAAAATTGCCAAAAGTGCATTGAGAAACAGCACCATGACTCTAAATTATTTTACTGCAAGTATTCAGAAGCACTTTATTTTATCCCCAACAGAACTATCAGGTTCATCCAATTTGGTCATATAATTTACCATTGCTGATTACATATCCCCTACTACAGACATGTCAAACTTGTGATGTCACGTGATTTTGCACAATGTATTGGGACTATTTTTCCATTGCTGGCAATGGGGTGGGTGCAGCTTCCGCGTGATGCATCCGGCTCATGGGCCAGCAGTTTGATACCCCTGCCCTACTATTACATCTATCCGTATCCATCCATCCATCCATCCATCCATCCATCCATCCATCCATCCATCCATGGAAGCAGCCAAAAGTCATAATCTAGCACTTTGTATTTTTAAAATTTAGTGATGCTTTGGATTTACCTCTATCCATGGCTACCTTCCATTTTGAAGACTTAATCTATTACTTCATTCCTGTTCTCAGTCTTTCCAAGTAAACTAGATAGAAAATATAGCTAATAAGACTAACTGTACTTTATTGTAAGGATACATTAACAGAATATTGCAAGACTGAAGATACAAACTTTGCACAACCACTTTTAACCTTTCCTTCCTTCCTTCCTTCCTTCCTTCCTTCCTTCCTTCCTTCCTTCCTTCCTTCCTTCCTTCCTTCCTTCCTTCTTTCTTTCTTTCTTTTTCTTTCTTTCTCTTTCTTTCTTTCTTTCTTTCTTTCTTTCTTTCTTTCTTTCTTTCTTTCTTTCTTTCTTCACTAACTATCTCACCTAAATGACTTTGGCAGTTTACAGCAACATAATAAAACAATATAAACATATGACCAAAATCACAGTTTAAAAAAGAGAGAATTAAGAACAAGATTCAAATTTATGTTAAAAGTAAAAATCAAAGTTAAAAAATTCAGAAAACTAAAAAAGTTGGCCAGATGATGAGAAATGTCCTAAAATCATCAGCCTTCACACTCTTAGACTCCTGTGCCAATTGGCAGAGCAAGGTCTTCACATTTTTCAGAAAGCCAGAAGAGTGGGGGCTAGCATCAAAACTGTTTGAAAACTTAGCTTAAACAAACAAACAAGCTTAAAGTTAAAGAAAGATTAAATGATTAATCCATTAGGATATATCCTTCCCAAATTATTTCTCCTCACTATTAATCTACTGTTAATTCACTGGAAATTCCTGTTCTCTTGTCTGATAGTTACCTAGGCAGTATCTCTTTCCCTCATTTCCCAAGGTTATCCACACATTCCATTACACTGTTAGACTTAATAGTGGGCTATTTAAGCAATGGACTGCAGGAAGATAAGTGGGGGGAAAGCCCCATTTTGCTTCCATCATTCTACATGTTTCAGGATCCTCCATCAAGCAAGAGCATATGGTACATTTAACCAAAACACCCTCTGGTATAGACCACAGAGATAAATGAGCATGATTTTGTTTGATTCTAATGTTGAAAGAGACCGTTTAAGTCATCAGGTCCAACTTTGCTCAACAAAAGGCATCTCAGAGAGATGATTGCCTTGCTGGCACTCTTCAACCAAATCAATAAAAATATTATACAACAGAGAACTTAGGAATGATCTTTGTTGAAAGCCCATTAAGGCCTCTCTCTGATTTATACCCATGAGTATCCGATTGTAAACAACTTCATCTGGATGTAAAGTTTCTTATTAGATATAGCCTTAGACCTTAATCTTATTCAAGGACTTTCCATGTGAAACCAGGATTAGAGTGCATAGAAGGTAGCATATTAGCATTTTCTTTTCTTTTTACTTGATTTGCACTTTCCCTTCATTCTGTGAAAAATTCATGCCAATTAAAATCTAATTGAATTCACACTCATTTCAGCTGTTGGGAAGTTAGCATACCATTTATATAACTGTGTTACATCTAGCATTCAAAAACCAGGCCATTTGATTATTGTTGGGCCTTAGCTGTGCTACTCCCTTTTATTCTATTGGCTTTTGAAAGCCAATAGAATAGACTCTCTTGAATAGAGTCTAAGTCTATTGGCTTTCCAAAGCCAATAGGAATTGTCCAGGCTGTCTCTGCCCTGCTGAGCCCGCCAAAAGTCCCATTCTGCAAATGGTGCTGCACCAGTTGAGTAGCCCTCGACTTACGACCGGTTGAGTAGTCCTCAACCTATGACCGGTTGGGGGTCGCGGCATTAAAAAGGTTGAGAACCACTGATGTATAGTTTAAAGTATATTGTAAAGTATAAACTAAGGTAGAGTATGTAGTAACATTTTTTTTTTTTTGCTAAGGAAAACAGGGGAAAGATAGTGATGAAAGCTCACATTGCCCCAGAGGTACACCCTTTACAAAGGAGATCTAATGTGAAAAATTCAATGCATTCCACAAAATAATCATGTATTGTATGAAGAATTCATGATTTATGATTGTCTTGATTCCTCAGGCTATTAATATTTGGTAAGGAGACTGGGCACTCTAAGGTTGGATTGTAGAGCATTCATAACTTCTTGAAGTAAGTTCTCAAAATGGCAATACTCAAACACTACCATGCTAGAAATAAGTACACCATTCCAGACTTTAGTTAAAATGGCAGCTAGAGCCATTGTAACAGCAACTTTTCATTAGTCTTATAGAGAACACCAGATTATTAAAGAGGTGAGTCTTTTGCTGCTCTACTAGGACAGCAATAGGACAGACACTGCATCTAGAACTAGGGGTGCACTTTTCTTAAGGTAGCACCAGTCTTGGGAGGCTAAAATTATGTTGAGCTCAACTTCTGGCCATTATTTGGGCACATAGTTTTCTTGGCAATAATGTGAAACTGTTGTTTGACTGTCCAATCTAGTCTAAATCCCTGAGATTGCTTATGATCCTCCATCCAATCATAACTATGCCTAGCTATTAATGGTGTTAATACCAACTTATAATGCATTGGTAAGGCCACACTTTGAATATTGCATCCAGTTTTGGTTGCCATGAAATAAAAAAGATGTTGAGATTCTAGAAAGAGTACAGAGAAGAGCAATAAACAGGATTAAGAGACTGAAGGTTAAAATATATAAAAATGATTGCAGGAATTGGTTATGTCTAGTTTAATGAAAAATAGGACTAGGGGTGAAATGATAGCAGTATTCCAATATTTAGGGGACTTCCACAAAGAAGAGGGGATTCACATTCTCCAAAGCACTTGAAGGCAGAACAAGAAGCAATGGATGGAAACTAATCAAGGGAAGAACCAACCCAGAATTAGGGAGAAATTTCCTGACAGAACAATTAATCGATAGAACAACTTGCCTCCAGAAGTTGTGGGTGCTGCTACACTGGAAGCTTTTAAAAAGAGATTGGACAATCATTTGTCTGAAATGGTATAGGATTTCCTGCCTGAGCAGGGGTTGGGCTAGAAGTCCTCCAAGGTCCCTTCTAACTTTGTTATTCTGTTATTCTGCTTAAGGTCAGCTATAGCTGGGGAGCCCCTTAGAAGCAGAGATAAAACTCTTATGGTATTTGTTTATATGAAAGAGGGCTGAATCAAAAATAATACAGATCTTCATTTAGGAAACAAGCATTAATTCAGAGGTTTAATGACTTGGAAGTACACTTATGTGAAAGATTTTGGAAAATTAGTTGATTTCAGATTTCAGTTTTCATCTCAATAGAGGTCACTCAATGATTTTTTGATTACAAGTTTCAGGCTGCATCCAATATGTTCAAGGAAGTATTCATTGCTGGAATTGTATGCCCTGATTATTGGGAACATCCTACTTTAAAAAGCATTCAGAACAACTAGAACAGATTGAGAAAAAAGATACTTACTAAGAAATGAGCACTGGAGCTATAGCTTACTGCTAAGCATCTCACTGACATGTGTTCTCAAATCTTTTCAAATTCATGGGTGGATTGAATAATGAGTCGGTGGGAGTTGAGTCCTAGTTTTTGAACAGAGACAATAAAAATAAATTATCCACTTGCCCATGAAACAGCTGTAAATATCTGCTATGGAACATCAGATGCTCCCTGGAAGGGAGGTGCAGAGTTGAGTTAACCAGTATTCCACCCCTTTGTAGGAATGCAAGAATGTCCAACATCTGCTGAGCAATGGTGGGGGTGAGTTGGTTGTTTTGCCACAGTGTGGTATTCACTTCTGAGTTATTCATGCATTAGTATTTTTTCCAAAGAATATGTTTGTTTGATATATCAGCCAGGAGGAAGATGAATAGAGCAGTCAAAAAAGGTTCATCAGGGAGTTTAAATAATGGGTGAGGTAAGCAGAGAGAGACTTCAGCAGAAAAACAAGTGTGCTGTGGTCAGGCACCCAATAATTTAAAAGATATCTAATCATTAAAGCTACGTATAGCTAATATCTTCACTAAATTTATTCATAAAAATCCTGTATGTTTCATGTAGAATAAATATGGATATTTATTTATATAGAGCAGCTCCCACAATCTCTGGTCACAAAAAGTGTACTGGGGGTTTCAGTCAAATGGGGCTCTGTCCTAATGACCTAGGCAATTCATTTTAGGGGACTTATAGCATTTTTAGGGTAGTTTGTTTTTATAAGAATAGAACCAGTTGGACATACAATTTCTGAGATAATTATTTGTCATATGATAATAGCCTATGAGATGATTTTTGAGATAATTATTTGTGATTTGATAATAGCTTACCAAAGTTGGACCATAAGAAAGGCTGAGTGCAAAAGAATTGAGGCCTTTGAGCTATGGTGCTGGAGAAGACTCCTGCGAATCCCCTGGACTGCAAGATGATCAAACCAGTCAGTCTAGAGAAGATCAACCCTGATTGCTCCTTAGAAGGCCAGATTCTGAAGTTGAAACTCAAATACTTTGGCCACCTAATGAGAAGGAAGGACTCACTGGAGAAGAGCCTAATGCTGGGAAAAATTGAGGGCAATAGAAGAAGGGGATGACAGAGAATGAGGTGGCTGGATGGAATCACTGAAACAGTAGGTGTGAGCTTAAGTGGACTCCAGAAGATGATAGAGGATAGGAAGGCCTGGAGGAATGTTGTCCATGGGGTCACGATGGGTCAGACATGACTTCACAACTAACAACAACAATAGCTTATGTTTGTTCCTCTTCTCTCCATCTTTTTTCCTATGAACATTGGTTTTGTTACTGAATTACTGATTTATTTAAATTCAACTTTTCAGTTTTACATCAGAAAATATTGTACTCATATTAAACCAGGATCAATTTCATAAATGTTCCAAACTGGTTTGTAATGAGGATAACTGCTCAACATGATATAAAAATTCTGTCATACATTGTAGTTTTCCTTCACTTTCAGATGATTACTTTTTTTATATACTATTGGTATTGTTGCTATTATTATTTGGATAAACGGACAAAATACAGACTGCCATCTTGTTCCCTTGTCTGATGATTGAGAAACTGAGGTCATTTTTTTTAAAGAATACTGAAAACCTGCTATTCTACTATTACAATCTGAATATTTGATCAGGGACTGGATGAGATTTGAAAATAAAAGATAACATAAGCTTGCCACAGACTATAATCATTTGGGACAATATCTGTGGGCCTATTGGATAAGTTAGAAGAAAAATTCTGATATTAGTGAGTACCTAGATCTCAATGCCAGACTGCAAATAAAATTCTGCAGCTATCACTCTCTCAGGGATCTCAGGGAGCTTTATGAGTTTAAATCATAAGTAGAATGGGAATGGATTTAGCAGAATGCCTTTCCCTTTTGGGAATTAAAGGGAAAAAATACTGGTCCTTCCTAACATCTGCCCTTCTGGTCTTTTGCACAATTTTCTTGAAGCTCAACATGAATATTTTCTAGAGAAGTATTTGGATTGCTCTGCCAATAAGACAGTGATTCACTGCTGACACTTTTCCTTGCCTTTTGCCAGTTATTCAAATAAAAGGGATCTTAAAAATGGGGTGTATCTCTCTGATGTTCTGTTTCCAAAGAAGCAGCTTTTCTTTTTGGCTGCTGAATTTGGCCAAAGCATCTGCCAAAGAATGAATCAGTTTACTTAAACAGATATATAAATGCGGTTGTTAAGAAACAGCTAATCTGGTTATTCTTGTGGACCATTTTTGGCATACCCAGTACATATTTTAAACCAGCCCAATCTCTAGCAGAGATCCAGAAAAAAATAATTTGGTTGCATTTTTAAATGACTTGATTTAATTTTCACTTTCCAAATTAGCTTTCAGATCAGAACATTCTTAGCTTCATACACCTCTGGATTTTGAGATGCAAGTTTTAACAGAATAACAGAAAAAACTAATCCAACACCCTGCTCAAGGAGGAAACCCTATACCATTTTAGACAAAGTGGTTGTCCAGCATCTTTTTAAAAACCTCCAGACGTTTTGACTGATGCACTAATACTAAACTGAATCATTAGGAAAATAACACTAACAATATTCATCCTGAAAAAGGTTTAAGATATATGTTTGGATTTCAAGTCCCAGAATTCCATGCTAGGTGGCTGGAGAATTCTGGGCACAAAGTCCATATAGATTAAAGGTGCTGAATTTTAAAAATCCACTGTAATTGAGAGGTTAAAAACATTTGTTTGCATTGAATATTGCAATTGCATTGAATGTAGATTATCCCAAAATGCATTTATTTGTCAGTCCCTCAATACAAATGATAAGTGATGGGACTGATGAATTTCAAAGAACATTTCACAAGCACATCTACTCTAAGTATCTCCCAAATAATGACATAAATGCCCAGGAAACTATAACACCACATAGTTGAGTGCTATTGCTCCTTCAGTCATCTTACTAAGATATCCATAAATCAGAGTTAGCAGGGCCATGTCACCAACCGTCTAAGCAAACAAAATTATGTTATGCTGCAGCTGATGGTACTGTATGACTTTGTCCAACTGTGGTAAAGCCAATGCAATGAGCCAATTAACTTGCAACTCAATATGATGCTATTATTTATGCAATGACATCCTAGCCATGATGTTGAGACAGAGACAGAGGGAAAGAAAGAGAAAAGCACCAGATGGGACGGTGGTGAAGATTAAATCAATGCTCAAAAATATCTCAATGTGCTTTTCATTGAAGCCAAAAACACGACTTTTTTTAAAAAAATGTTTTAATTGGCTTCATTAGGAGGACACTTCTATTTATGGGCTATTTCTAAGATTTGACAATAGAAAGACTTATCTGTGGGTGGAAATGCAGGAACCATATTTTATTATTATTTCTTGGAACTAAATAGAGTTTAAAAATATATATTAAAAATGGAGGAATTGGGGTTTTTTTTCTTTTTGAAACACATGTAGGTCTGAATGTTCTTGTGAATGAAATACATCATCTTTATAAAGCTGATCTGGCACTGTAACCTGATTTTATATAACACAGACCAAAACAATTACATTTCCCAATGTATTTATTGTTAGTATATTGCTTTCAGTTCATGACCCGCATCTTTAGAACTCAAATTGTTTATATAAACCCTTTCCTTTGCAAGAGCATTAAGTCATTACCACTGTTTTGATCACTCATTCCTCAGGACTGAGCATTTTGATTTTTTTAAAATTATTATACATTTCATGAAAAGAACTAGTCTTACACCAGACAGAAAATCAAGTTATAGGGCAAGTAAATGGTTTCCAATGATTAGTATAGAATAGCAATAGCAATAGCACGTAGACTTATATACCACTTCACAATGCTTTACACTCTTCTCTAAGTGATTTACAAAGTCAGCATATTGCCCCCAACAATCTGGGTCCTCATTTTACTGACTTTGGAAGAAAGCAGGCTGAGTCAACCTTGAGCCGGTCAGAATCCAATTGCTGAATTACTGGCAGTCAGCAGAATTAGCCTGCAATACTGCATTCTAACCACTGTGCCACAGTGACTCTTAGAATATTACTGAACAGGATATACATAGATATATTATCTGTAGTGTCAGTATCATTAGATAATGCAGACTAAGATATAACTCAGTATCAATAGATAATGCAGAATCTTGTTATGTCTGATGATGTTGAGTCTCCTCCCCTTTCTTACACCCTTGTGAATTAGGGAGATGTCTAAGTCTAAGCCAGGGGTCCTCAACCTTGGCAACTTTAAGACTTGTGAACTTCAACTCCCAGAATTCCTCAGCCAGTTTTGCTGGCTGAGGAATTCTGGGAGTTGAAGTCCACAAGTCTTAAAATTGCCAAGGTTGAGGATCCCTGGTCTAAGCCATTTATGTCTGCCTGTTGTGGATCTATATTTTTACTCATCACATTGATAACCAAGCTGACACATCTCCATCAAGGTCAACTTCCTTACTCTCTACTAGTCCTGAATAGTAAGCTCTTTGTTCCAGCATTACTCACTAGTTGGCGCAGAGAGATAAGAAACAGAGCATTAGTTATTTAAACTCATTAGTACATCCAACTAATTGTTCAAACATCAGGTCTTCTATTTGGATTCCATAATGGATTGGACCTTTTCCTTTCTTCATCAAGGCTAATTTTTCAGTTTCACTTCAACACCCCACATCACTGAAGACTCTGCCCCAGCAAAGGGAAAAGGAGAAGAGAAAAATAATTCTCTTTTTCAACCTATTGAAATTATGGGCCCATTTGGGGTTGGACATAGAATAGGAAGAGTGGAAAATTGCTAATTGTTGAAAAAAGCTTGTTTTTCATTGTGGTAAATTTAGAGAGCAAATGTAAAGAGGTTGCAATTCCATAGGGAATCCTTCTGAATACATATGTATATGATTGTGTGAAACCTTCCCACTTCTTTTATTGGATCTGTATAAGAAACTCTAGCATTAGGTTTTTAAATTAGACTCCTAAATTCTGGCAGTCAGGATCTGCAAAGCTGATTTGCTATTTTCAAACTGTTGTAATTTTCATTGTTTTCAAGAATTGCTCTTGTATGTAATTGTTAAACACCGGCGATACAATCAGCTTAATAAACAACATTCTCTATTTAAACCCATATGTCTTACTTAATGAACATTGCTACTTATTCCAAAGCACAGATCTGTTTAATCTCAGCTGTAGCCTTTTAATATTATACAATAGGCTAAAATGTACAATTTGCAAAGAAGTAATTTTTTTCATGGTTTGGTGGAGACCATTTTTAAATCTGTCAGTTGTTTAGGACACAGAGAAATTTTATTTGTATTTATTTATTTGTATTTCCCCCTTGAGTCATTTACAAATTAATCAAGAGAGGAATATATTTAACCCACCTTCCTCCTCCTATTTTCCCCACAACAACAATCCTGTAAGGTCAGTTGAATGGGAAATGACTGGCCCAAGGTTATCCAGCTGACTTTCATGGCTACGGTGGGAATTGAATTCAAGGGCTCTTGCTTTCTCATCTGGTGCCTTAACCCCTAGACCAAACTGGCTCAAAATATAATGCACAGAAACATGCCCTTGCCCATTTAGCATCATTCTGGCAAAAACACATGAACTTCACCTAGTAATGAAGCAGAGAATAGAGAGGAAGCTTAGCAATAATCACAGGCTGGCATCTCAAATTACTATAGTGCCCTGACTAATGGATGTTAAATCACACCAGGACCACTTACTTTAGATTACAAGCAGACTTATCTTTTGTACTGTGTTTGAGAATGCATGAATAATCACTTAAGGTAACAGATGACTAAAAAAGAGAATCATGGCTGCCCTCATAAGTAAACCAAATAAATAATGTAGGAGGTGATCATTTCAAGGAAAAAGCTTCCAAGGTTTTATCTGGGCAAACTGGTCAAAATTCTCCTAACTGAAAGTCAGACTTTGTGCTATAGATTTGCTGAAAACCAATTCTTTGTTGTTGTTGTTCCTTTGAAAGATGTGCATTGATTGCCGGGTATTACTGGAGAAGTTAGCTCCTTCTCTGATTATGTGCCACACAATGGAAATCGCTTTCTGTCTAAAAGTTGCTATTAGCTACACCTTGACCCATGCTAACCTCACCCAGTCACCATGCTGCCCCTTCTGCCCCTTCGCTATTTTACTCCTAATATTTAAATATGTCATCATGTAATGCAGATAGGGACAATCACCAGGCTATGAATCACTTCCTTTTTTTGGAACAAGTGGTCTCCAAATTGCAACCATTCATTTAGTGATCATTTGAAGTCACAACAACACTGGAAAAAGTGACTTATGGCCTTTTTTTTACCATTGCAGCATTCCCATGGATGCTTGGCAACTGGCAGGTATTTATGACAATTTCCTGGGGTCATGGGATCATCTTTTGCAACCTTCTGACAAGCAAAGTCAATGGAGGAACTAGATTCACTTAAAAGCTCTGTTCTTAACAACGGTAGTAATTCACTTAACAACCGTGGCAAGAAAAGTCACAAAATGGGGCAAAATTCACTTAACATCCATCTTGCTTAACAACAGAAATGTTGGGCTCAGTTGTGATCATAAGACTACGACTACCTGTATTTCTCCCTTATCGATTGCCCCACTGAATAGCAGGGATCATATTCCTTTAAGAAAATAATAAAATAGTGGCTCCCCCCTCTTTTTTTCCTGTTAGATGAGTTTCCAGAACCTTAGAGTAATCATGGTCAGACTGTGATTCTCCTTTCTTTCCAGCTGAAAATATGTTTTTAACTTTTGCGTCTTTTAAATTTTAGGAGTACCAGCATTGGTACCAGCATCAGTGATAGCACAACATTTGGGGCTCTTATTAGTAAGAAAAATATCTAAAGACTTTTGCTGATAAAACAAGTGGCTGAAACTTTTAATTTTGGATTATTTAGAGATTGCAACCATTTTTATTATTATGAAGACAGCTGAGCAGTTAGTTCATATTTTGGAATTCTCTCACATGGGTGAGCTTTATAGATCACTGGCAGCCCTTACTGACTCTCTTCTCAGTCCTTTGGTTTGAATTCAGGCTATTGTCATCTGTGGGGTTCTCCACCATCTCTATTTTATCCTATTTTATCTATTTTCAGATATCTGAAAAGGTCAGGAAGATCTTCAGCCAACACAACATACAGTATGTACACACCTTAAACCCAAGACTACATGAAGGTAAAAGCTTATCCATCCCAAGGATAAAATACCCAGACACTAACTAAACAGCATGGTATATGTAGTACAATGCAGTGAGACATGTTCAACCATTTCACAAATGCATGGCACAACATAGGAGAACAAATCCATCAGGACAAGATTCAGTGGTCCATCTGCATTTAAAAGACAAAGTCCATTCTTTTGAAGACAGCAAAGTCCCCATTTTGGACAAAGAGGATCAGTGGTTTGAAAGAGGTGTCAAATAGGCCATCTATGTCAAAACTGCACAGCCCTCTCTCAACAGAGGGGAAGGGATACAATATCACTTATCTCCAGTCTACAACACAGTCCTTTCAGCAGTTCCAAGAAGGCTCCACATCCATTTGCGCCACTCAGGTGATCTTGAGGACACAGATAAACCTCCAAGTGGCCTCAATGACTCTCTAAACATGGGTGTCAAACTCGATCATGACATATAGTGACATTTTTTGCCTTTGCAGAGCCAGAGTGGGCATGGACTGAATGTGATGCATCCAGCCTGCAGGCTGCCAGTTTGACACCCCTGCTCTAAAAGATTGAAAATGACCGGATGTCTGCAAGGAATGTAAATCCTTCCATTCTCCACCATCCAGTCAGAGCTGAAGAAGCTTCTTGGATGAGAAGTGAAATGTCTTCAAAGAAAAACAAGAAAGTCCAGTTGCCTATTGAAAAAAGCACATTTGGGACAACCGTGATTTGGAGGGCTGAGAATATCTATAGACCTGTGATCTATGGGATTCTCCACCAACTCTGTTTTATCCTGTAAGAGACAAAGGAACCCAGATGAATTTGGTGGATTCATGAAGAATTCATTCCTAATAAAGAACTTTAATCTGAGCCAAATAATTTGGCTGGTAAGCAAATTGTTACTATGTTATGTGGATGCAAGGATTAAATTTGGATGTAGTAGAATTGCACAATGTGCTGTGAAAATGCTCTTATAGATAATGGTATAAAGCCTATTGCAAGTTGCTATGGAAATTCTGCTATTATAATACACATGTGCAAAGAAAAAATATTTTGTCTATGTCCACTTGCTTAAAAATGAATAAATGATCAAATATTGTATGCCTATCCACTGTGATTGCACTGTTTAAAATGCTTTGTGTGAAATTGACTGTATGAGCTTGTTTGTATGTATATTTGGGATCTTTCACTTGGAATATTATTAAGACGTAGTTGCCTGTCTCACCAAGGCACTGCAAACTCTAGATAGCATTTTGGAGGTTTCTTAATCCATGTCCTGATTGAGTAGAGGAATGGATCTTACCCTCAACATCCACATGGCAAAGAAGGGTATTTTTCCAACCACCTGTTCCTTTTTTTTTTTTTTTTGAAAAACATTTTTTTTTTTGCATCTACATTGTCTGGGTCTTGAGTAATGCTATTAGTTCAAGCTGGAGATGCTGATATTATGACCTGTGCATAAACAACCTGTTATTTAAATATCTGATCACAATTTGTGTTGCTGTGTGCAATCAGAGACACCTAGTTTTTCCATGTATCAGAATAGCTGCACTAAAGTTTATAAACCTATCCTTATTAATTCTTACTCTTTGCATAGACTCTTTCATATCATGTTTGAAGTCTAATCTCTTGAGGCTTAGAAATTTAAATTAAATTGTTAGTACTTTTATAAAGCTAGAATAATTATTCTTATTGGTTACAGTACCAGACACCAGTATAAATTATGGTAGTACTTAGGATACATAATAGTATATGCCAGTGGTGGTGAACCTATGGCATGCATGCCAGAGGCGGCACACGGAGCCCTCTCTGTGGGCAAACACCATCATCACCCCAGCACACATGGTCTCTAAAAGTTTGCCATCACTGGCCTAAGGCCAGCCAGCCTGGAGTCGCAACTGGGAAACCCACCCCTGGATCTCCCCCAACCCTGCCCTGCCCGGCTCCCACAGGTATCCCTCCCCATTGAGGTGGCCATGCTCACCCGGCCATGCCCACCTAGTCTGCCATGACTACTGCGGCCACACCCATCCAGTGGCCTCGCCCAACCAGTCTGCCATGCCCAATGTAGCTGCATCAATCAAGTGGGCCACACCCACATGGCACCCGGTGATACATAAGTGGGTTTTGGGTTGCAGTTTGGGCACTTGGTCTCTAAAAGGTTTGCCATCACTGGTATATGCAATACAGCTATCTGTCACTATCATAATGATAGTGATAGTTGGATAGCTGGATAGATGATAGCTAGATAGATAATACCTAGACAGACAGGTAGATTGTATACCTTGTTGCGGCTTCTATTGTTATCTGAATTTACCTTGATATAGCTGATCAAAATACATCTAATAGCTACAATATTGAACCTACAATATTCTTAAATAAAATGGTGTCTTTAAAAAAATAAATTCTATATTTTAAATAAAAGATGAGGGAAGTCCCAATCCCAAAATCTAATTCCACTGTTCCTATTGATAGCACCATTCAATGGTATGTCCAATATACCCTATGGTAATTTTTTTTAAAAAAAATGTTAGAACAATACCTCTAGTTATAGAAAGTTTGGATGGATTCATATGAGGGTATTGTTCTCAGTAGATGAAGTACAAGAAAAAGAAATCCAGAATTATTAGAAACATATATTTTTGCTTTCCTGTAGCAGAAAAGACAACATCATTAAAACATGAAGAAGCCAACAGTCTTTGAAGAAGCAAGATAAAAATATATTAATATTTTTTAACTTTGGTGTTGGAGAAGACTCTTGGGAACACAATGGACATTTAAAAAAACAAGCCATTGGATCATCAAAGAAATCATTCCAGAGTTCTCACTTATGCACAAGTGACTAGGCTCAAATTAGCCTATTCTGGATTACTTATGTGAAGACCTAGTTCTCCAGCATGATTGGATGGAGAACCCACAGATGGGTTGTCTTAATCTATCTGCTCCAATTAGACTAAGTCTGAAATTTAGTACCGCCCCCTCTGTGCCAACTGCACCCCAGTTTTAGACTTAGTCTCTTTGACCCAAGACGCGTTTTGTCTTCGCTCCTGGAGCAGAAGACTGTTTAATTCTATTTAATTACTTAGCTCAGGCTATTATTATTATTTGTTATTTTATTATTGATTCAGAATCGATTATATCTAGAAGAAAGATCAATTATCCCAGTATGAAGCCTATTCAGGCTGACAGACTCACAATCCTCTCCCTCTGGGGGGGGGGGAAACTTGTCCCTTCTTTGTTTTCCCTCAGTTAGGGACAGCAAGATCAAACCTTTGATTTAGGTCGTTTTCAGAGCCTCATCAAGCCTGGAGGGAGCCTTCCCAGGTCCCTCGGCCCCAGCAGAGAGCAGCAGGTGAGAATTTGGGCGCGGCCCACTTTTCGGAGCCGGGAGGGCCTGTCAGGCCTTGGACGACAGCTTTTCCAGCCGGCCTAATCACATGCCACCAGCTGCTTTAGGAGCCCAGGCGATTCACCTGAACGAGGGCTCGTTGCAGCTTAGACCCTAGGCCTCAAGGCCTTCTCCCAATTTTCGGAGCTGGGAGGGCCTGTCAGGCCTTGGACGACAGCTTTTCCAGCCGGCCTAATCACATGCCACCAGCTGCTTTAGGAGCACAGGCGATTCACCTGAACGAGGGCTCGTTGCAGCTTAGACCCTAGGCCTCAAGGCCTTCTTCCAACGGCCGTTTTTTAGGGCGCGAAATTGGCGGCCGCCATTTTGAATTGCCTCCCAGCAGCCATTTTGGGTGTGGCTGAAGCCCCGGTGGCCATTTTGTATGTGGTTGAGGCCCTCGGCGGCCATTTTGTGAGTGGCGGAAGTCACTGGCGGCCTTTTGTGGGTGGCTGAAGTTGCCGGCGGCCATTTTGTGTGGGGCTGAAGCCTCGGCGGCCATTTTGAGTGTGACTGAAGTCACTGGCGGCCATTTTGTGGGTGGCTGAAGTCACCGGCGGCCATTTTGTGTGGGGCTGACGCCTCGGCGGCCATTTTGAGTGTGCCTGAAGTCATTGGTGGCCATTTTGTGTGTGGCTGAGGCCAGACTGCCTGGAACTTTCTTCTGAAGGCAGTATTACATCATCGGTGGCAGGATCGTCGAGAGAGCAGGTTCGACCGGGGAGGGCCGGATCGATCCCAAGTGATCGGGGTGCCCATTAACTCCCCGCCCATCCCCCTCTTGGGCTGAAGTATCTCTGTAGACTCCCTTGGTGAAGTACAGCGCCGAGGGGGGCGTTTTGCCAAGGTTGAGACCAGAGCAACTCATCATGGCAGAGAAAGGCAGCGAGCCGGCCAAGAGGAGTCGCCAATCAGAGGCAAGTGGTAAGAGCACCACCAGGGGAATTCCTGAGTCAGATTCAAACCTAACAGTGGCTTCAGGGAGGGGTATAACCGGTCAGGACACCTCAGGGCCCCAGGCCACATTCACTCCCACTGCAGCAGGACTTCGCCCTCCTGAGAACCAGGCCCTGAACCCAAGCCTCCTCCAGTCCATGATAGCCCAGGCTGTGGCTCAATTTATGGCCTCCAACACCACAGACACCCCCCCAGGCCACGTATCATCCACAATCTCCAGATTTGATGGAGGATCCCTCATCGGATTTGGAATCTACAGGGGCTGAACAATCTGGCCTGAGTTTGTTTGAGGACGAGGGCATCACTCCCTCTGACCCCACCCCTCCTGTCGGTCTCTTTGACCATTCATTCTTTAATTCCCTGCTACTCAGGGCCTGCACTAGTGCAAACCTCCCCCAAGAACAGGAGACCCCCACCTCCAGGGGTCCCCACGCCATATACACCAAGCCCTCAGTCTCGCAGAACAATATTCCCTGCCCTCCCCTTTTTCTGAATATAGTTCAAGAACAATGGGAGACCTTAGGATCCTTCTTAAGCCCCGGTGCAGTAGAGAGAACATTATTCAATGTTGCCCGTTCCCTGGCCTCCCTATTGGAGATTCCTGAGATTGATGAGCCTTGAACTCATTGTCTCCCAAGGTTAACATCCCTGGGGACATAAATGAGGCACTTAGGGCGGAGGATAAAAAGATTGACTCCGCATTGCGTAGTTCCCATCTGGCATCAGCCTGGGCAACAAGGGCGGCAACGTCCATGGCCTTCTTCGCTAGGGCTTCAGCCCTTGGGTTACGTGAGCTCCAGGACAGGAGCCCTCCAGACCAGCTCAGAGCTCACCAAAATCTGGGTAAGTTAGTGGCTACATCCCAGTACCTAGCCGACGCTTCTCTGCACATGGCTAGATACACTGCCAGACCATCGCTGCAGACATCTCAGCACGAAGGTTCCTTTGGCCCAGGAATTGGCGAGCAGACACCAAGACCAAGTGGCGTCTGGCCTCTAAACCTTACACAGGTGGACATCTCTTTGGTAAGGCACTAGGACCATACTTAACTGAAGGTAAGGACAAACGTAAAACTCTGGTTAACTCATGTCACAGAGCAGTTACAGGAGGCTGCCTTTCGACCCGCTCCATCCTGGGACTGGGCCCAGGCATCCCTCTATTCCTTTCAGAGACAAGAACGACAGCAGGATCGTTCAGCATGCAGAAGCAGACCACAGATCCAGGCCAAGTGGCCCCTTCAAGACCGAGGGGCCATTCCTCTGAACGAGGCAAGTGACCTCACAGTCTCACTTCCCATAGGAAGCCAGCTGGCCCCTTATTCCAGCACTTGGGCAGTCACCACTACAGATGCCGGCTGGTCCCTTATTCCAGCACTTGGACAGCCATCACTACAGATGCATGGGTGTTAGACACTGTCAACAGGGTTTGAGACCAGAAATTGTTCTCAACCACCTGACAATTCCGCTCTTGCCCTATCCCAACGAGCAGGTCCAGGGCTGACTTTATGTCAGATGCCATAGCTCATTTATTACAAATACGAGCAATTGAACCAGTACACAAGACCAAGAAGGACGAAGGTTTTACTCAAACCTCATCGTCATCCCTAAGACTTGGGGGGCTGGAGGGCAATCTTAGACTTGAAAGGTCTAAATCTTACTTGAGGTATAAGAAGTTTAAGATGCAACCACTTCAATCAATCCTGGCCAGCATCAGGCAAGGTGACTTTCTTAACTCAATAGACCTAACTGAGACATGTTTCCTAACCACCGCAAATTCCTCAGATTCAGCTATGCCCACTACCAGTACAGAGCCCTACCATTTGGCCTCTCATCGAAACCGAAGGTATTTACAAGGTACTGGCAGTGCTCGCAGCCCACCTTAGACAAATTCCAATCAGAATTCAATGCTATTTAGATGACATACTAATTCAGTCATCATCATTCCGAAACGCTCAGTCAGACCTCGCCCTAGCCATCAAGGTCTTTCAGGAGCACGGGTTTTCTGTTAATTTCCAGAAAAGTCATACAACAACCCGGCTCCTCCATTTGGGCGCTGTTATAGACACGGACAATTGTACAGTCTACCTATCTCAGGACCGAAGGAACTCTATTCAGACTCTTGTATGTCGGATCCTAAGGGTCAGAGTAATCACATTGGCCTCCGTATCACAGCTACTGGGGAAGACGGTGTCCTGCGTGCAAATTGTGCCATGGGCATACCTCCATGCCAGAGAATTACATGGCTTCTCCTTCCATTTCAGAGACTTGAACTCCCTTCAATGGTGGGACTCCCCGGCGCTGTCACGGGAGCAGTATTAGAACCAGACAGGATTACCATTACCACAGATGCAAGCCTGTTTGGGTGGGGGCACACCTTCACACGCACTGGGCTCAAGGTCGGTGGTCCAAACAGGACCTAAGGAACAATATAAACTGGCTGGAACTCAGAGCCATACATATGGCCCTAAAGAGATTCACCGATATAGTACAGGGCCAACATGTCCTGATTTTAACCGACAACATTACAGCCAAGGCCCATGTCAACAGACAAGGGGGGACAAGGTCCAGGCCTCTCATGCAGGAGGCCAAATTGCTGGGGTCCTGGGCGGAACTGAATCTTCCCTCCATCAGGGCGGAGTACATATCCAGAGTGACCAACCAGCAGGCGGACTCACTGAGCAGAGCAACCGTGGATCATTCTGAATGGCAGCTGGATCCGAAGGTGTTCAGAGAGATCGTGGAAAGGTTTGGTTCCCCAACCTTAGACCTTTTGCCTCCCCCACCAACTCACAACTTCCCAGATTCCTTTCTGGGTTCCCACCTCCATCAGCAGAGGGAACAGTTGCACTCCGCAGTCCCTGGCCCAGGGAACTGCTCTGTGCCTTCCCTCCTCTGCCGTTTCTTCCTGCCACGATCAGGAAGATCCTTCGCGAACGAGCAGAGGTCCTCCTGGTTGCACCGCATTGGCCGAGACGCTCTTGGTCGCCGACCTGATGGAGCTCTCCGTATCACCTCCATGGAGGATCCCAGCAAATCGCATCTCCCACATTCAGGGGGAACTACGCCATCCAGACCCTCAATGACTCCAGTTAACCGTCTGGCACTTGAGAGGCAGGCCTTAGGCTGAGACTCATATTCGTCAAGGGTCATAGCTATGATTCAGCAATCTAGGTGACCCTCAACGAATAGAATATACGATGCCACATGGAGAGACTCCTGTAATTGGTGTTCAGTTCGAAAAATTGACCTTTTGGCGGTTTCAATGCCAGTTATCTTGGAGTTCCTGAGGGATGGTCTAGACAAAGGGCTTTCTACAAGCACCATCCGCAGGCAGGTAGCATCACTTGCCACAGTTATTTCCTGCGGCAATGAATCCTTAACACATTACCCTATGATACGCTCCTTCCTAAAAGGAGCTAACAATGTCAGACCATCAACTGTACATAGATACCCCTCGTGGGATCTTCATCAGGTTTATAGGCTCTTGTTTCGCACCCTTTGAACTATTGACACTGGGTTGTTTAAACAGTTATCGATGAAGGTGGAATTTCTTGTTGCTGTAACTTCAGCGAGAAGGATATCTGAACTGGCTACTCTTCAGTGAGGAAGGACCTGTGTACATTCCATAAGGACAGGGTAACCCTTAGGCTAGGCCCCTCCTTCATGCCTAAGGTCAAGTCCTTGTATCCTAAATCTCAGGAAATAGTTTGCCGGACTTCTGTCCTAACCCATCTAATGAGATAGAGGTTCAGTGGAACAAATCGGATGTGCGCAGGGCTTATATTGTTATATACAGAGAACCTCATCTTTCCACAGAACAGAGGCTCTGTTTGTGTACTATCACCCTTCATCACTAGGTCAGAAGGTTTCTTCAACAACAATACGCAGGTGGATTAGAGTTTGTATTTCTCTGGCATACCAGTCTCAGTCACTGCGAGATCCCAGGCATATCACGGCCCATTCAACCAGGGCGCAGCTACTACAGCTGCCTGGTCTACTCAGGCCTCCGTAGAGGGAATTTGTAGAGCAGCAACATGGGCATTGCCCTCTTCCTTTGTCTGTCACTACAAGAAGGATGTATATGCATCTTCTATGGCTTCATTTGGCTGCAGGGTTCTAGAACACGCATTAACGTTGGATGGGACCCAGGCCCAATCTAATTCCCCACCCTAGGGACACAGGGCTTTTGTATGTCCCATCCGTGGGTTCTCCATCCAATCATGCTGGAGAAAGGGGCGTTGTCTTACCTGAATGCCTTTTCTCAGCATGATGATGGAGAATCCACTCCCTCCCATTAGGTCAGTTGGCCTGGTTCCCATATTGTTCAGACGAGTCGGACTAAAGTCTGAGTATCGCCTTAGCCTAAAACTGGGGTGCAGTTGGCACAGAGGGGGCGGTACTAAATTTCAGACTTAGTCTAATTGGAGCAGATAGATTAAGACAACCCATCCGTGGATTCTCCATCATCATGCTGAGAAAAGGCGTTCAGGTAAGACAACGCCCCTTTCTCTGGAGAAGGCTACAATGTTAGGAAAGATGGAAGGAAATAGAAGAGGATGACCAACAGCAAGATGGATAGACTCAGTTACAATGAATGTACTATGGGAATGCCTGAAAGACCAGCTTAGGAACAGATTGTCATAGATAACATCTCTATGTTATCTATATATTAACAATGACCTGAAGGCACATAATCAATAAATCATTCAATCAAAGGAAGCCAAGAGATGAAAAAAAACCTGCACTGAAGATATTTTTGCAATTACGGTATGTAGGATGAGCAGATTCTGTTTCTTATGTCTGCCAACCACTTGGTGATGTTACTGCCTAAAGAAGAATTCTGTAATTGATCCTAATCAAGAAGTAAAGGAAACTGTAGAAAATTGTTAAGAAAGCCACAGTCCTACTTTGCCAATGACTTATGCCACAATTATGCTGCAAATATTAATCTCATCATCCAAACATGAAATACCTTAGTGGCAATTGAAAGCATATGGTGGCTGAATAACAAGGCATTCCTACAGGAAATTCAGCAAGCAGCAGCTTGTGGTTTCTGCACAAAGGGAAAAGCCCTCCTAGTGTTTATTTTTGTAGTGTTGAAGAGCTGGGAGGCATCACAGAATCCCTGCAAATAAAGAAAATATAACAAATTATTTCCCAATAACAATTGAGTGCAGTTGCCTTTTTAGCAATCAAAAATAATGACAAACTTGGGCAGCTAAGGAATGTGAATGACCATATTAAGAAAGGGCTGACAAAGGGGGAAATAAGTACAAAAAAAATAGATCTTACTCCTGTTTTGCTCTTGTATGAATACACACATACAGAAACACTTCCACCATTTTGCTACAAGAACCTAAGAAACTAAATCCAATTTTCCGCAAGGTTCAGATTTCAAGAATTACTAATTTTAATCAATTGAACATATGTAATAGATAACTAGATAACACATTGACGATGTGGAGGCTATGTCTAGTTTAATGAAGAGAAGGATGAGGGGGGACAGGATAGCAGTGTTCCAATATCTCAGAGGCTGCCACAAAGAAGAGGGAGTCAAGCTATTTTCCAAAGTGCCCAAAGGCAGGACAAGAAGCAACAGATGGAAACTAATCAAGGAGAGAAGCAACCTAGAACTAAGGAGAAACTTCCTGACAGTTAGAACAATTAACCAGTGAAACAACCTGCCTCCAGAAGCCGTGAATGCTCCAACACTGGAAGTTTTTAAGAAGTGACTGGACAGCCATTTGTCCGAAATGGTATATTGTTTCCTGCCTGAGCAGGGGGTTGGACTAGATGACCTCCAAGGTCCCTTCCAACATTATGATGATGATGATGATGATGATGATGATGATGATGATATCTCATTTGGTACTGAAACACCTGCAAGAAAACAACCAGAGAGCACCAAGGACATCACAATTTAACATATGCAAGATTCCTCTGAATGCCAGCAGTGAGAATGACATTTTCTACTCTTTTGTTTTGTTTTGTTACTTTGAACACTGGGGACAGAGATTTTTTTTTATTTCTAAGTAGTTAAAATCTGATTTATTGACTTCTGCATTTGGTCTTTTGATTAATTCCATTTCTAGATCTCAAAGTGATATCTGCAATAAATGTATCTATTAGTACATTTGGAATTTAAGGAAACACCATGAGTGACATAAAATGGTGATTCTAGGATGTGTGACCCAGGGCTGTAGTCGGTTACAAAATGTCAAGAAGATGAAAATTAGCTTTGGCTAATGAAAATGAACTGTAATGACCTTTTGTATATGGCAATCCACAAGGACCATCATTAAATAAATCATTAGATTGTAAAACTATGTGCTTGCTATTGCTGAGAAAGTTTCTTTTCTTCCTCTCAATCTCAGGGTAAAGTAAAGAGGGAGAGAAGACTGCCACTGGTATATTAGGGCTAGTAGGAAAGGGTTATTGGTTTCTGGTGCTAGTTGGGGGTTTCTATCAGGCTCCCAAGAACCAAGAAAGACATTTAGAGTTATTTATTAGTAATTTATTTTCACCTATAGACAGAAATCTTGGCAAATTGAAACAACTATTTGCATTACTATAAATATACTTTTGGAATCACTAGGAAGGAATCTTCTTAACCCTTTTTCTCCCAACCGAACTATCTAAGCTTTACTCTCTCTTTGCTCTTGGGAATGCAGTTCTTTTCTCCTGTGAATCCAGACCACATTCACCACAGTTTCCCATAGACATAATTCTATAGACACAATAAAACAGGATTCTGATTGACTCCCAGATAAAGCCACCTTATGATAACATCTAGACATACTTCCATTGGTTGTGGTGAAATCCAACAATGTTCTTCCACCAATTTCCACTTTATATTAGTCTATACAGGTGGGGTGGTATTTGGAAATAGGGAGCAGTGTTATAGCTATCTATGATCAGGACATGTTAACAGCCACACAAGATAATTCCTCAGCACGATCAACTCCTTTTCTAGGGAGATCCACAAGGAAAATTGCTCTGTAAAGTAGCATCCAAAAGATGAGATCAATCGGAAAGCAAGATTGAGATCAGTGAATATAAGAACTAAATGGGATAATTTAGTAAAGGCATGTGTTTGCTTTTCATTAGACTTTGTAGCTCAGTAACAGAACACAAGCTTCATATCACCCCATGGTCAGCTTTTCATCAGTGTACCTGAAGGCCTGTTATTTCAAATGAATTCTATTATCCAGTATGTCCATCCTGAGCTGAAATGCTGAAGGTTTCTCTGCATAGGAAGGGATACCAACTCTCTGGAATGTGTCACTGACATGTTCATTGGGTAGCTATATAAATATGTGTAATAAATAAATAATAAAGTAAAATAAATAGTCTTCAACTGGAGATCTGGATAGTGTCTTTGGGTCTAGCAATTAAGCATTTTATTTCTTTGTGTTTCTTTGCTTGTTTATGTTTAAAATTTATATAGAAACTCATCTCACATATAAAACTCTGAGTGATTGAAACAAATGTAGAAACACCAAAAATAAGAATAATACAATGATTTAAAAAACAAGAAGAAAGAGCAGTATAATAACGTGTAAAAACCATCAGAAAATATATAAAAACCACAGCTGAGTTCATCAAAATGAACAGTACAGCCACTACACCAGCTCTACCATACTCCATGTCCTCAAAGAAGGTGTTAGGAAGGAATAACCAGACCCACACATGTAGAGTTTAAGCTAACTGCTTTATTATGTACTGCCTATAATACAGGAATCTTCCCAGTTTGGCAGCCTTCTCTTGGGAACAAATAGACAAGGTTCCAAACTTGGGAGGGAGGTTGAGTTTGCTCAGTGTTTTCAGTCTAATTCCATATGTGAGCTCTCATCCCTGCCATGTTGGTGCTTCCCAACATGACAAGGAGTAAGAGGAAGAAGAAAAGGAGAAGAAGAAGGAGAAGGAGAAAGAGAAGGAGGAAATACTCATGGACACAGTAGGAGTTAGCCCAGTGAGGGTGAACCTATGGCACGGGTGTCAGAGGTGGCACTTGGAGCCCTCTCTGTGGGCATACGTGCCATTGCCCCAACCTTGCCTCCTCCCGTGACCCCCATCCTCACCAGCAGACCCCTGGAGGACAGTTGCCCCCCGAGCGTGGCCCACATGGAGCAGTGCAGACAAGGGCATGACAGCCAGGCAGTGTAAAAAAGACTCTGCCCTCACACCCCATTGCTCACAGGGGTGCAGGCAGAGGGCGTGACTGCAATGGTGCTGCTCGGCTGCCTGGGCGATCTGCGGCAGGCCCTGGAGGGGGTGAGTGGCCCTGTGGGTAGGTGGGGTGGGAGCAGGGCAGGGGGTGGAGCAGGGGTGGGGCCAGTTTTGGGGCACTCGGTCTCTAAAAGATTAACCATCACTGAGTTAGTCCATTTGAGGTACCTAGGTTATTGCCGGGTTAAAGTTCATGATGAGAGTTTTAGTAGTATATAGATTGTAGCAATGATGGTGATTAAGATGGTGGTGATAATGTCTGGATTATCATTTTATTGATTAATGAATTTATTATTTATTATTTGGTATATTTCAATGTAATTAGGTGCCTTTTATTTTAATTATTTGGTATTAACAGTAAATTGTCATAATTGTGTATTTGTGTGTGTGTGTATGAAAAGAGAGATAGACACACACACATATACACATACACCCCCCCACACACACACAGAGAGAGAGAGAGAGAGAGAGAGAGAGAGAGAGAGAAAAGATATAATAAATTAGTATCTAATAAATGCTGCTTTCCTTTGAACTCCCTCTAAGAGCTCATACTATAAGAAAAGGCAGAAAATGTACTGCATTAAAGGCCACTTGGTGTGTCCCACAGTTTCTTCTCTATGGCCTCTCTAGGCAGTATGGCTTGGCCAAGCCTACAGGCAAATTGAAGCTGCCCAACGTTGCTTTTTGGCCACTGTAGAGTAAAAGGATTTTGAATGACCTTCTTCAGCATTGATCTATAGGTCTCTGAAGGAGAATTATGTGACTTTTTCATTTTTGTAAAGCAGATCAGTCAAAGGCAAATCTTTCTTGCTTCTTACAAGTTTATTTTTTATTCTTGTTTTGATGCAATACTTCTGGATGAATTGCATCAGTCACTTCTACTGTTTCAAAGGATGTGTAATGTGAGGCAATGGATTTAAATGATATCCAGATTCAGGTAGACAGATTTTAAAAAAAAATACCAAGTATCCATTTACTTAACAGGTTAATATCAAGGGTGAAAGAGGAATAAAATTTCAATTCAATCTGTTGAATTGAATCAATTTTTGTACAACTGCTATATCTAACTCTTCAACTCCATACATGGCCATGATGACCTCATTCCCAAAATGAAATTAGTCATCCCAGTTATTTCAGAAGCAATATGGAAATCTTTTATCTTAAAATTCAATATGTTCTAGGGTTTAGGCTCTAATTTTATGTGTATCTCAAGTAAATGGGGAAAATGCCAATGATTTTGAATTAATTTTGTTCAGGAGGAATTATGAACCTTTAAAAATGGAATTGGGACCATATGACTAAGTTGTCCACCTGGTTTATGAAGAGTGTTCTAGGACTGGGAATGATAATCTAGGCAATCATCTGATCAGCAGAAGAAACACAATTATTTCTCCTCTTGCAAAACTGTTACAAATCCTCTGTATTCCCCTTTTGGGTAAAAGACCCAGAACAATCATTTTTATAAATCACAACAACACTGGATGGAGTTAGTTTATTGCCAATATAAGAACTTTTAATGGAGATTCATATTACGTTTATTGTTTATTATTCAGTAAAGTCCAAATTCACTAGCCATAATTGCATCTGCATGAAATGAAAATTGTTCGTATTCCCATTCTTTTTGCTTTCTCTGCAGTACTATCAACCAAGCCTACAGTTTTTGGGCCAAAATTCTACATAATGTTTTTCAGTTTCCTGTTCCAAAAATAAAATAGTCCCCAGAGAAATTAGTTAATGGCTGTAGAGTAAGTGTTTTGAGAGATTTGAACCTCCTGTTCTGACAGCCAGTAACAATGAAAGAAAAATCTCCCAGGCCTGGACTTCTCATCAGTGCAACCAATGGTTAGGAGAGAAAGAAAACATGTGAGCTCATGTGGTTATCAAATTTAATAAAGAGAATATGTCAACAATCTTTTCCAAGGGCTGTGAAGACCAGATGCTGGTTACATTTTTTTCTACTTGGTGACCTCTCCAAAAGGTTATTCAAATATCCCAAACCACAGAAATGTTTTAAATGCATAGATATATACATGTGTGCTTAACATGAATGCAAGTTATTATGAAGATAGCACTTCATCAAACAAATGTTATGCATTTTGAATAAATCTTCAATTAAAATTTCTAAACAAAGTACTTTATTTTCCAAACAGATCACCATGGGAAAAATGAATTTATTGAATAGGGCAAAATGAAGCATGTATTTGTTTTAAGTTGTTCTCTGAATTGACATTCAAAAGAGAAAAAGAAATAAACCAAATCTGATTGCTTGTTTGGGGCACAGAATACACAGGAAAGGTTTTCCTCTGATTTGATTCTTGGGAATATGAAAACATTGGTTTGAAACAATAAAGAATGTGCTTCTTCATTGTTTCAGTTTCATCCATCATTGTAGAAGATGACCAGGCTGAGCCTGAGAACAAAGTCAAATATATCATTAGTTTGGAATCTTATAAAAGAGAGCTAGGTTCACCCCCTCCATTGACTCTTATCTGGGGCCAATTTGCCTTGATCTTGAATAGATCAGACTCTTGTAATTAATAATATTGCCTTGCACCAAGATTTTATTTATATTTTCAGGGACAAATCCAGGAACCAATCAAAATTCACAGACTGATTTTAGTAAATATCTGGATCATTTGTATAATGTCAGTCAGCATCCACAGTAAGTTATCAGTCTTGTATTCATCCTGTCCATGACATTTTTTCCATTTCTTGGGAGCCCATGGAAACTTGTTATTGAACAGCATTATTTCATTTCATCCTGATTGTTCCCCTGATTGTATTTGCACAATTGAGGTCATGGTATAGTCTCAGGAAAGTATCTTTTACAATCTTAACATATTCTACAGCTGTTCCTGAGCAGGTGGGAAAGCATTATATTGTTCTTAGAAATGGCAGCTAGGGAGACTTCAAGCAATTCATTGCTGTAGAGTTCATTGATTTAAATAAGATGTTGGAATTCAGTAAAAAAGAAATGGATGAAAAAGAAATGGCAGAAATATTTTGAACTAGAAATCCATTAGGTATTAGGATGACTTTAAATTGTCCTGATTTCCCCCTGTTCACTGTTGTTAAATACTCAATGATACATTTACACTTTTGTAAGAAGAAAGCTGATATTTATTTAGGTGTATAATATGCTATTAAAGAACTATTTTATTACCTTTCTTCCCTAATTTTTTACCAATATTCTGAAAGCTGAGCAATGGACAAGTATAAGGATTATGTCTGGTTCTGAGCATCAAGCTTTTCCCAAAGAATCTAGTAAGCAAGCATATCTGAAATCCTGAAAATATCCAAACCTTATCTTATGGCTTAATTTTAAAAGTCTTCTTCAAGTGCAGATCTTTAATAAGTTGTCAAATCCTTCCCTTGGCATTAAAAAAAAATCTAGATATTAGGAGAAAAGGAAGGGAAAGGGATATCAGAAAGATCCAAAATAAGTGTAATCTTCAGCTCTAGACTTATCTATCACATTATTTTGTTTGGTTCATTCTTAGCAGATATCTCTTAATTGCCTATTGTTGTGAGAATGGAACTTGGGGTGCTGAGCAGATTGTCAGTGTACCTATAAACAGAAAATCCACAGTACAAAGATAGCTTGAGATAATCCACTGCAAAAAGAATCAGAAATAAAAAGGAAGAATAGCCTCTGGGACTGTAATGATCACAGCAGGATCTGCAAGGATGAGAAGCTACTGTATACTGGAATGTAACCTGAAAGGGTTCTGAAGGCACCTGTTCCACCTAATCATCAGGTGAGCTTTCTTGCATTCTGGAACATAATGGCAACAATCACTTTCCTTTCCCAAAGTAAGAATGGATAAGCAACCACATCAAAACCTAAGTAGAATCGCAAGTCCTTCTGATATCTATGACTGAAAACCCATAACACATTTTCTTGTCCCTTTTAAGGCAAGAAATGGATACAACACATAGTATGAACATAAATTAACACAAAAATAAGCAAGCACATCACAAAAATAACCTTCCACCCCCCCCCCAAGGTGTTCAAGTAAACACACACAGAAACAAATCTTGAACAAATCAGTGGCATCTATTTTGTATGATTATCGGCCCAGGCATACAAAAAGAGCTTGCAAAAATTCTCTTCCCCATGCAGTGAAACAAATTAACATCATAACATTGGAGATGTTCATTTGTGAACTTACAAGCAGCTTTAATTTTTCCCCAGGCAAGTATCTGAATCAGAACACAAATCCTTTACATTTTCCATTTTTTTTTTTAATTTTTGCAAGTCGGAGTTCAACAAGCACTTGTCTGATTGATGATTCAGTTAATGTAGATTCTCAGCAACCTCATAGATAGATTTTTCTCCAGAATGATCTCTTATCAACCTTAGGTCTCCTAACAGTGGACCCATCACTGATGTAACTCATCTGTCTCAGGAGCAACAATTCCCTTCCAGCATATGAGACTCAAGAGAGGAACACTTGTTTACTTACAGCATTAATATCCAATTTCTCTGATAGGCAATGCCAAAATGATTTGTTAACAGTTTATATCATCTAATCCCTACAATTAAAATGCCAAAATATAAAAGCATTAAAAGCACTATTATCAGTATTATCAGAGCAGCTTGAAGTTAGAAAAGTATTAGTGCAAAAATAATTCTACTTGGTTTATTTAAACTGGCACACAGAATAGGAAAGTAAGTATTTTCCTAGTGAAAAGTAGGACTCGGGGTGACATGATAGCAGTGTTCAAATATTTCAGGGTTGCCACAAAGAAGAGGGGATCAATCTATTCTCCAAAGCACCTGAAGGCAAGACAAGAAACAATGGAGGGAAAGTAATCAAGGAAAGCAGCAACCTAGAACTAAGGAGAAATTTCCTAACAGTGAGAACAATTAACCAGTGGAACAATTTGCCTTCAGAGGTTGTCAATGTTTCATCACCAGAGGCTTTTGAGACTGGACAGGGGGTTATGCAGGGGGTTGGACTAGAAGACCACCAAGGTCCCTTCCAATTCTATTGTTCTGTTATTCTGTATTAGGAAAACTACCAGTATGTACAAAAAAAAGCATATATGGAAAAGGTGTGTATGAACAAGGTAGCATACACTGTAAGCATACTGTAATATCTGAGCAAGATGTTTCCAAGTATAGCAGATCAGCAGAAATAAAGCCAGTGTGTTGACAGATTCTCTGTCCTAGTTTGTGTGGGGCTCCTCAAGGAAAGACCACAAATGGTAGAGTATCAGCAGAGATCAAATCTAAAGTTTGGAATGGGTGAGGGAACCCCAGAGAATAGAAGAGGCATCTCTGATACTTTTATGAATGCTTGTTTAGGAAGTAAAGGGGAATTTCAACTATTCTTAAAGACATGGAAATAGTGAGAAGCAAAAAAAGAAAAAGAACAACTTGTCTTGCAACAGTGTGCTGCCACAAAAAAGAGGGGTAAATCTGTTCTACAAAGGGCCTGAAGGCAGGACAAGAAGCAATGGATGGAAAATAACCAAAGAGAGAAACAGCCTAGAACTAAGGAGGGAAAAAACAGCCCAACCTATCAAAAACAACATCATAAAAAACAGTTTAGAAACACAAGTTAAGCTAGGCAAGAAAATGGTAAGTGAGCACCTATCCACCCTAGATGAGTTTATATCACCACGGCCAGATGGATTACATCCCAAGGTTCTGAAGGAACTGGCAGATGTGACCTCAGAACCAATGAACTATATCTTTCAAAAATCCTGGAGCATTGGGGAACTACCAGAGGACTGGAAAAGACCTGAAGTAGTTCCCATCTTCCAAAAAGGAAAAAAAAAATGGATCCAGGAAACTACAGACCTATCAGCTTGACCTCAATATCGGGGAAGATCTTGGAAAAGTTAATCAAGCAACGAATCAGCGAACACCTAGAGGCAAAAGAAGTCATTATCAAAAGCCAACGTGGGTTTATCAAAAACAGATCATGCCAGGCAAATCTTATTGCATTATTTGACCAGGTGAACACTGTGGTTATAATTTATTTGGACTTCAGTAAGGCATCTGATAAAGTAGACCACAACCTACTACTTGATAAGATAGAAAAATGTGGGTTAGACAGCATCACCACCAAATGGATTCATAGCTGGCTGACCAGCCATATTCAGCATGTGGTCCTCAATGGAACTGCATCTACATGAAGAGAAGTGTGTAGTGGGGTGCCCAGTGCTCTGTTCTAGGCCCAGTGCTCTTCAACATCTTCATCAATGATTTGCATGAGGGGATAGATGGGGAATTCATCAAATTTGTGGATGACACCAAGCTGGCAGGAATAGCAAACACTCCAGAAGACAGGTTTAAGATACAGGAGGACCTGGACAGACTTGAACACTGGGTGCTATCTAACAAAATAAAATTCAGTGGTGAAAAAAGTAAGGTTCTGCATTTAGGCAAGAAAAACCAAATGCACAGGTACAGTGTAGGTGGTACCTTGCTCAATAGTAGCAACTTTGAGAGGGATCTCGGAGTCCTAGTGGACAATCACTTAAATATGAACCAGCAGTGTGCTGCAGCTGCCAAAAAAGCCAACACACTGCATTAACAGAGGGATAGAATCAATATCACATGAAGTATTAGTACCACTTTACAATGCCTTGGTAAGGCCATATTTGGAGTACTGCATCCAGTTTTGGTAATCACAATGTAAAAAAAGATGTTGTGGCTCTAGCAAGAGTACAGAGAAGAGCAACAAAGATGATCAGGGGACTGGAGGCTAAAGCATATAAGGAACGGCTGCTGGAATTGGGTATGTCTAGTTTAATGAAGAGAAGGACGAGGGGGGACATGATAGCAGTATTCCAATATCTTAGGGGCTGCCACAAAGAAGAGGGAGTCAAGCTATTCTCCAAAGCACCTAAAGGCAGGACAAGAAGCAACAACTGAAACTAACTAAAGAGAGAAGCAGCCTAGAACTAAGGAGAAAATTTCTGACAGTTAGAACAATTAATCAGTGGAACAACTTGCCTCCAGAAGCTGTGAATGCTCCAACACTGGAAGTTTTTAAGAAGAGTCTGGACAGCCATTTGTCTGAAATGGTATAGAGTTTCCTGCCTGAGCAGGGGGTTGGACTAGACGACTTCTAACTTTATTATTATTACTACTACTACTACTACTACTACTACTACTACTACTACTACTACTACTACTAATAATAATAATAATAATATAGGATGTCTCTGCAAGTGGCTCTCCAATCAGGAAATATTTCTGGCTGACAGAAATTTTTCTGGAAGAAAGAGAAATTAGGAAATCACGCCATTGTGCTCCAGAAGAGTTGTTCATTATGAGGAAACCACAGGAGTATAGTTTCTTGTCATCAATTATTGCATGAACAGCTTGGGACTAAAGTACTTATACTATGCCTTTAAGTCCTCTGTTGTCTTTATGACAAATTGGAAGCTTTATTTCTAATTCTAATTAAAATTAGGCAAAGCACCGGGCACGGATGGTCTGACATCTATTTATTATAAAACTTTGGTACAAGAGATGATTCAACCTTTAAGAGAGCTTTTTAATAATATACTACAGGGTTCAGAGATTCCCCCGTCATGGGGTAGAGCTTTTATATCTTTAATCCCAAAAGAAGATTAAGATCTTACCTTACCAAAGAATTATAGACCTATATCTCTTTTAAATGTAGATTATAAGATTTTTGCAAAAATCTTGGCTAATAGACTTATGAGGGTTTTGCATCAGGTTATACACAAGGATCAAACGGGTTTTATAACTGGAAGGTACATGAAGAATAATGTCAGACAGATTATTAATTTATTAGAATATCTAGACAAAAATAATCAAGTTCCTGCAGGATTGATATTTTTAGATGCTGAAAAAGCTTTTGATCAATTGAATTGGCAGTTTATGTTAAGATTAATTGAGAAAATGAACTTTGGAGAAAAGATTTTACAAGCTTTGGGTGTTATTTATCAAAAACAAACGGCACAACTTATTGTTAATGGGGGCTTATCAGAGGTTTTTACAATAGAAAAGGGGACTAGACAGGGATGTCCATTGTCACCACTGCTGTTTGTTTTAACTTTGGAAATATTGTTGATTAAAATTTGAGAATCACAGGAAATAAAAGGAATAGAAGTTAATAAAAAAGAATATAAATTAAGAGCTTTTGCAGATGACTTGGTGGTGATTTTAAAATTCCATTATGGGCTATACCTGGGCATGCGATAGAGGGGATAAGGAGAGGAGTTAAGATGGATGGTGTTTCTTATTCACAACTACTTAGATGGGATGGTAAAAATTGGCAGTTAAAATCTTTGGAAAATCTAGCACAAGAAAATATTAAATATTCATGGTTTCAGTATAGACAAATAGTGAATAGATGGAAGTTGGATTGTAATGTGGGTTTACTTAGAGAAGATGAAAATTTTTTTAAACAAGTAAAAGACCAAAGACGAACTCATATCAAGAGAATTTATGGGGTGCTAGCAGAATTGGATTCAGAGGCAGAATTAATTAAAGATTGTATGATCAAATGGGCACAAAATTTTGGTGAACCAATTTTACTAGATACCTGGGAAATTATTTGGGTGAGGAATGTCAAATTTACACAAGCCCAGAATTTAAGGGAGAATTTTTATAAAATGTTTTACAGATGGCACCTTGATCCACAAAAAATGTCTCGTATGTATCCTGACTTACAGCCTAAATGTTGGAGATGTGGTTGTTTGGATGCTACTTATTATCATATTTGGAGGTCGTGTAAAAATATAAAAGCCTTTTGGATTAAGATATGGTGGAATATTCAAAGAATTTTTAGAAGGAGGGTAAAATTTACCCCACAATTGTTTTTATTAGGTATTGTTACTGATTGTGATACTAAAGAGATTACATTGATGTTGAATTTAATTACAGCCGCAAGGCTGTTAGTAGGGCAATGTTGGAAGAAGGAATCTTTGCCTACTTTGCAAGAGTGGTTTTTTAAAGTTTCTTATCTGGCGGAAATGGCAAAGATTTCGGCTTTCTTGAAGGATCAATCGCAGGAGAAGTATTTTGCCGTATGGAAAAAATGGATGGATTTTATACAATATAAGTTGGATATTAAAATATTATTTAGTTTTTCAATAACTTATATTTAAAATTTAAAATATTTTATAGATTTTATTCTTTTTCTTTTTTTATATATACTTTTTATCTTTCTCTTTTTTCTTTTTCTTTAGTCTTTTTTTTCTCAAGTATTATTTTTCTGGTATTTATGTTTTTTTTATATACATATATTATTGTTAATTATCTTATAGTTTGTTTAATTAATGTATTCAGTATTTAGATTTATTCATGGTTTATATTTTTTTTTAGATTATTTGAAGAAATTTTAATTAAGCCTATGTTCAGCTCTGGGAAGGTCGGGGGAGGGAATGGGAGGGTTGGGGAGGTCTGGGGATGGGTTGTTTTGTTTTTGTAAAATTTTAAAAACTTAATAAATATTTACAATAAAAAAAATTGGAAGCTTTATAAAGTAAGACAAAAGTTATAAATAAGAGATGGAGAAAATTTGGACAATTTGACATTATTGATATTGAGAAAAAAATAATTTTGCTTAAGATTTACAGATATTACAGAAGAACCTGGAGAAGATATCAGAGAAAAGACTGTTCTTTTCTGTCAGAAAAAACAGAAGAAAGTTCCATTTAGATGGATAAGTTGCAAGGGCTAATTTTTCCTTTTAAAAACAGAGATTTAGGTTGAAATCTCTGCAGAAAACAAGAGATTTTTTGAGGAAAAACATTAAAGAAATGGAGGAAACACAAAGAAAAGTGACAATGACAGATGAGACTAAACAAATGCCACAGCAGATATAAGATATTGAAGAGAATTCCATATTGGGTGCTACAGGTATTGACTTTTCTAAAACCTTAGCCTAATTATGAATTATAAATGTTTAATGTGGAATATAAATGGAGCAAACACCCCTCAAAAGAGAACATATTTGAAAAACAAAATGTGATTTGATTATAAGAAATACATATTAGAAAAATAATATAAAATATTTAAGTCACAGAAATTTGGGAAGAGGATTTATTTCAGCAAGACTGAAAAGAAAAAAAGAATGGAAGGAAGGAAGGAAGGAAGGAAGGAAGGAAGGAAGGAAGGAAGGAAGGAAGGAAGGAAGGAAGGAAGGAAGGAAGGAAAAGCTTTTAGGAAACTTCCAATTTTTCCTCAAAACAGAAATGGGTCAATTCTCAAACATTTCTGAAGGAGGCTGCTGGCTTTCTTCCTCATACTTTCTAATACCCTTTTTGTACGAAATTCTAAGCATGGAGCGGGGTGAATCAAATTAAATGGGATTTTAATTTAAACCTTTGATCAATGCCTCCTATTTTAAATCCTTCCTTCCTTCCTTCCTTCCTTCCTTCCTTCCTTCCTTCCTTTCTTTCTTTCTTTCTTTCTTTTTTTCTTTCATTCGTTTGTTCACCGTTCATCTTACCTCAAGTAATTCTGGGCAGCTTATCACTTATTACAATCTTCTTTAATATTACATTTTGATATTTTTTTCTTCTCTCCAGGAAAATATCTTTCTCTGGTTCTCCTGTCCCTCTAGTTCCAGCAGTATATCCTCAGTATTAATACTTCTAATTTCTGCATCTTCAGGAAATATTTATCCTATGTCTGCCATGGACCAATTTATCAACAGTAATAGCATTTAGGTGTATATACTGCTTCATCATGTTGTACATCACTCCCTAAGTGATTTACAGAGTCATCTTATTGCCCTCAGCAATCTGGGTCTTCACTTTATGACCTCGGGAAGATGAAAGGCTGAGTCAGCCTTGAGCCCATCAGGATCAAACTTCTATCAGTGGACATAATTAGCCTGCAAGACTACATTATAATGCACTTGGTGGCCTGTTATTGTTCTCATGCTCAAACTTGTTTCCTTTCCAGTGCTCAGATTCTTCATACTCAAGAGTCCTAAAAAATAGCTCTAGTTGATTGAGTATACTGTAATTTATAAAGTACATTTTCAAAAACTATTTATTAGATGCCTAATTCATTGATCAAGAAGGACATGAGATGTCCCACAGCAACCCATGCAAAGTTAATTTGTTTAAGGCAGGTCCAGGTTTTCCACAGTCAGGTCCAGCTGCATCTCAGTTGATGAGAGTAGTAGACCTAGTAATGGAAAAGATTTAAAACAGCCTTTAAATGGATTAACAAATTCCGAAATATTATCTGCTTAAAACAGTTTTTCCCAATATGTTGCCATGTAATTTTGTCTGACTTTAGTTTCCATAACCTCTAGCTTGCATTTCCAATGAACTTGGCTGAATAGAAATTACAGATAGTCCCTGACTTACAACCATTAGTTTCGTGACCATTTGAAGTTACAAGAGCATTGAAAAGAGTGACTTATGACTATTTTGCACACTTAAAATTGCGGCTGCCTCCCCGTGGTCACATGATCAAAATTCGGACACTTGGCAAGTAACATGCATTTATGATGGTTGCAGTGGCCCAAGGTCATAGGATCATCTTTTGCAACCTTCTAATAAGCAAAGTCAATGGGAAGTTGGTTTCACTTAACAACTGTGTTACTTCTTAACATCTTCATGATTCACTTAATAACTATGGCCTGAAAGGTCATAAAATGGAGCAAAATTCACTTAGCAACTGTCTTGCTTAGCAGCAGAAATTTTTTGACCTAAATTAGGGTCTTAAGTCAAGGGCTTATAGGAATTGAGATTCATCACATTTAGAAGCCACCAGGCTAGAGTATGTTATACTAAAGACATATGAGGCCATCTCCAAAGGGCTGCTGCCCATGTTGCTGTACATGATTTATAGTACCTAGCTGGAAATATCTGACTTGTCTTTCTTCTCATCTCTAGAACTGACCAAGATGGAAGTCCAGGCTCTTAGTATGATTTATACTAAGTTAACCAGTTTCAAGGCTCTGTGTTGTTTGCTAATGCAAAGGTCAAAGCTGTCCATATTTCTTTTCTTATGGGCTTTAAGAGATCATCCAGGTCTGAAGACTTATAGTCCATAATAGCCTATAAAGGTCATTTCACTTTCAAGACAAGAAATGTGTGGCTCCAGACTCTGAACTATGTGTATTATGATAGAACCAAACATCTTACAAGACAAGTGCCAATAATGAAATCACACAATCAACTAACAGCAGAAATGAGATAGTCAGCTCAATGGGTGGCACAAATGACAGCCAAAGATTCTATTTTTATAGAGAGCCAGGCTAGTTATCTTTTCCTCAACCTATTCTGAATAACTCTTTTGAACAGGTTGAACATTTCTTATTAAAAACAAAACAAACATGCATATTTCTGAATAAGTTGGGTTTATCTATCAACCTCAAGGTAACCCTGCCAGTGAATTTATTATGAATTACAACTATCAGATTTTTTTTTTTTTTTTGACATTTGACAGAATGCAATAGAATCAGGCTGGACCTTCCTTTTGTCAACTTCAAAGAAAGATATAAATCTCTCAAGGATGATAATTGTCACCATAAACAAAGCCAAGATTAAGTGATGAAGAATAAACATTTTAAAGCCATAGACCAAGGATTGCTGACTTTACCTATTACCTTTTCCCCCAGGCATCCTTCCAGTGTTGAATAAAGGTGCAATTTTAAGCAGTATATCACTTGTCTGGAAAGAGATGCCATGAGACTTTTTAGATTTTTAGATTAATATTTTTGCTATTTCATTAGTGGTAGAGATGGTGACAGTGATTAATCCCTAGTTTCAGTCTTGAATTCCCTAGTATATATGTATGAACACAACATACAGGCTCTCATTTCATATTTATCAAGAATGTAACGCTTGGGACAAATCAATAAGTTTCTAAAGGTAATTTTTTTCATTCACTTGTCTAAGCCCCATTCCACAGACCCAGGAGTGTGTAACTTACAACTGCACTTATACCTTATGAATCTGAAACATCAACTATATCCACACAAAAGGGAACAATGTTAGAATTATTTTAGAATGTGATATCTTCCTTGCATATGAATGAGACATTTAACAATCTCTGGTAGTAATTTGGTAGGAAAATTTGTCTTAAGTTCCAAATCAGAAACCATTGCAGAAGTAAGCTTTCACTTTGGTCTTCTCTAGATAATGATTAGAAGGATATAGAGAGATATTAGTTTCTTGTCCAATCCAGGAAAATTGAAAGTTGAAATAGTTTCATGTGGGACTATTTATTACTCAGCATAAGGATGGCAACATTTTGATGGCTGAAGACCACATTCAACATTTGGGAGAATTACACGTGCTGCAAAATGTAGGATGAAGATGTAAAGGCAAGAGGGGGTTGGGATTTTTGCTTTCTTGGTTTTTAGGGAACAATTTTGAGATCTGTCTTTGTTTTTTCCCAGGCCCCTCAGGGTAGTTTTCATATGGTTTTCATATATTTCCAGCCTTAAGAGAGAAGAAAACTACACAACCAAATCTCACCATTTGCCACTAAAAAAAGAATGGAATTTAAAGATTGCATATAGTCCTGGACCTCAGACTGTCCGCTCAAAGGCAAGGATAAATTTAGAAAAACACTTTATATTCTGACTAAAGACAAATGCTGACTTCATCCCCCAAAAACCTGTTGACAGTTTCAGTTGGCTTCTCGCAGTTAAATTGTATTCAGAATTCCCCATTCCAAAATCAAGAGTTATATTTCTGAAATTTTGATAGTGCTAATACATATCTTTAGGCTTTCTCTCCCACTATAATAAAGCAATAATTGTGAGGACAAAATACTCAGAACTAATCTGATCTCAATTTTGACCCTGTGTGAATTTCTTGGTAGAGGAATGCTTTTTGTTTCTGTTTTTTGAATTATTGGAATTATCAGAAACTGGCTTATTTTGAAAGATTTCCCTTTCAGTGAATACTAGTTGATAAAATAGGTAACATATCACTGTTGAATAATGTTTCTTAGTTTTATTTCACATTCTTCTCAAACCATCTCTGGTTTTCCAATAATTCAGTAGAAATTAACTTTATAGGCAATTACAAATATGCTTCAAAAGATGGGACAATATAGAATAGTGCTGGAAGGGATCTTGGAGCCCCCTATTCAAGCAGGAGAACCTATACCATCTCAGACAAGTGACTGTCTTGCCTCTTCTTAAAAATCTCCAGTGATGGAATATCTTAGTTCAGGCAACAAATTTAAAAAAAAATAGTTAAATATTAGAGATAATTAGCCCAAAACTCTCTTAACAAATTAGTTCCTAACCAATTATCTTGTGATCCAGTGGGCAAGGAATTTTGGATATAATGTGATGCTTGAATAATGGGAGAATGTGTGGATAAAAGGCTTCAAATTCACAGTAAGTTATAACCTAAAATATTTTTTTTACAAAATGATGTATCGCTGGTATTTAACACCAGATAAGATATCTAGCATGTATAAAGGTATTTCAAATGAATGTTGGAAATGTAAAGAAGGGACTTTTTATCATTTATGGTGGATATGTGATAAGGCATAGAAATATTGGTGTAGGTTTCATACATTAATGCAGAAAATTCTTAAAGTGGACATAAACATTAAACTAGAAACTTTCCTTCTGAGTCTAGTGGAAAGAGAACTGGGAAAAAAAATGGAACTCTGATTTTATTTATGGTGATGGCAGCAAGATTGCTGTATTCACAAAAGTGGAAGGATGCCTCGATTCCTACCATGGATGAATGGTTACAAAAGCTGATGGAATTAGCAGAGATGGCCAAATTGACTGTGCTGATAAAATAAAAGAACATAAGTACTTTTGTTTCTATTTAGAAACCACTTCTGGACTTTGTGCTGGGGGTCGAAAAAATGATATTATGATTTTGGGTTTTATCAATTAGACTGATTTGCTGATACAGAAGTGGTTAGTGCATACTATTATATAGTGTAAATGTAAATGGTTGAGATTTGATTTTAATGTCTGATTTTATTGCAATACAGAGAGTTGGAAGTCAATGCCTTTTGTTTCTTCCCTCCCCTTTCTTCACACCTTTTTTATTTTCCCCTTTTTCTATTGTTGTCCCTTACTATTTACTTTTGTATGATATATATTTGTTGTTGTTAATTGTGAAGTTGTGTCCGACCTATCGCGACCCCATGGACAACGTTCCTCCAGGTCTTCCTGTCCTCTACCATCTTCTGGAGTCCATTTAAGTTCACACCTAGTGCTTCAGTGACTCCATCCAGCCATTTCATTCTCTGTCGTCCCATTCTTCTATTGCCCTCAATCTTTCCCAGCATTAGGCCCTTTTCCAGTGAGTCCTTCCTTCTCATTAGGTGGCCAAAGTATTTGAGTTTCAACTTCAGGATCTGGCCTTCTAAAGAGAAGTCAGGGTTGATCTCTTCTAGGACTGACCGGTTTGAACGCCTTGCAGTCCAAGGGACTCGCAGGAGTCTTCTCCAGCACCATAGTTCAAAGGCCTCAATTCTTTTGCGCTCAGCCTTTCTTATGGTCCAACTTTCACTTTTTATTCATGATATATATGAATAAAACTAATAAACAAAAAATGTGTGTTATGTATGTGTACAATTTTGAGAGCAAGCAACAAAATTTCATTTTTAAGTGTGCCAGTGTGCCCACAGTAAAAAAAAAAAGTCAATAAAGATTATCTTATCTAATCTAGAAGGTAACAAGGAAAACAGGTTGTGAAGACAATGTGTAGTTTTGTTTATTTTATTTTTATTTGTATATCAGATTTGGAGAGCAACTAGCTCTTCCCAGAGAGGGTCTGGGTGTTGTACAATTAAAACATAAAAATCATGTAAACTATTATATTTCTGTTGGAGCCAGTTAAAACAGGTATAAAAAAAATAAAGTTAAAAAGGCAAGGGGCGGGTCTCCAAGCTCTAACCAGCCCCAAGTTTGCATAATCTTCTATGAACCCATGTAAGCCCCAAGTGAGTCACCAGAGTCAGGTCTTCTGAACATTTCCAATATTATGTAATAAATTCTCAAAGTCAAAGATGTACCAAAGATACTTTTTTCAAAAGGCAACTGGACTTTGTTTTTTTCCCAGAAGATGTTTTGCTTGTCATCCAAGAAGCCTCTTTGTTTGTAATTGAATGGTGGAGGACATCCATAGACATCAGTTTCAGAAGCACCATTTCTAAAACAAAATCCACATGAAGAACTCCATGAAGTCTTTTTTGGAGATTTAATGAAGCCAGAGAAGATAAAAGAGCAGCAGCCATATAAAGATAAGGCATTCCTTTATTTGGCTTCCTTGCCTCTAAATAAATGCAAGATCGTCACACTATAAAATCCAAATTTCTTTTTTTCTTTAAAAGCAATTCTAAGCAGTGTCTCTTTTATCAAATTGAAGGAGAACTGGCAGGTAAAAAGGTAACAGAATTTCTCTGAGAAGCATTTGAAGCTTTCACGTCCCAAGGAAGGAAAAGAAGGATAAGCAGATATTACAACTGGAAAAAATTAAGGAAGCCAGTATTACATAGAATTCAGTTAGATATGTTTAATGCTAACTTGGGATTAATATACTATCTTGGAAACTGTAAAAAGAATTTCCCACCCTCATTTATGATAAATTAACTATGGCAAACATGGAAAACAACAGAATAGGGAGGACCAGAGATCTCTTCAAGAAAATTGGAGATATGAAGGGAACGTTTCATGCAAAGATGGGCATGATAAAGGACCAAAATGGCAGAGACCTAACAGAGGCAGAAGAGATTAAGAAGAGATGGCAAAACTACACAGAAGACCTATACAAGAATGAGCTTAACATCCCAGATAACCACAATGAGATGGTCATTGACCTCGAACCAGACATCCTAGAATGTGAAGTGAAATGGGCCTTAGAAAATCTCAGCAACAACAAAGCTAGTGGAGGTGACAGTATTCCAGCTGAGCTATTCAAAATCTTAAAAGACGATGCAGTAAAAGTGCTACACTCAATTTGCCAGCAAATTTGGAAAACTCAACAGTGGCCACAGGATTGGAAACGGTCAGTTTACATTCCAATTCCAAAGAAAGGCAATGCCAAAGAATGTTCAAACTATCGCACCATTGCACTCATTTCACATGCTAGTAAAGTTATGCTTAAAATCCTACAAGCTAGACTCCAACAGTATGTGGATCGAGAACTACCAGAAGTACAGGCAGAATTTCGAAGAGGCAGAGGAACTAGAGATCAAATTGCCAACATACGCTGGATCATGGAGAAAGCTAAGGAGTTCCAGAAAAACATCTACTTCTGCTTCATTGACTATGCAAAAGCCTTTGATTGTGTGGATCACAACAAATTGTGGCAAGTTCTTAAAGAGATGGGAGTACCAGACCATCTCATTTGTCACTTGAGAAACCTATATGCGGGTCAAGAAGCAACAGTGAGAACCGAACACGGAACCACTGATTGGTTCAAAATTGGAAAAGGAGTCCGGCAAGGCTGTATACTGTCGCCCTGCCTATTTAACTTATATGCAGAGCACATCATGAGAAAGGCAGGGCTAGATGAATCAAAAGTTGGAATTAAGATTGCCGCGAGAAATATCAACAACCTAAGATATGCAGATGATACCACTCTAATGGCAGAAAGTGAAGAGGAACTAAAGAGCCTCTTGATGCGGGTGAAGAAGGAGAGTGCAAAAGTTGGCTTGAAACTCAACATTAAGAAAACCACAATCATGGCATCCGGCCCTCTTAATTCCTGGCAAATAGATGGGGAAGAAATGGAGGTAGTGACAGATTTTATTTTTCTGGGCTCCAAGATCACCTCAGATGGGGACTGCAGCCAAGAAATTAAAAGACGCTTGCTCCTGGGGAGGAAAGCTCTGGCAAATCTAGACAGCATTCTAAAAAGCAGAGACATCACCCTGCCAACAAAAGTGCGTATAGTCCAGGCCATGGTTTTCCCAGTTGCAATGTATGGCTGTGAAAGTTGGACCATAAGAAAGGCTGAGCGCAAAAGAATTGATGCCTTTGAACTATGGTGCTGGAGAAGACTCCTGCGAGTCCCTTGGACTGCAAGGCGTTCAAACCGGTCAGTCCTAGAAGAGATCAACCCCGACTGCTCTTTAGAAGGCCAGATCCTGAAGTTGAAACTCAAGTACTTTGGCCACCTAATGAGAAGGAAGGATTAACTGGAGAAGAGCCTAATGCTGGGAAAGATTGAGGGCAATAGAAGAAGGGGACGACAGAGAATGAGATGGCTGGATGGAGTCACTGAAGCAGTAGGTGTGAATTTAAATGGACTCCAGAAGATGGTAGAGGATAGGAAGACCTGGAGGAACGTTGTCCATGGGGTCGCGATGGGTCGGACACGAGTTCGCAATTAACAACAACAACAACAACAACTATGGCAAAACCACCTTGAATAATTTGAAATACTTCTTCCCTAATTTATTTTCACCTGCATTAAGTTGTCATTTAGATAGATAAGCTTCAGCTGATACAATTACTATCTCCTGATTATTATTATTTTTTGCCTGTTTGCTTCTGTCTCATTCTTCTCCAAGTATCCAACCAAACTCTTTTTTTTTAAAAAAATCAGCACTTTATTTTTTATGGAGTGAAGTTACTTCCAAATAAAGATACAATGCCATTTTGCAAGTTTTGATGGAGAACATATAACATTATATATTTTTTTGATAAAGCCTGAACAATGTGTTACAATACACTTCAGTGCTCAGCATAAACAATCTGCCAAATATGAGTGGAGTCAGAGATAAGATTCTGAAGCAGATCATTCAAAAAAATCTCACATTTCCATTAAAATTGGAATGCCCTGTGTGAAATGCTCTACAAAGTTTTCAGAGGTTGAAATTTTTTTTTTGTTCCTTGTTCCAACCATAAACCATCAATATAGGTAAACAATCATGGTGGTCTAGAACCACGTAATAAAAACATTCACATTCTTAAGATATTTAACTCCATATCTTCTCAGTTCCACCCAAAGGGGTTTTCATTGAAACACCCCTGACAATATCTCTTTTATTAATGTCAAGGTTTTTTTTAAAAAAATGAAAATATATTTTGCATTAAAGAAGCCACACCTTACTCTATTATTCATTCATGTTTACACTTCAGCATGAACATCTTCAAATAAAAAAAATGTTCAATCACCTTGCTTTCTTTTAACACATTCAAAATTCTTGTAAATTTCCATATTCAGAGGAACTTAGGAATGAGTGTTGCTAGTATGCTACTCCTGTATTCCATATTTCTCAATATTTTTTTTTCACAAAAGGAAAAGAGGAAGATACAGGCTAGATGGCTTTCTAAGGACGGGTGGGGTGAAAATACCAAAAGGAAACTATCTAAACCAAGAACATTTTGTATGTATAAATTCTTACCCATGTACGTCTCCCTATTCTAGGGAGACCTATCTGCCCTCTGGCAGATTCTTCCCATACTTTCTCATCACACCCTAACTCTCTCATTCCCTCCCACTGGGGAAAAGTATGAATAGATCCTTACTCATAAGCAAACACAATGAACTTACTAATGAAGTTAAGCAGAAGGTGGTACTCAGAACATAGTGAAAGAATGTGCCAAGGAGTCCACAGGTTTATAGGATTTCAATTCACTCTTTTCTGGAACAGATACCTCGTAAGGAAAAAAAAGTGTTCTTGTTTGTTTGTGAACCGTTAGATCTCTTTTAATTGGATAAAAAAAAGAAAACATTTTAGAAATGTAATAAAGAAGAATCTCTCAGATATTCTTATAGGTGCAGAGAGATTTTTTTTCCCAGTTATTAATAATAAAGAACCAAAATGCAGTAATATTTTGATTTGGTTGTAAACCTCTTCATAACAGTCTATAGATTTCCTGGCCTCCTATGTGTTGATTAAATCCCAAACAAAGACATCGTGGAGAGACTTTTCTAATGGATTATTTCAGACTGAGAAGGTTGGGCAATCAGAGAGACTTCAGAACAACTGAACAGAAACCGGTTATACTAGCTTGGTGATGGTGAACGTCACTATGTTATTTTTGATGACACACTAGTCCTGTTGCCCAGCCTCTGGAGCCCTGAAAATCACACATTTCCTCTTCTTACTAAAGTCTACAAAACTGTGCAAGATCATTGTGCAAAGTTTCCAAGCCTCATGAAAGCCGCCTTATATATGCATTTAGAAAAAACCAATTATATAACTATGTATATATTAAATAATAAATTGAAATAATTTAATTTAAATTAATGTATTGTTTGTTAAGAATTGCTTCTTTTATGGGCATGCATTTGTGTGTGGAGGGGAAGAGGAAGGGGATATGCAAGCAGACTTATTTTCTGAATTTTTGATGTGTGAAACCCAAAAGTTTCACCATCACTATACTAGCAATTAGATTCTTTCCCATCTCCAACAACAAATTGAATTTAAAACATCCAAAGACAAATTGGAATGAAATTCTCAAATTCTCAAGAATATGGTGGAACAACAAGAAAGAAATTTGGTAAATTCAAAGGGAGATTTTTGGCCCAGCATTTGACAAGCCTGAGCCCAACCTTCTATCACCCAACTGATGTTATTACAAAGTCATCCATAACAATGAGTTCTCCACGTATACACATATACCCTGAAGTCACATATGTTCTAGAGCAGGGGTGTCAAACTGCCGACCCACCGGCCGGATGCGTCATGCCAAAACCGCACCCACCCCATTGCCAGCAATGGAAAAAAAGTCACAATTAAGTTGCGAGATTGACACACCTGTTCTAGAACAAATATATGAGCTGTTTATCTATAGTGCATTTTGTTCCTTTAAAAAAGATTCTTTTTTTTCAGGAACAGCCAAAGGAAAAGAACTGGAAGCATTTCTTGTAATGAAAAGTCATAGATGGATTCGTTTCCCAAAATTTTTGCTCAATAATGAATGTGTTATATTTAGTCACAAATGTCACAAGTTGCAAATGTACTAAATTTAGTATTCAATAGACAAAGTATAGTTGCAGTAATCTCAGTAGGTTGTCCAAAGACTTCTAAAGGGCCCATGGCAGAGATAAGATATTCAGAGGTTCATATCATATTCTCTTACTTGTCATATGAGATAGGATGACTTCTCTGTGGTGGCACCTACCTTGAGGAATGTCAGAAAGTCTTTGAAAACCTAGCTGTTATCCCAAATTTGGGGAAAAAAACCTTCTCATGTTTTTCTTTTGTTTTTAATTTTGTCAATGTTTTCTATGTATAGTATTTTTTTCTGGACATGAATCAATCAATCAATCAATCGATCATACTTCAATATCCACAAACTAGCTCAAAAGTTTCATGTTCCAGAAGGTGAGAATTTTCATTTATAAGTTCTGTTATTATTCAACATAGACTATGAATAAGTCCTGGAATCTGACTTGCCCTATTTGAAGTCCATTCAGTTCCTTACAAAAACCCTCCAGGGATTTTACTCCCCTACTTGGATTATTTTACTTTTCAATCAATTTCCTTTGTCTTCTTTTAGAATCTGAATTCTGGATGCCTGTTCCTTCATCTTGGAAATCCTTTTGTCATCTCATGTGCTGGGGAGAAATAAACACAAAGCATAATTTCACTCCTGTGTTAGAAAGAAAGAAAAAAGAACAATAATTATTTCTTAGTCTCTTCCTTCACCTAAACTCTGCATTTTCAAAGTGCTTTCGTAAACTTATAGAGACATGCTGAGCTGTTTGGTTTGTTTGTTTTTCTATTTTTTTAAAGAGCGTGAAATACATATTCATCTGCTTCAAACAACCATGTTCTGCCTGTTTTCAAAAACTCTGTTCATAGGTCACAAATGAGATAAAATGGGAATATAAAGAGAAACCACTTCAGTTCAGCCATCTATTTGCCTATGGTTTATCTCTGAGCAGTGAGAACCTCCTGGAGGAAATCAATGTCTCTTTTCCTCGAAGGCAAGAAAATAGAACATTTTCTGTATTTGGTTTGGTATAGCACCAAAAGGCATCAAATTACCCTCCTAAGTGACACTATCTAGAGCAGGGATTCCCAAACTCTTCAGCTCAGTAGCCCCTTAGTGAAATTCTCAAAGGTGCTTTTTCAAAAGGCAACTGGACTGTTGTTGTTTTTCCTTAAAGAAGACATCAAAGAAGCTTCATGGGTTCTGGCAGAATGGTGGGGGTGATGGAAGGATTAATAATAATAATAATAATAATAATAATAATAATAATAATAATAATCCCCCAGTGAGGCACTACCTTGACATGGTTGTGGGGCTTGTGTACTCTGAGGAAGATGAGAGCTATGCCAGAGGCTCAACCATACTGGACAGGTCTCATCAGAGGAGTCAGACAAAGAGTGTCTCTCCTATAAAAAATATGGTGAGACGTAAATTGCAGAATGCCATACCGGCTCGGACATCGCCCGGGTTAACAAGGTCTGCGCTAGATATTGGAGTTCCTGGATATCTGTTGAAAAATGGGTTACAGGACTCAGGACTGTTGGCTGAGCAACCAGGGCCAGCAGCTGCAGAACTACTGGAAGAAAAGATGTTTACCCGTCGCAGATACACAGTGATTGAAAACAAAGAAATAATGATCTGTTACTACAGATCAAGTCGAACAAGAAGAGGATATCTAAAATGAATGGACCAGTTCTGGAAAGAACAACATCCAGAATCAGAAATAACAGAACAGAGACTAGCAGATCAACGCCGATTTATAACACGAAATAAAATATCCACAGAAACAGAATTGGAAGAACTGCAAAGGTTTACCCAGGGCAAAGAAATCAAAACCTTACCAGAAGTAATTCAGAATATAGAGGCAAACTAGGGGGAATTGGCAGTGAAAGAATCCAGCAGAGATATACAACTGTTCTCATTTGGAAACCAGGCAACTCTTCCTCAGGAAGAACAAAACCCTCTAACTAAAGAAATAAAAGAATTGAAACAAAGAATAACTGAGCATCTAGAACAGCACAAAAACAACAGAATAAGGCTACCTGCATTGAAGCTTGTTCCAAAGAAACAGCTAGCACAAGCATTAAAAGATGCAAATACTGCAATATCAAGTATAAGCACCAAGTCACTGCAAGAAACAAACCAACTAATGTACAGCACAGCTGCAGTTATAACAGAATACCTAGGATGCAAAATCAACAAAGAAGAAAAACAAACAAACAGTGCACCAGAAAAATGGAAGGTTAGACTAGAAAATAAGATCAGCAAGTTAAGATCACATGCAAGCAAGCTAGAACAGATGAAAGAAAAGAAGCTGAAGAACAAGAAGACCGAAGAATACCTAATCAAGAAATACTACTTAGAAACAAGGAAGATCAAGGAAGCACTGGAAATAATAAAGCAACAAATAACAGCTATAGCCAAGAAAATCAGTAGATATGAAGCTCGAATTTCAAACTATAGGCAGAACCTCCAATTTCAATCCAATCAGAAACATTTCTACCAATCCTTCAATGGAGAAACTGCAAGGAATCAGTCAGTACCTGACAAAGAAGAAAAAGTGCAGTTCTGGAAGCAGATATGGGATAACCCAAAGAAATACAACAAGGATGCGGCTTGGTTAAAAGAGGTGGATGTAAATAAAACAGAAGTTGAAATGAAAGAACTAGTAATAACAACAAAAATGGTAGAAAAAAGAGCAAAGAAAATCAAAAATTGGTCAGCACCAGATGAAGATGAACTGCATGGGTTTTGGTTGAAACATCTAACTGTTATACACCCACTCATTTCCAAGCAGTTCAACAATATACTACAAGGAGGAAAAATTGAAAAGTGGCTAACAACTGGGAAAACCTACCTAATAATGAAAAATCCAGCAAAAGGGGCAACACCAGGCAACTACAGGCCAATTACCTGCTTACCAACAACTTTCAAATTACTAACTGGTGTAGTAGCTGATGCAGTGCACCAGCATCTAGTTGAAAACAATCTCTTTCCACCTGAGCAGAAAGGAAACCGCCCCAACAGCAGAGGAACAAAAGATCAACTCCTCATAGACAAAATGATCTTGGAAAACTGCAAGAAAAGGAAGACCAACCTTAATGTGGCATGGATTGACTACAAAAAGGCATTTGACTGTCTGCCACATGACTGGATAATCAAGTGCCTAGAAATAACAGGAGTCAGTAGAAACATCAGAAAATTTGTGCAAAGATCGATGGCACAATGGAAGACACAGTTGCGATCAATGGTGAGAGGCTGGGAGAGGTTAATATCAAGAGAGGAATATTTCAAGGAGATTCATTATCACCATTACTATTCGATATTGCACTGTTTCCTCTATCAACAATACTGAATAACTCAGGACATGGCTATCAAACATCAAAAACATCTGCCAGACTATCCCACCTCCTTTATATGGATGATCTGAAGCTGTATGGAAAAACATTATCTGAAATAGAATCGCTGCTCAACACTGTCCGTATATATAGCCAAGATATTGTAATGGAGTTTGGCTTGGACAAATGTGCCACACTTACTATCAAACAAGGAAAAATAGTGAAAACTGAAGGAATCAAGATGCCCACGAAAATAACATTAAGAGTCTGGATGAGGAAGAGTACTACAAATACTTGGGTATCTTCAAGCTGACAACATCAAGCACACTGAAGTCAAGAAAAAGATTAGAGGTGAATACATCAAGAGAGTGAAGAAGATCTTAAAGTCCAAACTCAATGGAGGAAATACCATAAAGGCAATCAACACCTGGGCAATCCCAGTTATTAGGTACACAGCTGGAATAGTGGACTGGACTCAAGAAGAACTAAAAGCAATGGATAGGCAGACCAGAAAAATAATGACAATGAATCATGCCCTTCATCCACGCAGTGACATTGATAGACTTTATCTACCAAGGCAAATAGGTGGGCGTGGAATGCTACAAGTACATCAGATGGTTGAAGAAGAAAAAATGGCTTGGAAGAATATCTGAAGAACAATGATGAAGATGCACTGAAATTAGTATATCAGGAAGGCTTACTGACTACTGGAGAGACCAAACTGGCCTACAAGAAAGACCAAATGAAGAACAGAATAGAGGCATGGGAAGACAAAGCACTACATGGCCAATACATGAAAAAAATAGCTGGGAAAGGAGATAATAATAAAACCTGGCAATGGCTAAGAGCAGGAAAATTGAAGAAAGAGACCGAGGGACTAATTCTGGCTGCACAAGACCAAGCCTTAAGGACAAAAGCATACAAAGTCAAAATTGAGAAGACAGCAACAGACAGTAAGTGCCGCCTATGCAAAGAAGCTGAAGAAACAGTGGACCACTTGGTAAGCTGTTGCAAGAAGATTGCACAAACTGATTACAAACAGTGGCATGACAAAGTAGCAACAATGGTGCATTGGAAGATCTGCAAAAAATATCATTTACGCCATAAGCAAAACTGGTGGATCATAAATAGAGAAAGTCATAGAAAAAATGATAAAATTAAAACTGCTCTGGGACTCAAGAATTCAAACAGACAAGAACCTGCAACATAACACCCCAGACTTAACAATGCGATAAGAAAGGACAAAAAAAGTCTGCTTTAAGGTGGACGTGTGCAGTGCCCTGGAGACAGCAGAATAGAAGAGAAAGAACTGGAGAAGATAACAAAAATTACAAAGACTACAATCAGAAATAGAAAAAGACTGTGCCAAAGCAGCAAGAGTAGTACCAATAGTCATAGGCTCCTTGGGGTGCAAGCCCAAAACAACTGGAGCACCACGACAACACAATTGGCATTGACAAATTCGCTATTAGTCAATTGCAAAAAAGGCGGCCTTATTAGAACTCTTCCATCTGGATGATATCTGTAATACCATCAAAACATCACATCTGCCTATCCCAGGTCCTGGGTAAGGACTCGATAGGTAGACAAAATGCCAAATCCAGTCTGAACATCTGGCTGACTGTGCGATGATCGATAATAATAATAATAATAATAATAATAATAATAATAATAATAATAATAATAATAATAATAATAAATGGCTTTGGAAGAATATCTGAAGAACAATGATGAAGATGCACTGAAATTAGTACATCAGGAAGGTTTACTAACTACTGGAGAGACCAAAGTGGCCTACAAGAAACACCAAATGAAGAACAGAATAGAGGCATGGGAACACAAAGCACTACATGGCCAATACATGAAAAAAATAGCTGGGAAAGCAGATAATAATAAAACCTGGCAATGGCTAAGAGCAGGAAAATTGAAGAAAGAGACCGAGGGAATAATTCTGGCTGCACAAGACCAAACCTTAAGGACAAATGCATACAAAGTCAAAATTGAGAAGACAGCAACAGACAGTAAGTGCCGCCTATGCAAAGAAGCTGAAGAAACAGTGGACCACTTGTAAGCTGTTGCAAGAAGATTGCACAAACTGATTACAAGCAGCGGCATGACAAAGTAGCAACAATGGTGCATTGGAAGATCTGCAAAAAATATCATTTGCCTGTAAGCAAAAACTGGTGGGATCATAAAATAGAGAAAGTCATAGAAAATGATAAAATTAAATGCTCTGGGACTTCAGAATTCAAACAGACAAGCACCTGCAACATAACACCCCAGACTTAACAATTGTCGATAAGAAAGACAAAAAAGTCTGGATAGTGGACGTGGCAGTGCCTGGAGATAGCAGAATAGAAGAGAAAGAACTGGAGAAGATAACAAAATACAAAGACCTACAAATAGAAATAGAAAGACTGTGGCAAAAGCCAGCAAGGGTAGTACCAATAGTCATAGGCTCCTTGGGTGCAATCCCAAAACAAATGGAGCACCACTTGGACACCATTGGCATTGACAAATTCGCTATTAGTCAATTGCAAAAGGCGGCCTTATTATGAACTGCTTCCATCCTGCGACGATATCTGTAATACCATCAAACATCCACATCTGCCTATCCCAGGTCCTGGGTAAGGACTCGATAGGTAGACAAAATGCCAAATCCAGTCTGAACATCTGGCTGACTGTGCGATGATCGATAATAATAATAATAATAATAATAATAATCATAATAATAATAATAATAATATAATAATAATAATAATAACAGTAATAAGCCCCCCCGTGAGGCCACTACCTGACGTGGTTGTGGGGCTTGTGTATTGAGGAAGATGAGAGCTATGCCCAGAAGTTCAACCATACTGGACAGTCTCATCAGAGGAGTCAGACAAAGAGTGTCTCAGGATGGAAAACAAAGAAATAATGATCTGTACTACAGATCAAATCCAACAAGAAGAGATATCTAAAACGAATGCACCAGTTCTGGAAAGAACAACATCCAGAATCAGAAATAACAGAACAGAGACTAGCAGATCAACGCCGATTTATAACACGAAATAAAGTATTCACAGAAACAGAATTGGACGAACTGCAAAGGTTTACCCAGTGCAAAGAAATCAAAGCCTTACCAGAAGTAATTCAGAATGTAGAGGCAAACCAGGGGGAGTTGGCAGTGAAGGAATCTAGCAGAGATATACAACTGTTCTCATTTGGAAATCAGGCACCTCTACCTCAGGAAGAACAAAACCCTGTAACTAAAGAAATAAAAGAATTGAAACAAAGAATAACTGAGCATCTAGAACAGCACAAAAACAACAGAATAAGGCTACCTGCATTGAAGCTTGTTCCAAAGAAACAGCTAGCACAAGCATTAAAAGATGCAAATATTGCAATATCAAGTATAAGCACCAATTCATTGCAAGAAACAAACCAACGAATGTACAGCACAGCTGCAGTTATAACAGAATACCTGGGATGCAAAATCAACAAAGAAGAAAAACAAACAAACAGTGCACCAGAAAAATGGAAGGTTAGACTAGAAAATAAGATCAGCAAGTTAAGATCACATGCAAGCAAGCTAGAACAGATGAAAGGAAAGAAGCTGAAGAACAAGAAGACCAAAGAATACCTAATCAAGAAATACCACTTAGAAACAAGGAAGATCAAGGAAGCACTGGAAATAATAAAGCAACAAATAACAGCTATAGCCAGGAAAATCAGGAGATATGAAGCTCGAATTGCAAACTATAGGCAGAACCTCCAATTTCAATCCAATCAGAAACGTTTCTACCAATCCGTCAATGGAGAAACTGCAAGGAATCAGTCAGTACCTGACAAGGAAGAAACAGTGCAGTTCTGGAAGCAGATATGGGATAACCCAAAGAAATACAATAAGGATGTGGCTTGGTTAAAAGAGGTGGATGCAAATAAAACAGAAGTTGAAATGAAAGAACTAGCAATAACAACAAAAATGGTAGAGAAAAGAGCAAAGAAAATCAAAAATTGGTCAGCACCAGGTGAAGATGAACTGCATGGGTTTTGGTTGAAACATCTAACTGTTATACACCCACTCATTGCCAAACAGTTCAACAATATACTACAAGGAGGAGAAATTGAAAAGTGGCTAACAACTGGGAAAACCTACCTAATAATGAAAAATCCAGCAAAAGGTGCAACACCAGGTAACTACAGGCCAATTACCTGCTTACCAACAACTTTCAAATTACTAACTGGTGTAGTAGCTGATGCAGTGCAACAGCATCCAGTTGAAAATAATCTCTTTCCACCTGAGCAGAAAAGAAACCGCCCCAACAGCAGAGGAACAAAAGATCAACTCCTAATAGACAAAATGATCTTGGAAAACTGCAAGAGAAGGAAGACCAACCTGAATGTAGCATGGATTGACTACAGAAAGGCATTTGACTCTCTGCCACATGATTGGATAATAAAGTGCCTAGAAATAACAGGAGTCAGTAGAAACATCAGAAAATTTGTGCAAAGATCGATGGCACAATGGAAGACACATTTGCAGATCAATGGTGAGAGGCTGGGAGAGGTTAATATCAAGAGAGGAATATTTCAAGGAGATTCATTATCACCATTACTATTTGTTATTGCACTGTTTCCTCTGTCAACAATACTGAATAACTCAGGACATGGCTATCAACATCAAAAACATCTGCTAGACTATCCCACCTCCTCTACATGGATGATCTGAAGCTGTAGGAAAAACATCATCTGAATAGAATCGGCTGCTCAACACTTGTCCGTATATATAGCCAAGATATTGTAATGAGTTTGGCTGGACAAATGTGCCACACTTACTATCAAACAAGGAAAAATAATGAAAACTGAAGGAATCAAGATGCCCCACGAAAATAACATTAAGAGTCTGGATGAGGAAGCGTACTACAAATACTTGGGTATCCTTCAAGCTGACAACATCAAGCACACTGAAGTCAAGAAAAAGATTAGAGGTGAATACATCAAGAGAGTGAAGAAGATCTTAAAGTCCAAACTCAATGGAGGAAATACATAAAGGCAATCAACACCTGGGCAATCCCAGTCATTAGGTACACAGCTGGAATAGTGGACTGGACTCAAGCAGAACTAAAAGCAATGGATAGGCAGACCAGAAAAAGAATGACAATGAATCACGCCCTTCATCCACGCAGTGACATTGATAGACTTTATCTACCAAGGCAAATAGGTGGGCGTGGAATGCTACAAGTACATCAGATGGTTGAAGAAGAAAAAATGGCTTGGAAGAATATCTGAAGAACAATGATGAAGATGCACTGAAATTAGTATATCAGGAAGGCTTACTAACTACTGGAGAGACCAAACTGGCCTACAAGAAAGACCAAATGAAGAACAGAATAGAGGCATGGGAAGACAAAGCACTACATGGCCAATACATGAAAAAAATAGCTGGGAAAGCAGATAACAAAAAAACCTGGCAATGGCTAAGAGCAGGAAAATTGAAGAAAGAGACCGAGGGACTAATTCTGGCTGCACAAGACCAAGCCTTAAGGACAAATGCATACAAAGTCAAAATTGAGAAGCCAGCAACAGACAGTAAGTGCCGCCTATGCAAAGAAGCTGAAGAAACAGTGGACCACTTGGTAAGCTGTTGCAAGAAGATTGCACAAACTAATTACAAGCAGCGGCATGACAAAGTAGCAACAATGATGCATTGGAAGATCTGCAAAAAATATCATTTGCCTGTAAGCAAAAACTGGTGGGATCATAAAATAGAGAAAGTCATAGAAAATGATAAAATTAAACTGCTCTGGGACTTCAGAATTCAAACAGACAAGCACCTGCAACATAACACCCCAGACTTAACAATTGTCGTTAAGAAAGACAAAAAAGTCTGGATAGTGGACATGGCAGTGCCTGGAGACAGCAGAATAGACGAGAAAGAACTGGAGAAGATAACAAAATACAAAGACCTACAAATAGAAATAGAAAGACTGTGGCAAAAGCAAGCAAGGGTAGTACCAATAGTAATAGGCTCCTTGGGTGCAATCCCAAAACAACTGGAGCACCACTTGAACACCATTGGCAATGACAAATTTGCTATTAGTCAATTGCAAAAGGCGGCCTATTAGGACTGCTTCCATTCCCTGCGACGATATCTGTAATACCATCAAAACATCCACATCTGCCTATCCCAGGTCCTGGGTAAGGACTCGATAGGTAGACAAAATGCCAAATCCAGTCTGAACATCTGGCTGACTGTGCGATGATCGATAATAATAATAATAATAATAATAATAATAATAATAATAATAATAATAATAATAATAATAATAATAATAATAATAATAATAATAATAATAATAATGTGCCTGGAGACAGCAGAAGAGACGAGAAAGAACTGGAGAAGATCACAAAATACAAAGACCTACAAATAGAAATGAAAGAGTGTGGTAAAAGCAAGCAAGGGTAGTACCAATAGTAATAGGCTTCTTGGGTGCAATCCCAAAACAACCGAAGCACCACTTGAACACCATTGGCATTGACAAATTCGCTATTAGTCAATTGCAAAAGGTGGCCTTACTAGGAAGTGCTTCCATCCTGCGACAATATCTGTAATACCATCAAACATCCACATCTGCCTATCCCAGGTCCTGGGTAAGGACTCGATAGGTAGACAAAATGCCAAATCCAATCTAACATCTGGCTAACTGTGCGATGATCCATAATAATAATAATAATAAAGTTGGAAGGGACCTTGGAGGTCATCTAGTCCAATCCTCTGCTCAGGCAGGAAACCCTATATCATTTTAGACAAATGGCCGTCCAGTCTCTTCTTAAAAATCTCCAGTGTTGGAACATTTACTACTTCTGGAGGCAGGTTGTTCCACTGGTTAATTGTTCTAACTGTCAGGAAATTTCTCCTTAGTTCTAGGTTGTTTCTCTGCTTGAGGGATTGGAAGGATCATATTTCTTTGCAGTCACCTAGTCTCCCAATATCTATTGTAAGTACAGTTTAATAAATACTTCTTTAACTAATAATACTATAAATAACAATAACAATTAACACAATCACTTTGACCCTTTGAATAGTCTTATTGACCCTTGGGACTTGATATAAACCACTTTGGAGAACCTTGATCTAGAGAAAGAGAGCATATGCAAATAATGGATTTGAAAGCATGGACATCAGATTTTTATTTTTTTTTATGCTGGAGATGTAAGAAATTAGAGGGATCACTGACCCACATAATATGATTTGGTATCCCTTTGGGATTGCATATTAATAATAATTATTAGTAAATGTATGAAAATCTTTAAATGTCATAGAAGTCAATGCAATGTTGAATTACAGCTTAATTAATTATGGACTGTGGTGCTGCAATTAGAATCTTGTCTGCTTTGATACCCAGTCTGACACTTCCATGAATATTTTTCCTTCCAACCATGCTTAACCCATGTAGCTGCAGATTCTGATGTCCTATTTAGTGAGCATACTAGGTGGTCAAGAACATAGTTATCTTCTTTCATGTGCAATTAAGGGCTTACTGAAGCCAATGGAATTATTACAGTGTCTTCAGTTCATTGCTATTTGTGATTAATGCATTCACAAACAATATGCCAATTTTGGTATTTGAAGTTATTGCTGACAGAAGTGGAGAAGAAGAATACTATAATGCATTATACGGTATGTATTGTGTGTTTGTGTGTGCATGGAGAGAGAGAGAGAGAGAGAGAGAGAGAGAGAGAGAGAGAATTATTCATTGATCCCATTATTGAACTATTTATTAAGGAATTAAGGAAGAAAGGATTCTGCTTCCTGGTATCTTGATGAATATCTTCTTTTTCTAGCCCAATGATAGCAAGAGATGCAATTCTGACAGCACTTAAACTTAACTTTCCAATTACAACATTTTGATCAAAGAATATGCAAGCTGTTTTTCTTGTGGAGAATGAAATCTATTAACTCTGAGAGAAATAATATTGAGATAGATCCTATAGGGGGGGAAATGTTAGCATTCAGCTTTCTAATTATTAGTACAATTAATCTTCCCTCCTTCTGTTTTTAGAATTCCAATAAAACTGTTTAAAAATTTAAAATCTACTTCACATGGGAGAAAAATTATTTAATTGGGTATGAAGTTCAGATTAAATATACATAACTGAGATTCCACATGAACTGTCTTTCTTTCTTTCTTTCTTTCTTTCTTTCTTTCTTTCTTTCTTTCTTTCTTTCTTTCTTTCTTTCTTATTTCTTTCTCCTTCCTTCCTTTTTTCTTTCTTCCCCTTCTCTTCTCATTTTCCCGTCTTCCTTCTCAATTTTACTTCTTGTTGTTTCTTTTGACCTTTCCTATGGTTTTAGTTTCTCTAGTGTTTACTTTTTCATTGGTAGCAAAGATTGTAATCAGTTATAACAAGGGTGGGAAGGAGGTTTTTGAGGCACTAATGAAAGTGCTATGGAATTAATCACCAGATGGAAAGATTAAGAGATAAAGTCTCATCTAAACTATTTATTTTGACATATTCATGCCCTGACTCACTGGACTGTTCCTAAATATTCCATGCCATAAGAAATGCCAGCTTCACAGCCAGAAGTGCAGCAGTAAAATAATATCATGAATGACATCATTATATAAAGCAGCTATATTATAGTTGCCATAATGAAATGGGATTCCAAGCTTAATTACTTTATAAATGTCAGCTGGCAAGTGTTGCTCTATCACTATCTCACCAGTGCAAATGAGGCCTGGTAGCAAGTCTCAGTCTAAAACAGTGGTTCTCAACCTTTTTAATGCCGCGACCCCCAACCAGTCGTAAGTCGAGGACTACTCAACTGGTCGTAAGTCGAGGACTACTCAACTGGTGCAGCACCATTTGCAGAATGGGACTTTTGGCAGGCTCAGCAGGGCAGAGACAGCCTGGATAATTCCTATTGGCTTTCAAAAGCCAATAGAATAAAAGGGAGTAGCACAGCTAAGGAAAAGGGGGAAAAAATGGCGGACTGCGTTGTTTGGCGACCTCCGTGAAATGGTCGTTCGACCCCAAATGGGGTCCCGATCCACAGGTTGAGAACCTAATCTAAAATTTACAATTCATCAGACTTCTTAAGAAAAGCTTTGAGTGCATTCCAATGATTGTAGACAGCTGTCTGATCAGAATAACAGAATAACAGAGTTGAAAGAGACCTTGGAGGTTTTCTAGTCCAGCTGTTCCCCAGTGGGGAGGGAGAGACAGGATGGCTCTGCATGAGTGGCAGGCACATGTGCATGCATGCAGCTCCATTTGCATGAGCAGCAGGCAAATGCATCCACTATTCATGCAAATGAAGTGCACACATACATGCTTGCTGCTGCTTGCTTAAGTGAGGATGTGCACATGCGTGCTCACCCATCACTTTTGCGGCCTGGTTCTGAACAACTCAAGATCTGGTAATATCTGCTTAAGCAGGAGACCCCATATCATTTCAGACAAATGGCTATCCAATCTCTCCTTAAAAACCTCCAATGTTGAAGGACCCACACTTTTCAGAGCCAAGCTATTCCACTGATTATTTGTTCTAAGTGTCAGGAAATTTATTGCTAGTTCCAAGTTGGAGCTATCTTTGATTAGTTTTCATCCATTGCTTCTTGTTCTGTCTTCATGTGCTTTGGAAAATGAATTGTGTTAAGTCCTTCGCGAAATGGCAATGACACGAGAAGCAGTTGCAGTTCTCAGGAACTCTTTATTTCTGTTCAGCATACTGGTTACAAGATGCCGACAACGCCCAAATCTCCCTGCCTCTTTTATAGGCGATTCCCGGGCCAAAATGCAACATTTGGCGCACTCGCACCCACACATGCGCGCGAGTGCTGGCGACAGCCAGTCTGGTCTCGGGCAGCTTGCATCTGCCCAGGACCATTGCAATGCCCCGAGCCTGCTTCCACAGGCTCAGGACATAACACCCCTTTCCCCCCCCCCCGGCTAAGACTATGATCATACAATAATAATGTGCAACCCAATAGGAGTGTAGTACCCATACTCCTTTGTACCAATTGTCCCCTTTACTTCTATTGTTCCCCAGTGTTCTATTTTCCTATGTGTACAGGAATACTCTCTGTTAACTCTGTTTTGCCAGTAGGGTTACAAAATCTTCTAAATACTTAGGAGATCTTCCAGTTCTCTGTGACCTCCTAACTTCTGGGTACCTTCCAAATACCTCTTGACTGAGGGGCGATGTATCCTTGTCCCCCTTGCTAAACCCTGGTGATTTCCACAGACTGTGCTCCAATGCCTGGCCTGCTTGCTTGTCCACCGGGCTCGTCAGGCCAGGGCTTCTTTCTCTGTTTGACCTGGTTGTCCTGCCTAGCTGCAGGCTCTCTGGCCCTCTTAAGTGACTGTCACTGTTGGGCAATTCTGTAGAACCTCCAAGGTCTGTCCTAGACCTGTCAAGAGGTTGTCTTTCCCCGTGTTCCCGTTCTGTCCCCGGGCTTGTTGGGGTTTCAGTGCTGCCCCAAAACTCAGTTGTCCCCTGAGTGATGTCAGAGGTGTTGTAGTCGGGATTTGGTTCCTCGACCACCTCCCTGTGTGCTTGCCCCCTTCTAGGGACAGGGGTAGTGTTGGGCCAACTAGACGGAATGTGTGCCAGCTCTCTTGCAGGGTGTGGATTGTTTGGACGCTCCCGGATATCCTCCCTGAATGGAGTACTGAGTAATGCGGGTGAGTAGTGATTATCCCCCTGGGGTGACTCCCTGGCTGGAGTAGGCACTGGTGCCTGAGTTCTAGTTGAGCTCCATGGATTCCTGTTTGGAGCACTTGCGGAATCTCGGAATGAGCTGTCTGTAGCTCCCTTGTTAATGATAGGCGGCAGCCCGCACTCTTCCCTTTGCCCAAAGTGTTCCCCCTCCCCCCTGGAAAAGACCCAGGAGTCTCAGTGAGAAGGTCCTGTCTAGTGCGGAGCTGGTCGATGTGTCATCGCAGGACACGACCGTCATCCAGGGACACCTCATAGGACAAAGGACCTGTGACCCTGGATACAGTGGCGGGGACCCATGAATGACCAGGCCCGTAGTTACGAGTCCAAACCGGGGCACCCACAAGCAGTTGTCTAGGTGCCCTGGGGTGTGTGATTGTGGAAGGTAGTCTGTTCGAGTGCAACCGGTCAAGCTTGGTAGTCAGTTTGCGCCCCCAACGAAGTTCAGCTGGACTCCTCCCAGTAGAAGTGGAAGGTGTAGTGCGATAAGAAAGGAGGAAGTCAGCCAACCTGTGATGCCAGTCTCCATAGGTAATTTTCTTCAAGGCGTCCTTGGTGATGCAAACCATGAGTTCAGCCATACCATTGGTGGATGGGTGGAAAGGTACAGAGGTGGCATGATGAATCATGTTGGCCTGTAAGAAAGCTTGGAATTCGGAAGAAGTGAATCGAGGGCCATTGTCAGATACGAGGACATCAGGAAGCCCGTGTGCAGCAAAAATCCCCCTCAGTACTTGAATAGTCTTTGCAGTGGTGGTGGAAGAGACAGGTACAATCTCAAGCCATTTTGAATGGCTATCAACTAGGACCAAGAAGAATTGACCCTGAAAGGGCCCAGCATAGTCAATGTGCACCCTAGACCATGGAGACTGTGTTTCCTCCCATCTATGTACAGGAGCTTGGGGCATTTCAGGGCACGAGCGTTGACAAAGGTGGCATGCATGCACCTTAGCTTCAATGTCTCTGTCTAACCCAGGCCACCACAAATGGCTGCGCGCAAGCGCCTTCATACGTACAATGCCAGGATGACCCTCGTGGAGGGAACCTAAGACCCTAGTCCTCATTGAGGTAGGAATGACAACTCTGCTCCCCCAAAGCAGACACCCCTGGAAGGTGGATAACTCGTTCCTTTTGGACCAGAAACTCTGAAACTCAGTGCCTGGACAGCTCTCTGGCCATCCAGATAAAACCCAAGAAAGGACACGCGAAAGTGTGAGATCTGTGGCTGATTCAGCAGTCACATCCCTTGCATCTAAAGGGGACTCAGGCAAGGCCTGAATGGAGAGGATATTAATTGTTGGTGCAGGATCAGCTTCTACTACTCGCAGGGGTAATCTACTGAGGACGTCAGCATGGCCCATTTCTTTCCCAGGTTTGTGAAGTAAGGAAAAATCATAGGCAGACAGAAAGATAGACCATCTCAGCATCCTGGGGGAGATGATTTGGGGAGTTTGTTTATGTGTAGTAAACAACCCCAACAAAGGCTTATGGTCAGTAAAGACCGTGAAATGCCTGCCATATAGGAAGTCATGGAATTTTTTGATTCCAGCAACAACAGCTAAAGCCTCCCTGTCAATTTGAGCATAATTTCACTCTGCAGAAGACAAGGTTCTGGAGTAATATGCAACAGGAACCTGAGTTCCATCTGGTCTGAGGTGGCTCAATACGGCTCCCACCCCATAAGGAGAAGCATCACAAGCGATGCACACAGGAAGGGATTCATTGAAATGTGTGAGCACACTGTTAGAAGTGAGTAAGGCCTTAACCTCATTGAAACTTGCTTCGTGTTTTTGTGACCACTGCCACACTGCCTGTTTGTCCAAGAGCCTATGAAGAGGCTCGGCTACATTAGCCTTGTTTGGAAGGAAGGAGTTGTAGAAGTTCAGAAGGCCCAGAAAGGCCTGTAGTTCGGCCTTGGACTTTGGCCTAGGAGCATGCAAAATAGCTTTCAATTTGGATTCAGCAGGGTGAATCCCGGTAGCATCAATTTTGAATCCCAGAAAATCTGTAGAAGGCACCCCAATTTTACATTTGTCCTTCTTAAGTTTGAGGCCCGTTTGCCTGAACCATAGCAGGACAGCCCTTAATCTCTCAGCTAAGATGTGTGTAGAGTCTCCAGCAATTAAGACATCATCAAAATAGGGGCAAACCCCTGGTATACCCTGTAGTGTGTTTTCCATTATGCTTTGGAAAATTCCAGGAGTGACATTTACTCCAAATTGTAAACTCTTTACTTTGAATGCCCCCCTGTGGGTCACAATGGTTTGAGCTACCACAGCAGCAACAGCAACAGGCAGCTGTTGATACGCCTGAGCTAGGTCAAGCTTTGCAAAAATGCACCCCCCCTTGAGGGAGGCCAGAATATGACTGACCACTGGGACAGGATAGGCATGTTGCTGCAATGCCTTATTCAGAGTGCATTTGTAATCTGCACAGATGCGAATGTCGCCATTTGCCTTAAGAGGCGTGACAATGGGGGTCTCCCAAGGACTGGAGTCGACAGGTTCTTGAACTCCTTGCTGAATCAATTTGGCCAATTCTGTGTCAATTTTACCTTTCAAAGCAAAAGGGACCCTTCTTGCTTTAATTCTAATAGGGGTGACAGTGGGGTCTAACTTCAGTGACACAGGGGGTCCTTTGTACGTGCCCAGCTGGGGGCTGAAAACATCTGCAAATTCTTTGCAGACTTCTTGTAGGTCTATTGTTTGCAAGCTATTGAGCCCTGTGACGTGTATTCCCAAGGCCTCAAACCAATCGAGTCCTATGAGACTCGTTCGTTCACCCCCTACTACTATTACATCTAGTGGACCTTGAAAATCCTTATACTGTACATTAAGGGTGGCCTCCCCCTTAACACACACTCTGGAGTTTTGAAAGTCTGTTAACACAATGTCGGAAGGCCTCAGCTTGGCCTGAAATCCACTGCCAGAACAAATCTTCCTAAACGTGTGCATGGAAATGATTGAAAGTGCAGACCCCGTATCCAGTTCCATAGCCAATGGAACCCCTTGTAGCTTCACTTTAAGTGACAGCTTTTTCTTGATGGGCTTGTATGTGCCTGTCCTATAGATGCTTCTTCGCGAAGCACAGAAACCCACCCTGTTTTGGCATTGGACCCTGGTACCTTTCAGGAGCAATTCTTCCCGAGGTTGTACCTTCTGACAGCCCAGATACATAGCTGTAATGTGTCCCTGTTTTCCGCATGCCCTGCAGATAGCGGAGCGGAATCTACAGTCGGTCCTCTTGTGGCGACCTCCACAACCGAGGCACTTGGGGAGAGCTGAAGGGCTTTCCTTCTGTTTCCCTTCTTTTGTGGGGTAGAGATGGTCTACTTCATCATCAGGATCCTTCTCTGGGTTCCTTTGGACTCCTTCCTGGTCACGGACACAGCGTCTGGAGTGCTTCTGATCGGCCTCAAGTTCTTGATGGCGCCGCCCGCTGCCTCTTCTGCAGTAACCTCTCTAAAGGCATCTTGGAATGATAAGTCTTCTTTAGCAAAAAGTCTCTGCTGCAATTCTCTATGCCTCAGTCCGCATACAAATCTGTCTCTCAGCCGTTCTTCTAGATCCTTGAACTCGCAGTGTTTAGCGGCTTTTCTCAGCGCAGCAATGTATTCTTTGGCTGATTCTCTGGGTCGCTGATCCCTCTGTTCGAAGGTGTGGCGCCAAGCGATGACGGACAACTTGGGCTGGAAGTGTTCCTTTAGTAGTTTTTTGAGATCTGTGTAGTTAACAGATTCTAGAGGTACAGGTGCTGCTATGTTTTCAGCGATTTCGAATGCATCTTGACCACAAACGCACAGCAGGGTGGCGGCTTTTAAACTATCTTCTCTTGCTTGATTGACTTTAAGATAGTTTTCCACCCTGGCTACGTAGGACTCCCATCTTTCCGGATGCGAGACATCGAATTCTAAAAGTCTTCCAACTTTTGCCATTTTTGTAGAAAAGGGTCTATCAGCCAGCCTACCCCTGATGCTCGCTAGATTGGCGGGTAGCTGCCGAGTCAACACCGTTCCTACTGCTCAGGACTCTAGGGTAAGCTTACACCTGTCTTCAGTCGATGTAAGGCAATCCCACCGTCGTCGCCAGTGTTAAGTCCTTCGCGAAATGGCAATGACACGAGAAGCAGTTGTAGTTCTCAGGAACTCTTTATTTCTGTTCAGCATACTGGTTACAAGATGCCGACAACGCCCAAATCTCCCTGCCTCTTTTATAGGCGATTCCTGGGGCAAAATGCAACATTTGGCGCGCTCGCACCCGCGCATGTGCGCGAGTGCTGTCGACAGCCAGTCTGGTCCCGGGAAGCTTGCACCTGCCCAGGACCGTTGCAATGCCCCGAGCCTGTTTCCACAGGCTCAGGACATAACAAATTGATCCCCCTTTTCTTGTGCCAGCCTCTCAGAAATTGAATCATTGTTTATTTATTTATTTATTTATTTATTTATTTATTTATGAGACTTATATACCGCTTTAAGTGCAAGCACTCTCTAAGCGGTGTACACCAGTAAGCAATGTATATATATATATTTACATTGCCCCCAACAATCTGGGTCCTCATTTTACCTACCCCGGAAGGATGGAAGGCTGAGTCAACCATGAGCCGATGAGATTTGAACCGCTGACCTGCTGAACACAGTCAGCTAAAGTGGCCTGCAGTACTGCACTCTAACTGCTGCGCCACCTCGGCTCTTTTATCATGTCATCCCTAGTCCTTCTTTTCACTTGACTAGCCATACAAAATTCTTGCAACCATTCTTCAAAAGTTTTAGCCTTCAGCTCCCTAATCATCTTTGTTGCTCTTCTTTGCACTCTTTCTAGAGTTTCAACATTTTTTTTTATATTATGGTGACCAAAACTAGATGCAATAATGCAACTGTGGTCTTACATAAGCATTATAAAGTGATACTAACATGATCTTGATTCTATCTGTTTGTTAATGCAGCCTAGAATTATGTTGGCTTTTTTGGCAGTTGTAGCACACTGCTGGCTCATATTTAAGCATCGTTCACTAGGATCCCTCTTGCAGTTACTGCTATTGAGCCAAATACCACCTATTCTGTACCTGTGTTTTTTGTTAGATAGGTCCTAATGTCCAAGCCTGTTGAGATCCTTCTGGATTTTGAGCCTATCTTCTGGGGTGCTGGCTATTCCTGCCAGTTTAATGTCATCAGTAAATTTGATGAGTTCTCCTTTTATCCCTCACCTAAATCATTTATGAAGATGTTGAAGAGTATTGGACCTAAGACAGATTTACCAGTCTGATAAAATCCCCAATGAGGGACCTCCTTAGCCTTTCAGTTGAATAGCCTATATAAACATTGATATCAACATGGAAACAAGATATTTGCATCATAAAAAGAAGTGTGTGCAAGCCATCAGTTTATAACTCTTTTTCTTTGGAGATATATCTGAAAAAAATTGTAGTATGTCTTATACTGCACAAGACCTATATAAGAGCCACCCTCCAAAAGTTAATAAGTCGTAAAGTGGGTGGGACAATGGTGTAACCAATTTGTAACCTTAATTTTTTGATTGTATTGATTTGTATTGTATTATTAAGTAATAATATTACTTAAACACAATTCACAGAATTATTCCCTATACATTTATAACCTTTTCTTTCTGTCACATTAACTACTACACTTTGTTAATATATTTGTCATACAACATGGATTACAATACAAAGTCCTGAATACTCTGAATTACAGTACAAAGTCCCTATAGTATTGATTTATAACTAGAGACACCACAAGTCTAACCTCTATCCATTTGTAAAGAGGAAGACCATATGAGTTATTACTAACTCTTAGAGACAGAAATGGAATATAAATGAATAGAAATACATACACACATAAATTGTATGCATAAAGGCTTTGCATAGAAAGCAACTGATCACTCTGTATAGACTAGGGAAAGAAGAGATAGATTGTGTGATCTTGCCCATGTGTTCTTTTTCCTTCCTTCCTTCCTTCCTTCCTTCCTTCCTTCCTTCCTTCCTTCCTTCCTTCCTTCCTTCCTTCCTTCCTTCCTTCCTTCCTTCCTTCCAGTGCTCAACTTGCAAAAATACAACTCCAGACAGCATACAACAATAAAAATAAAAGTACAATAGAAAACAGCCAGAAAATAAATCAAAAAGCATACAGTCAGGGCACATCAATATATATTACACCTCAAAGGATGATCTCGTTTAATATCCTAGTCCCAATGTCCAAAGGAACTCCAAGTATTCAAAGCCTTCCTAGAGATTAATAACCAGTATTGGAGTAGTCAAATCTCATGGGCAAGATAATTCCTTAGGGTAAGTGCCATAATAAAAAATGTATTCTCCTATATCCTACAAGATGACTCTCTTTCAAAAGAGTCATTCGAAGCATGCCTACTCTGTTGGTGCATGTGGAACAGGCAAAAACAAGAGACAGGAGACTTGGGAATATATTGGGAATATTGTGAATGTCATGATTTTTGGAATAGCTTATTATACTAAAAGATCAGGTAGCCAGCAAAAAGAACATCTCGGACCAGGTGCATGGACTGAAATAAATTAGAATTGAAAAGACTCTTCAAAGAGCTATTCATACCGATATAAAGAAAACTCATATTATTCTTGAAAATGATAAAAAAAAAAAATCTGCTGATCCACTTGTGGGTATATTTTGCTCATAGTAGTGAGAGAAATGATAACACAAATACAATAATGTAAAAAAGTAATGTCCACGTTTCCCTTTAAAATTAGGGTGAGCTGGGTACAATTTGTGAGCAGCTACAGATCACATTTTTATAAATATCATAGCATATTTATTTTTCACAATTTGTTAATAAAAATGGTGATATTGTATTTTCATGAGGCTTTATGTATCATGTGGTCATTTAAAATACAGTGAGTGACTATTACAACAACACATAAAAATTGAGCTTTGATGGTTTTTCACATTTACAACCGGTGCAGCATGGTCACGTGATCAAAATCCAGATGCTTGCTAACAGGTTTATATTTATGAGGGTTTCAGTGTCCCAAGGTCATGGGACATGATAGCAGTGTTCCAATATCTCAAGGGCTGCCACAAAGAGGAGGAGGTCAATCTATTTTGCAAGGTGCCTGAAGGCAGGATAAGAAGCCATGGATGGAAACTAAGCAAGGAGAAAAGCAACCTAAAACTAAGGAGAAACTTCCTGACAGTTAGAACAATTAACCAGTGGAACAACCTGCCTCCAGAAGTAGTGAATACTCCAACACTGGAAGTTTTTAAGAAAAGACTGGACAGCCATTTGTCCGAAATGAAATAGGGTTTCCTGCCTGAGCAGAGGATTGGACTAATGACCTCCAAGGTGCCTTCCAGCTTTATTATGGATCATCGCACAGTCAGCCAGATGTTCAGACTGGATTTGGCATTTTGTCTACCTATCGAGTCCTTACCCAGGACCTGGGATAGGCAGATGTGGATGTTTGATGGTATTACAGATATCGTCGCAGGATGGAAGCACTTCCTAGTAAGGCCACCTTTTGCAATTGACTAATAGCAAATTTGTTAATGCCAATGGTGTTCAAGTGGTGCTCCAGTTGTTTTGGGATTGCACCCAAGGAGCCTATCACTATTGGTACTACCCTTGCTTGCTTTTGCCACAGTCTTTCTATTTCTATTTGTAGGTCTTTGTATTTTGTTATCTTCTCCAGTTCTTTCTCTTCTATTCTGCTGTCTCCAGGCACTGCCACGTCCACTATTCAGACTTTTTTGTCTTTCTTATCGATAATTGTTAAGTCTGGGGTGTTATGTTGCAGGTGCTTGTCTGCCTGAATTCTGAAGTCGCAGAGCAGTTTAATTTTATCATTTTCTATGACTTTCTCTATTTTATGATCCCACCAGTTTTTGCTTACAGGCAAATGATATTTTTTGCAGATCTTCCAATGCACATTGTTGCTACTTTGTCATGCCGCTGCTTGTAGTCAGTCTGTGCAATCTTCTTGCAACAGCTTACCAGGTGGTCCTCTGTTTCTTCAGCTTCTTTGCATAGGCTGCACTTACTGTCTGTTGCTGTCTTCTCAATTTTGACTTTATATGCATTTGTCCTTAAGGCTTGGTCTTGTGCAGCCAGAATTAGTCCCTCGGTCTCTTTCTTCAATTTTCCTGCTCTTAGCCATTGCCAGGTCTTGTTATTATCTGCGTTCCCAGCTATTTTTTTAATGTATTGGCCATGTAGTGCTTTGTCTTCCCATGCCTCTATTCTGTTCTTCATTTGGTCTTTCGTGTAGGCCAGTTTGGTCTCTCCAGTAGTTAGTAAGCCTTCCTGATATACTAATTTCAGTGCATCTTCATCATTGTTCTTCAGATATTCTTCCAAAGCCATTTTTTCTTCTTCAACCATCTGATGTAGCATTCCATGCCCACCTATTTGCCTTGGTAGATAAAGTCTATCAATGTCACTGCATGGATGAAGGGCATGATTCATTGTCATTATTTTTCTGGTCTTCCTATCCATTGCTTTTAGTTCTGCTTGAGTCCAGTCCACTATTCCAGCTGTGTACCTGATGACTGGAATTGCCCAGGTGTTGATTGCCTTTATGGTATTTCCTCCATTGAGTTTGGACTTTAAGATCGAGTAGGGTTTCCTGCCTGAGCAGGGGGTTGGACTAGATGACCTCCAAGGTGCCTTCCAGCTTTATTATTATTATTATTATTATTATTATTATTATTATTATTATTATTATTATTATTATTATTACAAATGGGAAAGCCAGATTCACTTAACAGCTTAACAATTGCAAAGATTCACTTGAAAACTGTGACAAGAAAGATCATAAAATGGGGTACAATTCAAATGTTACTTAACAAATGTCTTATTTAACAAATGTCTCACTTAGCAACATAAATTTCAGACTCAATTGTGATTGTACGCTGAGGACTACCCATATTGCAAAAAGAAAAAAAATCTAAAATCTTCCAAAAGGACAAATATTTTGGCCTTTAGTGACCTCACTCTTTTACTGCCTACACTCCCAAGATGTTTTACCTAAAATGATTTTAAATGTCCACTCCCAGGATAAAAGGGGTGCCTAATCCTCTTTTGAAGAAATTTATTTAGTATTTTTGAATTACTAATATCTACTCAGAATCACAGGGCATTTTGTTAGAGCTATTTTTACTTTGCAGTGTTCCTGGAACTATCAGGCCACCACACAAATTTGTGGATGACACCTCTGTGTGATTGCTAGACAGTTTTACACTCTGTAGTCTTTAAACTTTCAAGACAAGGTAAAAAAAATCTCTGACCTCCTCATTCTTGAGAAAACTTTTACATAGTTATTAGATGAACAAGCCTATCTTTCTTCTAGAAACTCAGGTTGGTGTCCATAACATTCCTTCATCTTATTTCTCACAATAAGATGTAGGAATTGTTGGTTGAAAAAGAAGAACTGGTCTCAAATCACATGATAGGTTTCTTTGGGTGAAGATCAATTTGAACACTCCTCCAATTTTATCTGCAGAAAATTTTCTACCAGGCTAAACATTTGCCAAGTTGCTAAACATTTGCCAATATTCTAATTGAAAAGCCATGAATGTAATTTTGATCACTAGATTCTAGTAGCAAGCCACAATTTCTTCCTGATTACACGAAATTCAGTTTCGAGTGAACTTCAAGATTGAGATAACACGCTTGAAACTAAAAGAAGCTCATATCACAAGGCTAGGAAAGAAGGTTCTTGAGCATTAAGGATCTACTCCAATTCATTCATAAAACAGTAATTAAAATAGAATCTAGCAGAAGTTATATAAATCCAAATGCCATGGGTTTAAAACGTCATATCCTTCTTTTGACTGATCTCTTTTCATTTATTTTAGGATTCACTCAGATTTGGCATTACCTTGTGACTTCTCTGTTCAAATGCCTCTCACTACTTAAGAATAAAGATGTCTCTGTGTGTGTGTGTGTGTGTGTGTGTGTGTGTGTGTGTGTATCAAAATAAGTAAAAAGGAAACTAAATAAAAAGGAAACATCTATGAACTGTTGATACCTTAGGCAATCAAGCTGCTCAACTCCAAGCAAACTGATGCCAGGCATTAAAAAAAATACAATATAATGAAAGTCTCTTTTTTAAAAAAACCTGCTGGGAGATTTACAGCCCTGCAAACTTTCTCTTTAGGGAATTGCACTAAATGTCGATTAATTATTCTTGACATTTATACTTGGATCCCTTTGTGAAGGAAAGGATGGTAGGAAAGATTTAGGAAACTAATAATATCCCATTTAAAATATTTACTGACTTGTATCTTGGGATATGGAAGGGGAGATCTTTTTTTCATGAGGAACTCAGTAGCTGGATTGTTCAGTACCTTTGAGGAAGCAAAGATAATAAGAAGTGTCGATCCTTCTAATCCTTTGTGGAAAGACTATTTACTGTACTTCTCTCGCTGTGCTGCTTTTAAGCACCGTGTTCTGACCTATTTTCAGTATCTGAATGCTATAGTGGTTTTCCCTCTTATCTGGTCTGAACTTAGTTCAGTTTTCTTTTCTTTTCTTTTTTTGGAAGTCCTTGAAAAAAAAAATGTCAGTTATTTAGTGGGATTAAAAATATGTGCTGATTCCAGGGAAAAACTATTGTAACTTAATGATAAGGAGACCTAATTGTAGACCACATAATTACAAAAATGTGCACATACATCTAAAGATATGGCTGTTTTAACACTCAAATTGTACACAGTCCTTGCTTAATAACCACAATTGGGACCAGTAACTCTGTTGACAAGCAATGTAGTCATTAAGCAAGACATCACATGACTGTGATGAGTTTGCTACTTCTTTTTGTTAAGTAAATCACCCAAGGTTGTTGAGCAAGTTGTCCTTTGATCATGATTAGTGATTTTACTGCTAACTTCTTCATTGATTCTGTTTGTCAAAAGCAGGTTGTGAAGACTGTTGACAATCTTGTGACCGCAGGATGCTGCAACGTTCATAAATGTTTTCCAATTATGAAGTGCTCAAACCTCAGTCATTTCACCATGAGGATGCTACAAACAGTTGTTATAAATTACTTTTTAGTGCTGTCATAACTACAAATTTCCATTAAAGAGGGTGTTCATTAAATGACATTGCTCCCCTTTTTTTCTCCCTTGTGAAAAGTCATGTTTGATCATGAAAAGAGAAAAAGAAAGGGAGAGAAAAAAAATTAATCACAGTGAATATAATTTTAGATTGTTGATTTTACATTGGTCCGAGATTATTTCAATTTAATGTGTTTTTATTGCTTTTTTTTACTATGGTTTGAAATCAAAGAGTAGATTACAACCTCGATTGAATAGATTAGCTAGGACATTGAACAAGAACCATCTGTTATTCCCAATTATATTGCAGTCAGCAAGAGCAATATCTATGTTTACATAATTTCTTAAATTGTGCAAATGACATCATTTGGATCATTTTCTGCCATTTGTATAGTGTAATGATATCAACAACATATATTTTAGAGTGCAATTTTTTTTTTGAAAAGCAGGAAATACTATGGATGTGCTTTGAGTTTTCAAAACAAAAGGTGGGATATATATATATATATATATATATATATATATATATATATATATATATATATATATATATATCCCACCTATATATGAAATAAATGGATCAATAATCCATTATTTTACACCGTATAGTTGTAAAATCAAACTGATAAGAACAGATACTGTTGTTTTCAATTTGCTAACTATGTGTCTTCCAGATTCCTGAATAAAAACACATGGTCTTCATTATAGCTAATGTTGCGCAATTTTCATGAACTTTCTTTGTGGCAGAGCCTTACATTGGTACCAAAGACTAGCTGCCAATACAATATTTTCTCATAACTTGCAACCTACTTTTTAAACTCTGAGCTGCATAAAAGATTTTGGTCTCATTTCAGTTAAAGATAAACCATATTCTAGTCAAGTTTAACTACTTTTGATTTATGAACAGGTTCATGTCGTTTTATCATCTACAGACTGAAGAACCTGAAACACAAGATGTACAGGAAAATCTGTACTTTTCAAAATGTTCCAGCTGAATATATATATTTTGCACCAAAATACGACTTCTTAAAGAAATAAATTAATATAAAAAGTGTAGATAAAATTAATATAAAAAGTGTAAATAACTAGGTACCGATCAAAAAAAGAAATGGATATGGGAACAAGCATTCACGCAAACATTTTCACAAGCGTGGGTCAACACGACTCGTGACCAGTAAGAGAAGGTCTATGGAGATTCTCAGTGATCCAGGTTCAGCTATCCAGATACTTGAAAAAGCACCTTTGAGACAACCAGTAAGAGATGACAATAAGTGAAATGAGACTCCTAAAAGTATCTGTCCCATTTAGAAGAAAAGATATGAACTTTGAAAGTTCTGTGCACTTCATACACAAATTTAATTAACTTTAGATATGAGGTTTAGGCTTAGGACATGTGTTTTGCTCTTCTTTTAATATGCTTCTTGGACTTACTTGATGTACAACCATTCATTTAGCAATGGTTCGTACTTATAGTGATCCTGAAAAAAGGGATTTTTGAATGTCTTCATCCTGCAACTGACACAACCTCCCCACAGTCACATGATAAAATTTGTGTGCTTGGCAAAAAATTGTGTGCAATATCCTAGAGTCATGTGACTGCCCTTTGCAACCTTGCTAGCCAGTTTCTAACAAGCAAAGTCAATGAGCCAGATTCATATAACAACTAGGTAATTCACTTAACAACTGCAATGTTACACTTAGCTACCATGACAAAAAAAGTTGCTAAATTAGGCACAATTCACTTGCTAACCATCTTGCTTAGTAGTAGAAGTAATTGTGGTTGTATGACAAGGATTGTCTTTAATCTGCAAGATCATGTACCTAGTATTTTGCAGACATGCTGGGCTGAACTGAGCAGGAAAGACTTCTATGGAGCCTTCATTTCTCACTACCCTTCCCATATGTGCACAGTAATGGGAAAAGAGGCCTTAAGCGTTACAGGGATGTTTCTGCTCATGGGATTTATTTCTAGGTCAGGAAAAAGCCCTCCTAAATATATTCAAGAATGTTTTGAAGTTACAAAGTGAAAAAGAATTAAAGCAGTTAGGGGAGAAAGATCCAAGAAGCAAGAAACAGAATATCTTCAGTTTCATACTTCATGACTAGGTGCAGTTGGTAGTATCAGATGACATGGTTATTATGAATCTTCCTGGCACACCCAAGTAATGCAAAGATCCCCTGGCTGTTTTATGTATAAGCTTAGATCTGCCAGTTATTCCAGTATACCAGCACTATCTTCTTCATTCATTTTTTCCCCCTTGGAGAAAATGAATCAGTTACTGTACCACAAAAGGCTTATTAACAATTTCCATTTTTTATTTGCTCTATCAGCAAACAATCTACTTAGTTCTCCTGCATTGTCTTGATCTTTTGCTCTCTGGATGGCAAATCCTCTGTAGAATTTGCCATCCAAATTCTACAGAGGATTTATGGAAATGATTAAATGTCTGTGGAGGTTCTCAGTCATCCAGGTATGGCTGTCCCAAAGGTGCTTTTTTCAGGAAGCAACTGTACTTTCTTGTGTTTCTTCTGAAGACGTTTTGCTTCTCATCCAAGAAGTTTCTTCAGCTCTGACTGGATGGTAGGAAAGGGAAGGATTTATACTTCTTGCAGACTGCTGGTCATTTACATTCCTTTAGAGAGTCATTGAAACCATTTGGAGGTTTACCTGTGTCCTCAGGGTGAGGACACAGGTAAACCTTCCTGAGGACACAGGTAAATCTCCGAATGGTTTCAATAACTCTCTAAAGGAATGTAAATGACCAGCAGTCTGCAAGGAGTATAAATCCTTCCCTTCCCTACCATCCAGTCAGAGCTGAAGACACTTCTTGGATGAGAAGCAAAATGTCTTCAAAAGAAATACAAGAAAGTCCAGTTGCCTCCTTGAAAAAGGACATTTGGGATGTCAATGATTACTTTCTGAACATCCAGTCTCTTCCTTTGGCACAATTTGGACAACACGCCTAAAACAGTTTATGTGGCTAAAAGCCTCATAAAGAGGTTTCCTTCTATCATCTGATCACTTACCTCTTAGAATAATGGGAATTTTTATTCACGGTAGCCAAAATAATCATAAGGGAAACTTCATAAATGTTTCATCCTTGTGATGTTCCACCACAATAGTTCTCAAGCCATTACAGCAGTAGCATGGAAGTTGTTTTTCCATAGTTTGATTTTGCAACATTGCGATGTTATAACATTTTGATCCATCATCTGGGATTTTTTTTTCATGCAACTATTTTTTAGACAGAGTGAATAATGACCATTTAAGAAAAGAAAATGGACTGGCAACATTAAGACACAAAACAGAAAATTCAAGGTATGTATTTCCTTACTGAGAATGCCAAGATCTATTATGTATTCAATATCATTGCTATACGTGTATCCATCACTGGCTAGGATGCAAAATATACCTGCACAATTCATTATTTAATGCATAAGGCATCAGAGGTAGTTGTTTTGTAGGTGCCTATGGTGACTTAGATAATATTAGATAACCCCTGCCCTGTTGGGTCATTGTTTCAGATACATTTCCTTTCCTAAACAGAAAAACCAAGGCAAGCAAAAAAAATGCAGTGGGAACAGGAATGACTTCCAACTTCCTGCAGAAATGACTTCTGACTTCCTGCTGGCTTCCCCACTGTGTTTCCTTGTGGCAATCTGGCAGGAAGCCTTGAAAATTTCCCTTCTTGCCTCCTTTGCCCTTCCCTTCCCTTTCCAATAGGCAGCTAAGTGGCTGCTACTGGATGGTGGGGAGAGTGAGGAATTGCAAGACTGGCTGGAAAACTATCACCCAACATTGAAAAGGAAGATCTGTAGCAATCTAGCACTTAAGCAGCTGTAACTTCCCCAAATATGAGTCATGAATCTAAAATCTGGGACGTATTCATACATTAATCCATTTGAGATACCTTGGTTCAAAGTGTTGCTCTATGTCTATCATGTCTGGTTTTACCCAATAAAAAGTTAGAGTTTTAGTAGTATGCAGATTAAAATCATAGAATATAGGAGATCATCTAACCCAGAGATTCCCAAACTTGGCCACTTTAAATATGTGGACCTTAACTCCCACAATTCCCCAATTAGCTGGCTAGGGAATTCTAGAAGTCTACATATCTTAAAATTGCCAGTTTTGAGAAATACTGATTTAATCCAACTACCTCCTTAGTACACTATTATGGGACCCTGATAGATGTCCATCCGGCCTTTGCTTGAATGCCTCTTGGCAAGGAAAGGAATGTCATCTTTTTAGGGAGATTTTTCCATCGTAGAATGAATATTATCATTATGACATTATTCCTGATCTCCATGTGAAATCTGCTTCCTATCATTTTGCTTTTTGCTGTCTTCTGGAACAGCCATGAAAAATTCTAATCTTGCCCCTTGCTCCTGACAATTTCTATGCATTAATTGGCAAACTATTAAATGATCAGCATTCAGTATGGAGCACATATTCTCAATCTGTTTCAGCTCCATTCATTGTTTCTTGCAAAGTATTTATCTAGTTATTGCCCTATGCTTTTTCCTTGTCTGTTGGTTAAAGGAGGAGGTCCTGTAACTTCCCATTTGTTTTCTGACTGTAGGGGTGATATATTAAATGCACAGCATGGGACACCAATAGAAAAAGAGTTGGAAAATCTGATGCACAATAATTTTGATATAAATAAATTAATGGATTTCCTAAGCATATGGAAGAACCCAAAATAGATGTACGGAATTAAATAAGCACAGTTAATTTTGCAATATATTTTGCCTGATCCCCCAAAGCAGGAAAATGCACCAGCTATACAGAAATAGATGAAGAAAAGTCAGATAAACATCTGTACAAAATTGTTATTTAGCCGCATGTAACATATGAGGAGAAATCAAAATTAGTGAATATTATAGAGAAAAACTTTCTGTGGCACTTGTAAAATGTGATGCAAAATAGATACTTCATCAAAAAGGAAGATGACACACTCCTTCCTACCAAGATGTTTATACATGTGACTTATCAATATTTGCATTACTCATCAGGACAATAAATAAAGGCATTTCCAAATGGAGTGTGTGGTTGTTCATCTATTACTGTAACACGCTCAGAACTGGCCTTGGCAGCTGAGGATGGAAGATTTGAAATAACTTTCCCTTCCCTACCCATCTCAGAATACCTTTGTGTATTCCCAGCAAACACAAATGAAGGTAATTCATTTGTTGGCTGTACTTCCAAACCTCTCTCTGTGCCTGGCACTAGTGAAGAATCTTCCAAGAATCTGAAGTCTAAGTGAGTTACAATTTATTTACAGAATAATTAACTAAATCCCTCAAGTATTCTTTCATTTTTCAATTTCCTGGGCTTACTATTAATCTTGAACACGCAGCAAGGCAGCAGAGGGCAGTGGAAAGTCCATCTTGACACGTACTTTTTTTTTTTAAAATGAGCTTTTTCTAAGGAAGCCTAGCAAACACAATGGTATAGGTAGTCCTTGACATGATTGCCATTATGACCACCAGAATTTCTATTATTGAAAAAAGAAGTTGTTAAGTGAATTGCACCCAATTTTGCAACTTTTTTGCCACAGTAGTTAAACAAATCGTTGCATTTATTAAATGAATCCTGCTTCTCCCATTGACTGTGCTTGTCAGAAGCTGGCTGGAAGATTGCAAATGGCAATCACATGACCTGGGATGGTGCAACCATTATAATATCATGCCAAATCCAATAATCAAAAAAATCCAAGGTCAGGGCAAATCTAAAAATGCCAGGGAATTTCTAGAAGCCTGGCACTCTGACAAATCAGCCATCAATAGACACATAGACATTAACAACATCTACAGACTAGGTGAAAGAGACAATCAAACAGCCCAAAAGGGAAAAAGAGATCAGCACCCCACCAGCAATCAGCACCCAGATCAGCATAGATTAACTCCAAGGTCAACAATCAAGTAAGCAATACCCTTATCAAGAAACTATCAAAGAGCCATTAATTAACAGCCCAACCAAAGAATCCCTAAGACCACCCGCACACACCCAGACAAGCAAGACACCAGAATATAAACAGACAGCAAATAGCACCCCTTGCTAGCATTGATGATGTTACCTGGTTAGGTTAATGAAATGTCTGCAAGAAAACAAGCAAGCTCAGAGAGCATCAAGGACTCCTCAAAGTCATGCCAGTTGCCAAATGCCTAAATTTTGACCACTGTCAAAGGTCAAAAAAGTCATAGGTGTGAGAACTAATTGTAAATCACTTTTTTCAGTGCCATTGTAATTTCAGATGGGCACTAAATGAACAGTTGTAAATCAAGAACAACGTATATACCCCAACTGTAACTCATTTTACTGTAATACTAAAAGAGATGCCTCTTAGTCTTTCTCATATAGAACAGACTAAGCCTAGTCTGAAGCAGCTTATTAAAAAGATAAAAGATAGTAGCGCAAAGCCAACATTCTCTGTCTTTCTCTCTTTACTGGTTTAGCTCATCCGGGTGACCTTCATCATCAGAATAATGATTTAAAAAAAAGCCCTGTTCCAATTATTTTGTATGTTCATTCTACATTCTTAGAAAAGTCTCATTTCTTTACATATTGTAGTATCCTCCATCAGGGAATGTCACATCAACTAAATTATCGTTTTTTCCTCTAGCGCTTCTGTGATCATGTGAATATTTACTTCTATGTGAAGCTGCGAGAAAATATAAGAGGAACAAAATTTGACTTGCTAGATTACCCATCCAATCTCAGTGAACAAAAGAGGGCCAGTGAAAATTTCCTCCTGTTTCAATGTCTGGCTGAAGTTTCAGGGAACTGGGAATATTCTGTGGGTATTTCCCTTCTTTAGAATAACTTGACCTAAAAGCAAGATGTTCTTTTGAAGTCCTGTAGAGACCTAGTTGTCTTGAAAGGCCTTTAAAGATTGATGATGTCATGACTCTGAAGTTAGATGGATAATATTAGTATATATTCATTTTATTTTATCATTTTATTTTTTTTATTTATGCTGTATTGATATTGTTGCTTTTCTCGTGTAGACGGAGCATTACACCAGTTTTATAAATAAAATATTTTTTTCTGGTCAACACTTTAAAGATGTCATATTGACTGTACTGTTTCAGAATGTCACATAGGTCTGATGATCCACCCCATGCAGAATCTATAGGAACTACCACAGATCTGAGCAGCTCCTACTCAAATGAAGGACTCCCAGCAGGAAATAATAATAATAATAGCAGAAGCTTCCTAGATATAAGAAACTGTCCCCACTTCAGATGATTGTACAGGTAGTCCTCATCTTACCACCAAAATTGAGCCCCAAATTTCTGTTACTAAGTGAGACAGCTGTAAAGTGAATTTTGCCCCGTGATATGATCTTTGTTGCCACAGTTGTTCAGTTAGTAACATGGTTGTAAAGCAAATCAGGCTTCTCCAATGACTTTGCTTGTTAGATTGCAAAAGGTGATTCCATGATCACAGGATACTGCAATCATCATAATTATGTTCCAGTTGCCAGATGTCTTAATTTTGATCATGTTATCAAGGAGAAGCTGCAATGGTCATAAGTGTGAAAAATGGTCATAAATCACTTTTTCAGTGCTGTTGTAACTTCGAATAGTCACTAAATGAACGGTTGTAAGTTGAGGACTACCTGTAGAGCAGATGGTTCCAAGAAGCTTCATCCCAAAGATCTACTTCAAAGACTCTTTTATTATAGAAGGCTCATAATTATTTTTAAGCAACCTATACATTTGAAACAGTTCCAACCACAGAAAAGAATTAGGAAGAGAGTTAATAAATTCTGAGTGGTCCTTCCCACAGTATTGCCACTCCTTGAATTATGCAGTGTGAAGCATTTCTCAAGCCTTAAGGTACTGTACAATTGCTTTACAAAACTGTTTAGCCATAGTGATTTTACAGTTCTAGATAGATTTAGGTTCACTTATTCTTTTGATTCTTTTAAAATTAACTTTTAATTAATTTTAATTAATTTTTTATAAACTGCAAGGAGAGCTTTTGTTCCTATCACCCTCTCACACTACCACATCATGTTGTGGACTGACTATGTGAAGCTTCAGGTATTTGGAATGTCTTTGTAAAGATCTCATGAGAAAGATAATAATGATGTTGATAATTAAAACAGAGTTCTGTCTACCAGGTTTCATTGGGCATATTTACCAGTCAGAGGCCCACACAAAGTTCCTTGTGGGCTGAGACTAATGAATCAATGATTCTGCAAGTTTAATACTTCCTTTCCCTTCTCATAATAATAATAATAGTGCATACAAGTCAATTTGTAATGTGATTTCTGTCCTTTCATGAATGGTGATTACAAATGCCAGGCAGCACAAGATCTTTTAATGTACCTCTGCACAGTGTTGTTGTTAGAAACAATTTATACTTTCACTTGTTTAAGCTAGATCTTGGAAAATGAAGGAAGAGGTAAGAGCTGATATCATAGCAAAGCACTGTATTTTTAACAATTTGAAATAATTAGAACATCTTATGTGCCATGCTGTATTTCTGTGAGGTGTCACTATGTGTACCATTAGTGATAGTGATGTGTATAACTTGCATCTCATTATCTTGAGATTCTTCCAGCTTACAAGGATTCTCATCTGGAAAGTTGTTAATTGCTTATTGTTGCTCATCTATGACCTAGAGAAAAATCATGTTCCACTTTCTGGATGAGGGTATTTCACATTCATTTTTGCTGACACTAACTTTCATCACTTTCTGTTCCTTGGCAGTAGAACTTAGAAAAATCTGGTTAGTCAGAGATTCAGTGAGGTGGAGATTGTAGGAAAACTTCACAACTTTAAAAGGCTCAAATCTCTGGAGAACTCTTGGTCACATTTATAATAAGGAAGTGTTGATAGCATCACAACAAGTTTATTAATGGACTATCAACTTCTCTCTGTGCATAGTGAATATGTAGTGAGGACAAGGGGACTTTGGTATAGGCTGAGTTTTGCTCTTTTTAAATCAATTGTACTCCTTTTACTGCACCTCCATAATTATATAAATGATAACCTGAGTCCAAGAATGAATTGTGTAAAACCAATGGTAGATCCCAAATCCCAAACTGGATTTAAAATTCAAAGACAATGAGCCATCTGTGGGTATCAATTAAATCAATAGTGATGGGGATCTGTATTTATCAAAGCTAAGACCGTGGCTGTCTACTTTGCGTGCTAAAAACCTTTTGTTTACTGTTATGTGGATTATCTTCACAGCTGATTTATTTACTAGGTCAGTAAGCATTGAATGGGAATAAATAATAATTTATATTATATTTTAATCAATACATTCACATATTTTTACATAGATATGTATTATGAATTTATACAAGATTTTGATACCAGTGCTCTGGAACATCTGGAGCATGTGAATTAGCTATTTGTATGTGACTCATTAAAGCAGCTATGTTGTTTTTCAAAATCACATGACTGCTATTGGGAGGCTTGTGCTGTAGATACACCAACATGGAAACAAAAGCTGCTATTTTAGTAGGTCACAGAGAAGTGGTACCCTCATGTGGGTTCCAAACTGCTTCTTCCACATTAATCCAAAGCATTACATAGTCTTAATTGGGATCAAGTCTTGGAGTTCTCTCAGCAAATAGCTCATTAAAGAGGCCATGTAATGATATCTATTTAATTGTTTGTTTATTTCATTTTATTTATAGAAAACCAAAATCATATCATATGATGTTTGACAATCATGGAAACACAATACCATTAATTTAAACATTCAAAATTCAAGCTGAAAATGAAAACAAAAGGGGCGTTGTCTTACCTGAACGCCTTTTCTCAGCATGATGATGGAGAATCCACGGATGGGTTGTTTTAATCTATCTGCTCCAATTAGACTAAGTCTGAAATTTAGTACTGCCCCCTCTGTGCCAACTGCACCCCAGTTTTCGGCTAAGGCGATACTCAGACTTTAGTCCGACGCGTCTGATCAATATGGGAACCAGGCCAATTGACCTTATGCTGAGAAAAGGCATTCAGGTAAGACAACGCCCCTTTCTCCAGCATGATTGGATGGAGAACCCACGGACGGGACATACCAAAGCCCTGTGTCCCTAGGGTGGGGAATTAGATTGGGCCTGGGTCCCATCCAATGTTAATGCGTGTTCTAGAAACTTGCAGCCAAATGAAGCCATAGAAGAGGCATATATATCCATCTTGTAGTGACAGACAAAGGAAGAGGGCGATGCCCATGTTGCTGCTCTACAAACTTCCTCTATGGAGACCTGGGTAAACCAGGCAGCTGTAGTAGCTGCGTCCCGGGTGGAATGGGCCGTGATATGCCTAGGAGCTTGCAGTGACTGAGTCTGGTATGCCAGAGAAATACAAGCTTTAATCCACCTGCCTATTGTGGGTGAAGAAACCCTTTTGTCCTAGTGACGAAGGGTGAAAGGACACAAACAGAGCCTCTGTTTTGTGGAAGGATGAGGTTCTCTGTATATAACAATATAAAGCCCTGCGCACATCCAATTTGTTCCACTGAACCTCTATGTCATTAGATGGGTTAGGACAGAAGTCCGGCAAAACTATTTCCTGAGATCTATGATACAAGGAATTAACCTTGGGCACGAAGGAGGGGTCTATCCTAAGGGTTACCCTGTCCTTATGGAAAGTACACAGATCCTTCCTCACTGAAAGAGCAGCCAGTTCAGAGATTCTTCTGGCTGAAGTTACAGCAACAAGAAATGCCAGCTTCATCGATAACTGTTTGAACAAACAAGTGTCAATAGGTTCAAAGGGTGGCGAAACAAGAGCCTGTAAAACCTGATGAAGATCCCACGAGGGGTATCTATGTACAGTTGGTGGTCTTGCATTGTTAGCTCCCTTCAGGAAGGAGTGTATCATAGGGTGATGTGTTAAGGATTCATTGCCGCAGGAAATAACTGTGGCAAGTGCTGCTACCTGCCTGCGGATGGTGCTTGTGGAAAGCCCCTTGTCCAGACCATCCATCAGGAACTCCAAGATAACTGGCACTGAAACTGCCAAAAGGTCAATTTTGTGAACCGAACACCAATTAGAGAAGCTTTTCCACATGGCATCGTATATTCTATTCGTTGAGGGTCACCTGGATTGCTGAATCATAGCTATGACCCTTGACGAATATGAGTCTCGGCCTAAGGCCTGCCTCTCAAGTGCCAGATGGTTAACTGGAGCCATTGAGGGTCCGGATGGTGTATTTCCCCCTGAATGAGGGAGATGCGATTTGCTGGGATCCTCCATGGAGGGGATGCGGAGAGTTCCATCAAGTCGGCAAACCAAGAGCGTCTCGGCCAATGCAGCGCAACCAGGAGGACCTCTGCTCGTTCGCGAAGGATCTTCCTGATCGTGGCAGGAAGAAGTGGCAGGGGAGGGAAGGCATAGAGCAGTTCCCTGGGCCAGGGACTGCGGAGTGCATCTGTTCCCTCCACTGATGGAGATGGGAACCTGGAAAGGAATCTGGGAAGTTGTGAGTTGGTTGGGGAGGCAAAAAAGTCTAAGGTTGGGGAACCAAACCTGCCCACGATCTCTCTGAACACCTTCGGATCCAGCTGCCATTCGGAATAGTCCACGGTGGCTCTGCTCAGTGAGTCCGCCTGCTGGTTGGTCACTCTGGATATGTGCTCCGCCCTGATGGAGGCAAGATTCAGTTCCTCCCAGGACCCCAGCAATTTGGCTTCCTGCATGAGAGGCCTGGACCTTGTCCCCCCTTGTCTGTTGACGTGGGCCTTGGCTGTAATGTTGTCGGTTAAAATCAGGACATGTTGGCCCTGTACTATATCGCTGAATCTCTTTAGGGCCATATGTATGGCTTTGAGTTCCAGCCAGTTTATATTGTTCTTTAGGTCCTGTTTGGACCAGCGACCTTGAGCCCAGTGCGTGTGGAGGTGTGCCCTCCACACAAACAGGTTTGCATCTGTGGTAATGGTAATCCTGTCTGGTTCTTTGAATTCTGCTCCCCGTGACAGTGCCGGAGAGTCCCACCAATGAAGGGAGTTCAACACCGACCGTGGAACTCGGACCTTCTGGTGGGATGTGCTGGTGTGAAATCTCTGAAATGGAAGGAGAAGCCACTGTAATTCTCTGGCATGGAGATGTGCCCATGGCACAATTTGCACGCAGGACACCATCTTCCCCAGTAGCTGTGATAGGGAGGCCAATGTGACTACTCTGTCCCTTCGGATCCGACGTACAAGAGTCTGAATAGAGTTCCGTCGGTCCTGAGATAGGTAGACCGTACAATTGTCTGTGTCTATAACAGCGCCCAAAGGGAGGAGCCGGGTTGTTGGTACGGTATGACTTTTCTGGAAATTAACAGAAAACCCGTGCTCCTGAAAGACCCTGATGGCTAAGGCGAGGTCTGACTGAGCATTTTGGAATGATGATGACTGAATTAGTATGTCATCTAAATAGCATTGAATTCTGATTGGAATTTGTCTAAGGTGGGCTGCGAGCACTGCCAGTACCTTTGTAAATACTCTCGGTGCAGATGAGAGGCCAAAAGGTAGGGCTCTGTACTGGTAGTGGCATTGGGCATAACTGAATCTGAGGAATTTGCGGTGATCAGGAAAAATAGGAATGTGCAAATATGCCTCAGTCAGGTCTATTGAGGTAAGAAAGTCACCTTGCCTGATGCTGGCCAGGATTGATTGAAGTGATTGCATCTTAAACTTCTTATACCTCAAGTAAAGGTTTAGACCTTTCAAGTCTAAGATTGCCCTCCAGCCCCCCCGAAGTCTTAGGGATGACGAAGAGGTTTGAGTAAAACCCTCGTCCCTCTTGGTCTTGTGGTACTGGTTCAATTGCTTGTATTTGTAATAAATGAGCTATGGCCTCTGACATAAGATCAGCTCTGGACCTGCTCGTTGGAATAGGGCAAGAGCGGAATCTGTCAGATGGTTGGGAACAAAATTCTAGTCTCAGACCTTGGGTGAAAGTGTCTAACACCCATGCATCTGTAGTGGTGGCTGCCCAAGTGCTGGAATAAAGGGCCAGCCGGCCTCCTATGGGAGGTGAGACTGCGAGATCACTTGCCTCGTTTAAAGGAACACCCCCCCACGCCTCGAAAGGGCCGCTTGGCCTGAATCTGTGGTCTGCTTCTGTATGCAACGTATGCAACGATCTTGCTGTTGTTCTTGTCTCTGAAAGGAATAGCGAGATGCCTGGGCCCAGTCCCAGGATGGAGCTGGCCGAAAGGGCTGCCTCCTGTAATTGCTCTGTGACATGCTGTTCCCCGAGCATTTATCTCCTTTCTTTGATGCATTAACCAGAGTTTTACGTTTGTCCTTACCTTCAGTTAAGTATGGTTCTAGTGCCTTACCAAAGAGATGTCCACCTGTGTAAGGTTTAGAGGCCAGACTCCACTTGGCCTTGGTGTCTGCTTGCCAATTCCTGAGCCAAAGGAGCCTTCGTGCTGAGATGTCTGCAGTGATGGTCCGGGCAGTGTATCTAGCCATGTGCAGAGAAGCGTCGGCCAGGTACTGGGACGTAGCCACTAACTTACCCAGATTTTGGTGAGCTCTGAGCTAGTTCGGAGGGATCATGTCCTGGAGCTCACGTAACCAAAGGACTGAAGCCCTGGCGAAGAAGGCCGTGGATGTTTCCGCCTTTGTTGCCCAGGCTGATGCCAGATGGGACCTATGCAATGCGGACTCAATCTTTTTATCCTCCGCCCTAAGTGCCTCATTTATATCCCCAGGAATGTTAGCATTGGGAAACAATGAGTTCAAGGGCTCATCAATCTCAGGAATCTCCAATAGGGAGGTCAGAGAAGGGGCAACATTGAATAATGTCTTCTTTACGGCACCAGGACTTGAGAGGGATCCTAAATTCTCCCATTGTTTTTGAACCATATTGAGAAAAAGGGGAGGGCAGGGAATATGGTTCTGAGAGACTGAGGGCTCAGTATATATGGCGTGGGGACCCTTGGATGTTGTAGGTGGGGTCTCCTGCTCTTGAGGGAGGTTTGCAGTTGTGCAGGCCTTGATTAGCAGGGAATTAAAAAGTGAATGGTCAAAGAGACCAACAGGAGGGGTGGGTCAGATGAAGTGATACCTTTGTCCTCTGACATAATCAGGCCCGATGGTTCAGCCCCTGTTGATTCTAGATCTGATGAAGGTTCATCCATGATATTTGGAGATTGGGAATGATACATGGATTGTGGGGGTGGCTGTTGGGTGTTGGAAGCCATGAATTGAGCCACAGCCTGGGCTATCATGGACTGAAGGTAGTCCGGGTTTAGAGTCTGGTTCTCAGGAGGGCGAAGCCCTGCTGCAGTGGGGGTGAATGTGGCCTGAGGGCCCAAATTAAGGGTATCCTGGCTAGTCAAGCCAGTCCCTGGAGCAGCTCTTATGGCTGGTTCTGGTTGGGAAATTCCCCTGGGGGGAGACCATGCCCCTGGGGCTGAGGCACAATGTGAGGAAAGGGGTTCAAAAATGGACCTTCCCATTGTGCCTGTCTGACCTGGGGAGGCTGCCCTCTGTGGATTAGTGGTTTCCCTGCTTGGCTTGGCTCGCTTGGAATTATTCTTTCCACTTGCCTCAGTAGTATGTTTCCTCTTGGCCGGCTCGTTGGTAGACTTTTCTGCCATGATGAATCTGCTTTGGGCTCAACCTCAGCAAAAACGCCCCCCCCCTCAGCATTGTAACTTACTAAGGGAGCCCAGCAGAGATGATCCGGCCCGGTGAGGGGGGTGGGCAATGGGGGGTTGGTAGGCAGTGCGTCCTTCCGGAACGAGCTTGCCCTCCCCAATCTGATCTGCTTGTGAAAGGTTCGTCAATTTTCGAGGCCTCTGCCTCAAATTGTCAGAAACTGCCTTCTGGAATGTTCCTGCAGGCAGTCTGGGCCTCTGTAAGTCGCAAAATGGCGGCCGGGAGGTGATTCAAAATGGCGGCCGCAGCTCTACGCGCCAAAAACGGCCATTGGAAGGAAGGCCTGTGAGGCCTGAGGCCTAAGCTGCGATGAGCACTCATTCCAGAGAATCATCTGGGCAGTGGAGGGTGTTTGGATGGTCAGCTGGGAGGCGCTGAGACTGGCCTAGGCCCGATAAGGCCTTCAGGCCTCGGTGAAGTTTCGGAGCTGCAGACAGTTGTAAAGTCAGACTAGAGCTTGGCTCTGTTAGCAGCAATTCAAGGAAGCTCTCAGAAGAGGAGAGGAAAAAAAGGGTCTATGGATGCCCAGCCTGTCAGCCCGGCCGGACAGTCAGGTGAGGATGATTCCAATCACTGGAAATCTTCTTTATATTAATGAAATTAATTAATGAAATCAATTAAATAATGAAAAATGAGTAGTTAGAGCTAGGCTAACAGAATAAGAAAAAGGGGAAAATACACAGTCTTCTGTTCCAGGAGCGAAGAAAAAACGCATCTTAGAGCAAACAGACTAAGTCTAAAACTGGGGTGCAGTTGGCACAGAGGGGGCGGTACTAAATTTCAGACTTAGTCTAATTGGAGCAGATAGATTAAGACAACCCATCCGTGGATTCTCCATCCAATCATGCTGGAGAACTGTGATTCTCTTTGTCAAGGTGAATAGATGCCAGATATTTTGTGTCTCAATAAGACACAAATACACTCAGTAATTGTGTTTGTTAAATATGAAGAAAGATTATAAAATATAAGAGGTAAAATACTGTTGGGTTCATCCTTCACATGTTCTGCTAAACTTCCCAAAGAAATTGTAACTATAAACATTAATTATACTGCCTTATTTTATGGTTTAAATAAATATGTTTTTGTGGGTCCATAAAATCAGTTTTATTTTAATTTCAGTGGTGGTTCTGTCATTGACTACAAAGCAGTGGTAAGAGACACAGATCCACAATAAATGATTATTGAATATAATGCTGGCTTTTCTTCTTGCAAATATCTTTCCTAGATATACCTGATGTTCTTTCACTGTTGTGAGATAAAATATATCTTATCTCTTAGACAGAAATATCTCTGTCTTGCCAGATGACTCTAGTATGGCTCTATGAATGAGGAAGCTTTTGTATATCCAGTGACAAATTGCAACTTGCCTTGATAACACCGAGTTCGTTATGATCTTTTCTAATCTGTGTTAGCACTTTGAGGTCTTCTAGCAAGAAACACATCCAGCAGCATCAGTACTATCTTCACTGCAAGGTTGCAAGATTGAAAGTATTTCTCCCCTCCTCTCTTTTTATTCTCTAGAAAACTAGAGAGGGTCCCTTCTAAATTATTTCTCCTGCTTTACCCCATACATGGAATAAGCTGCTTCTTATCAAACCATTGCCTAAGCTGCAGATCTTCCTACTGTCTCCCAAGATCATTCTCACATACTGTTACATCCGGCACCCTCTTTAGGCATTGTAACCCTAGATCACAGAATTATTATCATTCTGAGAATTCCTTGGCCATGTTGCCTTTTCTCACTTTTATAGAAAATGAGTGACAATATTTTTTGATGGCTATGGAACTTTGGTGATGTCCTGGAAGCTGCCTGACAGACATGATTGGGGAGGAAAATGTGCTCAGCTGCACTTAAAGGAATCTTTTAGAACTGAGAAAAATTCTGAAAAATGAGCCACGGTTTGTTTTGTTTCTTTTGTTATCTTTACTACTACTGCAAATTCATTTTGTTGTTGCCGATTTATCATATAGTACAGAAAAAACTTCAACTTTTTAGCTTCCTTTTTTTTTTTTTTTGAATACCAATACACAATCCAGAAATGAGAATGCAAGGAGATGCTAAAATGAGTTTAAGAATCTAAACAAATGTCCAGGAAAAGAAAAATTTAGAAAGAAAAGAAAAAGAAAAAAGTGAGATCCTCTATAATAACAGATAGATAGACTTCTTCAAATACTGTAATGATGAAACAATAAATTGAAAAAAAAAACATCTAACTTAGGACTGAAATAGCAGCTACTCAGGATGAGTAGAACTATGAGAAATTATGTCACAAAAGATAGTGTCAGAGGTAACATTAAAATCCAGACCATGATTAAATAGACTGCTGAATCGGAGCACTTGTGGATCTGAAATATGGGCTCATGAGCTATAACTGTATAGTTATTCAAAGAAGTAGAGCATAAAACATAACAAGACTTCATAAATGTATTTCATAATTAAACTGGCAGTGATTAGGATGTGACTTGCATATTCAGTAATTCAAGTCTCCTTCTTGTCTTTGCTTCTGAATCTTAGCAGAATTCTCCCCCTTTTTTAATGTTAAAGGCATTTCCCCACTTGCTCTTAACCTGTCAATTTCTTTTTTTCTGTTATGTTCTTGTGGTATTTTCTTCATCTCCTTCCTTAATACAGCTTTAGCCACAAATATGTAATGGCATCATAAAGAGCAGGCTCATGATGTACAAAATCTCTCAGCTTCTGTCATCTATTATCTTAGAAGTCAAGAAACTGTGGAAATCATCCATACATATGATTATTACCTTGGTGTTGTTCTGGTCCCAACATCAAATTAAAATACGTCCTAATAATGAATGTCTTTCAGTGCTTTTAGGAACCACAGGTTCACTAGCGTCCATGGAGATTCTCAATCATCCAGGTCATAGTTATCCCAAAGATGCTTTTTCTTCCACATTTTGGACAGAGAGGACTTCTGGTTTGAAAGAGGGGTCAAAGAGGCCATCTATGTTAAAACCTCTCTCTCAACAGAAGGGAGGGATATAACATCATCTCCAGTCTAGAACACAGTCCTTTCAACAGTTCCAAGAAGGCTCCACACACATCTGCACCACTCAGATAACCTTGAAGACATATATAAGCCTCCAGGTAGCACTAACAACTCGCTAAAAGAATGCAAATGATCAGCTGTCTGCAAGGAATATACATCTTTCCATTCAGAGCTGAAGAAGCAAAACATTTTCAAAGAAAAACAAGAAAGTCCAATTGTCTCATGAAAAAGCATCTTTGGGACACAAATTCACTATTTTCTCTACAGTTCTTAAGAAAGGGAAGGCTGGCAATTGGTTGATAGTTATCCAGAATTTCTGGTTGAGTGATGACTTTCTGAGGAGGGGTATATCATAGCAACTTTAAGGCAGATCATAATACTTTCTCTCTCAAGATGCATTCACCATGATCCAGATCTAGGCTCTGGTCACCTCCCTGGAAGTTTTTATCAGACAAGAAGAACAGGAGATCTAAACTTCAAGTGGTGCAATTAATACCACAAAAAAAAAAAACTGTGTTCAAATTCCTCAAGAATCATAGGTTCAAGCTCATCCCAGAAGCCTCACAAGATATAGTCATTTATTTCCTGAGGAAGTTCTCAGCTAGCATTCAACTCCAAGCAGATTTGAATGCTGTTATCCTCTCAGATGCATAGAAAATACCACACTTACCTTATATACTTTACTATGGTAAGGTCCATATAATTTTATGAAGGGCCAATGGTAGCAATAAGAACAGAGAAATCTTGTTGTCCTTGCCACAGCGTAAATTTCAATAAGAAACCCTATCTATGTTTGATCTGATTCATAATTGGTCTTCCATCAGTGATGCTCAAGGGTTTCTGGATTGACTTGCCTATCTTGATTCATTTGCCTACAGTAAAAGAATGAGAATCCATGGATTAAATACCAGGAGACATTGCTCAGGTGCAATCCTGTCCAAGGTAATTGTTATTTCCTTTTTCCAGGAGACAACTAAAAACTTAACAGAATGGCCCTTGAAAACAATCAGACAGCGATCTGGCCAAAACAAAGAACAAATGTTACTGTTTCCTACCCTCAGATCACTTTGCAATTCCCTCTGACAAAAACTGAATCTGACATGATCCTCTTGTAATAGCTCCTCTAGATATCATTAGATACTGCCAATGACAACTGTCGTCAACCTCCTTTGCTCTGAGCAAATGGATCGTGACAACCCTGAAATCAGATTGGGTGCATTTCTAAGAGAGGAAGACTGTCCCCATCATTCTCCCCCCAAGTCCCCCCCCAAAAAAAACCTAGTTTGGTAATTTAAAGCAAGTCTGCATTCTTGTCACTTATCAGATTGTGGATAAGAAGGAATTTATTAGAGGCAGTTCTGGCTTTCAGCTGGAACAGTCAAATGCAGGACCTCTGAGGATTTGGTAACCTGGTTCATGGATTAAGAACAGGGGGCTGAAACTTTTACCATATCTCCCTTTTGCCATCAATATCATGATTCACACCCTTTCTCTATATCTTCATCTTATCCCTAGTTCATAATCATGCTTTCTCTTATATTCAAAACTCACACTATAACTACCTCTAATTCTTATTATATTCAATACAACCACTCATTTATTTAGGCTGCATTTAAAGAAATCACGCAGCAATTTCTATCATGATTAACTTATCCACAACCACCAAAAAAGGGGAACTCAGCAACTTAAGTTCCTAGATGGAGGGAGAGAGGGAGGGAGAAAAGATTATATTTACCTACATCTTGAAATAGATTCATTGATATATCACAAGAAATTGGCCTGCCCATTAAACTCAAGAGCATGAATAAAACAATATATCCCCAAAATAATTCACCCCAAAGGGATTAGACTAACTCCTTCATTTGGTCTACATTATTGGCTCAGGCGGCAGAGACTTAAAAATAGTGTTACATAACATGCTTCACCTTGTCCGTTAAAAGACTTAGCAGAAACATTTATCTTGGCTGATGTTGTTTTGTTTCAGTTTGTGTCAATCCAACTCCTTTAATTAGTTTATGATACTGTATGAAAATGGGAAAATGGGTTGATTGAATATGTGGATAAAATACTGTATGACTAAAGCTTTATCAACCTAAATCTCATCTGTTTGGTTGCTCTGACTTGCAGATTGTTGCTAATTAATTTTTTTTTAATAGAACTTGGACTGTGTGTTAGTTTTTCATGCAGCATAACAGTAACATCAGGAGGCCCAAGAACAAAAGGTTGTGGATAAGTTAATCATTCCTGCTAGCTCAGGAATTCTGGGAATTGAAGTCCATGAGTCATAAAAGAGCCAAGGTTGCCTACCCTTATCTAGGCAGTTCTGTTAAAATTGGTTCAGGAGAGCAGAAGTTATGTTAATAAGAAAAGCAGATAATAAAAAAAGCACCTCCTGGTCCCTTTCCCCAAATTTCATGAGAGTTGGCCCTTTTTGGGACTGAGTATATTAAAAACAAACTGTTCTCCCCATTAGACCTACAGATATTATTAAATATGACAATAATTTATGATCATTATATTCTACAGCCTGCCTGGAAGCGTTTACCCATTTGTAATGAATATATATCTGTTCATAACAAAATCCTTTGTTTAACCATTCTGTTATTTCCAAACTCAGTATAAGGAACTGGAAGCCTGCATTCTGTAAGCTTCTTCCTATTAAATGTGGGTGAAGCATAATCATCCATGGTTATGGCAATGGCCAGAAGATCTTGTTGCAGAAGACTTCCAGTATAACCTGGGAAGTATCTTAAACTTGGATCCACACTGAAAATGAGTAAACAGGAAATAATGTTTGGTGGGGAAACAGAAGCAGTGGTGAAAGCTTCTATGGGAGCAAATATTTTAAACAACCTTGCCAACAATACTCAACTATTAAAGACTGAAATGTGACATTGATTAAAATGATCCCTGTAAAAGGGCTGAAAATAAAACTGGATTTTATGATGCCACCTTCTAAAAATATGGTTTTCTTCTAACTATTATTAAAATCAACAACATCTATCTATCCAAGATAGCCATCACAGCAGTGGAAATTGGTGACCCGTATCTTTATGTTTTAGCATTCCAGATCTTGTGTAAGAATGCCAACATCTTGCAAAAACTTAAGACAAAAATACCAAAATCTCATACAAGAACTCACCAAAGTTTTATATTCTTGCTGGAGATCTCATAAGCTTTTCTAATAGGATTATTGAATCTTTACAGGCAATATTTTGTGAGAAAGTTACATCCGTTAATTTAGTTGTCCTAAATTTTGATAGGATTTAGACAATCTGTGCCAACACCTTGTAAGAGTAATTTAAAAAAATAAAATAAACAAATTTACATTGAGGAAGAGAAATCTACAGGAAAGCAATCAGGTACTTTTGCTCCCAAGAGACTACACATAAGAATTTCGATTATATCCATATATGATACAAACAGTGGTGGGATTCTGCCAGTCTGCACTGGTTCAGCAGAACTGATAGCTAAATTTTGCTGAGTTCAGAGAACTGGCTGAATGCACACTGTTTCTGGAAGTCCAATCTGGCTCTCGGAGGCCTGGAGGAGGACTTACAGGCCTAGAACAGCCCACCGGAAGTGCGTGGATGCCACTTCTGGAAGTCCATTCTAGGTCTCAAAGTACCAGTTGTTTAGATATTTGAATTCCACCGCTGGATACAGATATCATATATAGTATCTATGATATCCTGTAGATATCATAGATCCTAACTTCTTAGGCAGGAAATGTATGTGCATGTGTGTGAAGAGAAGAGAGAGGACTGTGCTTTGATAACATGGAGCAGATTGCAGTATTTTACCAAAAAATGTATCCATGTGGAATGTGGAATCACTGTGAACATCTTTTTCCTTGCTAGATTACTGAGACAGTTCCCTTGCTGATTGGACAGTATATCCAAAAACAAAATGTTCCAATATTTATTTTCAGATTAATTAATTAATTAATTAATACCTTATTAACATCATTTCTGTAATATTTTGATATTTAGGTTTTACTTTCTCGTACCACTTAACATCACTTCTAAGCATTTTGGTTAAGATTGAATGTGTGTACTTTATTAACAACTTAGGGTTGTTCAGGTAAGCAATGAAATGGCTACTTATCTCATAGAAAATGGAACAAAGTGGACTTCTTGCTTTTAACATATATAATATTTTTAAAACTGGAGTTGGGAAAGGAAATTATTAAGATTTTTTTAAAAAAAATGGAAATAGTGAAATGTCCTTTTAATTGAGCTCAACACAATACCTATGTAATTTCTGGCAACTGTATAGAATTAGGTTGCTATTTCTTCCTTCTAGTATATTGTTCCATCTTGGAAGACAAATCAACCATCCTAATAGTCTCCTATCCAAAGATATCCAATCCTTCTTAATTTCAGAGGCAAGAAAAAGTCTAGCATTGCTACCAGCTGAAAATCCTGGCTGATAAATCTAATAAAACTGGTTTTTCTCCAGTCCCCACAACTATTATGAAGGATAATGCATTCCTAATAATATAATTATATAATCATAGGATCATAGTTGGAAGATTTCTCAGTGGTCATCTAGTGTAATCATTCTGCCAATGTTGAATATATACAGTATAACAGTTATATCACTTGGCTCATATTTTATCATTCTACTTAAATCATGGAAATCTCTGTGGAATATTTTGCTGAGATCAAGATATGATATCTCCATGGCATTGTCCTGAGTTTGTCACAAAAATAGATAAGATTCATCTGGAATGACTTTTTGGTAACAAACTCTTGTGACTCAACTTAATTATTGCAGTCCTATGCAAATCCCTATCAAGATGCTATTTAGTATAATTATTATAACAGTTTAGATATTAAGCTGACAGATCTATAATCTCTTTCCTTCCTTCCTTCCTTCCTTCCTTCCTTCCTTTTGTTCTCTTCTAGTTTTCTGGATCTCACAACTTCTCCTGGAGTCCTCAAATATTTTGGTTAGTAGTATTGTAGACACCTTTGTTGGTTCCTTCAGTAACTTGGAATGCAATTTATCAGCTCCAATCATTCATTTTTCTACTTTTCAGAAACAATCATGTTTGGAAACTGACAACAGAAAATCCATTTTAGAAGTTGGTGATTTGACAGTGATGTTCCCTCACTTTGAAAGTCCACTGTTATGAATATTTCAGAGAAGTTGGATGGAAGATGTCCACTGCTGATGAGTTAGAAGATGAATGGGGAATACTATTTAGCTTTCAGGGCAGCAGCAAGAGAGAGGGAGAGTTTTCCTGATATGTCCTTACTACAAGAGGGTCTCTAGTTTTCCAACGTTCATTTGCAGGAAAGTATTGCAGGAAAGTATTGGTTCAGGTTTACAGCTTAGATTGATCATTTCTCTTATATCGGTCAATGTCTCTTCATGATGATGATGCTCTTTGGTTTTGATACTGCAAAGAATAAGGAAAAGGATAATTTCTGAAGGGGAATGATGTTCTCACTAAAGATTAACTACAGAGAGGAAAAGTTACTGCTCATCTCCTTTCTCCCTTATATGTCATAGTTATGTACCATCTCTGGACTTGGACCTGGACTGGGCTAGCAAACCCAGTGCCAGCTATGGTCACCTGATGCTTGCCTGAACCAAACCCTAAAGCACAATTTATTTGAGACACAATCCCAAACTAGAGGTAACTGTTGTTCATATCTTCTAATCCACCTTCTTCTATCAAGTCAAGGCAGGCCTTTTATCTGCCATTAAATGACTGACAATGAAATATATCCCTGTTTTCTCACACTGATTAAATGCTGGGACTGGCACACATCCACATAGCTGATTCTACTAAAGTAGATCTGCCCTATAAACCAGAAAAACAGCTTCATATTTTTACCTTGTTCCCATCAAGGCCAACATCTCTTTGAGGTTGTTTTGGAGGAAAATTCAGTCAGATATGACAGAAGTCTAGCATTATTATCAATACCAGAGAACCATTTATATATGGTATTAAAATAATGGCAATAAATAAAATTTACACCACAATTGTTTCTGTTAGGTATTATTGTTGATTGTAATGATAAAGAAATTATTTTAATGTTGAATTTAATTACAGTGGCAAGGTTGCTGATAGGGCAATATTGGAAGAAGGATTCTTTGCCTACTTTAGAAGAATGGTTTTTTAAAGTTTCTTATTTATCTGAAATGGCAAAAAATTCGGCTTATCTGAAAGATCAATCGCAAGAGAAATATATTTTGGTGTGGACAAGATGGGTGAATTTTATACAGAATAAATATGAGATTAGAAAGTATTATTTAGCTTTTGAATAATTTATGCTTAAGGGTAATGATTAGAACTTTTGTTTTGTTTTTACATATTGGAGTTAAAGTATTTATAATTTTGTTTTTGAATGTATTTATAATTGTTTGATGTTTATTTAAGATGTATGCTTTTTCTTGTTTTTTTAACCCTGTATTCAGCTCTGGGAAGGAGGGGGGAGGGTGAGGGGTGGGTGGGAGGGGGGGAGTATTTTATTGTAAAACTGTAAAAATTTTCAATTAAAAAAAAATGGCAATAGAAAAAAAGAAAGACATAAAGATAGTCCTTGAATTACCAGCACAGAGGGGACAGGAATTTTTGTTGCTAAATGTTGCGGTTGTTAGGAGAATCACACCCCATTATACAACATTTTTTTGCTGCAATTGATAAGTGAATCACACAATCATTAGTAAATCTGGCTTCCTTCATTGACTTTGCTTGTCAGAAACCCCCTAGGAAGGTTGATCATATGACCCTGGGACACTACAACCATCATAAAAGCACATTGGTTACCAAGCAACTAAATTTTGATCATGTGACCAAAGCCAGTTATAAGAAACTAATCAAAGAGAGAAGCAACCTAGAACTAAGGAGAAATTCCTGGCAATTAGAACAATTAATCACTGGAACTAGCTGTCTCCAGAAGTGGTGAATATTCCAACACTGGAAGTTTTTAAGAAGAGACTGGACAGCCATTTGTCTGAAATGCTATAGGGTTTCCTACCTAAGAAGGGGGTGTGACTAGATGACCTTTCCATCATCATAGGCAAGAAAATGGTAAGTGAACACCTGTCCAGCCTAGACAAGTTCAAATCACCAGGACCAGATGGTTTCCACCCCAAGGTTCTTAAGAAACTGGCAGATGTGATGTCAGAACCACTGAACTATATTTTTCAGAGACCCTGGAGCTCCAGGAAACTACCAGAGGACTGGAAAAGAGCTGATGTAGTTCCCATCTTCAAAAAAAGGGGGGGGAAGAACCCAGGAAATTACAGACCTATCAACCTGACCTCAATACCTGGGAAGATCCTGGAAAAGATAATCAAACAATGAATCAACGAACACCTAGAGGCAAACAAAGTCATTACTAAAAGCCAACATGGGTTTGTCAAAAACAGATCATGCCAGACAAATCTTATTGCATTCTTTGACCAAGTGACAAAATTAGTGGACCAGAGGAATGCTGTGGATATAATTTACCTGGATTTCAGTAAGGCATTTAACAAAGTAGACCACAACCTAGTACTTGAGAAGATAGAAAAATGTGGGTTAGACAGCATCACCACCAGATGGATCCATAGCTGGCTGACCGGCTGAACTCAGCATGTGGTCCTCAATGGAACCACATCTACATGGAGGGAAGTGTGTAGTGGGGTGCCCCAGGGCTCTCTTCTGGGCCCAGTGATCTTCAATATCTTCAACAACTTGGACGAGGGGATAAATGGGGAATTCATCAAATTTGCAGATGACACCAAGCTGGCAGGAATAGCCAACACTCCAGAAGACAGGCTTAAGATACAGGAGGGTCTGGACAGACTTGAACACTGGGTGCTATCTAACAAAATGAAATTCAATGGTGAAAAAAGTAAGGTTCTATATTTAGGCAAGAAAAACCAAATGTATAGGTATAGTATAGGGGGTACCTTGCTCAATAGTAGTAACTGTGAGAGGGACCTCGGAGTCCTAGTAGACAATCACCTAAATATGAGCCAGCAGTGTGCTGCAGCTGCCAAAAAGGCCAACACAGTGCTGGGCTGCATTAACAGAGAGATAGAATCAAGATCACGTGAAGTATTAATACCACTTTACAATGCCTTGGTAAGGCCACATTTGAAATACTGCATCCAGTTTTGGTCACCACAATGTAAAAAAGATGTTAAGACTCTAGAAAGAGTACAGAGAAGAGCAACAAAGATGATTAGGGGACTGGAGGCTAAAACCTATAAGGAACGGCTGCTGGAATTGGGTATGTCTAGTTTAACAAAGAGAAGGACGAGGGGGGACATGATAGCAGTTGTCCAATATCTCAGGGGCTGCCACAGAGAAGAGGGAGTCAAGCTATTTTCCAAAGCGCCTGAAGGCAGGACAAGAAGCAACGGATGGAAACTGATCAAGGAGAGAAGCAACCTAGAACTAAGGAGAAACTTCCTGACAGTTAGAACAATTAACCAGTGAAACAACCTTCCTCCAGAAGTGGTGAATGCACCAAGTTTTTAAGAAGAAACTGGACAGCCATTTGTCCGAAATGGTATAGGCTTTTCTGCCTGAGCAGGGGGTTGGACTAGATGACCTCCAAGGTCCCTTCCAGTTTTATTATTATTATTTCATTATCATGATCATTAAATCATTTTTACAACATCATTGTAACTGGTCATTAAATGAATAACTGTAAGTTAAAGATTACCTTACCCAGAAAGTGAAGAGAAAATAAAACCATTATCCTAGTGATTCCCAAAAAAGAGTAACACTTAAATCATACCAAAATAGAAATATTATTGTGGTATTTGATTGCAAATAATTTCTGGGAGCTGCTTGTATTCTTTGTTAATTCCCAATGGATCCCTGGCACGTTCCCTAGTATATTAGCAAAAACAAAGGCTGGCAAACATTCATCTGTTACCAAGAAAAAACAACAATCTTTGAAAATATATAAAATGACCATGAAGTTGGCCTTTTCATTCTTTTTACTGTAAAAATGACTAGGATATTAACCGCAATATTGAAGGAAGAGAGAATCTCCTCAAGGTTGGTTTTTTTTTTTTTTTTTTGCTTGTTTGTTTGTTTTGTTTGTCTTCTGAGGCATTTCCTGGAATGACCACGTGACTCAGCAACATTGTATTTTTCACTGATCATTCCAGGAAGCATTGGCATGTCATCCTTTTCAAGCATTTAGCCGTTAAATAAATAAATAAATAAATAAATAAATAAATAACAGTCAGCCACCTTGTACATTTTCAAAAGCAGATAGTATCCTCCTACCTTACCTCTAAATGAAGCTGAGAATTTATGTTTGAATAATCATTAAACATACAGGCATACATTTGCCCTCAGTGGAATTCTGCCCTGCAAAGCAGAAAATCCCATTCCATGAACTTGATAATAATGAGTGATGGGCAACTGATGTTTCCATTAGAGCTAGGCTGAAATTTTTCAATGTTTGTCTAGGACACTTATGAGATAATCCTTTTTTGTTCTCATGCAGAGAAAAAAATGAACACTTATAGAATTTAGCTCTGAACAATTTCCATTGTTATTGTCTAGACAAGGAATTCCTCAGAATGATGCTAGATCTGGAGTGTGCAGATAACAAAATGGTAACCAAATTGTGGATACATCACTTGTTTTGACCATCTGAAGTGGCATGAGAAAGTAAAGCCTAAACATCAAAATATTACAGAAGTTAAAAGAAAAGTAGAATTTCTCTAGAAGAAATGTAATAAAATAAATTTGTCTGTGAAAATTTCCATTGTGGTTCTAGAGCTTGTAAGTGCTAAATATTATCAATAGTTTAAAATACTCCTTCAATAGTACTTGAAGAAGCTATTTCTGTCTAGTCACCATACTAAATTTCTGCTCTCCAAATATGTCGTGACATATTTGACACAATTCTCAGAATACCAAATTCTAATGTTTCTTATAGACCAACTTCTGGTTTTTATGTAATTATTATAAATAGTCTCAAGCACACTTTAATTCAGTGGTTCTCAACCTGTGGGTCGGGACCCCAAATGGCGGACTGCGTTGTTTGGCGACCCCCGTGAACGACCATTTCACGGGGGTCACCAAACAATGCAGTCCGCCATTTTTTTCTCCTTTTCCTTAGCTGTGCTACTCCCTTTTATTTTATTGGCTTTTGAAAGCCAATAGAAGAAACTCTCTTAAATAGAGTCCAATTCTATTGGCTTTCAAAAGCCAATAGGAATTGTCCAGGCTGTCTCTGCCCTGCTGAGCCCACCAAAAGTCCTATTCTGCAAAAGGTGCTGCACCAGTCGAGTAGTCCTCAACTTACGACTGGTTGAGTAGTCCTCGACTTACCACCGGTTTGGGGGTCGTGGCATTAAAAAGGTTGAGAACCACTGCTTTAATTGGATGGAGAATTCAAACTTGTTATTGATTTGATTATACGGATCATCAATTCATTTAGGTATTTCAATGGCATACCCATTGCCTCTAGAATTGATTTGATTCACCTTGCTGCTGGTTATTCTTATCTTTTGTATCCTTCCATCTTTCCTAATGTTAGAGGACTTTCTAGAGAGCTAAGTCTTTGCATAATGCATAATTTTGTTGTGAGATTCATAATGACAATAAAGATAATTTGAGCTTGGTCTTTTGTGCCTTGAATGAGAACAAAGAAATGATTTCTTTGAAGATCCATTTATTTTCTTGGCTTCCTGTGGTATTCTCATAAGTTATACAAGATTGTTATATGTATATAGGTATGTATTTTCTTTTTTGACCTTTTCATAATCACCAAAATCAAAGTTTTGAAGAAATCACTTACAGAATAATATATCATTTGCTACCAATACAGGAAAATATTTGAAGCTCAGGGTTGAAAGGAGGGGTCCTTGGTGCTCTCTGAGTTTGCTTGTTTTTTTGCAGACCTTTCATTATCCAAACTAGGTAACATCATCAGACCCAGTATAGCTCTACATCACTACCACTGATGATGTTTATCTAGTTTGGGTAATGAAATGTCTGCAAGAAAAGAAGCTAACTCAGAGAGCACAAAGGACTTCATAATATATCATTTGCTTTTAAAAAATAATCCAGTGTTGTTGTGGTAAAGAATGGAATGGAATGGAATAGAATAGAATAGAATAGAATAGAATAGAATAGAATAGAATAGAATTGGAAGGGACCTTGGAGGTCTTCTAGTTGAGCCCCCTGCTCAAGCAGGAGGACATATACCATCTCAGACAAGTGACTGTCTAGTCTCTTCTTAAAAACCTCCAGCAATGGAGTGCCCACGATTTCTGAAGGCAAGCTGTTTCACTGGTTAATTGTCCTCACTGCCAGGAAGTTTCTCCTTAATTCCAGGTTGCTTCTCTCTTTCACCAGTTTCCAACCATTGTTTCTCATCCTTCCCTCTGGTGCTTTGGTGAAAAACCTGGCCCCCTCTACTTTGTGGCAGCAATAATGTTTATGAAGGTCCTTCTTGGGAACTCAGCCTCCTTTCCTGGGAATAAAGTCTTCTGAATTTAGTGGGACTTAATATTTGTTTAAGTATGTGTGGGATTGAAATGACTCTAAGTGATATATAGCTTGATATTTCTTGTGATCATAAATTGCTGATATTATATTTTGTAGCATTTTTTTTTTTCAGGAAAGAATCCATACATACATCATTGCATTTCAAAACAATACAGAGCTGGCTCTTTTCTTTTTTTTTTTTTTTAAGGTAAATGATGAGAACAGGATAAAGTTTTGCTTGAAAGACATGGAGAATCAGTTCAGGATTCTCTGGAACGTGCAAATATTGGAAGTGTCTGCACTCCTACTTTATTTGGAAAATGTATTTCAGTAGATGTGCCAAGAGCATAAAATAATGCAAAGGATAAATGTTTATGCTATTTATGTTTAAGAAAACCCTCAGGGCAGCATCTGAAATGATAGTTCTGATGTTGCAACCACTGGCAAGTCATGCCTTTCAGTCACTTTTTCATTTGGTTTTTAGAACATTTTGTTCTGGATCTGGATTAGGAAAAAAGAAATCAAATTAGCAACAGGATGAAGTACAACAGCCGTATTAAATCATGCCTGCTATTTTGGCAGAGTAATGGTAGCAATGGCTAAGTATCTCTACTCTACTCGAGTTTTTCACAACTGCAGTTTTGTCAAAAATAATAGAAGTACTTATAATACAATATAATAAAATATAATAACTAGAGAGTATCAGAAGGCTTGAAATCAACCTGGTGAAGGAAATCTATTTGCATGTTCCTGCTTAGTACCTTCTAGAAAAATCTAGTCTAAGAGCTACCATGGATCTAGATCAGTGTGTTTGAATCTTGGCAACTTTAAGATGGGTGGACTTCATCACCCAGAATTCCCTCATTGGGGAATTTTGGGATTGAAAGAACACACATCTTAAAGTAGCCAAGGTTGAGAAAACATGAAGTAGACATTTAAAGCAGCATTTAAGAAAACAAAATCTTATCACATATGCAGTTGTGTATCACCCAGTAACCCAGTGCCCCCAGACAGGGACTGATTCCATGGAGAAAGGTTTTGCTGCAGACAGGAGGGTGTATGGTTTCACGTGCTGCCTGCATCTTGCAGATGAGGCTTGTTTATGTGACCTGGTTTCTGGCATGCTGTGGTCCAGTATCATCCACAGACTAGGGACTGGGGATCCCTGCAGTAGCCAATCAAATTATTTGGGGGGGTTTTCCCCCCAAGTTGCTTATTTTACTGAAGTCAATTATAAAATGTGAGTAGTACATAGTATAATAAAAATAATAACAGAATATAGTGCTGTTTACCTTATAGAAACTAGAAATAGCACTGATGATTTAGATAAATTAAAACTTTAAAGATGAGGAAAAATATATCAAAGTTAAATCTGATTTCTAAATGTAAATATTATAAATAAGGTTGCTTAAATTATACAAATAATGTTAAGTACAATACTACTAAACAATTGTCAAATGCCTTGACTTTTTTCATAATATAAGAAAGGTTACAATCTTTAAGTTTAAAAGACTTTTAATAGTCTTTACTGTGTTCATATTTATTGTTATTTAAAATATAATAAAAGGGAAAACAGAAAAAGAGAAAAGAAGAAGGAAAAGATACTTGAAAAAGTAAACAGATATTTAATTTCTAACTCCCCCTTTTTTATACTCTGGCCAAATTACAATGTTTATAAATATTTGTACTCCTTAAAAACCATACTGTAATTGTTAGTAATTACCTCACTGTGTGACATATAGTATGTATAGAATTTAGCTAAACTTTTGTAGTGTATTTTTTGTTAGTTTTAGCACTGCTAAATTTAATTTCCCAATCAGATACTCTTGATGTTGTTTCTTTCATCTAATATTGAACCAGATTATTCAGGAACTTTATGATCAGAGTATAAGAATCCACTTCCTGCAGCTGAAATTTAAGGTCTATAATGCAGAAAGCAGAATATAGTCACCAAATGTAATAATCCCTGATAATCTTATTCTCCATGAATTTGTCTAACCCTCCTATTTAAACTACCTAATTCAGTGATTATTCAGCACATCTGATACAGTAAAAATGACTTGTTTATTTGCAGTTTCTTGTCAGAGAGGACCATACAATTGTTAACATTCAAACAGTAGAAGCAGAATTAAATATGCAAAAGTCTTTAGGAAAAGTAGGAAGGAAAAAAAAATCCCTGTGTAAGAAGCTAACAATGGCAGTGTCCCTGAAACCGGAATACAGCTCTTTTTATTATTCTGAACAGAAATATAATCTGTCCATTCAGCAAAGCAGAGAACAATCAGAATTCTCTCCAAAGTCTTTATTAACCATTTCCTGTTGTCTAAATGGTAGCTGAGAAGAAACAGATGTTTTCCCTGGTGGCAGGAACTTTGTTGTACAAATCAAGGTTTTCAAGGATTGTTTCATCTTCAATTATTCTGTTTCCAGCTGTAGAATTTAGTCACATCAGTTTCTTCAAAGAAATGTATGCTTATCTGGTTAATAATTAGAACCAGATCATAAGAATCAATGTGCCACCAGGTTATTTGCTTATACAAAACATCAGCCAAGATAGTTCAAAAGGAAGAAAATGTTTCTTCAGAAAAGTTTTCCAAAATTGTCAATAAAATTACCATTACACTGCTAACTTATATTTATATGGAGGACATACATTCTCCATCTTTTAAGGAGACAACTACTAGAAATATTAAAGCCTTCATAGTTTGGGACTAGGTTATCTGAAGAATGAACTCTTCCTAGCTGTTTCTGTCTAATTCAGTCTGAAAGATTGGGCATGCTATGGGTCATGTCAGCCAAGGAATATCAGCTGGTGGGATCTAGCAGATGTGTCTTCTTTGCCATGGCTCCTGATTTTTGGAACATTTTTCTTCCAGAAACTAGGATGGCCTCAATCCTGTCGGCCTTCCATAAGGCCTTGAAAGTCTCCTTATATGACTGGATTTTTGTTCTTGACTATGTAAAAGATCCCATTTCTTATATACCTTGATATTTATTGTTACAATTTTTCTCAGCTGCTATAGTTATATATTTATTTTTACATTATGTTCATAATTGGAATTAATAAATTTGTATGGTTGCTTGCCATCCAGAATCATTTGTTTTGGATTGAATGAAAGAATGAACACAACTGCACCAACAGCAATTTTTTTAGGTTTAAAACTATTATATTTTATCCTAAGTGTGAAATTGTGGAAATTTAAATAATATGTTGATGCAAGCAAGATCTTTGATGGAATAGCATTAATAATTGGCCACTTTTAATATGGTATTACTTATTTGTGCCTTCAAACTCAGCTTGCTTTCTTTCTCTGTGTGTTTTAATCTGATTTAAAAAAAACAGACTTTGTTAATCAGGTTTACTTAGAAGGAAAGTTTCCCAAATTCTTTAACATTTACTTCCCAGATACTCCTCTGAAGATTCCAATCAGGTTTGAGTTTTTCTGATTATTCCAAATCTATTTGCAGCCAGCTATCTCCACTATTGTAAACAATGACCACTTACCAAGCTAATAGGCTGATTCTGGTTTTTTTAGTCACTTCAGACAATATGACTTATTACCATGCTTGCAGATGCAGACATATGGGCCCCTGAAAAGAAAGATATTTAGATAACCAGCCTGTGCTTGTTCATCAAAAACTCTGTACAATTAATGTAATGATACAGTGCATGGTCAGCAGCACAAAATTTAATCTAGTCCTCCCTAGTTTTGAGAATGTTGATAAGTGTGCGTACAATTTATGAACATTTGCAAATCTACATACTTGTGTTGCGAGATTACTTTACAGATGCTCTATAAATTAAATAACTTGAATGAAAAGTACCATCTTGATTTTGATGTACATATATGCTTATGTCTAGCCCTTATCAACCCAATCTAATTTATACTTTGGTTGCTGTAGGGAAGATTTAGAAGAATGCAATGAATATACTGCTGAGCACCAGAAAAAGCATGGGGTATGAATCTGACAAGCAAACTGACCAAGAATGCTCCCAAGCAAAGGAAATATTTAGTAGAATATACCAAACCTACTTAGAATAATAGGGTGGTGATGGAAATTCTTGTTCATAAAGGAAAGAAAACTATTGATAATTGCATGACCAATTTCAGTGCAGTAGGAATATAAATGTAAGCAGAAATGTTAAATGTCCATGTAGCATATCAGTTGCTTTCAAGTTTCATTTTGAGTCATCAATGCTATTAGAAAAAACTTTCTCATTGCATCCTTCAAGAGCGACTACCAATTGTCAGTAGAATTGTGGACATAAAAGCCACTGAAAAAATTAGAAGGAAATGTTAACTTCCTTAAAAATAGATAGATAGATGATAGTTAATTAATAGATAATGGATAGTTAGATGATGATGATGATGGTGGTGATGATGATGATGGCGATAATGATGGTGAAGAAGGATAGATAGATAGATAGATAGATAGATAGATAGATAGATAGACAGACCAGAAGCTATTCACAAGTTCAATGTATATACAGTTTTCTTTGCCATTTTCCAGAATTGTTTTTCCTTCCTACATAGCCTATAGCCCAATTATATCTTGATATAATTATACCCTAATCATACTCAACCATGATAAGTTCTTACATATAGGCAAGGCTGGCCAAATATTGCTACCTACTCAGAGCCCAAGGTAGAGTTACAAGTGTAGGAAAATGGACTGGGGAGGGAGTGACCATATGATAATTAGATCAAAGTTGAGTCTCTTCCCTGTTAAACCCATACATTTTTTTTAATTTTATATTTTATTTATTATTTATTAGATTTTTATCTCACCTTTATTACTTTATAAGTTTATTTATTTATTTATTTATTTAATTTATTTATATGCCGCCCAATCCCAAAGCACTCAGGGCGGCATACAAAATTAAAACAATCATCGAGAATAAAACAATAAAATAATTCAATCATACCGCAAGTCCGATCATGTCCCCCCCCCCAGGGACATCAGCCCCAGGCCTGCCGGAACAGGAGAGTTTTAACGGCTTTCTTAAAGGCCGGCAGGGTGGGAGTTGTTCGAACCTCGGGGGGAAGTTGATTCCACCAGGTCGGAGCCACCACAGAAAAGGCCCTTCCCCGAGGGCCCACCAGCTGACATTGTCTGGCCGACGGGACCTGAAGGAGGCCCAATCTATGGGACCTCACCGGTCTCTGGGAACTGTGCGGCAGTATGCGGTCCTGTAGGTAACCTGGCCCTATGCCATGAAGGGCTTTAAAGGTGATAACCAACACTTTGAATTGCGTCAGGAGACCCACAGGAAGCCAGTGCAGCTCGCGGAGGATAGATGACACGTGGGCGTACCTTGGCGCGCCCACAATTGCTCTCGCGGCTGCATTCTGAACCAACTGCAGCCTCCGAACGCTCTTCAAGGGTAGCCCCATGAGTTACTCAAGGCAGAGAATATATCTAATACTCCTTACTCCTCTAATTTTTCCCAGAACAAAAATTCAATGAAATGGTTTGGGCTGAGAGAGAGTGGCTGGCCCAAGGTCATCCAGCTGACTTTCATCTCTAAGGTGGAACTAGAACTCCCTAGTGTTTGCTTAAAAGTCACCCAGTCAGCTTTTATATCTAAGGCAAGACTAGAACTCAGAGTCTCCTAGTTTCTAAACCCTAACCTTAATCACTATACCAAATGGTTTTTATATAGCCCTACTTATATATAAGCCCTACTTACTGAGTTTTGTATATATTTATGTTAATGGTTACAATGATTCTCCTAAAAACAAAATTAGATTGTTTGCTAGATTCAGCCTTCTGCAATGCATGTTATAGAGCAGTGGAAATGAAGAAGGGTTGGCATCAGTTTCAGTTTGTATATGCATCCAAATTTATAGTAGAGCAGGCTGCTGTTGAACAGAAACGACATTGATTTCAGCCATGTGTTAGTAGATTTTCTCAGCAGAAGGTCTTGGAATAAACCAACAGACTTCCATGCTTCAAGAACCTGGCAATTAACTTGCTACAGAGGAAAACAAGGGCAGCAGGGAAGAACAGAAGAACCTTAAAATGCTACAACAGCATTTACCATCATCAAGACTATGAAACAAAGAAGCCCAGTAAATATCTCTAACTTCACCAAGTTGCTAGGCAACATATATGCTAATCAGGTCTGCCCTCTGAGTGATGCCTGCTGGTATATTTTAAGGCACTCTGATCTCTTTTTATCACTATTCCAAAAACAAGATTATTGCTCTTAGAATGATGGGGGGGAGGATGCCCGTTGATAAGCAAATATGCATGTAATGGGGGAGGGGTCTCCCTTATTTAAAGGAGAGCCACAAATGTATTGGAAGTTCATGTTCTTTCCAAAAATACTTGAATCTTTCATACTTTCACTGAATGAAAGTCGGACGTTCCATCTCACACACCACTAAGAACAAACATGCAAATTATGGACAAGTAGCATTTATTGTTAAAAAAAACCAGAGGATACAGATACAGAAAGATATTCAATGTACCCCTTGTAACTGCTGATATCATGACAATTGTGAGGGAGAAAAAAACCCAGCAGTGACAGTAGCTCAGTTTCAAATGGAGAAGTAAGCACAATAGCAAATAGTATTTATTTGCTGAGAATTAGGTGTGGCTGGAAAACTGCCCAGCCTTAAATGATTATTAGCATTAGCCACTGAAGTCATGACTCCTGTCATACTTGAGGCACATGAATTATGTTAAGACCTTTTCGACAGGACCTGTTATTTTTTCAAAGAGTTGCCAAATGCGGAAATGATACTTTGTCTGAAAGAGGAGTTGGCCAAAGGAAGAGGTAAGGAGAATCAGATAGATAGGTCTTCACTTTCCTTTCTTTTATTCTCCTCACCCATACATGGGTGGAATGTAAGACACTTCACAAATAGAGTTCACCATCCATCTTTTATACTTAGCTTAATGCACCAGATATCAGAAAAGATGAACACAAGGGAGGGAGTTAGAAAAGTGATTTTTTTTAATGCTCCTTTAAAAATGTACATTGGAGCTTTACTACTTGATTGTTGAATGATAATGTTGCTTGAATCCAATATTCAGTGATAGGTGGAACAGGAATTAATACAAAGAAATAAAAAAAAGCCTCTTAGCAACCTTTTGGGGCCAGTGATATTTTAAGAATTTGGAGGGAATGTTTTCAGTGTAATAAATGAGTCCACATGGGTGAAGGGTTGTTTGTTCACAAGAACATTTGTGACAAGGCTTCCATGTTGATATGAGCAATCTCCTGAGCATCCTTTTAGACAAAATATTAAGTTCTGAGGGGAAAAAACTTAGACTGTCAACCATTTTATTATTATGAAAGATTTTAGTGCTCATGACAATAATAAGAGCAATAAACAGGGTTCTGCAAATATTGAAGAGGTGTTTTATGTTGATGACCTTCGCAATGGAACATACATGGCAAACAAATTGCATGGCAAACAAACACAGCCTCTTCCCTTCTAATGAAATGAAGAGACTTTAGTGTTTCACTTTGCTCTGCTCTACAATTTCCCAGCAGCACAGCTTCTTCATTCTGGAAATTCAGAAGGATGTCTTCTCTTTCTGTCCTTCTTGAGCACAGAAGAATCTTCTTTTGGCTTGGAAGATAATGTGAAGGAAACAGAGAGAAGCTTCAGGACAAAACCAAGTGCTCCATCAAAGTCAATTGCCTTTATTCTGATGAAGAGAATAACCTTATGGGCAAATAGCAACATCAGGATAACTAAAGCCATCACACAAAAGCATATTTGTGTCAGATTTTAGATCACAAGGATATAAGATAAACAGTTGTACAATGACATCACCCTGCTGATGTCACCATGATTTACTGCAGACACTGATGGTATTGAGATGAATTTAAATGTATTTAAATAAATTCATTCCCAAGCACCTTCTTCACTCAGTGTGGCTAGAGCAGTGGTTCTCAACCTGTGGGTCGAGACCCCATTTGGGTCGAACGACCATTTCACGGGGATCGCCAAACAACGCAGTCCACCATTTTTTCCCCCTTTTCCTTAGCTGTGCTACTCCCTTTTATTCTATTGGCCTTTGAAAACCAATAGAATAGACTCTCTTGAATAGAGTCTAATTCTATTGGCTTTCAAAAGCCAATAGGAATTGTCCAGGCTGTCTCTGCCCTGCTGAGCCCGCCAAAAGTCCCATTCTGCAAATGGTGCTGCACCAGTCGATTTACGATCGGTTGAGTAGTCCTCGACTTATGACCGGTTGGGGGTCGCAGCATTAAAAAGGTTGAGAACCACTGGGCTAGAAGTTCTCAGTCATCCAGGTCACAATTGTCCCAAAGATGCTTTTCAAAAGGCAATTGGGCTTTCTTTGCTTACCCTTCTGAAGAACTGAAGAAATTTTTGGGATAAGTAGTGAAATATCTTCAAGAAAAAAGAAATTAAGCACATTTGGGGCAGCCATTGTGAGTTTCCCCCCCCCACCCCTAATATATATGAGCATTTGTACAACCCTGGAAAGATGGTATATAATATGTCTATATAGGTTGGCTCAAATACACAAACACAATGCATACACATTTCACACAATGGGAATTACCTTTGGCAATATTTTGCTTTCTATTAATGACTAATTAATTTCCTGAAGGGAATGATTCCTGCTTCATGAAGATGAATAGGGTTTCAATGTCTCCTTGCCCTAACCACCATCAGCAAACTAAAATACCATTCCTTCTGCAGCTCACTGCCCCCTTCCAAATAAACATCTTTTTTTCACAGTTCTCCTACTTGGAATAATTTTAGCATTCTCACCATCACAGTTTTGCCTGATGAATCAGAATAATTTCTGTGATTTCTCGCCTTTTATTGTTGTTTTAAATAATATATTTTGTAGGACTTGTTTACTTCATGGAACAAGTGTTTCCTTGATCCTTATTATATATATAAAAACAAAACATAAACAATTGCTTTATGTGTAAACAGAGTAAAAATATAGTCTTAAGTTAGATATTCACCGTGGCTAAATATCCTAATAAACTAATAAGAGCAACTTTGAATACAGCTGAATTTTAACATGGTATTTTCAAAGAAAAACAGCTAGAAAGTATAAAAATAGCTAGGGCAGATTTATGACTGTAATAAGGAGTTGATTAGAGAAGTCAAGCTTATTTTTTTCATATCAAGAAACTTGGGGGCAACCTGAATTCTATTAAATGCCCAGCCAGATTTGCCTTATTTATGATTGTTCAAGATTGTTCTTAATAATGAGAAATTGGATAAAGGTGTTACAAATATAAATCAATAATTCCTCCAAATTCTTCATGTTACTCTGTATTTTTTTGGAAGAAGTTTAAATCCAGAATCTGCATTTGCTTAATGCTAATCATTTCAATTTCATATTAGAAAGGCTTTAAGGAAGTTTTATTTGTTTGTTTGTATCCCACCTTTGTTATTTTTAAAAGTAATTCAAGATGGCAGACATGCCTAATACTTTTCCTCTGGTAGAAGACAATATTTGTAGCTCAGAATTGAACTGAACTTCCTATTTCCCTATTATATCTTAGTTTATGTATAACATAAAACTGTGACTTAGCATGATGAAACCAAAGCACAGTATATCCTTTTTCATATCCTAGTAGAGCTGTAAAGAAAAATTCTGATTTTGTGCTTTCTGTTAGCAATTTCTGGCAATATCAGAGCTTGAACAAATGGTATTATCTTCATTATCATTTCTTGAAGCCAGCCATCTTCAAACAAAGGTGTTTTCAAACTAACCAGTTGCAATTACCTTCCATATATCTAAACTTATGTTCCATTTAGATTTTTGGTGATGTTCCTTATTTCAAAAAAGAGGCCAATTTTCCATGCAGTTCCATCAAAGGAGAAGAGAATTGTTCAAAATGTTGAGTGAAAAAAAAAAGCATCCTCTCTGGGTGTGAATTGACGTGTGTGTGTGTGTGTGTGTAAATGAGAGAGAGAGAGGAAAAAGAGAAACAACACCAATATTGTAAGACATTCATTTTTAGAAGTCAACATTCAGATGTAAGAAAACATTCTCTTGTGAGTTTTGAATACCTGTATGCATCAACCTGAAGGCAGCAATGATGCTTCCCAGATATGGCAACCTCAAAATACATGGACTTCAACCTCCAGAATTCCCCAGCCAACAATTCTGCCTTGATATGTTAACAATTACACTAAAAATATGATCCCTGGGTATATCCATATTTAAAATCAAACAAATAAACGTGAGCACCAGGGAGTATTTAAAAATTTTTTAGTCAAATTTAGTAAAATTTAATACAATACCAATAAAATCACCATAAAAATTAATAACTAATAAAACACCTAGCTTTCGTCAGCAACTGCTGACATCATCAGGGCTCAAAATGCCGGTCAGTGGGAGAGTCCTCTTTTATAGATTGGTCAGAGTCTGCACTTGGCTCCTAGATCTTGTCAATGGGCCTGATGCAATAGGCTGTTTCTCAATTGCCAGTTTCTTATTGGCAATGATTGCTTTCTTGCGTTTTCTATTTGTGTAGTTGTCATTGGGTGTTTTCTCTTTGCCAAATTCGGGGTCTGATAAGACATCTCCCCTCTCCTTTTTTGCTTTACTGTCACCCCTACTTTGTTTAGCTGCACCCCCCTCTCCTCCCCTTTTTTCACTCCATTCTGGTTGCCCCATCACATCGCACTGTCTCTTGTTTTCTTTGTGTTTTCCCCAGTCATGGTCTCCGCAGATGTTGTTCGAGTTGATTACTGTCACGCCCCTTGTTTCCTCCTTGCTCCTTGCTTGCACGATATCATTTTGAAAGCTCTTCCGTGCTGTCCATTGACACGGGCAGATCGGCGTTGCAAGGTGGGGTGGGCAGGTCTTATCCTCCAAACATGCTAATGAGGTCATTCCTCCCCTCTTGGAGTACAATCTGGTAGTTGTTGCCCCCAGACGTCTCCTTTCTTTATCTCCGGTCTTGGTGTGTTCCATCCCAGCTCTAATCAACTCGCCTTGGGTGTTCTCTACATGGCAGCCAGGAGCGTCAGCCCTCATTGCTCTCTCTCCTCTACTCTCGGAGTTTCTCCCATGCTTATCTTCATCGGGTTCACTCCATACCCCCCGTTGGCATGTTTGAGTCGATGTTGCTGAGTGGAGCGATCGAGTTGTTATAGATGGTAGATGCTGCCCGATAAGAGACCCACATCTGAAACACCTCTGGTGAGAGTGCTGAATCACCTACCACATTTGGGAGAGGAAAGGGCAGCTTCTCCAGCCCTACCATCTATAACAACTCATTAGCATGTTTGGAGGATAAGACCCGCCCACCCCACCTTGCAACGCCGATCTGCCCGTGTCAACGGACAGCACGGAAGAGCTCTCAAAATGATATCGTGCAAGCAAGGAGCAAGGAGGAAACAAGGGGCGTGACAGTAATCAACTTGAACAACATCTGCGGAGACCATGACTGGGGAAAACACAAAGAAAACAAGAGACAGTGCGATGTGACGGGGCAACCAGAATGGAGTGAAAAAAGGGGAGGAGAAGGGGGTGTAGCTAAACAAAGTAGGGGTGACAGTAAAGCAAAAAAGGAGAGGGGAGATGTCTTATCAGACCCCGAATTTGGCAAAGAGAAAACACCCAATGACAACTACACAAATAGAAAACGCAAGAAAGCAATCATTGCCAATAAGAAACCGGCAATTGAGAAACAGCCTATTGCATCAGGCCCATTGACAAGATCTAGGAGCCGAGTGCAGACTCTGACCAATCTATAAAAGAGGACTCTCCCACTGACCGGCATTTTGAGCCCTGATGATGTCAGCAGTTGCTGACGAAAGCTAGGCATTTTATTAGTTATTAATTTTTATGGTGATTTTATTGGTATTGTAAATAAAATCAAGCTTTTGATGGCTAACATCTGCCATCATCGTCAGGATACAAGCCAGTTAGTGAGGAAACCTGCTTATAAGCATAGCCACACCTAAACTCTACGCATGGATCTTGTAACAGGTCCAAGCCAACTAATCCTTACTTCACTTACAACCTTCAGTGATTCTTTCTTTTAGCTCTTACTTACATCCACCTAGCTTTCAATGGCTAGCACCTGCCATCATTGTCAGAATACAAGCTAGCTGCTTATAAGCGTAGCCACACCTAAACTCTTCGCATGGACCTTGTGCCTTGGAAATGGATAGGAATTCAAAAAAGGCAACACCTACCATGAGCGATGGCAGAATAACACCTTTGCTATGCAGCCACACCGATCAGAGCCACCGAGACAGAGACATGCCTTCAATGGATGTACAGAAGATCAATACTTACAGCCGCCCCATAATGGGGGTGGTCGCATGCTCCCGGAGAGTGGCGTTACGGAAGACTGAAAGAGAGGCAACCGGATTGAGAGTTGCACCGGGTGGCACGAAGGAGGAGCACGGAGGATGCGATATGCTGGCAACAGTGGGGGGAAATAAAAGTGTGGATGAGATTGGTGGCAAGGATTGTGGGGGGATTGAAGGAGTGACAGGATTGAAGAATGCAAATGAGTGCGATGCGTGCCGGAAGAGTGGAGGAGAGAAACGTCCCGAGGAACACAGGAAGAAGAATCAACTCAATAGTGCAGAGGACCCTTTAATTTTGAGAAACACACGTTGCCTATATGACTCAGGAACTAAAGGGAGGGAGGAAGTGGGTGGTTGTGTGGATGTAAGTAAGAGCTATAAGAAAGAATCATGAAGGCTGTAAGTGAAGCAAGGATTAGTCGGCCTGGACCTGTTACAAGGTCCATGCGTAGAGTTTAGGTGTGGCTATGCTTATAATCAGGTTTCTTCACTAACTGGCTTGTATCCTGACGATGATGGCAGATGTTAGCCATCGAAAGCTTGATTTTATTTATTAAAACCTTGGTGTTTTATTTCCTGGTGATCGCTTCCTTTTTTACTGAAATGTATGTACCCAGGAATCGCTATTCTTCAATTTTTAATGTAATTTTTAATATATATATATATATATATATATTCTGAGGTTTTCGCGGGTATTTGTATGTAGGTCTTTGGTTGTTCGGGTTTTCTCCCACATAAAATTGGAACTTCCAATTTTACGCGGGAGAAAACCCGAACAACCAAAGACACACACACACACACACATATATATATATATATATATATATATATATATATATATATATATATATATATAAAACGTGAGCACCAGGAAGAAGTAAAACATTAAAAGTTTTATAAAATGCTAAAAGTTTAAATATAAAACATTTAAAAGTTTTTTAAAAAAGCAGACCTAGCTTTCATTGGCTCCTGCCAACATCATCAGGGTACAAAAGAATCAATGGGAGAGACATTTATAATCAGGCCAGCACCTGCGCCCGACTCCTGGATCATGTAACAGGTCCTAACCAGCCAATCGTTGTACCTGTATCAATCATTAGACAATCATCCAATTTGTCTTCATTCCCCCAATCCACATGCGCACTAGCTTTCATTTTCCCACCTCTCCGCCTCTGTAATTCAAGAGGGCATTTGATCCTTCCCCTATCCAGTATGTAATCATCATCATTAAGCTGCTTCCCCTGCTCTTTCATTCCCTTGGAACTTTCTGCACAGCTGGATTTCCTCTCCCCTACACCCTTTCGGCATCCATCACCATCATGTTCTTGCTCTTGCTCCGAGGTTCTGTTGCAGAGATCCTGCAAACACTCAAATTATCTGACTTCCCTTCACACTCGATCTTCCTAACAGCCCCCTTGCTGCAATCCTTAACAGCATGAAACTCCTTCTTTCCCATAATAGTTCTTATACCATACGGAGGACTAGTCTGTGGCTCCTGTTGCCCACGCAGCGGGACGGCAGGCACTCCACGGAGTGGTCATTTCGGCGTCCGATCCAGCTGGCACCTTACGTCCTTCACCCCCATCAGTTTCAGTGTGGAATCCGATCTAATAGCCGTCCTCTCTTCTTGCGTCGTCCGATGCGCCGCTGTCCGAGGGTGTGCGATTGCTCCTGGGGCAAAGGACTCACAGGCGCTCTCCATCCATGCAATCGCAGGGGGCATGGCTTTCCTCAAATGCAGTGAATAGGGCAAGGGATTTGATCTGCACATCGTCGTCCTTTTGTCTTGCGGAAGTTCCACTGTTCTATATGGGTGCGAGTGTATTGCAGATGGGTGGCTGAGGAAGTCCACAGTAGCAGGGGGTTCTATACAAGTGGGGGAAGTGTCAAAGTCGGTGGGGTTGAAGTCTCTAAGGTTGTTGGGTTGTCTCATACCTGGAGGGTGCGTCATCATCCTTGGGGTCAAAAGGGTCTCTGGACGTTGGTTGTTATTCTCACGGGTGTCAATTTTCTGAGGTGAGGGGATGGGACTGCAATTATTGGGGCGTCTGCCCCATGGTGATCGGGTGCGGATTTCCCACGCTCTTAACACTAAATGCGCAGGGCGTAGGTCAATATGGCGGTTGATGGATCCTTCACACGAGAGCCTGGGAAGTCAGATAATGCGAGTGTTTGCAGGATATCTGCAACAGAACCTCGGAGCAGAGAGCAAGAACATGATGGTGATGGATGCCGAAAGGGTGTAGGGGAGAGGAAATCCAACTGTGCAGAAGGTTCCAAGGGAATGAAAGAGCAGAAGAAGCAGCTTAATGATGATGATTACATACTGGATTGGGGAAGAATCAAATGCCCTCTTGAATTACAGAGGCGGAGAGGTGGGAAAATGAAAGCTAGTGGGCATGTGGATGTGAATGAAGACAAATTGGATGATTGTCTAATGATTGATACAGGTACAACGATTGGCCGGTTAGGACCTGTTACATGATCCAGGAGTCAGGCGCAGGTGCTGGCCTGATTATAAATGTCTCTCCCATTGATTCTTTTGTACCCTGATGATGTTGGCAGGAGCCAACGAAAGCTAGGTCTGCTTTTTAAAAAACTTTTAAATGTTTTATACTTAAACTTTTAGCATTTTATAAAACTTTTAATGTTTTACTTCTTCCTGGTGCTCACGTTTTATTTCTCAATATGCACACACCCAGGAGTCATTCTTTTATCTTTAGCATTATTTCTAATATATATATATATATATATATATATATATATATATATATATATATATATATATATATATATATATATCAAGGGGAATTTTCTAAATCACTTCCTCTCTCCTGTCATCTTCTATTTGGTAGGAACAAACTCCCTTGTATGGTAATGATCACTTCATATTTTCCAGAGAAGATTCCAACGTTGTTTATGATATTCAGTGGCATTATTCAAAAGGTGAGGGGGGAAATATAAGGATTCAACCAATTTACAACTCTTTGGTGGGCCTTCCTTCAGGTTCTCATTAATATGGAGCTTGGGTATTGTGCAGGAAGTAAATCCTGAATGAGAAATAATTATCCACCCACCCAACCTCCTCTACCCTCCTTTAGGTATTTCAGGCTGATTAAGTAGCCCATACGGAGGAATGATGAACGGTCAGTCCTGTACTCTGTTTTCTCCATTTCTACTCTCCTTGTGATTGCTATAGTCCTGTTTTGCAGAACTAATTAGATTATGGCGTACCCCATCGCAGCATCACACACTGTATCATTTACAAAAAGGTGTGCTTCTTCCACCTCATGTCTCCAAAATTTAATTATTATTTCTACAACTGCAATAGGGTTAATAAAAAAAACCTTTTGATTACTATTTTATTTTATTTTTTGTAATGGAAGGTAACAGGACCCAGAAGTGGAAGAAAAGATCTTTGTTCTTAGGAAGCTCCATTGTTTTATGCTCCCAGGAGGGAAAAAAAATAAATAAAAGACCAGATTGCTTTTAGGATTATTAGACAAAATCTTTTGAGGAGATAGCTCATACCATGCAGCCTAAAATTGGACAAGTGGCTTTAGATATTCATTCAAGTGACTCAACAGAGAGTGAAATGGGAGGGTTGGTTGAAATTTGGTGGCTGTCATAAGAAGAACAGGTGCAGGCTTAGTTCCTGGAAGAAGAAATAACTATTGACTCAGAAACCTTCTGACTCCAGGACTATTTCTATTTTGGCTCTAAATAGGGTAGAGTAGGCTTGGAATCTGGAGATTTTCCTGAAGTGGCAATTTATAGTGGAAAAGGGTATGGACACTGTGGTCAGGAGAGCCTCTTCCCAGTTCTGGTTGGGATGCCTGTATATAGCATTTTCTGGAATGGGAGGTGCAAACCATGTTTCTAAATACCTTTGGAGATCCTGGTTAGACCAGGACAGTTTACCGACAATGGCCTGTTCTAATAACCATTCAGAAACTATAGCCAGTGTAAAAATGCCGCTTGATGCATTTGATAACTTTGTTGCAGGAGATAATTGGCTTTGGGGATTTAAAGTAATCCCTATATAGCCTGGGGCCTGGGACATAATTTACTCCAGGATCTGGTTGTTCAATTCACCCTAGTGCAGTAAGCTTGGTATGATTCCTTGCCAAAAGAGATACTGTGTATGAGAGGAGGAGATCCAAGCAAACATACTTTGTTATGGTCTGTCTCTTTGGGAACAACATACCATCAAAGATTCTGATATGCAGTTAATATTTTTCTTCCAAGCTTTCAGAAACTGCAGCATAAAGAATATTAATATGTTATTGTTGTTGATATTTCTGATAAGTAAAAAAAGGCAGTGGTGGGATTCAAATATGTGAACCAGTTCTCAGTGTGGATGCTGCTTCTGGAAGTCCATTCCGGACCTAGGCAACAAAAAATTAGCTACCAGTTTTGCCAAAATGGTGTTAACTGGCTGAATCCCACCATTGAGAAAAGGGTATTTTTTTATATCAGTCATAAGTGTTAGGTTGTTTATATATTTATCAATTCAGTTAATTACAAGTAGCCCCCAACTCACAACCAAAATTGGGACAAGATTTTCCATTACTAAACAAGATAGTTATTAAATGAATCATGCCTGATTTATTTATTTATTTATTTATTTATTTATTTATTTATTTATTTATTTATTTATGAGACTTATATACCGCTTTAAGTGCAAGCACTCTCTAAGCGGTGTACACCAGTAAGCAATGCATATATATATTTTACATTGCCCCCAACAATCTGGGTCCTCATTTTACCTACCCTGGAAAGATGGAAGGCTGAGTCAACCTTGAGCCGATGAGATTTGAACCGCTGACCTGCTGAACACAGTCAGCTAGAGTGGCCTGCAGTACTGCACTCTAACTGCTGCGCCACCTCACCTCAGATTTTATGAGTTTTGTCACAGTTGTGTAGATGAGCAAGCAAAGCTGGAGGCCATAGTTAAATATGTCATCAGCTTAAAATCATTGTGCTTCCACAAGTGTTCCAAGTCCAACTCGTCCTGGATCTCATTGATCCAATTTAGTATTGAACTTTAGTTGATCAGATTCTTGTGTATAGGCTTGAATAAATCAATGCTGCAACTCAACCAGCAGTTCTGATTCTTTGAGCATGACATTAATTTAATAATGCAGCAATGGTTGCTTCCTGCCCTCTGAGATATAAATCTTTAGCAATGTATTTTTTAGGGGGATGAAGTGTTTTTAATGCTTGAATAGCCCCTTGTGTGAACTCTTCTAAGAGAGGCTATTCATTGAAGTTTGCATTCGGGATGAATCTCTGCAGAGATGTAACTGGAGCACCTTTCCCCTCTCTTAGAGGGGAAAGGCATGTATCTAGATTCTCCAGAGTGGAAACAGAGTGCAAAAATCCCTAAATCTCTGTCTTTCTTCTGCAGCTGGTGACTAGAGTGAAAGTCAGATAGTAAATGGGAATCACTAATAGTTTACAACAATTGATTCAAGCTCAGATCTCTTTCAGCTGAGATTCTATAATAATGCAAGTCTGGAAAGTTTGGTCTGACGTCTGGGGAACTTCTTGGTTGAAGGGTTCATTCACAAACTGGACACTCAGACCAGTGGTGGGATTCAAATATGTGAACAACTGGTTCTCTGTGTAGATGCCATTCCGGACATCTGTTCTGGGTCTGGGCAACAAAAAATTAGCTACTGGTTCTGCTGAACTGGTGGGAACTGGCTGAATCCCACCACTGACTCAGACCCTTCCTGAATTAAGCCATCAAAGCTATTTCATTCCAACCCAAATCTGCTGCAACTAATTTGAATTCCTCTATATATTGCCAGGTCTTTATTGCCTTGTCGAAGTTCCTGAATCTAGCGTATTCTCAAGAGCTGACTAGATGAATATCAATATCAATAGCACTTAGACTTATATACCACTTCATAATGCTTTACAGCCCTCTCTAAATGGTTTTTGCATATTGCATCTAACAATCTAGGCCCTCATTTTACTGACCTCAGAAGGATGGAAGGCTGAGTCAACCTTGAGCCGGTCAGAATTGAACTCCAGGAGAAAGCAGTGAGTTAGTCTGCAGTACTGCATTCTAACCACTGCACCACCATGGCGCTGTAAGAATCAAGACCACTGGTTAGGTTTCAGCATATAAGATTTATTCAAATCTATACACAAGAATCTGGTCAACTAAAGTTCAGTATTAAACTGAGACCAGATAAAGGTCAACAGAATTCAGAAGAGATTGGACTTGGGACACTTGTGAGAATACAATAAAGTTGATATTTCATTTAACTCCACCACCTGCTCTTCCTGCTATTCTCTTATAGGTTGTTAAGTGAATCACTGTTTCATTAAGTTGATTTTATCTGTTGGAAGCTGGCTAGGAAGGTCGCAAATGGTGATCACATGACTCCCAGATACTGCAACCATCATAAATACATGATGGTCGCAAGTGTGAGGACCGTTATAAGTCACTTTTTTCAATGCTGCTGTAACTTTGATGGTCACTAAATGAATGGGTGTAAGCTAAGGATTATTTGTACAAATTTGTTATATTTATATTGCACTGGATTGGGACTGTACAACTGACCTAAAATCATAGAAGTTAAATGCCATGTAAATCCTGGGGATGGATGGAGAGAGAGAGAGAGAGAGAGAGAGAGAGAGATGGATAGATTGCTCACATCAGAAGTGATGATTTCTAAAGAACTGGTGGGATGTACCTTTTAATGCAAACAGAAATGGATACATTTGGACCTAAGACCCTGTTATTTAACTCAGATCAAGTTAATGGATTTGAACATTGAAATAGAGAGATGAGAGGAAAAACTGTTTGCTTTCCATTCATCAGTGGAAGAATGGGGGGGGGGGGAAGTAGCATAGCATTGTTGGAGCACATTAAATCTGTACCCTTTGAGCAAACATCAATCAAATCATTAATGTAGAGTACAAGATTTTACAAGCATAATATATAAAAATGAAAGCCGCAAGGCCAAGTACTAAACTCAGGGGATTCCTAGCGTAATAGGTAGGTGATCGAATTCTCGTCCTAGGAATACAACTGAGATGATAAGAAACTCATACAGTGAACTGTTTGCTTTAAGCACCAAAGGGTTTTTAAAATATTTCACTTCTGACTGCTGGAAGAAAATTAATGGTGCTTATTTTCTTCTGAAAACATTTTCTATTATACCCCATAGCCTTTTGCAATACATATATATTATCAGCCTCAGTTCATACATGCAAACAGAATGCATATAGCTAAAGCATACAGAAAGAAAACAAGCAAGACTACAAGTTCTAATTTTGTGCCAAAGATTAGTTAAAGCCTCATTTACAGTCCACTGGAGAAGGACAGAGGGACATTCAGGACAAAAAAAAATCTAAATGCAGCTGGGCCAATGATGTGAGTCATGCTGTGTCATCTCTCTTTCTCTGACATGACTATGTAAAAATATTTGTAACCCTTCTGAATATTTTTTAGAAAGGTTATCCAAAAAATGATATAATAACATTTACCATTGAAGGGGATATATTTTCCAATATTATTCAAGCATAACAATGTAAACCTGCATAAAATGTTGGCCTTTAAGGCTAACCTTCAGATTTGATATTCCAAACCTCTCATAATAAAATCTCATTATCCTTTTCCTACATGTCTATATGGGAATTTTTTGTCCTTTTGTTTTTCTATCATATAGGAGTCTTTTCATAGCCCACCTCTGTCACTGATGACAAAAGAAAAATATAAAAATAGATTTTTAAGGGGAAGCCAAATTTAATACCCTAACTATTAATATAAAAATAATTTATTAAAAATCAGTAGTAGTTTTATTAAATAATTTAGAAGCTGAAATTTGGTGCCAGAGAAAAAGGATTTTTATATTTAAAAAATATATAATTATATTGAAAGGTTTAAAAAGATTTAAAATTAACAAAGCTAACATAGAATGAGAAAGAAAAAAGGAAGAAATAAAAGCAAAAGCTAAAGCCAAAAAGAAAAATGAAAGAAAAAAATATATAAAGAAGTAGTTTTTGATTTTTGCAGTATTTATATGTAATATTGTAAATTTACCTCTTTTTCTAAAGTTCTATCATGACTCTTTTCTTTCTATAATCTGTCCTAATTGTCAAAATCATAGATCTTAAGTTCATTTTTTCTGTTTTATGCAAAAAGTCTATAAGGGGTTCCTAGTCAGCAATGAGCATAGATACTGTCTTTTCTTTGATCAAATAAATTAATTTAGCTGTCTCTGAGAATCCATAATCTTCATCAACCATTCCTCCATTATGGGTAATGTTGAATCTTTCTATCTTTGTCTGTACAATAATCTTACTTTGATTATCATGTAGAAAAAGAAAGTTCCATGACTTTATTCTATTATAACTATTCTTTATAACTATTTATTCATCTGTCACAAGAGGGAATGTTCTGGTTTTAATTGTATATTACTCTTTAAAATCCTTTTGACCTAAAATAATCTGATAAAATGACCCTTCTTGTTGGCGTGAGAAAAAGTTTCAGTATTTGTGATTTGACTAATATCTATCCCCTGCCCTCAGTTTTTTTTAAAGAACAATTGAAAAATCATAAATTTATTCATTTATTACTCACATTTGTAGATTATCTACTCAGTGTGATTCTAGTCAGCATACAGATTGAAAATATAAAAAGCCAAACAACAAAACTATAAAAAGATAAAAGATGGCTGAGCAGAGAAAAAACAAACATTGTAACTGACTGACCCAAGAGGCTTAGTCTTCCGATTTGAGTCCTCTGAGGAAGAAATAGGTATTCAACCCTTATTTAAAAGCCAGCAAGATCCAGCTATTTGCATCTCTGAGGGGATGCTGTTCCAAATGGCATGGAAATGTATGGGACAGAGAAGGCATTTAGAGTAGGTATCATTGGTTGGCATTTTTGATAGACTATATATTAGATCAGACATATCAAACCACAAGGCCCAGGGGCTGGATGCGGCCCGTGAAGTGGTTTCATGTGGCCCGCGAAGCCATCCTGGAAACAATGAGGGAACAGCCCCCGCTGTCATGGCCCTGGCCCAGGCCAGCCGGGAGTCAATGTACAATTTTGTGGTGGCCAACTTGGCACTTGCCCCAGTGGACCATGCCTTGGCACTTGCCCCGGTCCCACCCCCTTCTGCCAGAGACCCTCAGATCTGTCCCACTCCTGCCCAGGCCCCCACAGTCACCCTTGACACAAATGATGTAGAACTGGCCACGCCCACCCAGTAGGCCACACTCACTCCATCCACACCCACCTATTAGGCTGCACCCACTCTGGCTACACCCACCCAGCACCCCAAGGGCAACTGCAATGCTGATGTGGCCCTCAGTGAAATTGAATTTGACACCGCTGTATTAGACTAAGATTCCCCAAACTCTTTACCTCATTGATTCTCTAGTGGCAATGCCATTGTTATTTTGATTTTAGGGACATATTTAGATTTGTCCTTCATTGTGTGAAAACACTAGAAAATTAGAGCCCATTCTAAGCTAACCTGCTTTTGTTTTTACTTTTGTTAAACAGCATAAACAAGTTGAAAATGATCCTTTCAGAATCTTCTAGTTCAACCCCCTGCCCAAGCAAGATATTCTATATCATTCCAGACAACTGGCTGTTTAATCTCTTCTAAAAACCTCCAATGATGGAGCACCCACAAGTTCTGAAGGCAAGCTGTTCCACTGATTAATTGTTCTGTCAGGAAATTTATCCTTAATTCCAGGTTGAATCTCTCTTTGATAAGCTTTCATCCATTACTTCTTGTCTTTCTCTCAGGTGCTTTGAAGAATAGGCTGCCCCCCTCTTCTTAGTGATAGACTTTGTATCAACTCTCAAATATTGGAAGGCTGCTATTACCTTTAGTCCTTCCATTAGTTACTAAATAAAGGAGGGATCTTCATATAAGTTTTCTTATTGTGAAAATCTCCTTCAATTCCTTTCCCAGAATTATATGCCACCCAGTCAAGGTCTGAACTTGCATCCTCCTGACCATTGCAGTTCCATGAAGTCATGGTGTCAGGTTTTGATAAAAACCTTGAGGTTGTTTTTTTATTGGGAGCTTCTGCATGGAACCTAGCATCAGTTATTGTGTAAATTGGTTTCCCATGGAATTTGTCTGCTGTAGTTATTAAGGAACTCTTGAGAGCTTGTAAGAGATTTGGTAGCATCTTGCTATGCTTGCTTGTTATGCTTTTAAATCTGTCCACTTGAGGTAATAATAAAGCTTAAAATTCCTTTATTTACTGGTGTTCTCATTGCCTCTGAATTATAAAGAACCAATTGCCAGGGCACCTGATCACTGCCCAACACAAAACAACACAAAACAGAACCCTTCATGAACCCTTCATGAAGTTTCAAATTGTTAATCAACCCGCATCATGTATTATATGATAAATACTACCTTTATTGATCTTATAACAGCAACAGCCCCTTGGATAGTCCCCTCCCAATCCTTGGGGGTGAATAATGACCAGCTTGGGGAACTCTGAATTAGACTTAAAACATGCCAATTCTGTAAGATCTTATAGGATGGATGGATAGAATTGGGAGAAAGATAATCTCTCAAAACAGATGACCATATATCATGAAGGGCTTTATAAAAGGTAACTAGTCCCTTGAATTACATCAAGAAGACTACTGGTAGCCAAAGCAGCCCATCTAACAAAGGATTTACATGGAAATATCTCACACATGACCATCATAGCACATGATGCTGCATTCTGCACCATTTGAAGCATTTGAGCAGTGTTCTAGGGCTGCCCCATGTGGAGTAAATTGCAGTAATCCAGGAAAAACTACAATTTGGAAAAAGGACTGTGCTAGTAATTACTGTCAAATAAGATGTAATAATTTCAGCTATTCACAATAAAGCCTTTTTCAGTTTCTAGCATCTTCGTGGAAGCGAAGCCTTGGTAGCAGGAACACAGAATGGTTTGTGGTACCTTCTTTCTGCTTGTTGTTGTTTTTTACTTTCTGATTTTTTCCAACAGTTCTGCGATTTCCAATGGTCTCCCATCTTATGGAAACTGGTCCAATCCTGCTTAACTTTTTAAGCCCCCCAAGGTTGGATAGGGCTTGCTATCTAATTGTATTTTAATAACTGTGAGTAAAACATATTTATGCATTTTATAATATAAAGATACCTTTTAAACCACTGCAGCTATTTTGCTCAGGGCTGTTTGTGCTAAAACCGGGGGCTACCTCATTTGCTACTCACCTACCACTTATAATGGATCTCTGATTATTGTTCCAAGCATTGTTCACTTGGTCTCTGGAGGCTCCAGTAGCCATTTGAGACCCAGAAAAAGTCTGTTTTATGATGGCCCAACATTGCAAAGCTGTCAAGAAAATTTCATTGCATCCCAGAGGCTGTTTCCAAGAAAACCACCAAACCATTCCTGAACTAGCTAGCATTGTAGAGTATGAAACCTGACAGGTTAATCAATCTTGTTTTTCTTCCTTTTCTCCTAGTTTAACTTGCCATGAACATAAATCATTTTAAATGAATACAGGTTTAGAAATTGGTGCAATATTTACACTTCCGAAGAAGGCAAGGTGATAGCCATCTGAAGACAAGGCATGGCATTTATGAAATGTGAACTGATAAAAATCTGCAGCTTCATTTCAATAACTTCTTTGCCATCATGATGGGTTTAGAGTCCCTGTTTCCAGGGATGGAAGCTGCTTTGCATGAAGCACCTGAGAAATTGAGATATGTGTTCAAGAGTATGATTGAATCCAACAATCAGGTTGATGCATAAATGAGATAAAGCAGATTCAGAGAAGATCCTATAATGAAATAGGACCTGTATGATATAATCATACTCTGAACAATGGTATAAAATGGTCATGAAGGCATGTATTGCATATTGACTTACTTGTAAGAGTTCAAAGAGGTCTGCTTCCAATTAATCATTAACCAGAGCTTATTAGATGATGCTGAAAAGACAGTTTTAGTATGTGGCCAGATTAATCTGCAAGGAAGTCGAGAACCCATCAGAATAGAAATCAGAAATCAGAATAGAAAAAATGGCACATTCTGGTCAACTGATCCATTGACATTTACCTAAAAATCTTTTCACTTCTATTAGTTTACTTTTATCAATCATAATTACATTTCCTTGAAGGGTGATGCAAAGATACTAGCGAGTATTATCAATAAGTAAGATACCTTCCTGTGGGCCTCATGCTACAGCCTAATACAGTATAGCAAGTTCAGGTACTGCATAGATAATCAAAGGTTCTAGAAATGATTCTATCCAAAGTACAACTTGAGTCATGTCTAGATCAGATTCCAACTTGGACAGATGTTGTCATTTAACTTTATAGCATCAAATATATTTGCTTCCCATATAATACAATCAGCCTGATTTAAAAGGGGCATACTTTTGAGTAAGCATTGGAAGAGCGCCTTATGACCAATTGATCACAAGAGACAGAAGGCTGTAGATAGAGAATCCATCTGAAGTCACTTTCATTTATTATAATAATAATAAAGTTGGAAGGGACCTTGGGGGTCTTCTAGTCCAACACACTGCTCGGGTGGGAAACTCTATACCAATTTAGACAAATGGTTTTCCAGTCTCTTCTTAAAAACTTCCAGTGTTGGAGCATTCACAACGTCTGGAGGCAGGTTGTTCCACTGATTAATTGTTCTAACTGTCAGGAAATTTCTCCTTCATTCTAGGTTGCTTCTCTCCTTGGATAATTTCCATCTGTTTGCTTCTTGTCCTGCCATCAGGTGCTTTGGAGAATATCTTGTCTCCCTCTTCTTTGTGGCAGCCCCTGAGATATTGGAACACTGCTGTCATGTCACCCCTGAGTCCTTCTCTTCATTAAACTAGACATGGCATTCATGCACTTCCATTCATATACCTTTTTTTGTTTTTTCATTTACACACAGACTGTCAGGGAGCACAACTTCTCTTGGTATGATGCAATTAGAGGCTTTGCCTACTTCTGTATTGTATTTTTTCTACATCAATCTCCTTTTTGTTATAGTTATAACCCATTTTACTAATTCATGCTCAGATCAGATCCTGATGTCAGGAATGCTGTGTCACATAAATACATAATGTGTCACACTCCAACAGTAATCAGGCTTACTAATGTTAAATAAATAAAGAGTAACACATTCTTCTGATTACAGGACAGATAATAAAGCAAATGACTAATAAAGTTCACATCACATTAACACATTGCAGCCACCCCCCTGCAACTTGCCATAATTAGATAAGAACAGCTGATTCAAAGGTATCTGCAACACACTCTTTCCCTTATCAGTATGCTTTATCATTTATCAGCATTCTAAAAAAACCTTGTTCTCCAATCAGATGATAACTATTTGCTCTTAATCATACCAAATCATAGTGATTCTTGTTTTCTTCTTTAGAGTATTTTTTTCAGTGAGTGTGTCTGTGTCTGTATGTGTGTGTGTCTGTGTGCATGCATGCATGCATACATATCCTCTTCCCACACATAAAAATAAAGCATCTATAATCTCTAGAGAAAGAGAAAAAATATTAAATCATAGCTTGACATTACATTGTAATTATGATATCAGTTGAGCAATATGTTCATGCTTGATTTTTTTAATTTGAGTCATGGTGATGTCAAAGGAAAGAACAAGGGATGAATAAATTGCACAGAACACACCCAGAAACCATCTGTACCTAGACCATAGCTACAATTGATTTATCACGTAACTTTCTAACCAATGTCATTGTTCTTTCACCAATCAAGTAACTCTATGAATCTATTTTTCTACCAAATGCTTTCTCGGGGTCAAATAAAATTATAATAATGTTTTGATAAAAATGGAAACAATAGAAAACCAGAAGCGCCAGTAGGAATCAATAAAGGCCCCTATGATCACTGATGTGCTAGCAGTGCCAAGCTATGAACCCTACTGCCTTTAGGACCGCAGCGTGCTTCTAACTTGCCAACAGAGGAGGAAGGAAGGGAAGAGAATGCTCGATTTTATAACGTTTTCTATGGTGGTTGTTAAGCAAATACAGTTGTCATTAAGCAGATCCATTTTATCCAATGGGCTTTTTTCTGCAGGAAAACAGTGAAAAAGTCAGAGATCTCAATCATCTTTGTGGAACACTGCAAACAACCATAAAAATAAACTGGTTGTCAAGTGCCCAAAATATAATCATGTGATTGCTGGTTCATTGGAACTTCAACATCAGGTTTAAGTATCTTTTGGGGGGATATCTGTCATAACATCTAATGGTCATTAAGCAAATGGTCATTAAGTGAGGATTATCTATAAGGAAGAAGGAAAGACTACATACTTCTGGAGAGATGATTGTACACCCTACTGTTTCTATCTTATCAATGAGTCAATGGAAGAATAAACTAAAAAAAAAACAAAAAACTGCAGGATTTTTTTTCTTGATGATCCTAGTTTTAATACTGAGATTTGGTAAATGGTCCTTCGAAGAGCAATGTGCTTCGAGGAGCGTCGTGCTTCGAGGAGCACGAAGCTGAAAACACCAGCCTGAAATGACGAATGGGACTTCGTCAAAACGTCACCAAGACACTTCCAATTTTACGTGGGAGAAAACCCGAATAACCAAAGACCTACATATATATATAGATCTATACATACATACATACATACATACACACATACACACACAGCATGGCCCAGCTACAGATCAATTTTTACCATTCTGAATGGAGCCTCAATCTTGAATTCCAACTTTTTAAATCTGTATCCTCAGATTATACAATATGCCCTTGGAGAAAGGGGGAAGTTAAAACATAGGACACCTGAAAATATAAGAGATTGCAAAAAATTCTGATTTGTTTTGGTTGAATATGTTAGCAGCCAGTAAGCAACTGACTTACAATTATAACGTTGGGAAGCTTAAAGCAGAAGTTTCTAAAAGAAGAAATCAGAAGTCTTTCAGAAATATATATATATATATATATATATATATATATATATATATATATATATATATATATACACAAGATTATACACTCAGCAGTAAAGGGCAATCCTGTATTTTTTTCTACATTTGTTGTTATTACAGTGAAACTCATCTGGTACTTATTAAGCAATAAAAGGATTCAGCCCTTTAAGCTCCATAGCATTTTAATATTCCAGGAGACACCATATGTGTTATCGTAAGGCCCAAAAAGTGGAGTCGCTTTTCCAAGTGATGGCTGATATGAATAGTTGTCATTTCAAAGACTTCTGCCCAAAGATCTGAATGATTTATAGAAAGACAAAGAGCAACAACTATGACTATCTGGAGCCTTTGTGCTGTAGGATGCAAGTTCCTTAAATTGGAGCCAAAAATCTTCTATAATGACTGTTTAAACCTGTCAAAACGACAGAAAGCAGAGACAACAAATCACACCTAAGTGGAGAGGAAAGAAGGAAAATTGTGAAACTCAGAGAGAATGTTACAAAGAATTACTGTGCTTAAATGAAGGGTTTTTATTTCTCCTCCTTGTGTTTGAATACTTTGGTGACAGGCATTAGAAAAATATCATAAACTGTTCAGGTGAGATTAGATAGATAGTCAGGGCCACATTCTGAGGTTTTGAGAGAAAGGAAATCTAGACAGGAAGAAAAAACAATTTCTGCAAGCAAGCTGAGCCTTGCACCACCAAATAACAGCTAGTTAAAAGAGCATCTTGGGACATTTAATATGCATGTAATTTTGCTAAAATGGAATAAATAGAGTTTGATGAAATGTGGAATAGTTTGATGGAATTTAAAGCAAAGTCAACAAGAGAACAAAGATAGCTCATTATTTATTTAATATAACAGATAACTTTAATAGAAATTCAGAGATCTTTAGTTAGTTAACTAGATGATAGATAGATAGATAGATAGATAGATAGATAGATAGATAGGTAGACAATGATAGATAGATAGATAGATAGATAGATAGATAGATAGACAGACAGACAGACAGACAGACAGACAGACAGAATTTTTATAATAGAACGCCAAATATGAAATCTTCTTTCCCAATATATCAGCTCATTCAACCCTGTCAGGCAAGAGAGATATTCTTCAGACTCCCTTTTAATTAATTTTTAACTGTAGAGAAAAAGCAGGAGACCTTGGACGGGAGAGTTAAATGCATTATTAGTTTAGAGTTGTTGCATTCCCACAAGTCCAATCCCCGAATTCCATTGACCATTATCTAGCACCAATTTCATGTTAAAATTTAGTTGATCAGATTCTTTTGTATGGCTTGAATAAATCTTCTGTTCTTCAACCTAACCAGTGCTCCTTATTCTTTGTGCCTTATATTACAATTGTTTTAATCATCCTTGCTTTCATATATTGTTTTTATTTTTTAATTGTATATTTTATTTTTTTATTGTATATTGCCCAGAGCCCCTTTTTGAAAGAAATAAGTGGTTCCAAAATGTGATGCATACCTACCTACCTACATACATACATACACATATATATATACCTACGTACGTACTGGATTTGTAGAAGAGAATTGCTAACATGTTATCTAGTGTCTGTGTATTTTCTATTTATAAGTCAATCCACCAATAAAAGAGACATTTCTTCTATTCAGAATAAAAGATAACTACATGTGCCAAAATTACCATGACTTTCCTTTTTCTGACAAGGAAAAAAAAATAAATGATCAAAGAAAACAAAATACAGTAGTGCCCCAATACAAAGAAAATGACATGTTTATTATTCTGAAGATACCAGCACTATTGTAAGAGTAAGAATAATTCTACATATCTATGTTCAATATATGACAGTAAATGTTAATACCATTAAGGATAAGAAGTCATTTGAATATTCATTATACTGGATAACTCAGGCGTAATCTCATCACTGCACAAAGTGTCATAGCCAAGCAAAATACCCATAATTTATATTTAGTTATTAGATAATGCTGAACTTGAAACACTTAAATGATACACTTGTGAGAATAATTGCATCAAACACTTTTTTTCTTTTCAAATAAAAATTAGTATTGGAAAAGTCCATGCTTTTCTATTTTCAGTTCCATAGACCTCAGCAAATGATTTGCAACTGTAAGAGAGACCATTTCCCACCTTTTAAATACCTCCTGCAAAAAGATAGGAAGTAAGGAAAAAGAAAAAAAACTTATAGAAATCCATTTGGCTCCAAGCTTCCACCTTTCACATCTAAGAATTAAGCTGGTGGATTTGTAGTCACTTTACTTCACCCATATTTCACAAATCTGAGTATAAGTATTATCTTGTTCCTTAAATATGCATCTGTATATTTTCAAATATCCATACATTTCACAGGATGGGACACTCTGGGAGAGAGAAGAATTCTCTGTGAAAAACATTTGACAGTCAAAACATTCTTTTGGTTATTTATCACTCAGCCTATGTCCTGCTCAGCTTTTTATCTGCATATTTTGTCTTTGGGGGTTAGTTTTAAGATAGGGAAAAATGAGGTGCTCTTTAGGGGTTTTTTTTCTACCTCTTTCCTTCGCTGCAAGCCTTTCTATTAAAAAGGAAGAAACTGTTTCACATAATGCATTGCTTTTATTAAGACCACAGTGGCTTGATAGCTATCTTCAATTTTTTTGTGCGACCACACTTGTAATAGTCTCTGAAATTCTGATTACCATATGTTAAAGCAAACATAGGCCTAGAGAAGGTACAGAGACAGACAACCAAAATTAAGAGGTCCCAATAATAGAAAGTATATATGATCGAGGACTGAATTGTTGGGTCTATGGAGATTCTCAGTTATCCAGGTGATGGTTGTCTCAAAAGTATTTTTTTCAAAGGCAACTGGACTTTCTTTGTTTTTCCTTGAAGACATTTTGCTTCTCATCCAAGAAGCCTCTTCAGTTCTGACTGAAATATTGAGTCAGAACTGAAGAAGCTTCTTAGATGAGAAGTGAAATGTCTTCAAGGAACAACAAAGAAAGTCCAGTTGCCTTTTTTAAAAAAACAAAAACAAAACACCTTTGGGTTGAATTGTGTTCTTGATGTTTTCTGAGATTAATTGATTTCCTGTATTTCATTATGGGCTACCTAACATCATCAATCATCAACATAACCAAGTCCAGAGAAGATATGAAGAAGTTTGAGCAATTCTTATGAACAAGGAATTATAATATTCTGAGTTTGGGGTAAGAAAGGGTTTCAGGATTCAGGCAGACAAAAGAACCTGCTTTCCATAACCAAACTATGACGTTTTTCACTACTGTGATTTTACTGATAATTATGGAGATATAATGATGGCTACACACTGGGTAGCTTTAAAAATAGATGTGACATTAGCAGATGTTTTTCAGTGATTTAATCTTAGTATTAACTCCAGTATCAGAGCCAAAATATTAATAAGTGTTTGATGCCAGAAATACATTTCTCTAGTATTCAAATCGTATCCTACTATTGGGTTTTTCATAGACTTGAACTGATAACAGAATACTTGGTTAGGCCAGTCTGTAGTTTTATCCAGCACATCTCATGTGGTGCTTCTATTCCTATCTTCAGTGCTATACCTAACTTTGTCTCTTTGTTGTTTGCTCTTTGTTGTTCAATTCTATTCAATAGCCTTTCAAAAATTGGCCTTGAAAAGAAATGGCTAATTATTTGTCTTGATGAATGGGTAGAATAGGGTTATTCTTAAGTCCATTAAGGTCAAATAATAAGTCTTGTCTCCTAATTAAATCAGATCTGCCTAGAAGACCGTTTGTTAAAGGTCATAAACTATTTGCAACCTCACTGGACCTCCCTTAAATGAATGATAAAGCTAAACTGAGATGAAAGATATGATGAGCATTTCCTAGCCTCAATTTTATTATGTTTTGGTAGAAGTTATTATTTAACAACTCAGGACAGGAAATGCAATTATGATTAATGTTTGTTTCCTTCTCCTTCATATTCTGTGCTATGGAAATGCTTGTTGCTTCAAAATCTCTCTCCCTCTCTCTCAAACACATACATATTGTCATAAGCATGCTGCTACAACTGAATTTTTAGTAACAGTGACCTGAAAACTTGCATAAAAGAGATTCTGAGTATATTGTATATCTGTGTATGAACAGCAAAAGAAATTCCAGGGAGATGCTGGTGTTTGAAACTGGGTGAGTGGATTTTGTTCCATTGAGTGAATAAGTTGCATAATTTGTCCTATTTCTTCCTTAGCACTTCATGACCAAATAATTAGAGACCAAGCTAAGATATAATAAGTTGAATATCTTTTATGGTTCTCTGAGATGTTTTAAGCTAAACTGACTTATCTTCATGGAGTCGTGAATTATGTTGTTGGTTTGCACTTCTTTGCAGCCTGATTCTATTAATAATCAGTTGCCATCAGGCTAGGACAAGTCTCTTTTATCTTATTCTCAGTATTTCCTACAATGACGCTCTCTGGTCTGTTGACTTGGCAAGTGAATCGCCATTCTGACCAAATGGTAGTATCTTGGTGATCCTTTATAACATTGTTTTTTAATTTTCACACCTTCAAAACGTATAGGCCTCAACTCCCAATATTGTTCAGCTAGCAAGGCCTTTACTGAGAATTGTAGGCAGGACAAGAAGCAACAGATGGAAACTCACCAAAGAGAGAAGCAACCTAGAACTAAGGAGAAACTTCCTGACAGTTAGAACAATTAACCAATGGTACAACCTGCCTCCAGAAGCTGTGAATGCTCCAACACTGGGAGTTTTTAAGAAGAGACTGGACAGCCATTTATCTAAAATGGTATAGGGTTTCCTGCCTGAGCAGGGGGTTGAACTAGATGACCTCCAAGGTACCCCAACTTGATGATGATGATGATGATGATGATGATTGATCATCACACAGTAAGCCAGATGTTCAGACTGGATTTGGCATTTTTGTCTACCTATCAAGTCCTTCCCAAGGACCTGGGATAGACATATGTGGATGTTTGATGGTATTACAGATATTATTATTATTATTATTATTATTATTATTATTATTATTATTAATATTATTATTATTATTACTACTACTACTACTACTACTACTACTACTACTACTACTACTATTTTCATATCAGCCCCATGTCTTCCAAGTTTCTGAATCACTTTCCAAAGAATGTTATAATAATAATAATGCATTGCCTTTATTTAGAGCACAGTGGCTTGATAGCTATCTTTATTTTTGTGAGTGACCACACTTGTGATAGTCTCAACAATTCTGGTTACCATACTCTAAAACTAATATAGGGCTAGAGAAGACACAGAAATAGACAACCAAAATTAAGAGGTTTCAAAAGTAGAAAGTGTATGTAACATCAATCTGGCATGTCTGAAAGTTCACTTTTCCCTACCATCTCCTTTAAAAGGTAAAGACATCCCTGTCCAGTCATGGTAAAGATATCCCTATCCCTCATCTCAGTTTTTTGGCTGAGGGACCTAGTGTTGCCTGAAGGCAAATTTCCGTGGTAATGTGGCCAACATGACTCTATACCAAAGGCACATGGTCCTTCCTACTGAAATGGTACCTATTTATCTACTCATATTTGCATGCTTTCAAATTGCTAAGTGGATAAGAGCTTGGGCAAGAATGGGAGCTCACCCCATTGTGCAGCACTCAGGTTTTGAACACAGACTCTCAGCTTTCCAAATAACAAGCTTAGCATCTTTAACCTCTGAGCCCTTGCACACACACCCCATCTCTTTTATAGTACTGAAAATTAGGAAGGGTCTCTTCTGAGCATCTTCTCTCTCCCATTACCCAGTTGTGGGCTATACTGTCATTTATCTAGCCATTCACTTGGCGGTATCTTTTTGGCTCAGTCTACCCAGCAGCAGATCAGAGTTTTATGAAAGTTCAGCAAGTACTAAGGCTATGTTATTCCACAATCCAATGTGTGTCTAAAGTTCAGAATGTTTTTTTTTAACCCAAAGCATCTCCTGTAAAATAAACATCAGACATCTTTCCTGGGCATTCTAAAAATACAGTACAAATGGAAGAAAGCCAGAGTTACATAAGAAGGAAACATTCATGGCTGTGAGGTTACTAAGTGTCATCAGCCATCCATAACATTCATGCATTTTTCAATGTCCTTGTTGCTGCCTACAGTTCCTGCTGAATCTCATACATCAGGATGAACAGTGGTCTAGAATTCCAGGTATTCTTTTTTATATATATTTGAAGCAGATAGTTCTACCAAACAGCAGGAACAAATTAATTATTTATCAAAAACAATAGGTACCTGTACCTGAAAATTATATAAAACTATACCACAAATCGATTAAGGTCTCTAGTGTACAATGGACCATGCTAGATTCCATGGTCTTATCTCATATATCTTATCTCTTATCTCATATTCATAGGGGTTATATGTTAAGTTAGGCCATGGTTTGCTTTCATCATTTATCGATTTCAGAAGCTATGTCTAAAGGACAACTTGCAACATTAATGTCAAGACCTGCATATTATACTAACCCAAATCAAATAAGCCGCATTGCGATTTAACATGATGCAAGGATACAGCTAAAATTTAAAAACTTCAACATTGTAAAAATAATATTCTTTCATTTTCCTAAATAGCATTCAAAACAAATCTATGGAGATTCTCAATCTCCCAGATCATGGTTGTCCCAAAGATGCTTAGCGATTGGGAATGGGGAGGGAGGGAAGGAGTAAGTAAGGAAGGTTTCTAATAATTGCTGCCCGCTTCCTACAAGGATATTCAATGGGGAAGCCAGAAGCTGCTCCCACTGTTGTTGTTGTTGTTTGTTTGTTTGTTTGTTTTTGTTTTTGTCCAGCAATAGATATTCTGTTTCTCTATTTAGGTAAGAAAATATCCTGAAATGATGGCCCAACAGGGCACATGTTGTTTAGTGCAGATTATTTATTTATTTATTTATTTATTTATTCATTCATTCATTCATTTTATATCTGGAGGAGATACTATTTGCTACTTCACTATTTAGATTCTCATACTTGTTTTATTTCTGCCAATACTCTCAATTTTCATTTCCTGTTCTGAAATCAAGAATAATTAAGTTGCTAAGATAGTTTCAATTACCCTGAGGTCTCACTAATAACTTATTTCTCTAATCCATAGGTGGCATAGAAGGCTGGATTTTCATGTACATTTTCTTAATAAGGGGAAATAATAGGCTCCACTTTAGGCTGTGCTGATCACACCTACTTCAAGTACTACGTCTCACTTTGGCAACCCATTTTAAGAAGGATTCAGACAAGTTCAAAGAATCATAAAAGAGCAGTGAGAAAACCAGAAGTCTAGAATTTAATTCCTCTAAGGAGAGATTGAAGAAAATTGATATTCTTAACTTTGAGAAGGAAAGGAAAGGTATAGCAGATATGCTCACTTATCAGAAGAAGATAATTAAAGAAGTCAAGATTTGTTCTTTATCAACCCCCAATATAGATCAGTGTTTTTCAGCTTTGGAAGCTTTAAAATGTGTGAATTTAAACTCCCAGAATTCCCCAATCAGTCATGCTGGCTGGGGACTTCTGGGGGTGTAAATTCACATATCTTAGAGTTTTCAGGGTTCAGAAACACTGTTATAGAATATAGAATAATGGGCTTCAGTTAGAAGAAGCTGATAAGACAATCTTCCTAACTGCAAGAATAAGTCAACAGTGGAACCAATTGTTTAAAGAAATGCTAAATAACTATGAGGAAAAGTCAAATGGTTAATGTTATAAGCTAGCAATAGCACTTAGACTTATATACTGCTCTACAGTGCTTTACAGAAGTTTACAGAGTCAACACATTGCTCCCAACAATCTGGGTCCCTGTTTTACTGACCTCGGAAGGATGGAAGGTTGATTCAACCTTGAGCTAGTCAGAATCAAACTCCTGGCTGTGGACAGAGTTAGCCTGCAATACTTTCCTTCTAACCATTCCTCCACCACGTATTGATAAGCTATCCAGAGTCATCTATGTAAGTTTGGCAACTATATAAATCTAAAAATTAAAACTCACTGATGCTTAAATTTGAATTCTGACCCTAAGAGGTGGATGATTCAACTGACCATTGTAAAAGGTGTTTTTGTTCTGCTTTGTTTTGTTTTTTTAGGAAAAAAACTGTTTATAAATATAGCTCTATCATGGTGTGGCAGTTGCCTTACCAGACAAAAGAAGTTCATTTTCATTTCCAGAAATTACAAGAAGGCAACTTACTTTATTTAATCTATGTCTTTTTTTTTTTCTACATCTGGATAGGCAGGCAAATATCCCAGTGAACAAGAAAAACTTGACTTCAACGCTGTCAATTCCTTGCCCAATCCTAACTTGAGCTATGTCTCCATATATGGACTTTTTTTTTCATTTGGCCTTTCATGCAAACACTTCTTTGCCACCCTCCCATAAGCTTGTTCTGTCATGCTCTTCCCCGGATCTTGGTGAGAAACCAGTTCAGAGCCAAGGTGCATGTACATGCAAGCAAGGAATGTAACAAGTTCCTTTTTTTCCCCCCAGGGTGAAAAATCAAAAACAAAATACCTTTTTTCCCCCCAGTAGTAGTACACAGATGGCCAGAGGACATAAGTCTTTCAAAATCAGGTGTGCTTTACTGTAAACATTGTGACATGGGAACTTTCTGGTAATTCAGAAGCTATCATGTAATACTATGAATCTGCATGGAGAGTTAATTCTTATTCACTGGGAGTGTGTGTTTGAAGCAGGAAAAAAAAGGTTAGAGCAATTATTGAGATACTGACTGTTCACCTTGGTTTCTTGCTGTTAAAAGCTTCTACTGTAAGTCTAGAATGCTACAACTCTGAAACCTTAAAAATAGTGGTTATTCTTTGTATGGGGAAAATCTTCACACTGGTGCTAGGAACACAGAACATCTAACAGAACATAGGAAATGGGATAGCTCAGCAAAGATGGCCAAAATAAAAGTGTGAGAAAGCCAGAATTAATTTCTTTTTTATTAGGCTTGTCTGACATACAGGTAGTCCTGTTTAGCAACTGCCTCATGCAGCAATCATTTGCAGTTATAAAGGCAATGAAAAAGTAACTTTGCAGCCAATCCTTTCATTTATGATCTCCATAAAGTTGTAAGCCAAAGGGAAGCTGAAGTCAAATTGTGAGTGCAGTCTCAGTTGCACATCTAAGTTCCCAGTCCCAATTGTAATTACTAACTGAGGACTACCTTTACTATTTATCAAAAACATCTTTAACCATGTATAGTAATACACAAGAGCTTCTTGCAATAAAGCTTTGGGGGGCATAACAATAGCAATAGCATTTAAACTTACATACCACTTTATAGTGATTTATAGTACGCTCTAGACAGTTTACAATGTAGGAGAATTATTTGCACATTGTCCTCAACAATCTGGATTCCATTTTACTGACCTTGAAAGGATGGAAAGCTAAATCAACCTTTGATCTGGTCAGGATCGAACTCCTGACAGTGGGCAGTGAGTTAGCCTGCAATACTGCAATTTTAACCACTGCGCCACTAGGGCTCCTGGCATGACTGCACTACTTTCATAAGTTTCCACTGCCATTTAGAAATCTGATTTCCAAAATCTTGTTGCAGGATTTGGACTTGGTACTCTCTTCAGGCTTCCCTATATGTATTATGTCTGCCACTCAGAGTCAGCCTTGGGGATTTTCAGATTTATTTCTAGCTTGGTAAGGTAATTTCTACACAAGGAAGCCTCTCAGAAACAGATTTGCTGCTATTTACTCACAGAATAAGAAAACGGCTCCCCAACAACATTCCTTTGGATTACACGTTACAACTTCATTGACGGCAATGAAGGTATTCCTTGCATAACATTGTTCTCCTCATTGCATTCAAATGATTTTGCACAACATGACATTAATCTGGGTGTTAAATCTCTCTGATCTTCCTAGCCCATATTTTAAGCATTTGGCAAAGCAGATATTACGTTATTTTATTAAATTAATTAGCACTGAAGTTCTAATGAATCCATCCAAAAAGTCCTGTGCTATTCCACTTTGCTCTTTATGTTGGAACATACTACAAAGAAAATAAAATAATAACAACAAAAATGAAATGAAACACTGATAGCTCACAGAAACTACTCAGATCTTAACTGTGGCTAGTTGCACGGACAATATGAATCAGCTGTTAATGTGCTTCATAAACATGCTTACATTTAATTATGATAGTTGTTCTTTGTGGGTTTTCATCTATTTGCATAAAATCACATTTCAGTCTTGCTGAAATATATTTTAAATATATATTACATCTAATTTTAATAGGTATTGAATGAGAGAGGGAGAGGGAGGAAGAAAGGGAGAGAGAGAGAGAGAAGAAATGTACTTGATGAAATACAATGATAACCTTATGCATATTTACCATTGATTTCAGTGGTGCATAACAATTATTGCCTAAATCCACGTTCCACGGTGGAAAAGAAAACTTTTTTTCAGTCATTTGAAATGTTATGCTTGGAAAAAATCCTGATGGCATCCCTTGGTCAGTCTATGATAAAGATGCATAACGGACACCTGACCCCTTGCTGATAGTTGTTAGATAAGAGACAATAGAATAGAGAGCATTGAGGAACCCCACAAAGTAGCACTAGATCTTCTGTTTGGTATTTGCTCTACCACTGCCAAATAGAAGCAGGCTTGGAAAAAGGAGGACAACTACAACATCATGCCTCCCTCTCCTAAACTTATGAGGTCCAGAAGGAACCATGGACAGTGATCAAGAGATTAAAAAAGACCAGGATGGATCTATGGCAATTGTTCAGAGATGATTTCTTGAGGAGAAGACAAACCCTCCTTAGGAGTTGGAAGAACCATCCTTTCCTTCAGGGGGAGCTTTGATCCAACCACCACATTTATCCTGGGAAGATTTAACCTAATCAGGAAGATCTAATATAAAAGTGGTCCACTTATAAGGATTCTATCTACTTTCTGAACATCAACAGATAATATTGTTAGATCATGTTTCAAAGGATGTGTGCAATATTTTTAATAGGTGTGTTATCTTTTAATTTGCTAGCATAAAGTAGAAGATCCACCCAAGAAAAGACACACCTCACCTCTGTTTGATTATCTCTCACATTTTCAGACTTCCCCTAATTAGTCAAATTTGAAAGTCCTGTTTTTCACCTCACACAACTCCAATGCACTTTATTTAGTGTTCCAACAGCCAATGCCCCAGAACTGCACTCTTCATCATGTCCCCCCATTATACTAATTTAGACAGCAATGTAAAACAAACATTTTTTTTTTCCTGGACAAAATGTTCTATCCTGCATGTTTTCTCAAAGGATATAATGAGCAACAATGAAATTTTATCTCCTTTCTAACTAATAATACAAAATTCATTAGTGGATTAAGGCTAATCTAAATGCTTGTGAATCACACTCATGGAGTCCCTAACCTTGTCACATGTTATCACATCTGTTGTCTCCTTGGCAATATATTTTAATTACTCTCAAAATAGTAGGATTACATTTCCTCAATTAACACATTAGCTTTATTATTTTTTGCATGTGTGAAAAGGAAAAAAAAGAAGATATCTTATTCTGAATTAGGAAAGAAGAAAGGAAGGAAGGAAGGAAGGAAGGAAGGAAGGAAGGAAGGAAGGAAGGAAGGAAGGAAGGAAGGAAGGAAGGAAGGAAGGAAGGACAAAAATTCATCCCTGGGAATTATTCTTATGCATTATGTTATCAGATATTTATTTTTATTTCTAAAATGGCAATACTTACAGCTTATGACAGTATAAAGACAATATTTAAGAAATATTTTCAGCATTTATTTATTAGGTCACTTTCTCAAGCAATATAGTTATACCTCTTGATTTCTAAATATGATGATGAGAATAAGGATGATGATGATGGTGATGATGTTGATGATGATGATGATGATGATAGCATAGTTTAGAAATTGTTTTAGGGATATTAAGAGAAAAATGCTAAGGACAAACAAACCTATATAAGTTAAACAAACAATAATATTCACAAAAGGTCAAAATGTCCAAAATAGGTTATTTTGCTCCATATTGTGGGTACTATAAAACAAAGCATAATTTAATGCTTTTCAATCTATGTTTTAAAGAGTTAAGCCATCAAACTCAGTTAAGTAACATGAATGAGATGTGTAGCAAAACTCATTAGGATTTCCAAGAAGAAAGAACATAGCAATCTCTAAAAATCTGGGATGCCAATCAGCTTTACTAATGTCCTTACCAATCCTAGGCTCACTCCTACATCTCTAGGTCAAGACTGGAAGAGTTTCTGCCTGGAAACTCTGAAGCCCATTGCCAGCCCATATTATCAAGCAAGATGGGCCATTGACTTGATTCAGGAGGTAACTTCTTCTATTCTAAAGATCCTCAAACCTTTTAGTTTATTGACCTTTTCATGACGTTTCATAGTGTTCCTTGACCCCAAATGTTTATTATATGAAAATAATTATATTATATAATAACAAGAAGAATTTGCATTCTGCAATGATATCTTTAATACCATCAAACAATAACAGCTGTTTACCCCAGATCCTCGGGAAAGACTTGATAGGTAGATAACAGTGCCAACTCCAGTCTAAATATCTGACTAGCTGAACCATAATTGGAATAAAATACAAAATACTGAGACTTGCAGGTTGAAGTTGAATTCCAGTTGAAAAAGAAATTCTTTGTATACCAATGGTGATTGGAGTTCTCTGGCTAATATCTAAAGAACTGCCTTGATAGCTGACAATATTGAATTTATTAGACCTGAACATCTTAATATTACAAAAAAAAAAAATCCTACCATACTTAGACACTGCTAATATTCTTAAATGCTATCATGTAACTTTTAGGTTCTTGGTTAGGACTTGAATTATTAAGTTTCTGTCAATTTCAAAATTGCAAATCTAACTATAACACATAGAATCATAATCATAGTAACAACTCAAGGCTGCTATTATTGGCACCCAACCATCCAGTTAACCATACCACTGCTAGCTACCTCTCTTTCAAGACTAGGGACTGGCATGGAACTCTATAGAGACCCCAAAAGTTTAATTTACTCCACCTGGCCTTATAATTTATCAACCGGCTATTGACCACCACAGATTTACTGACTTCTTTTTCACCCCCAGTCATTTATCAGCCCCTTGAATAGTCCCATTATGTAAGGGTAGATATTGATTACTTTGGAAAATTTTGCTCTACTTAAAGGTACTTATGAGCTATTAACAATCTCTTCAGCAAATTAAAAACAAAATGGAAGAAAATAAAATCCATTATTTTTTTTATTTTTTTTTATTGAAAATTTTTAAGTTTTACAAAACAATTCCCTTCCCCGAACCCTCCCAACCCTCCCCTCCCCTCCCCAGAGCTGAATACAGGCTTAATTAATTTTTTTTAAAAAAATCTTAAGACACATATAAACCATAAGCAAATCTAAATACATTAATTAAACAAATTATAAAATAATTGACAACAATATATATAAAACCCATTATTTTTTAAATAGAGCCGAGGTGGCGCAGCAGTTAGAGTGCAGTACTGCAGGCCACTTTAGCTGACTGTGTTCAGCAGGTCAGCAGTTCAAATCTCACCGGCTCAAGGCTGACTCAGCCTTCCATCCTTCCGGGGTAGGTAAAATGAGGACCCAGATTGTTGGGGGCAATGTAAATATATATATATATATACATTGCTTACTGGTGTACACTGCTTAGAGAGTGCTTGCACTTAAAGCAGTATATAAGTCTCATAAAATAAATAAATAAATAAATAAATTGCCTTATTTGGAGCTGATGAATGTGCTTCTTCAAGCTATGATGTCTACCATGCAAGACTAACCAAGTTACATGGGCATTTGGGAAAACCCAAGCATCCCTCTTGATTTCAAGGCATCCAAACACTTAAAGGGTCAGGTGAGACTAATTTGTTATAGTGATGATGATTTAGAACAGTGGTTCTCAACCTTTTTAATGCCGCAACCTCCAACTGATCGTAAGTCGAGGACTACTCAACCAGTCATAAGTCGAGGACTACTCAACCAGTCGTAAGTTGAGGACTACTCAATTGGTGCAGCACCGTTTGCAGAATGGGACTTTTGGCAGGCTCAGCAGGGCAGAGACAGCCTGGACAATTCCTATTGGCTTTTGAAAGCCAATAGAATTAGACTCTATTCAAGAGAGTCTATTCTATTGGCTTTCAAAAGCTAATAGAATAAAAGGGAGTAGCACAGCTAAGGAAAAGGGGGAAAAAATGGCAGACTGCATTGTTTGGCAACCCCCATGAAATAGTTGTTCGACCCCAAATGGGGTCCCGACCCACAGGTTGAGAACCACTGATTTAGAACAATACTTGCCTTCCTGCCAGGAGCTTAAAACCAGAATGGTTAAAATTGTATTTAAAAACTTGATGGGGTTCCAGAAAAGATTACTGTATAGGAAATGATACTGGGCGAAAGAGATTACTTAGGACACCCAACTTTTTATCACTAAACTTTTGCTTATTGATTAGGAGTTCCACAGATAGTTGTTTTTTGTTGCTTGTTTGCAGGGAAAGTAAAGGACAGATGGGCAACACGTTCTATGATCTGAAAAAGTTTGAAAACTCTTCCATTAAGCCAGAATTTTTCAAATTTGGCAACTTCAAGTTCCATGCTGGCTGGAGACTTCTGGAAATTGAAGACCACACATCTTAAAGTTTCTTTTTTTTTTTCATTTTAAAGACACTGCTCCAAGTAATCTATACAGCATTCCTTTTATTCTAGATTGGACCCAAACGAGATGACTAATGTAGTGCCAAATATATTTTATATTTTACCCCATTGAAAGAATAGGCATGACAAGGCAATATTGGAGATTTCTGAGAGAGATTAGTGCTTGATAGTAAGTGTAATCTAGCAGCAATGACACCTTTAATATGAGGATTTAATAGAATTTCACCATGATCGGCTTGTAGAGAATTGGGTGTTTCACCCCTATTGGTTCTGTCGCAGGATGACTAGTGCTAATTGGAATAAAGTCCAACTGACATTTGTATTGGACAAAGCTCAGAGTAGCAGTAATTTAAGGTTACATTTGACTCACTAAAGTCAGTATTTCTCAACCTTGAGAACTGTAAGATGTGTGGACTTCAAACTTCAATTGAAGTTCACACATCTTAAAGTTCACATGGTTGAGGAATACTGCACTAAACTGTAAGAGGCGACACAGAACTGGTCTATGTTTTCTAAATTTTGAAGAAGTTTGGCAGCATATGACCTAACCCAGCAATTTTTTTCTTAATTTGTGGACAATAAATCTGCCCTGCAACCCTCAAGTGGACAAGATTGGACCTATTCAGATCTGTTCATTTTCAAACTTAAGCCCATTTATTGTAATTTTCAAGCCCTTCTTACCCCCCCCCCATCTTTGTTCATTTTGGAGGGAATTTAGCAAATGGAAGCTCTTTGACTAACTTACAGTTTTTCTTCATCCTCTTTCATCAACTTTCATCCCCTCATGCCTTAGAATTGAAGTTCTGAAATTTAGGGTGTTACTATAAATTATGATCTGGTGTTGTATAAGGTAGTACAAAATTTCTGTTGCTAAATAAGACAGTTATTAAGTTTTGCCCCATTTTATGACCTTTCTTGCAACAGCTGTTAAGCGAACGTTAAGTTAGCAACGTGATTGTTAAATGAATCTGGATTTCCCATTGATCTGCTTGTCAAAAGGTTGCAGATGTACATGACCTTGAGACACTGCAACTGTCATTAATATGAATCCGTTTCCAAGACTCTGCATTTGAATCACATGATCATGGGGATGTTACAATGGTCATAAGTGTGAAAAAATGCCATAAGTTATTTTTAGTAACATTGTAACTTTGAATGGTCACTAAATGTATGGTTGCAAATCAAGGACTACTTATAAACTCAGATTTCTGCCTGAGTCTGTCTATGATGTCTCTTTGTGTGTAATGTAGCCTTTCAGCCACAGGTTACCTAACTAACTGAAGGCCCAGACATAAACAAGGGATGCCGAACTGATTCACATGCTTGAAACTGGGACAAAAATCAAAGGAGATGATCCATCTGATTTCGAACCATCTAACATATTTCTGCAGTGCCAAAGAATGAAGTTTTGGAAAGCTTTTTCATTTACTATGTTTGCTTAGCTTCCTGCAAAGCAGATGTATTACGCTTGTTAATTGGTTCAGTGAGCCCACAATAAGTTTCCTGGCCTCTAGATTTTGAGAACTCGGTTTAATTTTTATTTACATTAATGTTGACTTTCTACAATTGTGCACTATTGACTATTGCTTCGTTGTTTAATTAGAGGGGGAATATTCCCATGTTTAGGTGATTACTGTGCATCTTGACACAAATGTTGTTATTCCCCAAACCACCGAGCATAAATTGGCTTTGATTTCTTTCACTTAATCTTATTAGCAGAACATTATAAACCTCTTGTATTTCAACACTGTATATTATCACTTAAAGTAATTCAATGCTTTAGCTACATGTAATGAACAGGAGTTTTGGCAGAGTGGGAAATCTCAGTGCATCATCAATGTATCAGCCTTGGAAATCTGAAAATAAACACAGAGTTAGGCAAATGTTCAGATACATAAGAAAGATGTGTCCTGAGGCTAGATAATATACAATTACAGAATGTACAGAATAATACAGTCAGAAGGGATTTTGGAGATCTTCTAGTCCAACCCCCTGCTCAAACAGGAGTCCCTATACCATTTCAGTCAAATGGCTGTCCAGTCTCTTCTTAAAAACCTCCGGTGATGGAGCACCCACAGCTTCTGAAGGCAAGCTGTTCCACTGATTAATCGTTCTTACTGTTAGGAAATTTCTCCTTACTTCTAGGTTGCTTCTCTCCTTGATTAGTTTCCATCCATTGCTTCTTGTCTTGCCTTCTGGAGATAACAAGACATCTTTGGGGTGAATATATTTTCAGATGAGCATTTGAATACTTGGAATACAATGCACATAACTGCAAACAAGAATGGATTCTAGCATTCATGGAGTCATAGAAAGCCATATATGGGGAGTGCTTGACTTATGATTAGTTGTTTAGGAAGCACTTGAAGTTATGATAGACCCTCCCCAAAAAGTTACATTCTATTTTATCCTAGTCCCCAATCATGTGAACACATTTTGGGCATCTGACTAGTGGTCCCACTAGATGTATCTCCTCAGGGGACAGGACCCACAACATTCCAACATTCCTCTAATGGATCGGGTAGACGTGACTGGCAAGAGATGGTCCCTCAGATAACCTGGTCCCAAGTCATGAAGGGCTTTATAAGCTGAGTATAAAAACTAACCAAAACTAATACAGAATAAAGAAAAAGACAGAGAAAAAAGTGTAAAAAGTATAGAAAGAAAAGTTAAGAATAAAAAAGAAGCTTCTAATTTCCTTTCCAGCAAATACAAGTACAACATAAAAGTTATCACTTATTCTATTGATTCTGAAAATTTCACTTTTTTTTGTATTACCTAATTTTGTCTAATTACCAAAACCACATGTCACAAGTGATTTTTTTTCTGTTGCATGCAAAAAATCTATAAGAGGTTTCCAGTCTCAGCCTTAAATGTAGATACTATCTTTTCCATAATTAAGAAAGTCAACTTACCCATTTCTACAAATTCCTTCCTCTTCACCCAGCATTTTTCTGTTGTGATTAGTGTTGAGTTTTTTGAGCATATAACAATCTCACTACACATTGTCCTATATAAGAACAAGTGATGACTTCATTTTTAAGGAACTGTAACCACAACTGGGACAATAGCTTTTGTAGATGATGGAGGAGAAAATCTTAGGACCTGTTTTTTGGTCCTCATTTAATGCATCTAACTATTACATATTGCCAGCTCCAATATCAATAATCCCATAAAACTGTAATCTTTCCATTCAATCCTTCAAAATACATGGTTCAGTGTGTATAATCAGTATGCTATAATAATCTCAAATATAGCACATTATTCAAGCAGCTACCAATCACTTCCTCTTTCTTCCAATGTATATCTGCATGAAGGTACCTATATTACTCACAAACAAAAATAGTCATGCTGTAGAATTAAAATTGAGTGGAATAGCTCCCATTTTGCTATATTATACACAAGATGCATTAATAATCACTCCAAACATTCTTAAACCCCAAAGCTATACTACCTATAGCAAGATAGGGAATCTGAAAAATTTCTGATACTGCTGAACCACTTTTCCCATCCTCCCATCATTAATTTTTGATGGCCTAAATAATTATACATTGTGAAACTATCATTTCTCCATGTCTGATTTACAACAAATTAGTTTCCTTAAAATCAGAATGACTTATTTCTGAGTAAACTCTTTAAAGTGAAAGCATATTATAATATGTTGCTGGTAAGGATCACATACAAGCTTGCAATACAGGTGGTCCTTAATTTACAACCATTCCTTTATTGACTGTTCAAAGTTACAACAGTATAGAAAAAAGTGACTTATGACCAGTTCTCACATTTATGATCACTGCAACATCCTCACAGTTATGTGATCTAAAAAAAGTATTTGTGACAGCTACAGTGTCCTGGCATCGTGTGGCTGTCATTTGTTACCTTTTCAGCTGACTTCTGACAAATAAAGCCAATGCGGGAAGTCATATTCACTTAGTGACCACACAATTCACTTAACAAATATAGTAATTCACTTAACAACAATTGAAAAAAAGGAGCAAAATCAGGCACAACTCTCTTAATAATTGTCTTGCTTAGCAACTGAAATTCTTATCCTAATTGTGGCTCTTAAGTCGAGGACTAATTGCCTATTGAAATCTATACAATCCATTCAGTTCAGAAAATCTCAGGAGGTAATTTTAGGAAGTGTTGTATAGTTTTTAGAATATTAAATTAGTAGCTAGGATACTAATGTGCCAGAGTACACAGTTGTTGTTGACTGATTGGAGAGTGATGGCTCCTGCAATCATCTATACTATGATTGGTTGCTGTGGGTGTAAAGGGGGCGTTTCCCTTTTCCCCCGCCTTTTTTTGTATGTGTGCTCTGTATACTGACTGGAGATTTATCTCATGATGTTCCTGTGTTCCTGACTATCTTGTCTGCTGTGAATATAAATGTTAAATATATTTATTTCTATAAAACTACAAGTTTGTCTCAGTGTCTCTGACTTCATTTGGACACTTGCTACATAATTCCCTAACATTAGTCCACAATAGTTCACAAAAGCAATACTCCACAAAAATGTAATCCCTGTAAATGTGTAGCCCAGCAGCATCTGAAGCAAAATGCAGATATAGTGCTGCACTGCAAGCCTTGGTACTTTAATGGAAATCATTGGAAATGATTGCTGCAAATCATTGGAATGGAATATTTTCAAACACTTCTTGGTCACTGGTGGGGGGAGGGAGAATCCAGGAGTCCTTTTTGACCCAGAACTAGTTTGGAGAAATTTAACAGTGAATTACTGTGTATTGTACATTATCAAAAGTCTAAATATCAGAGAGCTGGCTGTCAATCAAGTGATGTGAGCTTAGAATCAATAGTGTACAATTTTAAGAGAGGAAAAGCATTATTATATGAACTTGTTCTAGAAATATCTTTGCTTCCTTTTCTTTAAGCAGCTTATCAATCTGTCCTTTTATCTCCCAACTGCTGTTTCTTCCAAAAAATACAGAATGATACTTGTTATCTTCACTTGTTTTGCCAAGTGTCAGGGCACTGATCAGGTATCCAGGCAATTGATTCTTTTTGGATCCAGAGACAATAAGCACACTGGGGAATAAAGAGGTTTTAAGTTTTATTGTTAGCTCAAGCAAACAGAGTTGAAAACAAAACATTAAAAGTACCCATACCAAGCAAGATAATACCCAAATCTCTCACAAGCTGCCAGGAGCTCCTTAATAATGACAGCAATGATACCCTAAAGTGGTCAATTTCTATAATACCCAAAACTAGATTCCATGAAGAAGTTGCCCCCTAATAACAACAACCCTACAGTTTTAACAAAAACCTGATACCATGTGTTCTGAGTCATGCAAATGGGGAAAGGTGCAAGAATAGTGTATTTATTGCTCAACTATACATATATACAGTAAAACAGTTTTCCAAAACTCCCCCATCAAATTCCAAGACAGCAATTTCTGAAAGCATAGTTCCCAAGAGCAAGGTATGAAGTCCACCCAAGCAAGTTTGATAACCATGGTGCAAAAGCAACAGACAACAAGGTCAAAAGACCACAAAGCCAAAGGTGGTCTGCTGGAGAAGCCAATGGTTGTCTCTGGCAACCCCGACACTTGGCTAAAACATCCCAAGCCTGCTCTTTCTCATTAGGAGGCCACAGGCTGCTTCCTCATGAGTAGTCTCAATGACTTCCTCTATGCTTCCCTCACTCCACTCTGCATGACCAGGAGCAGAAACGGTTTATCCTCAGAGGCAGCCTGTTGCCGTTCCTCTGTGCTAACTAGTGGCAGCCGAGCTTCCCTTTCTTCGGCTTGTGCAGGTAGATGTCCATCTGGGCAACTGCTCTCCCCCCCCTCCGCAAGCCCGACAGGCACAGGACTGCATCCTCCCCAGTAACTGGACTCTCCAGAGGCTCCTGAGGATCCATAACATCTGAGGGTCCCAATTCCAGTTTGTTATCATCCTTGTCACTGGAACTGGCAGCCAATGGGGCCATCACACCATGATTTCATGATCCTGCTATAGTCAGGAGATTGTAAGACTCTTTGAAGCTATGTTAAGATTCCACCCCCCCACCACCACCACTTTCTCCTCTGCCTAGCAAACAGAAGTAGAAAACAAACAGGAAAACAAACAGAACTGAGAATGAGTTCTAAACATCTCACTTTTCTTAATGAGAAGAAGAAATCTGTCACTAACTCCTCAAATAAAAACGGTTTTCCGTATCACCTCTACAAACCTCAGGATTCTTAATCAGGAAAAGGGAATGCATTCTTCCATTGCTGACTATAAATAAGGTCATGGATATCATAAGATTCCATCATGGATTTCTGAGATTTATTTTCATTTTTATCTTCAGAATCTCATAGCCCCTTTAGAATTTCTAAAGAAAACTGCTTCAGAAATTAAAACTGCAGGTTGCAGTTGGGTAACCTTCCCATTGATTTCTTTGAATTTGCTTGAATTTTTAAACTTGGAAGGGGGAAAAATCATTAAACCAGAGAATATTTGCAGGGGTGGAAGTATCGCAGTAGCAAGGTATCCCCCCCCCCCCGGAGTTAATTACAAAAAGGGCTCAAATGGCTGAAGAAAATCCAAAGTGTACAACTATGAAGATCCCTTGATTTAGAACTGCCCTGATGCTTCTAGCTTGCTAACAATCGGGAGGGAGGGGGGAGAAAGTTTGGTGGTTGATATCAAACCGACATCATTGAAGAATTGTTTTGGCGAATGAAGGTTTTCTTCTCGTAACAAAAGCTTGAAGACTAATTGGACAATGTGACCTAAACTATCAGAGAGGGGAGGGAAGGTTTTACTCTTTTAATTAATGTTTTTCTGCCCTATTGCCAGAGATGGTATTCCTTCTATCACACTGGTATGTTATGCTTAACAAAGTTTTACATTAGAGATTGCAATGACTTTGCTGGATTTACTTTGTTGGTCTTTTCAACTGGGACGATTATAATAGGTTTTCAAAGCTGTACTGAGAAAATCTAAACAAGGCTACTTTGGGGAAATAAATAATATCCTTTATTGAGGAAAGAAGGTAATATGAATGGTCTGGGAACAAAAACAATTACAAATAAACAGTCCTCTTACCATTTTTGATCCAAGGAAATATGAAGGTCTGGGTAAGAAAATGAGAAAAGAGAAAAATGATTTCTTTCTCTCTTTTCTTAATTTATTCAAGAAATGTTCTTTGAGAAGTTCCTGAGTCTCATTTCTCACGTTAAGCCTGTACCAACATTTCTATTATTATATAGAGCTGGTTTTGTTTCTTGTGAAGTACTCTTAATACATATAAGATAGACCTCATCTGTTGAGAGAATGGAGGATACTTTGGAGAAGCTAGACAAATGTATTGATAGCACAGCATGATTAGATCCCTGAGTCATCCAAACTCTTGCCTGAAAGTAGTGTGATTGTGTTGCTAATGAGCAGATGTCATTTAAAGGGAGCACAATTTACAACTTGAATTTTAAAAGAAAATGTTCAAGTTATGCTATTGCTTTGGACAATAAGGGAATGAATGCTCCAAGTCAATCAAGTACATGATGATAGTTCCACATCTCTCAAGCATAATTTTTCAGAGTTTTTGTAAAAAGTTTGCAGGTGTTTTATGAGGCTTTTTATTCCTTACATTGAAAAAGGGGGAAAAAGGAAATTTAGCTTTTGAAAAAATTACTGTTTTGAAAATGGATTTCTCCATTCTTTCTCCATGGCAAATTGTGATAAAAATCTTTCAATGTACTTTACAACTTGTTTTTCTCTCCTCCTTGATACATTTATAATTTGCTGATCGGTATTTAGCAATCTGGTAAGTATGTTTTGCTGGGTTTCATTTAATTTGCCTCTTTCACAGAACCATTCAAGAGGGCTCCATTCACCTTCATTTAACAAACAAAAAAACTAAATGAATTAAGGGAAGTTGAAGCAAATTCATCAAAGATTTCCAGCTTCAGTGAACTACATGAGTTAAAATAGATTAAATTTTATACTACATTCAGATTCATCAGAGTTTAAATCTAAAAAATCATTAAAAGAAACAAAGTAATGAGCATTTTTTCTTAAATTAATGAATCTCAACAGATTTATGGTTTTAAAGCTGTATGCTTGATGTGATGGGACAAATATTTTATTGAATTAATTTCTTACAGATTCATTACATGGAGTTAAATCGATTTATGTAAATGGACAGGAAGGTAATGTTATATATTCACTTAGCAGAGAAGAAATTACATTAAACCCACTAGAATTTATTCTTAGGGCAGTCTATATAGGATTATCTCTAAAGCAAATACATGTAAAAATCAAAGTGACTACTTTGAAGAACTACCTTTTCAAGAGTATTTTATGTGGAAAGCCAATGCAGACTTTCAAATAAAGGTAGATGGGTTGTCACAATTAGTAGTGATATGAATGTTTCAGACTTAATTTAAAAAAGTTTTGGAGGGTGCAGGTGTCTGGATCAACTTCAAACAACCCTTTCCTGAGATAACGTAGAAGCTGGGAAAGACAGTCATGAGATCACAGAAAATAACATTTGGAAATTATGAATGCAATTGATTAAAGTTATAAAGCAACCAAGGTAAACTTTTGCAAGTCACTCAGCCTGCTTTCATGCCTAAGGCAGGACTAGAATTCCCATTCTCCTGACAAGTGGCCCAAAGTTACTCAACCAGCTTTTATGCCTAGGGTGGGACTAGAATTTACAGTACCCTAACATCCTGTCAGTTTTCATGTCTAAAGCGGGACTAAAACTCACAATCTCCTGATTTTAGCCATTAGACCAAACATGTGCTTATTACAACTCTGGGATACATGCTGTTTTCTGTTTTCAGATTTCAACTTCCTTAAAATGTGAGTCTTAATTCTGCTTTGGTTTGTATTCATGGGTTGTTATACTTCCACGCTGAACCTGCCAACACAAGTGGGAGCTCAAAGCTCTTATCATTCTGAATGTGAACTCAAGGCCAGCTAGTCTGGCATGCCCTCTTGTGTCAAATCAATACTTTTAAATTGTGCGTGATTGAAGTACACTAAACTCTCTTGACAGTGAGTGAAAAGAGGCAAACTAACACTTAGGCCATTTCCAACAAGCAACTGATAGTATCTTCATAGCCATCATTCAGTAATCATTAAAGTGCTATAAAGCTTGTCCTCATTAAAGTAATTTTGATATAACAATGAACAGATGACTCTAGAAGATGCTGTAAGTTACTAGCACAAACAATAGGTGTTGAATCTAATAGTTAACACATTATCAAGGAAGAGGAACAGAGTGATAGACTTATGAATGCCATTTGTTCTGTGCCATTCTTTTTTTATAGCTTGCCAACATCTGTGTATATGTATGCCAGCTAGTTTCTGCTACCTTTACACCATCTTGGGACAACCAGCTATGCCAATTGTTTTGATGTTCCAGGAAACCCGGTGAGCAAAAGTAACAGGGGCATTGCATGAAAAAAAAAAGCCAAGGTAATAGTCATTTTAATGCCATGCTAAAGTAATAATAATAATAATAACAACAATAATAATAATAATAGTTGGAAGGGACCTTGGAGGTCATCTAGTCCAACCCCCTGCTCAGGCAGGAAACCCTATACCATTTCAGACAAATGGCTGTCCAGTCTCTTCTTAAAAACTTCCAGTGTTGGAGCATTCACTGCTTCTGGAGGCAGGTTGTACCACTGGTTAATTGTTCTAACTGTCAGGAAGTTTTCTCTTTAGTTTCTAGGTTGCTTCTCTCCTTGATTAGTTTCCATCCATTGCTTCTTGTCCTGCCTTCAGGTGCCTTGGAAAATAGCTTGACTCCTCTTCTTTTGTGGCAGCCCCTGAGATATTGGAACACTGCTATCATGTCCCCCCTCATCCTTCTCTTCATTAAACTAGACATACCCAATTCCAGCAAGCCGTTCCTTATATGCTTTAGCCTCCAGTCCCCTAATCATCTTTGTTGCTCTTCTCTGTACTCTTTCTAGAGTCTCAACATCTTTTTTACATCGTGGTGACCAAAACTGGATGCAGTATTCCAAGTGTGGCCTTACCAAGGCATTGAAGAGTGGTATTAATACTTCACGTGATCTTGATTCTATCCCTCTGTTAATGCAGCCTAGCACTGTGTTGGCCTTTTTGGCAGCTGCAGCACACTGCTGGCTCATATTTAAGTGATTGTCCCTAGGACTCCGAGGTCCCCTCTCACAATTACTACTATTGACAAGGTACCCCCTATACTATACCTATACATTTTGGTTTTTCTTGCCTAAATTGAACCTTACTTTTTCACCATTGAATTTCATTTTGTTAGATAGCGCCCAGTGTTCAAGTCTGTCCAGATCCTCCTGTATCCTAAGCCTGTCTTCTGGAGTGTTGGCTATTCCTGCCAGCTTGGTGTCATCTGCAAATTTGATGATTTCCCCATCTATCCCCTCATCCAGATTGTTGATGAAGATGTTGAAGAGCACTGGGCCCAGAACAGAGCCCTGGGTCACCCCACTACACTTCCCTCCATGTAGATGTGTGGTTCCATTGAAGACCACACACTGACTGCGGCCGGTCAGCCAGCTACTGATCCATCTAGTGGTGATGCTGTCTAACCCACATTTTTCTAGCTTATCAAGTAGTAGGTTGTGATCTACTTTATCAAATGCCTTACTGAAGTCCAAGTAAATTATATCCACAGCATTCCTCTTTTCCACTAATTTTGTCACTTGGTCAAAGAATGCATAAGATTTGTCTGGCATGATCTATTTTTGACAAACCCGTGTTGGCTTTTAGTAATGACTTCGTTTGCCTGTAGGTGTTCGCTGATTTGTTGTTTGATTATCTTTTCCAGAATCTTCCCAGGTATTGATGTCTGTAATTTCCTGGGTCCATTTTTCCCCCCTTTTTTGAAGATGGGAACTACATCACCTCTTTTCCAGTCCTCCGGTAGTTCCCCAGTGCTCTAGGATCTTTGAAAAATATAGTTCAATGGTTCTGAGATCACATCTGCCAGTTCCTTGAAAACCCTGGGGTGTAATCCCTCTTGAAGAAGAATAATGAAGAATGAAGTAGAATAATGAAGAATAAAGTAGAATAAAGTGGAATAATAATAATGATAATGAAAAATCACTAAAAGAAAAATGATGTGTCTGCATAGTTACTGGAATAAAGCTGTGTAAGCAATCTGTGACTAACCAAGTGTGCAGGGCGTTTAGAAACATTGTATGAAGTAAAACTCTCTTCATTGTATGCCTGTGAGAAACTAACCGAAGGAAATACAATATAGATTTATGTATGGTTCTTTGTTCCTGAGAAATGGAAAGTATAAAACTGTAGTCTGAACCCGCCCCCTTTGTTCAGAATTGCTGGTTGTTAATCGCTTCTGAACCTTGCGCAAATAAATCTCTCTGCTACACCCTCTGGAATTCATAAAAGTCTCTTATGTTTTTCTACAAGAATCTGATTTGAACTCGTCTAGGCTGGACAGGTGCTCGCTTACCATTTTCTTGCCTATCTTAACTTGCATTTCTATTCTGTTTTTTATGGCACTACTTTTGGTAGGTTGGTCTGTTTTTTCTCTTTGTGTAAAGACAGATGCAAAAAACGAGTTAAATTGTTCTGCTTTCTCCCTGTTGCTTGTCACCTTCTTGCCACTTTCCCCAACTAATGGACCAATCATTTCCTTCACTTTTTTCTTGTTTTTTATATGTTGAAAGAAGCTTTTTTTGTTGTTATTTTTGACTTTGGTAGCAAGCCTTAGTTCATTTTGAGTCTTAGCTTTCCTCACTTCATCTTTGCAGGCTTGGGCTATTTGTTGATCTTCTGACTTAGTTATGTGCCCCTCTTTCCACTTTCTATACTTGTCCTTTTTATCTTTCAGTTGATCAGAGAGTTTTTTATGCAGCCATGCTGGTTTCTTTTGAGAGCTGTTATTTTTCCTCTTTGTTGGTATTGTGCTGGACTGGGCTTTTATTATCTCACTTTTCAAAATTTCCCAAGCTTCTTGAGTTGTTTTCCCCTTGAGGATTCTCATCCATGGAAGCCTTCCCAAGCCCTCTCTAAGTCTGACAGTTGCAAAAATAAATAAATAAATAAGCACAAAATAAACATTCCAATTTTAAATGATTTTTTCAATGTCTTTAAATTAAGAGGGGATTCTTTCTTCATTGGTTTAACACAACTCCTGTGTAGATTGTTTGTAGAAAAACATGGGAGCTGTTGTGCTTGTTGTTTCTCATGCCTGCTATCTCTGCCCTAAAAGAATTACAAGAAGCATTTGTAAAAATTACTACAGGAACCCTGCAGACATTGTGATGGTAATTGACTGGGCTGTCTAAAGATCAACCATTCCTGCTGTTTTCATTCTATTCTGAAAAAAAGGGAAAAGTGGGCAAAAATGTAGAGAAAAGAAAAACAAAATACCAGGAGCAGTTGTTGCAGCTGATTTTTTTATAGTCTATGATTTCTATGATCAGATTGACAATTTCATTTTGTGGAAAATGAATACAATATAATTCTATAAGACTTGAAAGAAAAAAAATTCCTAGCCCTAACTAACAAAATAGAGTTTTGTTTTGTTTTTTTTTTAAAAAAAAAATATTTCAGGACCCACAGCTCCTTACTTAATTGAGGACATTAACTGTTGTGACCCTTTGACACCAAAATCTTTCCTCCCACTGAACTAGCACTTGACATGTATGAGATTAATCTTGGCTGATTCTAAGGAAGTGTCCAAGCAGCCCCTTCCCAATGAACATGGAGCATGATGGAGCAAGGACTTTGGTGCAAAGATTGAAAGTCTGCAAAAGTCCATGTCTTTTCCTGCATTAACCATGCAACATTGTGCATTCGGCAATCTTTACGGAATCAAATATATGAGCCAAGACAGATGAAATAATGCATTGCTCTGTCCCTGAGGCATGTGGTAGAGATCAATGGAAGAAATTACAGAGGTGGAATTTCTAAGTGGGTGGAGTAAGGAAAAAGATGATGGATGGGTGGATTTAATGGTAGGGTATGCCTAATTATGATGACTCTCAAGCATTTACTTAATGAGGCTCATCAATATAATCTTGTTGTCATTGTTGCTATTGTTTGCACACTACATGATAAACTCCACCTTCTTCTTCTTTTCCCCAGAAGTCATTTTTTCTAAAATTCACGAACAGCATTCTTCCACTGTTGCTGGTTATTGACAAGTTTATCATTCTACATTCTGAGAGCAACATTTAAGTATGCATATCTGAAACTTGCTGTGTACTTCTGAGCATTCCAATTCTCCCATTTCACTGACTTGCAAAACAGTAATAATAATTAACAGCCATAATAGAGGTTAAATAAGATTTATTGTGAAGAGGACAGGACACATCATTCAACTTCATCTTTATTTATGGAAATCACATCCTTGTATCCTTATATCCTACAGAAACTCCTTAGGAACTGGAAAACTAACATATTGCTTGGCTTCAGCTCAAGGGCTTGAAAGTAATCCATGGGCCCAGTAAACTATGTGAACAGAAGAAGTAAATAAGATATAAAGGCGGAGGACTCAAGAGGAGATGGCAGAGAACAATGTTATCAGTTCAACTTCTGGTAAATTTTTGTTTTGTGACTGCTGCTACATAACCATTGGAGACATCATGAACAGGAAAGGCCCCCACAGGAGTTTTTTCTGAAAGCACACATGACCCATTATAAAATTTCTGGTGTTTCTATTGACCAAGAAAGTACACTAAGAGGTCTTTTGTGCTCTCTGATCTTGGTTGCTTTCCTGTAGATATTTCATTACCCAATTAGATAACATCAACAATGCATTAATGATGCTACTTGGGTAATGGATCATCTGCAAAGAAAACCACTAAGCCCAGAGAGCATCAAGAACCCCACAGTTCAATCCTGAGCTACACATATTCTCTTTTAATGTGCAGTATCTATACGAAATCAGCATCCTCTTTTAGGTGTCTAGAGATTCTTAATCACCTTAATCATGAAGGCATTTTGCTTCTCATCCAAGAAGCTTCTTCAGTTCTGAAAAAGCTTCTTGGATGAGAAGAATGTACAGAAGAATTTTCTTGAATGAGAAATGTAACCTTCAGAAAGGATTTTGACATGAACTATAATATCAGTAATTATCATATTTGTCTGGAAGTTGGCATTTGCAGCTTTAATTCAACTTACCTCTAATCTCATTGTTGCCTTCAGAGCTGCCACTCAGTCATGCAGCATACTAAGCTTCATTAGTTTTAACTTTCATTTGCTTTTGGGTGATTGTGTGAAGGCAGCTCATTTTGTTTTGGTTTTTTAAAAACAATATTTGTTTAATATATTGTACCATTCCCCCAAGTGGATTAATTTTGTAACTAGGTTAAATAAAGGAAACCATTGTGTACTGCACTGTGCTGGATGACTGCATGCTTTTAATGGGTCTATTTTGCATCCAATGCTTGTTTGAGCATTTGTTTAGCATTCAGGAAAGATTCAGGTTTTTCTGGCTTTACTATGTTGGAAATGAAATAAGAGATTTAATTAAGTTGGTTAGGGAAAGATATGAGATAGTGCATTTGGCAATATGCTGAAGCCCTCTAGGGCCACTCTGCATTGCCAGGGACCATCAAATATTGCTGACGTTAGTTTGAACTTGGGTTATTCAATACTGCACAGGATCTGGCCTCCAAGGAATAATACATTCCCCTTTGTGTTTGATTATTCAGTTAATTTGAATCAAGTTTTGTGCTGTGCTCACTGCTGGCTTACATTTATCTATGCAAAACTATGTCTTGGACTTGATTTTTTTTAAAAAAAATCTCAAAAGGAATGATAGGATGAGGGATTGACTTGGGGACAGTCTGTGGCATATTGTTACTTGAGATGGTGAAGAAAATGCCCTCAGCCCACCCAATCCTGCAAAACTGAAACTCATCACCTTAATTGATGGGTCATATTTTAGCTCTAGCTTTGAATAAACAACCAAATTAGCATCTCAAAGTTGATATACTAACTTGCAAGGTGCAGAATAGCTAGTACCCATGACTCTACCATAGTCATTTGTCACACTGCCCAATGGTGCTTGATGCCCATATAGACAAATGTTTTGATACAGCAGCGCATGAGAACAGAGGGATAGAATCAAGATCATGTGAAGTGTAATACCACTTTACAATGCCATGGTAAGGCCACACTTGGAATACTGCATCCAGTTTTGGTTGCCACAATGTAAAAAAGATATTGAGACTAGAGTGCAGAGAAGAGCAACATAGATGATCAGAAGACTGGAGGCTAAAACCTATAAAGAATGGTCGCTGGAATTGGATATGTCTAGTTTAATGAAAAGTAGGATTAGGGGTGACATGATAGCTGTGTTCCAATATCTAAGGGGCTGCCACAAAGAAGAGGGAGTCAAGCTATTCTCCAAAGCACCTGAGGGACAAGAAGCAAAGAATGAAAACTAATCAAGGAGAGAAGCAACCTAGAACTAAGAAGAAATTTCTTAACAGTTAGAACAATTAATCAGTGAAACAACCTGCCTCCAGAAGCAGTGAATGCTCCAATACTGGAAGTTTTAAAGAAGAGATTGAACAACCATTTGTCTGAAATAGTATAGGGTTTTCTGCCTGAGTAGGAGGTTGGACTAGATGACCTCCAAGGTCCCTTCCAACTCTGTTATTCTATTCTATTCTATTCTATTCTATTCTATTCTATTCTATTCTATTCCATTCCATTCCATTCCATTCTAATGTAATTAGAGAAAGACGTGCTGTGGCTACTGAGTATATGGTCTGAACTGATTGCTTGGCTGCCCAGACATTTGGACAGAAGTTCATCTCATCAGCTTTCTCTGTTATGGGTTGGTAGAAGGGGAAATAAATAAGCATGCAAATCCACTATCAGAGCCAGTTTGGCCTAGTATTTAAGGCATCTACATTAGATACCAAGAGATTTTGAGTTCTAGTCTTAGGCATGAAAGCCAGCTGGCTGACTTTGGGTCAATCACCAGAAGACTGTGAGTTCCAGTCACACCTTACTCAGGAAAGCTGGTTGGATTTTGACCAATCACTTTCTCTCGGTCCAACCTACAGCACAAGGTTGTTGTTATGGGCAAAATAGGAGGAGGAAGGAGTGTTAGGTATGTTCACTGCTTTGAGTTATTTATAAATAATAATAATATAAAAATAATAATATATTTCTAATATAATAAAATATCATTATAGCAACACTTACAGGGGGCAAGCCAGCTTTTCTTCCACTTGTGAATGCACTCTTTCTGAGATCAGTCAGTCCCACCATTGAAAAGTTCTTCCCTATAATTCTTTTAGCTGACATTTTTTTCTCCAGTGCATCTAGTTGTTGTGTCTTAGTCTGACAGCCCTTCAGAAATCTGAACTCTGCTATGAAGACTCCTTTTAATCTTTTCTTCTCCAGGCTAAGCAATACAGCAAATTGTTTTCTTATATCTGTCATTTTTGACATTGAAGTCAACAACTATTTTATGTCCGGAGTCAGTCTGAGCAGGAATAAATCCTTTTTATACTATTTTTATCAATAATATCTCAGATAACTCTCTCTCTGCCCCTCCCTCCCTCCCTTCCTCCCTTCCTCTTTCCCTCCCTCCCTCCCTCCCTCCTTCCCCCCCCTCTCCTCTGCTGTGCATAACTATTATTATTAGTATGCACAGTGCATCACTTTGTACTTATTAAGAAATAAATTTCACCTGCCTTTTCCCCTTTTTGGCTGCTTTTCTTTGTGCTTTGAGGTCTTTCTGTTATTAAAGGGAATTTAATTTTTCCTTTCATTATCTTTATTTTCTTCCAGAGGATTAAAATGATTATAAATTCTCCTCAATGGGATGAACCAGAGCCACTAGCAATGACTAATTTCCAATCATTTCACTTTTCTAAGGCAAAGAATCTGCATTTTAAAAACCCACAAAAATGTATTTAAATAAAAATGGTAACCAATGTCTGAGACTCTGGACAGATTTCTTCAAGGAGATTAAGAAAACAGATGAAAGAATATTAAAGGCATAAAACTTTGTACCTGGAAAGGAACAGCAAAAGTCAAAAAGCTTAGAGGCTAATTAGAACTTAATTATAAATTGAGATGCTATCAGTGTAATAGTTACAGTTCTATTCATTCATTTGTGCTGTCAATTTGCATCGAACAATGTATGGGACAGTAGCTTGTATAAGTATTCAGCATACATCAGCGGCTTATTAGCAAGTGATTGTCAGGATGGCTAAGTACATGCTTATATTTTGTTTTCCTGAGAATATTGACCACTAGCTATTATTTAATCAAACATTAAGAGTCTTCATGTGCTTTTCTGATAAAATTATCAACTACAAATATTTGCCTAATGGCAGAATGTATTAACCCTATACTTAGTGGTCATAAATTGATGACTACCTGTAATCTGAAACTGTAAAAGAAAAATTAATCCCCCCCAAATTGAATTGATGGCTACCAAAGAAACATAGAACATAGAAAATAGAGTAGGAAGGAACCTCAGAGGTCTTCTAGTCCAGCCACCTGCTCGAACAGGAGACCCTATATCATTTCAGACAAATGTTTGTGCAGTCTCTTTTTGAAAATCTCCAATGATGGAGCACCCACAACTTCTGAAGGCAAGCCACTCCACTTATTGTTTTCACTATCAGGAAATGTCTCTGTGGTTCTAGGCTGGTTCTCTCCTTGGTTAGTTTCCATCCATTGCTTCTTGTCCTGAAAGAACTTTCCCCTCTTAAATTAGGCTTATATAAACTTTAGACATTAGGTTAATTTGAATTTGTTCCTTTTGATTAACTGCTACAGTTCAGTGTTTTCATCTGAATAGTATTACTGTCTTGTCCTCATAAACCCTTAAGGGATTTATAGGTTTAAATATATACTTTAGAGTTTTTCCTAGTATATTCATTTTGCTTCCTATTGGAACATTTTTTTTAATAAATTAAGTATTTTTAATTAAGTTTTTACTCCTAATTGAATTGTATCCATGCTCTGGGATTGTTAAAAGAATGAAATGTGACTCATAAATATTATTATTAATAATAAGTTTTGAATATGTTAGAAACTTTTTGCATTTTAAGTAACTTAGTAGCTCATCTAGAACACTTCAACTCTTATTTGGCACTTTATAAATAGCAATAACATAAACTGTGCCCATTTAACTTAAAAATTCCTTGGTGTAGGAAAAGACAAAGCTGAGCCCAAAGGTGGGGGTCAAATACATTGGTGTGGAGTCTTTACATCCCTGTAAGAGACCCAAGTTCATCTCTTCTCAAAGTCAGTTGACTTTTAGCTGGCACCAATTCGCTTTGATCATGAGTAGATCAAATTCTTGTGTGTAGGTAGCATGAAATAAACTCACAGTGCTTTTGAATTCTATCCTGGCTCCTGATTTCTTCCACCTGACACTTAGTGATCTCTGAACTTGGTTGCTTTCTTGAGGATGTTTCATTACCCAAACTAGATAAATGTTATCTAGTTTGGGTAATGAAACATCTGCAAGAAAACAACCAAGCTCAGAGATCATCAACAACTCCTCATTTCAACCCTAGCTACAAATATTCTCCTTTATTGGTACCATTTAACTTTCTAAAACAGGAGGTCCAAAATGAATCATTTACCAGGTTTTAATTTGTTGGATTTGTAACCCACTTGTTCTAAAAATGCTGAGAGTAGTGTACATGGTGTTCCTTACTCCAATTTTTCCAAAGTTCTTCCTGGATTGAGACGGTATAAGACTGATCCAATGTATGGATCCAGTGTGTGACAATGATTTTTCAAGACCTGAACCTGGGTTTCACCAATCCTGGTCGAGTCCTTGGCCACTATACAAGTAGTCCTTGATTTATGACCATAACTGAGCCCCCAATTTATGTTGCTAAGCAAGACAGTTGTTAAGTGAATTTTGCTCCATTTTACAATCTTTTTTGCAGTTGTTAAGTAAATCTGGTTTTCTCATTGACTTTGCTTTTTAGAAGGTTGAAAAAGGTGATCACATGACTCTGGGACAGTTGCCAAGCATTTGACTTTTGATCATGTGACCACGGGAACGCTGCAATGGTTGTACGTGTGAAAATAATCATAAGTCACTTTTTTCAGTTCCTTTGTAACTTTGAATGTTCACTAAATGAACTGTTGTAAGTTGAGAACTACCTGCATCAATAGCTTTGTGTGTATTCCTTTTCTTCTGCAAATGCTACAATGTTTTAAATATATCAACATTGTATTTAAAAGCATGTTTTGACATATTTAAAGTATTTCACTTTAATTTATATCTAAACCTGTGTGTGTGTGTGTGTGTGAGAGAGAGAGAGAGAAAGAGAAAGAGAGAGAGAGAGAGAGAGAGAGAGAGAGGGAGGGAGGGAGGGAGGGAGGGGAGAGAGAGAGAGAGAGAGAGAGAGAGAGAGAGAGAGAGAGAGGGAATTTAGGTATGTATTTTTACTTGTTTTAATTGCAGGTTAACTTTCACAAGAGTTATACAACTGGTAATAAAACAACCTGAAGGCATGAAACTATGGTTTCAGAACAAAGGAAAGATGTGTTAAGAGGCAAATCCAGAAAGTAGATTGGTACATAAAAAAAGTTACAAACCAGACATTATAATAAAATGAATAGCAAAGAAAGAAAGTGACGTTTGAATAACAATATTAGAAAAAGTAGAACAATAGAAGTCTGGGTCATAACATCACATAGATCTCAAAGGCTTGGGAAAGCTAAAAGTTATATAAAGTCAACCTATATTATCTAACTGTCATGATAGTCTTCTTGATAAGAATCAGGCTGCTTTGAGTGGAAAAGTCCAGACATAGTTAACTACAGAAGGAAGGTGGAATGGAACAAAAGTTTTCATAACTAGAGAAGTCCGTACTATGCAATCTAGAGTCTTCTAGATCCATTAGGGTTAGACTCCCCACAACCTCCAACCATTAGGAAATCTTTGAGGTTCAGTATCAACACATCCGAAGGACACCAAATTATAGAAAGCTAATAAAGGAGAAGACAATCTGTAATATATCCTGGATCCAAGTTCTTTAGAGTTTTAGATTTTAAAAGTACACTTTGCTCAGTCTTTGATTAAGTTACAGAACTGAATGAGAAGTAGAAATTCCACTTGGACTGGAACATAGTGCAGGGAATTTAAGATAAAGAGAACACAAGAAGTCTCTCTCTGTTAATTCAAGAATCCAGATCATGTCTTAGCCCAGAGTGAACAACATCAATGTAGGTGTAAGTCAACTATAAAAATGATTTGCTGTCTTGGTAACAAAAACCAGCTGTCATTTTTCCATTTAGCAAACTACCTAACAACATATCGTTCTCGACTTACAACAACAACTGGACCCCAGATTTCTGTTGCTAAGTGAGACAGTTGTTAAGTCAATTTTGCCCCATTTTATGACCTTTCTGACCTTCATTTTATGATCTTTATGACATCACCCTGCCAACAAAAGTGCATATAGTCCAGGCCATGGTTTTCCCAGTTGCAATGTATGGCTGTGAAAGTTTGACCATAAGAAAGGCTGAGCGCCAAAGAATTGAGGCCTTTGAACTATGGTGCTGGAGACAACTCCTACGTGTCCCTTGGACTGCAAGGCGTTCAAACCGGTCAGTCCTAGAAGAGATCAACCCCGACTGCTCTTTAGAAGGCCAGATCCTGAAGCTGAAACTCAAATACTTTGGCCACCTAATGAGAAGGAAGGACTCACTGGAGAAGGGCCTAATGCTGGGAAATATTGAGGGCAATAGAAGAAAGGGACGACAGAGAATGAGATGGCTGGATGGAGTCACTGAAGCAGTAGGTGTGAACTTAAATGGACTCCAGAAGATGGTAGAGGACAGGAAGACCTGGAGGAACATTGTCCATGGGGTCACGATGGGTCAGACATGACTTCACAATTAACAACAACAACAATGACCTTTCTTGCCACAGTTGTTATGTTAGTAACACAGTTGTGACTATGGCTTACCCATTGACTTTGTTTGTCAAAAGGTGATCACATGATCCTGGGACACTGCAGCCAGTGGTGAGATTCTACCAGGCCCAGGATAGACTTCCAGAAGCGGCATCCACACAGAGAACTGGTTGTTCACATATTTGAATCCCACCACTGACTGCAGCCATCATAAATGTGAGTCAGTTGCCAAATGCCTGAATTCTGATCACATGTTCAAGGGAATGCTGTAATAGCTGTTAGTGTGAAAAGCAGTAATTGGTCACTTTTTTCACTACCATTGTAACTTTGAACAACCATTAACTGTTGTAAGTCAAGGACTATCTATAGGTAATCCTCATTGAATGTCCATTCATTCAGCAATCATTGGAAGTTACAATATTGCTGAACAAGGAGGACTTATGACAGGTCATCATAGTTTTGTTTTATGATTCTGTTGTTTAGTGTCAGAGTTACCAATTCCAATTACCACTGTTAAACAAGGACTGCCTGTATTGCATTATCCTTGAATTACAGAGCAGAAAAATCAAAAGCATTAAGGAAATGAATGTAGTTCACATAACACATATGGCAACGGGCCAAGAGTTGGATCAAATTTGTATTCTTTGCTGGCAAGTTAGTATATGGCTGGCAGTTGAAAGTCAGTTTTAGCAATCATAACCTACGCTGTCTGGGATCCAGACACAGGCTGTGGAAAATCATCCATGCATATTAATGTTTGCCTAGGTATTGTAGTTTCTATAAACACAGATAGTCATTGATCGCTATTTCTATACCCATTGATTATACATATATTATTTTTACAACAGCTAAGATGCAATGTAAGCATTGTAGAGTATGAACAATGGAATCAGTGGGATAATTTGCCGGACATGGGAAAAATTTAGTACTATCATCCAGTTTATATTCTATATTCTAAACCCATTCAATCCTCTAAATCCACTGACATTCCCCTCAAATGAAAAACTTCCTTCCTTCCTTCCTTCCGTCCTTCCTTCCTTCCTTCCTTCCTTCCTTCCTTCCTTCCTTCCTTCCTTCCTTCCTTCCTTCCTTCCTTCCTTCCTTCCTCCCTTCCTTCCTTCCTTCCATATGAGATGTGTTTGAATATTAGTAGGTTGGGTTGGTAGTTGGGCTGTTGGTTTGATCTCCAAGCTTGGTGATTTGGCTGCAAATGTATCATCTCCATTTGGGGAGGGACATCTTCAGTGTGCTTTGAATTGTGCTTGTCTGTCAGAGCAGTGGCCTTTAAATACATTTTTGTGCAATGTAAATTCATACGAATCCTGATGTGATCTAATCAGATTTTAAACTACACTGTAGATGATACTCTAAGATGCTGAGATCTTTTCTATAATTTCAAAGTGTTGTTCTGAATCAGTGATAGCTTTTTGCTATGAAGCTTAATTGCCAACTTCAACAATCACTTTTCCTTTTTTAACCAATAACAGACAATTTATGCCCATGGAGCCAATAGAGCATGTCTCTGAATTTTGGACAGTGTTGTCAGCAGAAAATATACTCCAAAGTACACTGCAGATTTTATACAGAGAAAATGTAAGTGGGGAAAAAAATCTTATCTGCTATCAGACCATTGCTTACTGACTATTTATTTATTAATAATAAATATGGGTTCATTTGTTATACATGAGTCCAGTTTCTTTCAAAGGAGTTATAACAAATGACACTGTTATAATAATATCAGATGTTTTCCAACTCTTCACTGGAATCCATCTGAAATATTTCCATTTGCTTTACATGCATGAGTTATAACTAATATTATGAATTTTAAGATACAGCAACAGTAGTATGTTTCTTGCAGCACCGGTGTTTTTTTTTTATTGATGACAAAAACATGACATTATCAAAGATTCTAACAACTGGTGAGAGCACACTGCTCACAAAAACCATCAAGGTATTCTGCTCATGTAAGGACCTGCCTCAGCTAGGTCTTCCAAGAAAGCAGAACTCTTGAAACAGGCATTGTCTCAAGAGGAACTTTTATTAGGAGCTAGTGACAGCAAGGAATCAAAGCAAGGTCTGGGAAAAATCCCAAGCAAGCAGTATACCAGAAGCAATATTCATTACTACTCCCCCCCAGAATCCCACTGTCCATTTGAATCTCAGTCAATTCACAGGTGGTATATTGTTGTGGTAACTGCCTCCTGTGGTGCACTCTTCAAAGTCTCTCGATTTTGTTTCTCTCTGGTTCCAACTGTCTTCTGGATAAGGGCAATGTTATTCAATGGAATGCCTTCCCCTGGGGGAGGAACACAGTAGGAAGGCAGTGCAAGGCATCCCCAAAGCATCCCCCCTCCCAACAGAATGGCAGGTCCCAAAAAATGGTGACAGAGGCATGTATAGGATAGAAAGAAAAGTAATACATTTCTTTGGGAATTTGATAGCTCAAATGACTTTTTGGTGCTGTAGATGATGTGCTACATGAGAAACAAACTTGCACCACAGATTGTGCTATAAATAAATTTCTACAATGCATAATATCATTGAATAGAAGCTTGAATTCCAACAATTTAGGGTGATCAATTTCCTTAGCAATGTGCATACAGAATTGTTACAGAACACTACAATGTTCTAGAGGAGCTATGGCGTTCCTCAGGAATTTGTCAATATTTTTTGGAGACTGTACTTGAATTCCAATAGCTGTATAAAGAGTGGCAGGCTCACTACAGAGTTCTCCAATACCAACACTGATTATGGTAAGGTTGTATCCTGTCACCATTTTGTTCCTTCTGTGGATTTTGTTATTAGAAGAACCATGAAGCAGTCAATCTTTGGAATTCCATGGAAAGATACAGACCTTAATTTTTCAGATGATAGCACAGCATTAGTTGAACCCAGCTGCAAGCCATGAATGACAAGGAGAGGCCTCCAAAGTTTGGTTATGAATGTGTGCAAAAATGATGCAAGCAGAAAATGCTAGAACAGGGGTCTTCAAACTTGGCCCTTTTATGACTTATGGACTTCAACTCCCAGAATTCCTCAGGCAGGCACGCTGGATGAGGAATTCTGGGAGTTGAAGTCCATAAGTCATAAAAGGCCAAGTTTGAAGACTCCTGTGCTAGAGGAACTACAGCATTTTGCCAGAGGCAAACACATCAAGGAGGTAGAGCAGTTCACCTATCTGAGAAGCATGCTGCAATGATGGAGATGCTGAACTAGATGTTAAAGCCAAGATCAAAAGTCCGTCAGTGCTATTTCAGCATCTCTGCCCCATCTGATCCATGCCAACTTTTAAACAACTATTGAAACAACATTCTAGTTTTACAACAGTATTGTTTTTTCTAACTGCAACATATATTAATGAAACATCAAAGAGGATGCATTAAATGGCACAATGAATAAGTGACTTCCACCAGTGCTTCCTATGAAAGATCCTTAGTGTTACTTATGTTGAATAGCTTACCTACACCGAGACCTTACAAAGAAGTGTCTCATGTCAGGACAGAATGACAAAACTTTGTAAGACACATTTTACATCTTCCAAAGTAATGCCAGTCCAAAACTGCAATTATGGGGACACCACCCAAAGGAAAATTGAAAGGAAAAAGACACTGAAAAATGTGGAGAAGAACATTCCATAAAAACTTGTAGACTGCTGATGTCCCATTGGAGTAAAAAGAAAGTACTAAAGCTAGTTAAAAACATTAGAAGGAAATTGCTGTCATTTGTGCACATTAGTTCAGGACCCCCTACTATTGCTATTACTACAATTGTTTCAGTATGTCACAAATAAATGTTCCATCATAAGCTCTGAAATATTAAAAGCTGCTTTATAGGAAGACCTTTTAGCTAAGAATTGTTCAATTATTTTTTTTTAAAGTTCCCAGATTTTTTTTTTTAAAAAATACATTTAATAGTTTTCTCCCAGTAACTGGAACTGTAAGTGATTCAGAAATCATGTAGTTTGTTAGTTGAGAGGAAACCCTGATGCTTCAGAAAACAGTTCTATTTATTGGTAAATTTACTTGGCATCTGAAGTGTATTTTTTCAGTCTGGAAGGCTTTAATTTGACATGTTTTGTTCACGTTTAGTGCTTTTTCCACAAGAAAATGTCAACATCTGAGCATTTCAAGCTTGCTGAAGAAAACTTCTTTTGACTTTTTGTGAAGCACAGAAAGTGACAGATATATACATCCTGGAATATGACAGTGAATTGTAATTCAGGAAACACAAAAAGTAGCTTATCAGTCACTCTTGCAACATGCCATACCTATTACTCCTTTCAATAGAGATGATGAGGATGATGAGGATGATGATAATAATAATAATAATAATAATAATGTAGAATCGCTGCTCAACACTATCCGTATATATAGCCAAGATATTGTTATGGAGTTTGGCTTGGACAAATGTACCACACTTACTATCAAACAAGGAAAAGTAGTGAAAACTGAAGGAATCAAGATGCCCCACGAAAATAACATTAAGAGTCTGGATGAGGAAGAATACTACAAATACTTGGGTATCCTTCAAGCTGACAACATCAAGCACACTGAAGTCAAGAAAAAGATTAGAAGTGAATACATCAAGAGAGTGAAGAAAATCTTAAAATCCAAACTCAATGGAGGAAATACCATAAAGGCAATCAACACCTGGGCAATTCCAGTCATCAGGTACACAGCTGGAATAGTGAACTGGACTCAAGCAGAACTAAAAGCAATGGATAGGAAGACCAGAAAAATAATGACAATGAATCATGCCCTTCATCCACGCAGTGACACTGACAGACTTTATCTACCAAGGCAAATAGGTGGGCATGGAATGATACAAGTACATCAGATGGTTGAAGAAGAAAAAACGGCTTTGGAAGAATATCTGAAGAACAATGATGAAGATGCACTGAAATTAGTATATCAGGAAGGCTTACTGACTACTGGAGAGACCAAACTGGCCCACAAGAAAGACCAAATGAAGAACAGAATAGAGGCATGGGAAGACAAAGCACTACATGGTCAATACATTAAAAAAAAATAGCTGGGAAAGCAGATAATAACAAGACCTGGCAATGGCTAAGAGCAGGAAAATTGAAGAAAGAGACCGAGGGACTAATTCTGGCTGCACAAGACTAATTCTTAAGGACAAATGCATATAAAGTCAAAATTGAGAAGACAGAAACAGACAGTAAGTGCTGCCTATGCAAAGAAGCTGAAGAAACAGTGGACCACCTGGTAAGCTGTTGCAAGAAGATTGCACAGACTGACTACAAGCAGCGGTGTGACAAAGTAGCAACAATGGTGCATTGGAAGATCTGCAAAAAATATCATTTGCCTGTAAGCAAAAACTGGTGGGATCATAAAATAGAGAAAGTCATAGAAAATGATAAAATTAAACTGCTCTGCGACTTCAAAATTCAAACAGACAAGCACCTGCAACATAACACCCCAGACTTAACAATTGTCGATAAGAAATACAAAAAAGTCTGGATAGTGGATGTGGCAGTGCCTGGAGACAGCAGAATAGAAGAGAAAGAACTGGAGAAGATAACAAAATACAAAGACCTACAAATAGAAATAGAAAGACTGTGGCAAAAGCAAGCAAGAGTAGTACCAATAGTGATAGGCTCCTTGGGTGCAATCCCAAAACAACTGGAGCACCACTTGAACACCATTGGCATTGACAAATTCGCTATTAGTCAATTGCAAAAGGCTTCCATCCTGCGACGATATCTGTAATACCATCAAACATCCACATCTGCCTATCCCAGGTCCCGGGTAAGGACTTGATAGGTAGACAAAATGCCAAATCCAGTCTGAACATCTGGCTGACTGTGCGATGATCCATAATAATAATAAAATTGGAAAGGACCTTGGAGGTCATCTAGTCCAACCCCCTGCTCAGGCAGGAAACCCTATACCATTTCAGACATAAAGTGGGAAAATCTACAGCAGCACTCAGAAAAGAGATTCTACCATCTGATATGAAGCAGACATTAGGTCAGAATTTTTATAAAATTATAGAATAAAATTACCTAGATGAAGTTAAAATGAAATTACCTTGTGAAAATATAATGTTCATTCTGTTTGCTGAAAATAGAAACGCATACTGTAATTCCACACCACCTAAAGCAGTATTTTCTAATTCCTAGATATGTTGATTTCAAAATTGAAGATTACACATCAGGAGGGTACCCAAGACTGGAATCTTTGATCTGGAATATATTTTGCTTTTTGTTATACATTTTTAGCATAAACAGGACAAAACATCCTTATGGTTTTGGTGATTAGAAAAAAAAATAAAAGAAAGTGAGCTCTTTTTATAGCCGTACAGTAAAACATTGTAATTTACTGCAAAGGAAATTGGAAATTTCTTTTTTTAGTATTTCTTTTATCTTTTCTTTCTACATTTATCTTTTCTTTCTCTTTATTTTGTAGTAGTTTGTATTAGTTTTTATGTTCTCTTTAAATTTTAAATAAAATTTATATTAAAAATAGAGTATATAGAGTACAATCAATAACATCACATTGTCTTAGTAACTGGGAATGTCTATTAACATGAACAATATTTTCCTGTTACTACAGTCAGTTCCCAGGTCTTGGTTGGAAACCCTCCAACAGGATGTGGCTTTACACATCAAGGGATTGTTTTTGGTGATTCTTGGGGGAAGTATGCTTTGTGAATAATCTTCTGAATGAAATGTGGAGACAATGCATCATCTCACCCTGCAATGCAGATCCTAGGAGTGGTGCTGTGAATATTCTATGAACAGGGATACAGTTTCGTTATTCTATCCCGATAATAATAAAAATCCTGACTGCAGACCAGATTTTCTATCTCTGGAGCAGAGATTATAGGAGTAATATCAATAACAGCACAAGAATCTCCATAGACATAAGCAACAGCACTTGGAATTTGATTGTTGAGAAACTGGCTGAATCAGATTGGTGGAATCTTTAACCTATATTACTTCCATGTCACAAGATATATTAGGCCAGTGAAAGGTGGAAATTTGATGGGACAAGCTATGCTACACCAGACTGAAAGGATAAGCCTACAGACAATTACCATGATAGTCACATGAGGGCTTAACATTTGTTTTCCTATAACATAGCTAAAACTAAGGTAAAACTGGTCTTATGTGTTCCACACTGAGAACTCTAACTAAAGGATTGAACCTTGAGCTAACTGAACATCCCATTATGGCTTTGAATGTAGTCCTATAGAACATTAGAATCAGTGGTGGGATTCAAATATGTGAACAACTGTTCTCTGTGTGGATGCCACTTCTGGAAGTCCATTCTGGGCCTGGGCAACAAAAAGTAGCTACCAGTTCTGCCAAACTGCTTTGAACTGGCTGAATCCCACCACTGATTAGAATTCATTTGTAGTGTCACAAGGCCAAGTTTGAATCATTTATTTAACATATTTGTACTCTGCTTTCCTTATTATACATTTCAGAATGGTTTAAAATCAAAGTACAAATGATGGATTATAACAGTATAAAATTATGTTTATAACTTTAAACAGAAAATGGAAAAAATAACAACATTAAGAGTCCCTTAGAGCTGGACAGCCAGTAAATTTAAATAAATAAAAATAATTAAAAGTAAAAAGTATACATAAAGCATTCCTGAAGAAGTAGATTTTTTAATAGGAAATCACAAGATGTTAGAGTAGGAGACTGCATCCAGGACAAGTACCAACATTTAGATCAATTTTGCAGCTCTCAATATAGACATTACAACTTCCACTGATGATTTCAAGCAATCGGACCAGTTTGGAAAAACAATCTGTCAGATATCCTGGTCTTACATTGTTCAGGATCGTACATGCCAACAGCAAAACTCTGAACCTGACTCTCTTATAATTAGCAGCCATACAACCATCAGATTCAGTGGTGAGACCTAGGCAAAATTTTCTATGATTTCATTAGGCCATAGTACTCAACTGAAGGGTCTCCAAAATATATTATCTAGCATGAATAGATAAGAATCTTTATGGTGTATTAGGAAAGAACTTCTAAGCCAATTGCTTTCTATCAATATGAATCCTTTATAGCCACTGCTACTTATTTCTAGTCTTCAATCCTGCATCTCATTGTATTGTGATTATGTAGGAAGAGTTTGAGTCTATCGGTCCCAAGGATTTATACAATCAGATGGCTGGAAGGGAGTTGGAACTTTCTGTCCAAAAACATATTAATGTGATGATATACTTTTATAAGCATATAGATGACATCTACCCTGCCCCCAATTCCTCATTTAGATGTTAAATGATATTGGGGATCATTTGAATTAATTTTCAAATTAATTTCTATCTCTGAAATATTTTTGGCCTATTTGTAAAAAAGTGTTAATACAAACACATGCATGCATAAAATAATAAACTGAGTTAATCCTTCCTTTTCTATATTATTACTGAAGCATAATAAATTTTCCTCATTTTATATACAGCCAAGTTTTGTTTGGGAAGGGTTTCTTAAGAGTTATTTATAAAATCATTGCATATTATAATTGTACCCCTATGCATAATTGCTATTTACTATTACATCACATAATTTGATCACTTTAAGTTGTAACTGCACCGATTGTTTTTTCTCCTTTCATGTACCAGGATACAATTACAGTAATTTCATAATTCTGAAATGACTGTTGCCCAGATACCAGGGGAAAAGGTTGGTTGCCATTGTTGTTGAGACAAGAGATATGGGAAGAAGAGATGATTTGTGTACTGATGATGAACATGTAACTGTTAATATGAACAAACTTTTGTTGACATTTGACATAGATAAAGAATGTATGAAAAAGTGGCTAAGACAGATGGACCATTGGGAAAATATGTTTCTAAAAGAGTTGAAATTTACATTGTGTTATGATCTTAAAGATATAAATATATCTTATATATTTATATATATATATATTCTGAGGTTTTCGTAGGTGTTTGTTTGTCGGTCTTTGGTTATTTGGGTTTTCTCCTGCGTAAAATTGGAAGTGTCTTGGTGACGTCTCGACGAAGTCCCATTCGTCATCTTCAAGCTGGTGTTTTCAGCTTCGTGCTTCGAGGAGCACGAAGCTGAAAACACCAGCCTGAAGATGACGAATGGGACTTTGTCGAAACGTCGCCAAGACACTTCCAATTTTACGCGGGAGAAAACCCGAACAACCAAAGACCTACATACAAATACCCGCAAAAACCTCAGAAAACATATATATATATATATATTGTTGGTACATGGTGCCAGAGAAATTATCTAGGATGTAGGAATCTATGTTGAAAACATGAACAACGGGAAGGGATGTTTGATCATGTTTGTAAAAAAGCTTTTAAAAAGGAACTAAATATATAGTTTGAAACCAAGGATTTTAAAGATCAATATTACCAGTTAATAAATTTTGCTGAAATGGATATATTAACGTATTTTATTATAGAAACGTATCTTCATTTATTATTTTTTTGTCTTTTTTATTATTTTAAAGTTTTTTCTTTTCTTGCATATTTTTTCTCTTTGATTTCTTTCTTTTTCTTTTTTCTTTCTTACTCTCCATTAGTTCGTATTCACTTTTATTTTCTTGTTTAAAAGTTTTAATAAAAATGACACTTAAAAAAAGAATACCATGGACTGCAAGAGTCCATTTTAGCCTAAATAAAATCAGAATGTTTGTTTCTGAATAAAAGGCTAAGAGATGCTATGAACAATTTATTCAGAAGCTAAGATTAAAAAGCTTATTTAGAACTTAATAATAATGATAAAGTTGGGAGGGACCATGGAGGTCATCTAGTTCAACCCCCTGCTCAGGCAGGAAACCCTATACCATTTTGGACAAATGGCTGTCCAGTTTCTTCTTAAAAACTTCCAGTGTTGGAGCATTCACCCCTTCTGGAGGCAGGTTGTTCCACTGGTTAATTCTTCTCACTGTCAGGAAGTTTCTCCTCAGTTCTAGGTTGCTTCTCTCCTTGATTAGTTTCCATCCGTTGCTTCTTGTCCTGCCTTCAAGCGCTTTGGAAAATAGCTTGACTCCCTCTTCTTTGTGGCAGCCCCTGAGATATTTGAACACTGCTATCATGTCCCCCCTCGTCCTTCTCTTCATTAAACTAGACATATCCAATTCTAGCAACCGTTTCTTGTATGTTTTAGCCTCCAGTCCCCTAATCATCTTGTTGCTCTTCTCTGTATTCTTTCTAGAGTCTCAACATCTTTTTTACATTGTGATGACCAAAACTGGATGCAGTATTCCAAGTGTGGCCTTACAAAGGCATTGTAAAGTGGTATTAATACTTCACGTGATCTTGATTCTATCCCTCTGTTAATGCAGCCTAGCACTGTGTTGGCTTTTTTGGCAGCTGCAGCACACTGCTGGCTCATATTATGTCCACTAGGACTCCGAGATCCCTCTCACAGTTTCTACTATTGAGCAAGGTACCCCCTATACGATACCTGTACATTTGGTTTTTCTTGCCTAAATGTAGAACCTCACTTTTTTCACCATTGAATTTCATTTTGTTAGATAGCGCCCAGTGTTCAAGTCTGTTCAGATCCTCCTGCATCCTAAGCCTGTCTTCTGGAGTGTTGGCTATTCCTGCCAGCTTGGTATTGTCTGCAAATTTGATGAGTTCCCCATCTATCCTCATCCAGATTGTTGATGAAGATGTTGAAGAGCCCTGGGCCCAGAACAGAGCCCTGGGGCACCCCATTACACACTTCCCTCCATGTAGATGCAGTTCCATTGAGGACCACACGTTGAGTATGGCTGGTCAGCCAGCTATGGATCCATCTGGTGGTGATGCTGTCTAACCCACATTTTTCTATCTTATCAAGTAGTAGGTTGTGGTCTACTTTGTCAAATGCCTTACTGAAATCTAAGTAAATTATATCCACAACATTCCTCTGGTCCACTAATTTTGTCACTTGGTCAAAGAATGCAATAAGATTTGTTTGGCATGATCTGTTTTTGACAAATCTGTGTTGGCTTTTAGTAATGATTTTGTTTGCCTGTAGGTATTTGCTGATTCGTTGTTTGATTATCTTTTCCAGAATCTTCCCAGGTATTGAGGTCAGGCTGATAGGTCTGTAATTTCCTGGGTCCTTTTCCCCCCCCTTTTTTGAAGATGGTAACTACATCAGCTCTTTTCCAGTCCTCTGGTAGTTCCCCATTGCTCAGATTTAGATCCTCAGAACTTAGATTTTCTTCCTTTGTTCCTCCCACCTTCCTTTCTTCCCTCTACTTTCTTTTCTCCCTCCCTCCCTCTCTCCCTCCCTCCTCCCTCCCTCCCCCTCCCTCCATTCATTCATTCATTCCACAACTATTCCATGAAAAAGCTAGTTGTTGTAGCAAAAATAGTCTCCTCCAGTAATACAATTTGCCTGGATAGAGGAACAAGTTTAAAGGCTGGGGTATTACAAGGCTAAGTAGAATTAAATATGGTCTTCTAGAACCAGGTGACCAAATGCTAAACCATTGATGCAAAACCACAGTGAGCCCAGCTTCTAAGGTGCAAAAAGCTTTGGAATGCCATCTGTCATTTTCACACATCCAACCTTCTTACAGGTTGATTATCCAGGAAAAAAATGAGGAGGGAGCACTATGCATGACTTCTTGAACTCCCAAAGGACAGTAGGATATTAATCTAATAAACAAAGACACTTATTTTACAGCATAGATTTTGCTGTTGAGGAACACGTTTCATTTTTTAAAAGCTTTATTTTATGATATTGCTATCATTTAGTAATTCAGTCTCTTCTGATTCTTGGTGATCTGATGGACATCAATTCACCAGAAATATTTGTCTATACCTGCTTCTCTGAGATCTTGCAAGCTCTTTGCATGTATCACCAGTGATAAGAGCTGCCCATTTCATCTTCTGTCAGTCTGTTTTATTTTTTTGGATAGCCTTCAATTATTTCAAGCTCTGCTCCAATGATTCTTGCCATCATAATACATGACCAAAACAGTCAAGCTTTAGCTTTATTACTAGAGCTTTCAGTTAAAATTCTGGTTTTATTTAAGCTACAATGGAAATATTTGTTCTTCTTGAAGTCCATGATATTCTCAATACTATTCTTTGGAACTGCAGTTCCAAAGCATCAGGTTTATTTCATTTAGCCTTTCTTTTTCTTTTATTTTTTTTTAATCAGAGTGTTTTATTAGCTTATAATATAAAATGTGAAAACACAAAAGCAAATAGTAGGGAACAAAACTGATAGTACAGCTTTTACAACCAGCCGGAAAAATTAAAACCACATCCTCAGTATATACTTTGTTTTCAGAATATGTTTCTTCACTTTAAAATTTTATTCAGATTTGACTTTCTCCATTTCCCCAGATGTCCTTTTATTCCACAACTACAATCACTATTATGATGTATGTATGTATGTATGTTTTTAATTTTGTGAAGCCATGCAGAATCATTCTGGGAGCTGGGTGAAGATAAAGTCTAAACTATTTGTATTTAAATACTTGGAATGCATCAAGCTAAATCCACAATCTTTTCATAAGAAGCATACTAATATTACTTTAAATATTTCTAAGAGGCAGAATAATATACCTGACTGGTCTTATAGCATGAGTTACTTTACTAGCAATTCAAAAGTGGACAGACAGCAAACTAATGTCACAAGTGAGCAAGTGTTAGCCCTACTGGATGGTACAGACAAGAAACACTGCCCAATAAAATAATTCTACTTTAATTGTAAAGCTACACTAACAGAATCTTGCAAGTATGTCAGTTTCAAACATGGAGATTTGACTTTTCAAAACAACAAGGGATTATTACAAAGGAGCTAGGTCTCTAAAACAGAAAAGAGGACGTCTCTGTTTGATTCAAAGGATACTACAAGGCATAAAGAGTGACTTGTTCATTGATATAGAGGCCTTGTTATGGAAACCAGTTTGGCATAAAAGGAAAGCTAGAATAAGATTTAAGAATGTGGCTTAAGGTTTTATGTAATGGGTTTAAAAGGCTTATTAGATATGGATTGATTTATGGCTGAAGACAGTTAAATAAGAGGTTAGATTGAATAAAAAATAATTAAAGGTTTGAACTTAATAATAAATTGTTTTGTCTATGTATTAATATGTTTTGGATACAGTAACTTTGGGAGGATGTTAAAGAAATTTGATACAGATATTGAGGGATTGATTGTTAGATTATAAAGAATAATAGAAATAGAAAGGTATTTTTTCTCTTTTCTTTTTTTTGTTTTGTTTCTGTTTTTTCTTCTTTGTTCTTTTTTTTCCTCTCTGATTTGAACTAATACTTTCTTTTCTTATTAGAACTGATAGTCATTTTGTAATGGAAGAGGAATAGGAAAAAAGAAGAAATGATATTAATAAATGTTTATTGAATATGTTAAGGAAAAAGGTTATGGGGAGACTCCCAAAGTGTTAACTAGGTATTTAGATTAGAAATATGGAACATAACAAGTGAAATAGTCAAACTTAACACAGGATCTGGATTTGTGGATTTATTTAGATGAAAGATTATTGAGGATTGTTATGATAGATTTAGTTGTATTGAAATATATTAATTTGAATATAATATGTCATTAGAGGGAAAAGAAGAGGTTTTTAATGACTTAATCTGAACTTTATGAGTATGACTTTGTTTTGTGGACAATTGATTGCCCTGCCACCATGTTGTTTCTTAAGTACTTGTTTGTAAAATGAAAAAAACCAATAAAACTTCTTATTTTTTTTTAAAAAAAGAATCTTGCAAGTATGAAAGTACAATTTTCATGCTGTCACCTTTACAGCCAGATAACTCCCTTCTGAACCTTTTCCCACTATGGAGCTGTGAATTATGGTCTGTCTTATCCCTGTTATCTGACCATTCTCTAGGGCAGCATCTTTTTCATGGTCCCCCAACATTATCCTACATATATTACAGACTGTGATATTCATTTTAGGGCCAATGAGTTAAAAGTATCTTCAAAGATTACAACATCATCTTCAGGTAATCGTTCCTTAATGATTTGTCAGTTAATAACCACCCAATTTTGAAATTCTGATGATACCCCCCCACACACACAGACACATACACATATACACAAGTGATCACATATTGCATTTTAGGCACTTGGCAACCAACTCATCTTTTCAGCCATTTGCAACATTCTGCAGTCATGTGACCATGATTTTTTTTTTTACTTTTTTGGCAGTTTCCAGTGTTAACTTACAGTTTCAGGCAAAAAAAAAAAGTCCATTAGATAAAATGGATTTACTTAATGACCACTGAATTTGCTTTACAACAACTAGATTCACTTAACAACTGCCACAAAGAGGTGCAGTCAAACTGTGACCTGCTTAATGTTCACAATAATTTGCGAGCATAATTCCAGGCTCAATTGCCATCATAAACTAAGGATGACTTGTGGATGGGAAAATATATCTCTACATTGCTTCCTACATTCAAAACCTTCTGAAGCAGCTTCAAGTATTGGCTACTTCTTTGTTTTACATACACTTTTTCTTGTATAAAGAAATATTTCTAAAATTATGAAGTATGATAGCAGGTGAATTTGCCCTTACAGATAAACTGCCTTTTAAGAAAACAACAGGTTATTATTGTTCAGCTAATATTAGAATTCCTAGTTATTCATACATTTATCAAGGTATCAGTAAGCACAATCTCCCACATAGTTCATTGTATTCCAATATTAGTGAATGCTCATTGACAAGCAACAGATAGGAAAGAAGAAACACTGACAATAAATAAGAATTACAGGCAGCAGCAGCAACTTCCACAGCAGGAATGAACGTTAACATGAAAGTATCCATTTTCTTCACTATGCCTATTGATTTATCCATCACTCAGATTGCTGCTTCATTTCTCTATGGAGCCCTCCACATGGATTTTCAGAACTCAGAAAGCTTGCAAAAGTCCATCCACCATTCAAAATGCTGTCTCATCTCGAATCGCGTCCTCTTCAAATGAAAAATCTCTATGGTAGCTATTACTTTGGATTTTTTCCCATAAAATATATCAAGCAATTTATGGTCTTGATCCATTTAAAATAGAATCTTAGGAGGGAATAAGATATGAGTGGGACAATAAAACCTTTTTGTTTGCAAGCTTTCCAATTTTAATGGCAATGAGGGGCAACATATACTGGGCTAAAGGGATCTCTCTGTTTGCAGAAATCCAGGGAGATGGCCTTGAACAATTTGGTCTACGTCAAAGGGCTTACACTTTGACAGGGATCATCCTTAAACATATCCACCCTGATCACTAACAATACCTAATTCAACAACACAGATATTTGTGAGACTAAGAAATTAGGGCCATGAAAAGCCATGCCAGTGTTTTTAGTTATATATTTTGCTTTGTTGTGTTGTTCAGCCACTAAGTCATATCTAACTCTTTGCAATCCCATGGCCCATAGTATGACAGCCCCCTCCACCAACCATTCTCTACTGGTTCCAGGAGTTTGCTCAAAATCATGTTCATTGCATTGAAGACACTATCTAATCATCTTGTCTTCTGCCATCCCCTTCTTCTTTTGTCTTCAATTTTTCCCAACATCAGGGAAAAATTCTTCTAATTAACATTAAGGAAGACAGAAGCCTTAGCATTGAAGTTAACAGAAAACTCACACAGAGAGATCAATATTTACATTTTGATTCTCCCAATGGAGCACAAAATGGGAAATATCAGAACCCTACACCTCTGAGCTAAAGACTTGCCTACCAGCAAAGATGGGAAAGAAAAAGAATTAAAACACCCCAGGAAAGCCCTCAGAACTTGTGGCTATCTCAAGTGGGCCTTCATCAAATCCCCAAAAAAGACCCAGTAGGAGCTCCTTCATAACAGACAAAGAAGAGAACAATAACTGAAGCAATGTTATCATTCCATACATTGCAAGAATATCTGAAAAGCTTAAGAGGATCTTCAGCCAACACAACATATGTGCACATTTTAAATCCAAAAATAGACTAAGGTCGAAGCTTGTCCACCCCAAGAATAAAACATCCAGACACAAACTGAGCAACGTGGTATATGCAGTACAATGCAGTAAGCCATGTACAGATCTGTACATTGGGGAAACAAAACAACCAATTCATAAAATGGTATAGCATAGGAGAACAAACACATCAGGATAAGATTCAGCAGTCCATCTGCATTTAAAAGACAAAGGCCACTCTTTTGAAAGCAAAGTCCACATTTTGGACAGAGAGGACCGCTAGTTTGAAAGAGAGTTCAAAGAGGCCATCTATGTCAAAAATTGAACATCCCTCCCTCAACAGAGTAGAATGGATACAACATCATCTATCTTCAATCTACACCACAGTCCTTTCAACAAGTCCAAGAAGACTCCTCACCCTTTTGCACTACTCAGGTAACCCTGATGACACAGATAAGCCTCCAGGGGCTTCAACAAATTGCTAAAAGAATGCAATTGACCAGCTGTCTGCAAGGCGTATAAATCATTCCATTCCCCACCATCCAATCAGAGCTGAAGAAGGGTCTTGGATGAGAAGCAAAATGTCTTCAAAGAAAAAAATAGGGAAGTCCAGTTGCCTCATGAAAAAACATATTTATTTGAGATAATTATGACCTGGATGAGTGAGAATCTCGATAGACACTCTTCTTATTAGGTGGGCAAAGTATTTAGCTTCATTATCTGTCCTTCTAAAGAACTGACAAAGTTAGGACATTGTGATGGAGAAATAGGAGGATGATACTTTAAGCATCATCCAAAGATGTCCACAGAGCTTAATTCCAACCTATTCAGAACAAGTGATTCATCACCTTTCCAGGTAGTTTACCAAAGTGGAAACACTAGTAGACTTCTTAACTCTAAACATTTCCTGCAGACATCTTAAACTGTTGTGGGAAGTCAACCCCCCCCAGAAGGAAATATTAAAAGGGCAGAATATTATATTTCCTCAAAGAATCTTAAAAGAGGCAGAAAAGCATGCCCAGTTTTTCATAATAGCCCCAGGTCTCCCTCCCCCAAGCAGAAACCAACTATGTACAAATGCAGATGTAAATAATCCAGAAAGGTTGGAGGCTCCTAGCTAAAAGCTTAGAAAGACAAAGACACCTAAAATCTACATAACCCACCCAAACTCTAAGACAGGACATAATAGGATTAACCTACAGATGCCAAAGGGCACACTCAAACTCAGGTCAAAATACATGACACAGGAAATACAAAGCCTCAAACAGGAACAGAAAACAACCTCAAGAGCCCCAGAGGGTATAAAACCCCACTCCCTATGTGTGCTTTTTTTTTTTCCCAGAGCCATCTTCCTGTCTGGCTCTCCTCTTCAATAAACTGCAACCATCTTTCTAAAGCAGTCACCATGTTGTTTATTCCTGGCTTGGACTGAACCATGATGAAGACTGTTCCTTCAATACTGTAAATCAAGATTAAAAGACTGACATATTCAACCTATTAACTAGCACCCATGTCTTGTTTCCTGAAAAAGCTGCCTTTAAGAAAACCAACCTATCTTTAAGAAAATTAAGATAAAACCATTTCTGCTTATATGTGGTCATTTTAAAAATGGGTGAATAAGTTATTTAATTTGTGGGACTGAATTCTCTCTTTTTTTATATATTTATGTTCCGAAACAGTAGGAAGGAGAAGTAGCTTCTTTTGTTCTGCTAAGGAATCAAAGATTACCTTGATTAGAAATAGTCATTGGATTCTTTCTGAGCAAGATATGGATGATAAATATAAACACACTATCATTCTGAGTCATCTTTAAATTATTCTCCATGGTAACTGACTCCATATGATGAGCTGTTTATTTAAAAAAAATGAGGACAGTCCATAGCTGAAAATTATATACTTCCAGACTTATATAGCTTCTAATTCTTTCCCAAATCATCAAAATTTACTACCCTCTACTAAAATTCAACAATGTGGCTTCTTTAACACAAACAAAAACCAATAACCCTTTGAGAATCATAGATTTAATCATTATTCAATTCAAATAGGTTCTTTTCCTTAGCTTATTTTTTTCTAATCTTTTGATTGTCCCAACCTTCATTTTGTAGGTGTGACTCGTGATACATAAATCAAATAAAGTCTTCAGTCCAAATAAGGTTGACAATAATCTCAGATCATACTCTTAATTTATTGATTGAACGAATGAATATTGACAATAATTTATAAGAAAAAAGGATGGCCTTAAAGTAATGTCAAATGTTACTGAGAATCTAGTACAAATAAATGATTGGCTCAAAATAAATATATCCATTATTCCCTAGTCAAACTGCTTATGAGCAGCACAGGACAAACTCAATGATAATTTGTATCTACACTGGTGACTAAACTGATAATTGGCAAAATGTCATCCCAAAGGAGATTGAAAAACTGAAAAAAGAGAAAAGGATAAGAGCGGTAATATATGGACTGCCAAGGTTTTAATAATTGGATATTTTTTTAAAAAAAATGTAGTTAGATAGAGAGAGAAAGAGAGAGAGAGAGAGAGAGAGAGAGAGAGTTCTTTATATGTTATAGTGGCAAGCTGTCAACTCTCCTAAGAACTTTGTTGTCTACAAGAAATAATTTGTATCCAAATCAAAAATAACAAAAGTATAAACAGTTTAATGAAATGAGACATTTTGCTAGCTACATCCAAGTTGTCTAAGGCAGTGATTGCTCAAATGATGTGTGGATGTGTGGTGGTGACATCCTGTATGGTTTTCATGAGTGTGGGTCTGGTGTCATTCTTTGTGTTAGGGACTCGTTTGTCAATAAGGGCGGGTTTCCAAATGGCTGGTAGGTGAGGGTATTTGGAAACCCGCTCTTATTGATAAATGAGTCCCTAACACAAAGAATGACACCAGACCCACACTCACGAAAACCACACAGGAGGTCACCACCACACATCCAAGCAAAAAGCAAACCCAAACCCACACCGATGATGAGGCATGACCACAAACCAGAAGCCAGACTACAGCTGCATCATTAGCCACTTTAAACCCCTCCAGTCCATACATGAAGCAAACTGACCCACCATGAAGATGAGGCACGACCACGAATGCGAAGCCAAACAATAGCAATGTAGCTCACTATCTCAAATCCCCCTGCAACTCAGACTAACCTGAGCACAACAAAGCCCCCACCCAAACAGAACACTCCCCCAACCAATCAGAACACAGCCAACCCCCCATTCAATCAGAGCACAGCCAACCCCCCATTCAATCAGGGCACAGCTCCTAACCAATCAGAACACACCTCCACCCAGTCAGAACACAGCCAAGCTCTTATCCAATCAGTTCATACCCCTACTGGCAGTTAAAAGGAAGAAACAGCTATGATCACACATTGCTCCTAGAAGCACGAAGCCAAAAACACCAGCCTGAAGATGACGAATGAGACTTCATCGAAACATCGCCAAGACACTTCCAATTTGACGTGGGAGAATACCCGAATAACCAAAGACCTACATACAAACACCCATGAAAACTTCAGAAAGGATAGATAGATAGATAGATAGATAGATAGATAGATGATAGATAGATAGATAGATAGATAGATAGATAGATAGATAGATATAGATATAGATATTTAAAATTTAATGAGATTGTCAAATCCCTTAAGACGTTAAGAGTTGAAGGAGTTTATTCACTCAAAAGCTCTTACAAGATTTTGAATCAAAACAGTAAAACCACGTGTAATCTAATCTGAAACCTGAAACCTTCTTTAGCAATAGAGTAAGATATTTTAAAGTTAATTTTACATTAATTTTAATTGATTGTTTTGACAACATGGGGCCTTAAAGAATGTCTTAGGGCATTGTGAATGGTTTGATGCCCGTAGCATATTAATCTTGAACTTGGTGCCATCTTGCCTTTATTTTTATTTTTTTAATAGCATTTTCCATCAGAAAGATCCAGAAGGCAGCATATACACACAGCCTGCAAAGCATATAAATAATTGTATTGCATAACCCATAACCCAAAAATTAAATGTAAATTCCTGGTAGAGAAGAGAGAGAGATAATACCAATCTACTTCCTGTATTTATTTATTTTTGCAAAGCTCAAAGGAAAAGAAGTTAGGTAAACCAATTCAAAGCCTAAGTATAATACTCATCCATGATCTATTTCAGATCATGAGATGGACAAAGATCAAAGCCATACACCTATTCCCCCCCCCCCCAAAAAAAATGGGCTGATAGCTACGTTGACTTGCTTCCTGTTGTCTAGAACCCCAGAATTATATATTCTGTAGCAATAAACATCTCTAGATAGTAATTTCTACCCAGATGGACCCAAGTTTGGGCTTCTGCAAGATCAGGAATAGCTCCCAGTTCTAAGGTCAGGATGGTGATTAAAAACTAAATAAATCACACGCATTCATAGCAAATAATTCTATGAGATGAGAAATCTGAGATCTTCTAGAATTGCTTATCCTTCTTCCCTGGCTAGATTGAGCTGATGGAAGTTGCTATCTATTTTGGCTCTAGATTGAACTTTAAATAAGGTTGCACTTCAGACTGAATTTTTAACTTTTTTTAGTGCCTTTGCCTGATTAAGTAATTAATGGGTATAAATGCATTTAAGACACTTTGGCTATACTGTCCTTTATGCCCATAACTTAAGAGATAGTGAAAGGATGAACTTCATATTGACCAGGATGGAGATATGGGAAAATCTAGTGCTGCTGCTGAAGATAATTCCTTTCAATATTTGAAATCCACAGTCTTCCCCTACAGCCAAATCAGCCACCAGGATATATTCAGTTTATCATGCAAATTTGTGATAGTTCAATAACCTTAGCTTCCAGTGAATTTTGATACTGACCAAATCAGCTCATTTGTGACACCTATCAGAATATGTTGCCATAAAGAAGAGGAAGTCAAGCTATTTCCTAAAGCACCTGGAGGCAGGACAAGAAGCAACGGATGGAAACTAATCCAGGAGAGAAGCAACCTAGAACTAAGGAGAAATTTCCTGACAGTTAGAACAATTAACCAGTGGAACAACCTGCCTCCAGAAGCGGTGAATGCTCCAACACTGGAAGTTTTTTAGAAGAGACTGGACAGCCATTTGTCTGAAATGGTATAGCGTTTCCTGCCTGAGCAGAGGGTTGGACTAGATGACCTCCAAGGTCCCCTCCAACTTTACTATTATTATTATTATTAAAAATAATATACATTTTCACAGAAAAGATCTTACATTTAAATGCCCCATTTCTTTCCCTTTCTGATTATTCTGCTGAGCATGCATTGCTTACTCAGCAGATAGCTGACTTCTGCTGCACTTACCAAAGAATAACAACCTTGAAGAATTAGTGCTCCCTGAAAATGGATTTGAAAATTGGATTTGTTTTTGTTTAGGCTGGAAAGGGAGCAGTTGCAGCACTCTTTGTGAGCCAACTCTGTTATGACTTGTCTGTGTTTAAATGAAAGAGTTTTGGTTGCTTCATCTTGAAAATATATCTTCTCCACTTGTGAAGCAAAGTCTATTGCAATAGCATGCTGATACTGAAAAAAAAAGAACACATTCCATTCTTACTACCTTTTTTAATACTTTCTTATTGACAAACATCTCCTGGGGCTGACCCAGGTAAAAGTTCAGATTTTATACCTTCTTTGAACAGGGGAGAAAAATATCCATGTACCTACACCATCACAAGTCAGTGTTAAGACCCAATAACCAACTTCTATCTACAGTGTTTTCCAAATATAAATAAACACTAATTATGCTCACATATATAGGTTTGTCACGCAGCACAAAAATCCATGTATGGATTTCAAGATGTTCTGGTGATGGCATGACAAACATGACAAAATTTGTGCAGGCTGATTAGTTCAATGGAAGAATGGTCCCTGAAGCTTTAAAGCATGCATCCTGAATTTTATTTTGCAGCTAGGACATCAATGGAACAGAAGAATACATTGTTTGATAGGCTTTTCTAAGGTTCATCAAGCCAAGAATTTTGTTCTGAAGCATGATGTAATTGAACAAAGCTGTTATATACAGGTAGCCCTTGACTTACAGGTAGCCCTTGATTGTTATTCATTTAGTGACCATTCAAAGTTACAACAGCACTGGGAAAGAAAGTGATTTATGACCATTTTTCATTCTTATGGTCTTTACAGATTTCCTGTAACCAAAATTCAGACATTTGGCACTGGTTCATATTTATAATAGTTGCAGTGTCCCAGAATCACATGATCACATTTGTGATCTTCTGACAAGCAAAGTCAATGGAAAAGCCAGATTCACTTAACAACTATATTACTATATTAACAACTACAGTGATTCACTTAACAACTGTGGCAAGAAAAGTTGTAAAATGGAGCAAAACTCACTTAACAACTGCCTCGCTTAGGAACATAAATTTTGGACTCAATCATAGTTGTAACTTAGGGATTACCCGTATCAATGCAGACCATCCCATCAGAAGCTGCACTATGACGCACCTCTAAAATTTACTTGGGGCCTTTGGCTAGTCTAAGAGAAAAGTTCTTCAAAGCAAGCCAATAGACTGATTCTGAAATATTGATATTCTCCACTATTGCATATTGTTTTTTCCTAACCCAATGTCTGAGACAACATCTGGGCTTTGGGTGGCATGCTAAAGACTGGAGAGTAATTGGTGGGGGACAAACTTGAATTCATTTCCTTTACTTTAACGTCTAATTAAAATTAAAGATAGCTAATATGATTACGCTTTCTTTCATAATGTTCCCATTCCATCATATTAAAAATTGCAATCTATGTCTACATAAAAGAAGCAAGTCATTGCATCACTTGGCTGCACTATCATTTGATGACATGCTGTAATATACCTCTAGGTAATTTCATCCTATTTCTCTTTGATTGACTTTTGTTATCTTAAAGAACAATGTACAACATATTCTGCTGATACGAAGACCACCTTGTGGATTTTTTAAAATCGCCCATTAGCAAAAGATTCTGAATGGACATTATTTTGACAGTCTTTCCCCCCACCCCCCAAACTGGGGGACTTATAGACATTTGCCTCTGTTTTTCAGAGAACCCACAACTCAGTTTAATAGAATCTAGCTATTGTAACCTAGGAGAGTCTTCCTGATTTCATTTAATAGCACAAAATGGTATATCTAGTGGTGGGGAATATATGCGGCTGAGGGTTGAATAGTTGGAATCTTGGTGTTCTTTGAACTTCATTGTTTTTCTGCAAACTTATAATTACCGGACTAACTAACATCATCAGTTCATGGAAGAATGAAGTTTTCTGGTTGTTTGTCTGGTTGTTTATAAACTGGTATAGTTGTTTATGAACTGGTTGTTTATAAGATAAATTGGATTTTGTTCTAAGTTCAACCATTTTCCTCAGCCATCTCCCCCCACACACACTTTTTTTAGTCTGTGAAGAGTGCCTGGCAATTCAAAAGCTTGAAGCCATTTTATAAAACCACCGTTAGCTTATTAAAACATTGCCTCTGTGGATTTCAGATTCTTTTTGGCATGATCAGTACTATTACTATTGCTTTTTAGGCTGATATGAAACCTGTGAATTAGAGATCAACCTCTTAGAGCTACTGTCCAGAGAATGCCCTGGCAAAAATAAATGGTTATTACACTGAGTTAATTTTATAGAATAAATATGGCTTTGCAGTGTATCCAATATAACTCGGAAATCTTCAAAGCCAATGTTTAGTTTTCCAAGGTTATGAAAAGCAAAGATCAATTTCTTTGGCTATTTGTCTTCTAAATAAATCAGGCAGAGAAGGAAAAGGTCTCCAGTATTTTTGCCATAGCCAAAGGAGATTGAACTTAAGAACCTGGGTGTTGTCATCTCTGCCTTTCTATCACAGCTGGTGATGATGGTAGTAAATGATCTGTCACAAAGGTGGGAAAAAATAACCATAGTTTTAGTACTGTGCGGGTTAAAGACATCAACATCTTAAACTTTACCTGGAAGAATGCAATTTTCTCCCTCAGTAACCATTTGTACCTCAAAGCATAAAGAAAATAAACTGTATCCCTTAAAACCTTTCTTCTATTCCCTCACCTCCACGAGAAAATGGGAAAGTGTCATACTATTTACACAAGTTGCCTCACAGGTGTCAACGAAAAGAACCAAAGGTCAAAAACCTGGGGAGACTATTGATGAAGCTTCACTTAGAGAGAAACAACTTCCCCATGCCAGTAAACTATGAGGATAAAGGTCACAGCCACCTGGAGACTTCAAGTGAAGGGTGACAGTTTAGGAGAATTGTCAAATCAGCCAAGAGAGGCAAATGAGAAAGATGAATGAAAAAATTCACAATGCCATCATTGGGACCACCAAATGACACTTGTCCTACATCAAACACAGGGTTGACTTTTGATTTCTGACAGGCAGTCAGGAAGAGAGGAATGACTGAACTTCTGCAATAGCATCAGAACATGAGCTATTTGAGTGCGATTGACAGAAAAGTTAATAAAATACACAACATAGAAAACAAGGTTCAGTAACTATGAATTTATTTTTAATGGGATTTTTTTAGTGTACATTATGTACATAGGTCATGCTAGGTTTGGAATCTATAGTATCTTCTTGATATCTCTACTAGTTCTGCCTCTTTCCCTTCCCTTCCTGGTCTCACATTATAATATTATCTGAAGGAGTCTTTCAATACAGCTTTAAGCCTGAAACATTTCTTGTTCATGAATTTTTATTAAAAGGGATCTGACCTCAGCTGTGAAGAATTTATTTTGAAAATGAAGATTCAATACGTGGATAAAAATGCGAAATGCAGTCTGAACATCTGGTTAACTGTGCAATGAACTATAATTATAATAATACCAATAGGCACCTGTCATATAACACCCCAGACTTCACAATTGTTGATAATAAAGAGAAAAAGTGTGGATAGTGGACTTAGCAGTACCTGGAGAAAGTGAAATAGAAGAAAAAGAACTGGAGAAAAATCACAAAATAGAAATAGAAAGAGAACAACTGTGGCAAAAGAAAACAAGGGTAATATTAATAGTGATAGATGCCTTGAATGCAATCCCAAAGCAACGGGAGCACCGCTTGAACACCATCAGCATTGGCAAAATCACTATCAGTCAATTGCAAAAGGTAGCTTTACTTAGAACAGCCTGTGATGATACCTTTAACACTATCAAACAGCATCTACGTATCTTAGGTCCTTGGAAAATGCTTGATAGGTGGATAGAAATATCAGATCCAGTCTAAATATCTGGCAGATTGTGCGATTATATCATAATAATAATAATAGGCTCACATTGAGAACATCAAGGGCCTGTATCCCATTGCTGCTTCAGCGAACTCCCAAATTATGGATGTTGGTCTTTCAATAATAAAACTGTTTTTCATATGTCAGTTTCCCTTAACTGTCGTGAAGCTAGGAGGCTTAATTGGAAAATGACTGCTTTGCTACCTGTATTTCTGCACTTACTGTTTTCATCTGTGAACATATATAAAACTAAATTCATCCCAGAGGAAACTCTATGGATTTCTGTGATGAATTTGGCTCATTTTGTTCTATTAAATTGTCATTACATAAAATTATATACCAGCATAATGCACCTTGGGAAAATAAAATGCTTAATCATCTCAGAACTCAATTCTCATTATTGTTTCTTAGGCAGCTTCAGCATTATATTATCATTGAATTTTAAATTTTGCCACAAGTAGTAAAAAATAACCAAATCAGGAGGGACCCTACAATTCAAAAGTAACCATAAAATGAGACTTCAGAGTTTTGTTTAAAACAGAAAAGGAAATGGAAGTGGAAGAAGAGAAAAAGGAGAAAGTGCTTCTGTAGAAGGCTATGATGGATGTTTTCATGCTTTCTCTAATTTGAGGTATAAGTCTTTGAATTTTTCAGCTTGGCCATTGAGGTATATTCAATGATATATGCAATGATATTCAATACTCAATTCCTGACCCCAAATACATTGCCTCATCTCACATGATCAAACTTAGAGGAAATGCTGCTTATCATGATGGTCTGACTGATGGTATCTAGGAAGGGGGTCCTTCTGAGCTGCTGCCCTGACATTTTGGAACATCTTATCCCCAGAGATAAGACAATGACCCATTCTTATGGTTTTCCAGAAGTGTGTTAACATCTAGCTTTGCCAATTAGCACGGAGATCTATGAATGTGATGCAGTCCCTGGGATAGTTGGTGGCTTGAGGTCACTCCTACTGCCTTGTTAATCTTTTACTCTTCTGAATTTTTTACCTGAAAGTTTTAACTTGTTCTTAATTCTGTTTTTATTCTGTGCTTTTATTTGTCTGTTTATATGGTTTTGTTATGAGATTGTAAAAGTTACTTAGGGTGAGGAGGAAATTTAATAAATAAATATTCAATTGAACGGAGCATTTCCAAAGCACTGAGTGTCAGGCCTGTCTCAGCTTGGATGTTTAGGAAAGAAAGATCCTCAACTCCTTTTGCAGTGAAAGGTTTACTTTTACTAAAGCCAAGTGATTACAGCATAGTAAAAGCCAGATCTGAGGACACTTGTGTAAAATTGTTGCTTTTCCCTTCTCCCAGGCCTTCCCTCCTGATCATCTGTTGTTTTGGTAATGGTTCTAAAGTTTGGCACCTCTTGGTAGGCATTCATATTCTATTCCCATGCCTATGTCCTTGGATCATTCAACTGTTGGCACCTCTGGTTTCTGTCATCCCTCCTCTCTGCATCTCTCCTTCCTCTTTCCCTCATACTTTATGGCAGACTGCCATCAAAGCGAAGTAGGCTGATATGATGAAGTGGCAGATCTGATACTTGAGTTCATTGTATTTGCCCTTTAGAACCAAATGAGAAAGATCAGTCTTAGTTTACCGACATAGAATTCTAACAGAATTCTTGAGGCATTTATTATTTGGAAGCAAGACTCATAGAGGAAGCAATTTTCTTCTTATGGTTGAAATAGAAGAACAGCAGACTGACACCCATTGTCTTCAGACATTTGCAGAATCATCCATAAACACCATTATACTTAACACCACATTTGACTCTAGCATGCTCAGCCATATCAACTTTCTTCCTTTACTAGCATTTTTTTTAATTCAGTCCAAAATGGATTTGTAAGAACTGTATTGGCTTTATTTGAGCAATCCAACAACTGTATCTATAGAGACAATGCTTAGCATCCATTATCTCCCCTTCCTCCAAGGCTTCTGTTAAACTAATATGAGTATTTTAAGAAGGAAGATTTGAAATAAATGGAAAATAGCTAGAAGCATCTGACTGACGTCGTTATGAAATCTCCCTGGTCAACGATATTGCTATTTCACCAGACAATTCCATATCATATTATTTTGAAGAGTATCATTACTCATTATTCTCTAGGACATTGACTTAGCTTAGTTTTATTCAGATTTGTATGGTCAGATTTAGACATACACATGAACCCATATCTTTTCCAAGATGCCAGTGGTTTCACATCTGCACAGTTCTGATTTTAACTTGCCAGTTCTTTTCTGACTTTATGGGAGTTCTGCCAGCAAATGCTATAGAATTAACTCACCAACCTTTCCTAGTGGAACACCTGGGGTCTTTCATATTTAAATAACACTCTTTAGCTTACAGAAAGGAAATGGGGCATCTTAGATTCACAAAAGCAAGTGATAAAAATGTCTTGATGTTTCATTTCCACCAATGTCCAATATTGCTATCAGCAGTCTCCTAAAAGCTTCTGCCTGAAATTTATGGTGTATCTTCAAAAGAGTTATGTTCTCCCTCTAGCACCATTCTTTTATTCATTACTAGTGGTCTTTTTTTTTATTAAGAGCACAAGGAACAGTGATTAGAAATAAGGAGATGGTAACTCCAACAACCATTTCCCAACCCCAGTTGGAAAATATCACTCTTGCAGTAAAAACCTGAACTGCAATTCACTTTTCTCTAATTTTGCTTTAGCATTTATTTACCCCCTGTGTTTCTCTACAAAGGGAAACCTGAATGGAGAACATTGTCAACATTTCACAATGGAAAAGCAGTAGTGTTATTGGCATGAATTCCATCAGGAATGGTTAAAAAAAGCCCGCTAATCAGGCTAGCCTTTGCTTTGACTTGTCTCAACATAGGAACCCCATGGGAATTGTGATAGCAACTTCCAAATAACCAGACTTTTTTAAAAATCCAAACATAACAGAATAATGGCGCTGGAAGGAACCTTGGAGGTCTTCTAGTTTCTGCTCAGGGAGAAAACCCTATATGATTTCAGACAGGTGGCTGTTCAGTCTCTTCTTAAAAACTTCCATTGTTGGAGCCCCCACAGTTTCTGGGGGTAAGTCATTCCACTGATTAATTGTTATACTGTAACTGTCAGGAAATTTCTCCTTAATTCTAGGTTGTTTCTCTCTTTGATTAGTTTATATTCATTGCTTCTTGTCCTCTCTTCAGGTGCTTTGGAGAATAGCTTGATTCCCTCTTCTTTGTAGCATCCCCTTAAATATTAGAACACTGCTATCATGTCACCCCTAGTCCTTCTCTTCATTAAACTAAATATACCCAATTCCTGCGACTGTTCTTCATATGTTTTAGCCTCCAGTCCCCTATTTGTTGCTCTTCTCTTTCTAGAGTGCCAACATTTTTTTTATATTGTGGTGACCAAACTGGTTGCAGAGTTCCAAGTGTGGTCTTAACAAGGCATTATAAATGGTATTAATGCTTCATGTGATCTTGATTCTATTCCTCTGTTAATACAGCCTAGGATTTTGTTGGCTTTTTTGGCAACTGCAGCACACTGGTATTCCACACATATCTGGAGGGCTTCCATAAGAGCAGAAACAGGAGACTTGGCTTGAAGTTAACCATCTGCAGTTAGAATCTGTGCAATAGTCTGAACAGGTATGCAATTGTCTTAATCACAGCATTTCCCACTAGTGAGAGATGGACACTATACTTCTTTTCTTCAAATAATTTTAATCATTTCTCAATGTGTAGCAATACCAGTACATGAGCACATACAAATGACATATAAACATGTCCCTTCTTTTTTTTTAATGCATTTGCTTGGAGGTTGATGTAGCTACTTTCAGTGAATGCCAGGTTGTTGTTGTTTGGAAGCAATAATGCAAATTTCTGTAATTTTCATGTTTTAAGTGCCAACCCTCTTTGAAAACTGTTCTAAGACTTTGCATCAGAAAAAGGTTTTTTTCTGAGGCACCAAAACTTTATTGGAGGACTGGATTTTGCTCTGTTATGACATGATTAGGTCACTGACATAAGTGATTGATAACACAAGGGCAAAGGGACATCATTTGAGTGGCCTAAAAGCATTATCTCTGAACCAGCCATAATGTCTTTCTAACATTCAGCATTGTTCTCCGTAAAGAGGTTTCTTATATTTTGCAATGGTTTGAAAATCACTCACTCTAGTACTGAGCAAAACAAACCCCCCCCCCCCAAAAAAAAACCACCACTCTTTATTTTGACCCAGGGCACAAGGAAAGGCAGGTTAATCTTAATGTTAAAAAAAAATAAGATAAAATCCAGACTGTAACTATTCAGTTTACACATTGATAGCACACATTAAATCCATTATTGATCAGAGTAATCAAACCATTATGTTTACTTGTAAGGCAAGTCTTGAAAAAAATATCAAATCTCATATCAATGTCAAAGTTATCAACAGGCAGAGCAAAGTGTGAAAACAGATAGGAGAGGAAGGGGGAAGCAAAAAAGAGAGGAGACATGTTTTCACCCAGTTTTAACTGAAAAGCCAGACTGGAAGCTGAAATTGTGCAATACACACAGCAGAGATATTAGCTGTGTCAAGAAAAAAATATGTGAACAAATATCCTCCAGTATGCCTTCTGCAAGTCATAGGAGCCCAATATAGGTTTTATCCAATGACTTTATCTGTTAGTAAGGAAATTCTCTTTAAGGGAAGGGCAAGAACATTTTATGTTCTGATTTATTCGGTTCCTGAATGATGCATACCTGACTTTCTTGGCTACCCATTCCATTTTCTTAAAGTTCCTTGTACAGAAACCTAACTCTTGTTAAGTTAGTAACATAGTTGCTAAGTGCATCTGTCTTCCCCATTGACTTTGCTTATCAGAAGTTTGCAAAAAATAATCACATGATCCCAGGACACTGCAGCTATCATAAATATATGCCAGTTGTCAAGAGTCCAAATTTTGATCACATGACCATGTTGCAACTTTGTTGGTGTTATAACTTTGAATGGCCACTAAATGAGTGCTTGTAAATCAAGGACTACCTGTAGACAAGAACAGTTGATCCTAAGGACTGAGTGGTTAATAGCTTGGCAAGAAAGCTTGGTTTGGATATTCTGGGGACATAACAAAGCAACCTCTTTGTCTTTATGAATTACAGGATTTTATTAGGAAAGAACATGTTTTTTTTAACCTTGAGGTAACACAGAGACACATATACAGAGTGATGTAATGAGAAAATCTACTTGTGGGGCAATAGGAAAATCTGCTGATAAATGGATTATTTAATAATATGTCTCATGAAAAGATACCTTCCTTTTCCTAAATTTTAAGCATAGCTTACATTGAACTGAGAAACTCACTGCAATGACTATAATTTAGATATCAGCCTGATTAAGAGATTATGTTTAAACCCAATAAAAACTTTTAAAAAAGAGATTATGTTTAAAATATTTTAGAGGACAGGCAGACTTACACAAGATTTAATTGCAAAATTAGCTTTAGATCATTCTTCTCCAATTTGGTCTTCTCTAGATATTTTGTTTTACAGTGCCCCTATGCTTTGATCTGGGGAAATTATGGGCACTGTAGTAAAAATGTGCAAATCAATCTGAACATAGTTTCTGATGGTATTACACCATTTCACTTATTACTAAGATCTTTAAAAAATTAGAAAATGTCTATATGCAATATATACTTCTACAATTTTCTCATATATAGTTTTACTAATATAATATTCTGTGTTCTTTATATTTACCTGTCTGAGAAAAGAACTAAAATGTTAGCAATGAAGTCTACTTTTGAGATACCATTTTTGGAAGGAAATGTTACTCCTAAAATGTGAAGTGAAATGTTATTTACATACCAATAGCCCAGTCAAGGAATTTTGAGATCACTTGATTTCAAGAGCTTCATTAGATCATTCTGTTTCCAGGTCATTTGCTGTAAGTAATAGACAATATGATCCATGGTGATATGAAGTTACATATTATAACAGAACTGGAGAACTAAAGGTATGGCTTCTCTTTTGCATGGCATTTCCACATTTTCTATATGATCTAGCTTGGCTCTTAATCACATCATAAGGTTTGGGATCTGCATAGAATCTCAAGCAAGATTCAACTTGCAGCCTTCTTGGGCCCTCATAAAATGTAAACACATAAAATCTCTCCCATTCTACCTGATAAATTTGGCTAATCTTCATTTGGGTTGCCTCACAGAAGAAGGATTATTTCAAGTTGACTCTCTGAGTCATCTTAAATATATGTGGAGAGATGTTCTGGGTATTCCTTTCACAGATAAGAAATCCATGAAGCATAGCTGAGGAAAATGGCACTGGGTTATCTGGCTGCACTTAATCTAAATGCTTATTCTTGCATACTTGTCCTGGTATGCAAAAACAAATTGTAAAATGCTGAAGTGCTTTCCTCATTGCACGTACAACAGGAATGTCTCAATGCATAGGCTGAAAGCCAGCACATTGCATCCTTTTGACCTGTCACAACAAAAGTATTTATGATTGACCACAGTGTATATATTAACTGAGACACTTCTCTCTTTTTCAGAATTTACCCCTGCCATTCCCTGAGTGCGCTGCTCCAAGTGAAATCCAGCCATTTCAACTGTGGCCGATTAGTCCTAGCTAATGGCTATTTCAACTAACTGACCCTTATGAGCCTTTCAGTTTTCAAGGGTTATGGCCTTAAACTTTAAAAATTTAAGCTCTTCCAAAGAGCTTCTCTATTTTTAGCTTTGGAATGAGAAGGAAGGAGAAAATATATAGCTTACAGTACTTCTCCAATCAACTCTCCCAAAGAATGTCTTCTCCTGATGTAATTTCCCAGGTCCTTTTTGTCAATTTTGAAGATTCTCCACCAAGGGTAGAAAATCAGGTGACTTAAGGGAATCAATTTATGGAATGTTCTCTCCAGACTTCCTTGGACATCAATAATGACCAACAAGCAAGTTCTGGAGTGCATAACACCAGACATGTCACTGAAAGGGAAAATCACAAAACTCCATCTCACTTATTTTGGCTATGTCATACAAGGGAATTCACAGAGGAAAGCAATTATGTTGGGAAATCAATTAAGTTAGTGGTAAAAGGAAACCAAAGAATACAGTGGTTAGACCCCATCAAAGGTGAGACCAGCCAGAGCATAGAACAACTCAAAGAAGCAGTGCAAAATTGGGAGATGTGGAGAGACCTGGCCCTTAAAATCGCTAAGAGTTGGACTCAACTGAATAGACAACATTATCATCACCATCCCTTCAAACTAGGAAACTCTGCCTGGGACTCATGCAGGTAGGCCTCAATTTTCAACAGTTTGTTTAGTGACAGTTCAAAATTACAATGGTACTGGAAAAAAGTGGCTTATGACTATTTTTCACACTTACGACTTTTGCAGCATCCCCATGGTCAATTTACATTCATATTTATGACAGTTGCAGTGTCATGTGATCATTTCTGACAAACTCAATGGGGAAGCCAGATTCACTTGAACAACTGTGTTACTAGCTTAACAAATACAGTGATTCACTTAACAAATGTGGCCAGAAAAGTCATAAAATGGGGCAAAACCCACTGAACAAATTTCTCACTTAGCAACATAAACTTTGGGCTCTGTGGTCGTAGGTCGAGGACTATCTATATTATGTTTATTCACTGCCAAAGACATTTCTCTCCTACTGAGGCATTTCCATTTTGTCCTAGGTGTGATTAAATGTTTCTTGGACTATTTGTTAATTGTGTTTTGCTATTTGGTCTTTTTACCTTTTAATGATTTTAGAAATATTTAATGATCTAATACTTTTCTCCTTCATCCATAGAATTTCAGATACTGGGCAAATGGCAAAGACAACAGTGCTACAAGATCAGGAAGCAGAAAAGCAATGGCCATTATTAGTACTTGGCCCAGGCTAAAGAATTCAGAATGTTCTCTTGCTTCTGCTCATTCAAGGCTTTTCACATACTTAAGTAACATACTGAGTTATAGAGTTCAATCTTATGCATGTTGAGTCATCAGTGGGAATTATTTGGGGATGTATAGAAAGGATAAGAAGCCTTTAGAGGACCAAGGGTCAAACTTTTCTTTTCAGTCTCAGAGGACCCACAAAAAATATGGCAGTGATGCCTGAAGGACATAGGTTATATTGTTCATCTCTTTGTGTGTGTGTGTGTGTGTGTGTGTGTGTGTGTCTTTGTATTTGGGGAATAGGAACTCAGTAAAATATGTATATTAATCCTGGGGTAGGGGGAAAAATATGCAAAACATTGCTACAATCTTGTATTAGGAGGTAGATTATAAAAATGAGAGTGAGTTTGTATGCAGTCTATGTGTCGCCAATCATAGGGTTACAGCCTAAATGTTCCTGTTCTTATCCAGTCTTCTAAAGTCAGCCTCCCATTGCTTGGTATGCTCCAGATGTGATAGACTTCAATCTTCTTTGAACTGAAATCCATCACATAACTCGCTTATAGCCTCCCTATTAAAGAAATTAAGCATTAGAAATTATGCTATTCTAATCAGGGATGTGGGAGTGGTCTAATACATTCAGAACAGGCTGGAAAAGTCTGGCCTAGACATAAACCAACCCAACCCAATGAAATGTAGAAAGGGATACTGACTGATCCATTGAAAGCAAGTAGTCCTCCATTTATAATCACTAATAGGATCAGAATTTTAATCGCTAAATGACACAGTTGTAAAGCAAGACATCATGTGACTGGATCAAATTTTACAATCATTTTTACCATGGTCATTAAAAGAATCTCTGCAACTGTTAAGGGAAGCATGGGGTCATTAAGCAAGTCCAGCTTCCTAAATTGACTTTGTTGGACGGTGGTTGGGAAGAATGCAAACCGTGCTCTTGTGATGCAAGACATTATAACTATGGTAAAGGCAAGTCTGGATTGTGATCACATGACTTTGGAGATTGTGCAACAGTCATAAGTCCCTTTTTCCAAGGTTGTCGTACCTTGAAACCATCATTAAACAAACAGCCATTAAGTTAAGGATTACTTTTATCAAGTTGTTATCCATTATTAGCGACCTCATAAATAGATTTTCTCCATGATGATTTATCCGTAACCTGGTCCTCCATTTTTTCCATTGGTGCACTCATTACCCCGTAATCACCTTGCACTGGTTGGCCTCTTCTTCTCTTTCCTTCTGTCTTTCCCAGAAAGCTGGGTCTTTGCGTACAGGTAGTCCTTTGACATATCATTTGTTTAGAGACTGTTCAAAATTACAACAGCACTCAAAAAAAGGTGACTTAGGGCAGGTTTTCGTCCTCACAACCATTAGAGCATCCCCATGGTTAAGAGATCCATATTTGGGTACTGGGCAACTGACATGTATTTATGACACAGGCATTATCCCGGGTTCATGTGATCACCATTTGTAACTATCCCAGTTCATTTCTGACAAGCAAATTCAATGGGAGAAGCCAGATTCATTTAATAACCATATGATTTACCTAATCACTGGATCAGTTCACTTAACAACTGTGGCAAAAAAAATCATAAAATGGGGCAAACTCACTTAACAATTGCTTTGCTTAGCAAAGGAAATTTTGGGCTCAACTATAGTCATAAGTCAAGGACTACCCGCCACGTGCTTTGAAGCATGATAATTTGAGTATCAGGTGAGAATTCTGAGCTGATTTATTTGATGATCCTTTGGTTTCATTTCTTGGCTGTCCATGATATTCTCAGGAGACTTTTCCAATATCAAAGATCAAAAGATCTGAAATTTATATCCCCAGTGACATCAGGATTAGCAGACTTAAATAAAAATCAAAGACCCTTTGATTAAAGCACAGTGCCTTGTTATTATTGTTATTATTCTTTGGGCACTGGACCACATCCTTCTTCACCTACTTCTAATTTAGCATGATAATCCTTCAGATAACAATAAAGAATAATATTTGTAGCTCAGTATTGAAATGAGGGGTCTTTGAGTTTCATTACCCAAACTAGGTGACATCATCAGTGCTAGCACGGGGGTAATGAAATGTCTGCAAGAAAACATCCAAGCTCAGAGAGAAACAAGGAGCTCTCCTTCAAGTAAATTTTAGTATTTGTATTATGCATGTGTGTGTTTGTGTTTGTATGTGTGTGTGTGAGTGACTGACTATTTGCATTTTTTTTTGTCCTCTCCTATGATAATCATTATGAGAAAAGGCAGAGGAAAAAGGAAAAGGAAACACCACTGCATTTAGATTCACCTATTGTTCCCAACCTCCTATTATGGGAAAACAGAGTGCTGGGAAAACAATTTTCTATTCTTGTCTTTAAAAAAGAAATTGGCTGTTTGGCTTTTCTCAGTAAGGCCATTTCATGAACATTTTTACACATTTGTCAACCTTGCTGTGAGTATTGAAATCATATACAGGGTAAGTGACCCAAATGGAACTACCATTGACTTTTCAGCTAGTACCAGATTTTGAGAGCCATTTGAACGTCCAAAATTTACAAATACAATTAGAAATCAGCTGGAAGGGACTTTGGAGATCTTCTAGTCCAACCCCCCACTTAAGAAAGAAAACCTATAACATTTCAGACAAGTGGCTATCTAGTGTTTTCTTAAAAACCTTCAATGATGAAGAATCTACAAATTTTGGAGGCAAGTTGTCCCATTGGTTAATTGTTCTCACTCTTAGGAAGTTTCTCCTTGATTCCAGAAGTTTCTCCTTTATTGCTTCTCTCCTTGATTAATTTCCATCTTGCCTTCTGGTACACTGGAAAATAAGTTGACCCCCTCTTCTTTGAGCAGCCCTTCATATTTCCTGGAATAATACTATTCAAGGGTGCTGTGGGAAATTAAAATGGCAGCTCATGGCTTATTGCGGTTTGAATCACTGTTGTCATTGTTATCTATTCTTGCCACTAATTAAATGTAATTGGGGATAAGCTACTAATATAGGAAAGGTGCCACCACAGGGCATTTTGCCAAATGCTCTACTAACCTAGAGCCAGCCCTGCAAAAACTGTACAGAAATAGAAAGAGCTTGGAGATTCTGAAGTAGTTTTCAGTCTCCTTGACTTTTTCCCTTCAGTAAGCAAACAACACAAAAATGTTCATTGCTTCTGCTCCTTCATCAGCCAGCTGTACCAAGGGGACTCAGAGAAAAGGCATTTTCTCTTTACAGGCTGTCTAATCTGAAAGTAAACACAAGGATTTGAGCCAAGAATGAAAAAAAAGACTTATTTAAACAGTAAACAGCGCCTGCAAGAGCTATGTGTTTAATAGAACAGCAAACAGCAACCCCAGCAGTGAAGGGCACTTACTGTCCTGTAGTAGCCTTGTGCTTCTCACAGAGACCCTTGATATGAGGAAAACCACCACTAATAAACATCAGCTCCTCAATAAAGGAGTTTTGCTGCCTATCCTGCTTAGAAAGTCATTCATCTCTAACCTGGCAACTTTGGGCCCGCCCAGCAGCACCAGGGTTCTTGACAGCAGTGTGGCATTCTTCTCTTCTCCTTTCTCCTCAGGATTTTAAAAAAAGAAAAACCATTTTAAAAAAACCAAAAGTTCCAGCTGAAAAGACACAAAAAAAGACCCAGAGTGGAAAATCTGCCCTTGGAGAATTCATAGCTCTGTGTGTGTACTTACGTGTGCAGAGACAGGCAGAGGTAGACAGAGACAGAGAGTGCAGATGTACTTTAAGCATGTTTTAACCCATATCACAAAACACTAACCAGAATTCCAGATGGCTTTCATTCCATCTGCAGGCTCTGGTGTATAAGCAGAATCCATGAGTGATACAAAGCAGGTCCTCAGTAATCAAATTAGAATTAGAGAAGCTGAGGGCAGCTTTGGCACCAAATCTCACCCAGTGAGTTTTTGTGAAAACCTGTAAAACTCACAAGCACAGGGGAGCTGCAAAGAAGTTTATGACCTTTAAACCAATCTTGCCTTTTTCCATCCACTTATCAATATAGGCCTTTATCAAATTCCTTTCATGAGAATTTACATTATAGATTTGATGCAGTGGACACGATCCATTTATGTGATAGTAAAATAAAATCAATGAGTCCTTAAATACACCAAAGCTCTTGGCTTTTTGTCTATGTGTTTGTGTTGTATGTGTGTGTGTGTGTGTGTGTGTGTGTTTGTATGTGTGCAGTATATTTGGAAAAAAACTAGAAAAAACCTTTTAAGGAGTCTCTTCTGTGTCTGCCAAATGCATGGTGGCTATAGGCAACTGACACCAAAATACATATCTTTTTTTTTTTATGGTCTTGTACTTATCAGCCTTGACAGGAAAATACATAGCACAACCACTATATATAGTTTGCAGTTATAGGAAATAAACAAATTGTGCTTGGAATACTCTAACCATAAAATGTTTTAAGATAACTATGTGTCCTGCCATCCAAGGGGAACTAGGAGGAGCATTTTTCAAATGTGTGGGCATACATGTGTGGACACTGGGAGAGGCTTGGTTAAAAAAAAAATCCTTTTTGATGTAAAGTCTCAATTTACTCAATATCTGAGGTCATGGGAGCAGGCCAGAAGATATTTGTATATTTTGTAGCCCCATTATCTCATCTTAATTATACTTCATCTACTTTGTTCTCAGCTTTGGAAACTGTCAGGGCTTTAGATTTAAGCAGTGGCTGTTGTCTTTTAAGAACAGTGGTACCTTGGAATTTGAATGCTTCAAAACTTGTCAAATTTGGTACTTGAGCATTTCGATGTGAAAATATTGTCCCAATACTCATCATTTGTTTAGTATTTGATATGCTGCAAAAAGTACACGGGGGATAGCTGCTGAGGGTAAACACAAAGTTGGCCATGCTGAGAAAATTGGAAAAAGGACAAATAGGAAATTCTTCCTGGCCAAAATAAAAGATCATGTTATAAGTTACATCGTTTGCTTGGTACTCATCTTTTTTAATACTTGTCACCAGAACCAATTAAGGATGATCCCAAAGTGCCACTGTACAATGAAATCTGGGTCTTTTAAGATTCTGGAGAATTGAAAGAGGCAGAATGTTCCTCTGAGCCCCACCCATCCATTAGATACATCCTCTGTTGATGTGAATTCTTCCATTCACTTCCCCAGTATTTTTCATCCATTGAACTCAATAACTGGAAATTTGAAATCAGGATGTAAGCTCCGACATTCCATTTTAAACTGCGTGAATTTTTAAAAAAGTATATTAATTCAGTTGATCCTGTCAAATAATGAATTGTATTTCAGATGGGCCTACTCTGTCAGCAATTCTCTTCTTTGGTACCCTTCTTTAAAAAGACCTTACATCATTTTTATCTCACCTAACTTAATTTTACTCACTTTTTCATCTTTTTCTTTGCCCTTGTCCCTTTCATATTCTTCATCTTCTCCCTGCCTCTCATTTCAAATGTACGTGTGCACTCATGCTCTCTCTCTCTCACACACACACACAATATATATATATATATATATATATATATATATATATATATATATATATATATATATATATATTTACCTTGAATGAACACCCTGTCAGCCCAGATATGGGAGAAAGAAATCTTCTTTCTTTTCTTTTTTCTTTTGCCTGTATCAGCTCAATCTAGAGCCATCCACAAGCAGCAGTCACTAACTGCGACATCATTTTTACAAATAATATATATATATATATATATATATATATATATATATATATATATATATATATATATATAATCTCCATTATTGAGTTTTTCTCTTTGTTTGAGACTTTTCCCTGGTATGCATAAGCTTTCTCTGCTTCACAAGAAATAGGTACAGCACTTTCTGCTTTCATGAATATTAAGAGACTCAAGCCAGGAGAAAAGGTCTCCCCCCCCCTCTCTCTTTTCTATCTCTTCCCTTTATGTCCTTTTTCCCCCTTATAATGTTTTACACCTTTGAGGGGGGGAAATATATGTCACACAAAAGCAAGCTGTTGAGAAAAGATCATGACAAATATTTGACTCAGTAAATAATTTTTGGTTCAGTTCAAAGGAAAAGTGCCATCATTTTGTTCATAGAAGAGACTCAGATGCCCTCCAGGAAGGACTGAATGGTCATGTGATGTTACAGTAGATCAGAAAAGACTTAAAATTAAACATTTTAAATCAATATGGAGTCTACAATTATTTTATTTTTTTCATCTACCATCTAGGTTTTGTCCTATTGGGTTCTTTAGACTAAATTAATGCTCTATGATATAATTTTTCACAAGGATGTAATGAAGAAAACATTATGATTATGAATTATTAGATATCCAACCACATTTGAAAAGCAATATACATCTAAAAAATATTTCCTGGTGTTGAAAGAAAAATCTTTATCAGAGTCCAGTCCAAGCCAGGAATAGACAAAATGGAGACTGTTTTAGAAAGAAGGTTGTAGTTTATTGAAGAGCAAAACCAGACTCTGGAAAAGCTGACCACATGTTGCTGGGAGTGGTGGGGTTTTATACCTTCTTGGGCTTTTGAGGTTCTTTCCTGTTCCTGTTTGAGGCTTTGTATTTCCTGTGTCATGTACTTTGATCTGAGTCTGAGTGTGTCCTTTTGGTATTGGTGGGTTAATCCTATTATGTCCTAAAAGTCATTAGAATTTGGGTGGGGTATGTAGATTTTAAGGGTCTTTGTCTTTCTAATCTCATCAGCTTCTAGCTTCCTGGCTCTAACCTTTCTGAACAGGATTAACACATCAGGATTTCTAAAAGCTGGCTTCTGCCTAGTTTCTGCTTGGGACTATTAAGAAAAACTGGGCTTGCTTTTCTGCCTTTAATATCCTTTGGGGAAATGTATTCTGCCTTTTTAATATCCTCCAAAATATTTCTTCCCACACCGAGAAAGACAAATAGGAAAGTTACCCCCTTCCTGCCTTGCTTATTGGATTCTGATATATCCACCCTTCAAGGCTGCCCCAGTGAAGGCCATCATCAGATCTGGAATACAGGAATGAATGTAGCTGTTCTCTACTTATGCATGCTGGCTGACAACTGCCAAAATTTTGATCACATGACTATGGCAATGCTTCTATGGTCTTAAGTGTGAAAAATGATCATGTCACTTTTTTCACTGCTATTGTGACTTTGAACTGTCACTAAACAAATGGTTATAAGTTGAGGACTACCTGTAGCTAGGTAAATGCCTTTATTGAAGAGAAATTAAATAGACAGATTTGCCTTTTGGAAAACACACAATCATATATTTGTAAAGGCAGGTGCAGGGGTGAATGTGCTCTAAGCACTGATGTTCTTTATGAACTATGATGATGAGTTGCAGAACATTCCAACGCAAATCCTGCCCTGTTGTGGTTGTGTCTTAATGTCAAATACAAGTACATAAATATGTTTGCATTGTGATTTCACAAAACATACACTTGCAGAGGCCTGCAACTCCTGTGTTTAAATCCTAGCTATTTTCTTTCCAGGATTTTTTTAAATAAATGGGAACGGGCATTTCTTTTACTGCCTTGAGATTTAGAGTCATAAGTTCAGGTTTTTTTTGTGTCAGCTAAGATCTGCTAATTCTATTTTGACAGCTTCAAGTCTTATAGCTAATATAATGACTTAGATCAGCCTTTCTCAAGATGATGCATTGGGCTAAATTCCTGAAATTAGGTTAATGCTTTCATTCTAAGCAAATAATGCACACCATTTTCTTACAAGATTGCAATAGGCTTATTTTAGACAGAAATAAATTGTATTTTCCCAGAAGCATTTTGCTATCCCTAAATTTAACATGCAGTTACACCTAGTCACTCCTTAACTATTTGCTTCATTGTGGGTTTTGCTTATTGCTTGTTTTTGCTTCCAAATAATTGCATTTGAAATGAAGACTCAAATCCAAAGAAAAACAAACATGATGTTTCTGGGCTTGGTGCTGTTTTCTGAACAAGCTATAAATAGCAGGGGGGGGGGGACATACACACACAAATATGTTAATTATGGGTTTTGTGGGAGAATACTGAAACAAAAGGACAAACAAACCTTAATGGCACCTGAACAGGCTAAAATAAAGAATTGACCCAGGTAGCTAAACTAAGCCTATCACAATACATTCAAATATATACCAGATAAAAGGTGCAAGTGATCAATTTCCATTTGGAATCTCATGTTCCTTTTACAGTAGTCCTTGATTTATGATCACAATTGGGACCAGAATATCCATTGTTAAGCAAGGCCTGAGTAATAAACAGTTGTTAACTGAGTTGCACTCAGTTTTGAAACTGAATCCAATTTTCTCCATTGACTTTGTTTGCTGGAAGATAGCAGGGAAGGTCGCAAATGGTGATCATATGATCTCAGATGCTGCAATTGTAAATACATGCTGGTTGCCAAGTGCCTGATTTTTTATCATGGAGATGTTCTAATGTTTGTAAGTGCAAGGACAGGTAGTAAATCCCTTTTTCAGTGCCATTGTAATTTGCTTCTCATGTTGCCTGCACAAATTGTGATGGGCAATTGGGGGCGCACAATGTTTCATAACCTTTATGATGTATTGATTAAGATATAATTATTGAAAGTCAATAGTATATTTGTTTCTTGCCCATTTGCTGATTCATAGGAAAGTCGCATAGGTTCAATTATTATTTTAGTAAATCATAAGGAGTTTAAGATCTTCTGCTATAGGCTAATTATTTGAAAGCTGGAAGACAATTTTTATTTAAAAGACAACTACTTGGCTGGTCAAGCTGATCATATATTTCTAGACATCTGTGTCCTAGAAGCCTAACAGTGTTAATCAACAAACTTCATCTATAGATAGATAGATAGATAGATAGATAGATAGATAGATAGATAGATAGATAGATAGATAGATAGATAGATAGATAGATAGATAGGCAGGTAGGCAGGCAGGTAGGTAGGTAGGTAGGTGGGTGGGTGGGTGGGTGGGTGGGTGGATGGATGGATGGATGGATGGATGAAGGATGATAGATAGACAGATAGATGATAAATGATTGATAGATAGATAGATGGTAGATAGATAGATGATAGATAGATAGACAGACATAAAGAAAGCTTGCTGCCTGCCTGCTTGCCTATCAGCTATCTACTATATCTATCTATCTATCTATCTATCTATCTATCTATCTATCTATCTATCTATCTATCTATCTATCTATCTGCATTTATATCTGTATATCTATCTAGCTATCTTTCTGTCTCTGTTTATCTAGCTAGCTGTTTTTCTGTCTGTTTATCTATGCAGCTATTTTTATGTGCATATGCATGTGCGTGTGTGTACATAATTTTATATAGAGTTAAAATTTGGCAAATTATTATATGCACAATAATATCTGAAAAGGGGTGGGAAGAAATGGTTGTTTGAACCATTTGCCACTTGCACAGAGCAAGTAAAATATATATTTTTGCCACTTGCCCCAAGGTTTATTTGTAGGCATATTTCTACATTGATCATTTCATTGCTAGATTTAATTGAGCCTGAATCATCAAAGTGGTGCCAGATCATGTTAGATCCCAGGTTCACTTTCCCAACAACTTGAAGAGAACACCATTCTTGGATATTAGCCAGTTCTCCTTTAGTTACCTCCCTTAAGAACACATCAATCAGCAAAGATTCAGCAAAACATTTGTGTGTGGGAGGGGATATCTTTATGTTTTAATTTCCCTCCCCTTATTTCCAGCCCATGAATGGAATGATTATAGAAAACTTTCTCTCAACCTTCCCCTGCCCATATTATAGCCAATAAAATATATTCAGTCCCTGAGAAGTCTTTGAGGGTTCCCTGTGCAGAAAGCATCTGGTGTCTTATGCATTAAATTCTTTTTTTTTACTATGTTGCAAAATAGTTTGGTCCTTCCAGCTTTCTATTTCTCTCTTTCTCTCTCTCTCTCTTGCAATTGATAGTATATTTGGCCTCATTAAATATTTTCACAGAAGACCAGAAGGAGATAGTTCCAGTCCATTATATGAGTGATGAACTGTTTTTAAAACATGGCCTAATTAAATAATTACTCTATAGACCACAACTATTCTGATCTGTCATGTAGCTAATGTGCAGTTTCCCAAAAATGAACTAATTAAAGTCATTTCTTCTGGCTGGGTACTAAGTACCTGGTTGGGAGTTTCAAAGTATCTTCCAAGCGGATGAGATTATTTGTAAGTAAACTATTTGATCTCTGGGTAAATAATGATCTGCGTCTTCTTTACATTTTTACACTGGTAATGCTGTATTGGTTTTAACTGGGAATTTTCTTGTTTACAAAATCTGTACCTATGGGGAAATACACACTTATGCACAATAGTTGAAATACTATTTAAAATTAGAGTTTAAAATCCATTACTACCCCCTCACTTCCACAAATACACCCATGGTGTTTAAGAAAATGTGCAAGTGAATTCTCAATATTATAAATGATGTTCAGTGTGGTATATAATATGGCAAACAAATAGACATTTCTGAACAGCCCTCCCTGTCTGAATCCCCCCCTTTTAAATGGGAATAGATGTAATCATTGGATATCATGTAATAAAAAAACTGTTTAATAGTTGAATGAAGTATGAGCCTCTCTTGCATGCAAATCTGAGTCAGCAAAAATCTCTGCCAACATTTGCTATTCCAGTTCCTGATCCCTATTCTTCATCTATCTGCAACCCATCCCATAAATATCTGCCTTCTCTGCTTTGTCTTTCCACCAAGTGATGTCAACCTGACTGCATATTTACAAGGCATGTTAAGCAATATGATTAGATAAGCCCTTTGACCTTGCTGTCTTCTCCTTTATGAGATGTCACTAGCTGGTGGAAAGCCATTTACCCAAGGGTGTCCATAGCTTCTGCTCCTTCTGTTCAAAGGACACCATCAGCATCTTGCCATCTGTAATGGAACATGTGTATGACCTTGAGGGATGAGAAAAAGAGATTCTGCCTAGGGCAGTGATGGCGAACCTTTTAGAGACTGAGTGCCCAAACTGCAACCCAAAATCCACTTATGCATCGTTGAGTTCCGGGTGGGTGTGGCCCATTGGGTGGGTGTGGCCCATTGGGTGGGCATGGCTGCAGTGGTAACAGCAGACTGGGTGGGACTAATAAGTTCAAATCAATCAATTCCAACTTTGCAAGATCTTTTTTTTTCTGCGAGAAGTTGAAATTGACTGATTGAACCTTTTTTTTTCACATAGTGGTGGAGGCCTAAAGCGAAAAGGTTTTATAAAACCCAGCTGAAGGCCTAGGACTGGGGCGATCATGCGCATGCCCACAGAGAGGGCTCTGAGTGCCGCCTCTGGCACCCGTGCCATAGGTTCGCCACCACTGCTCTAGGATATGGTCAGACAAGAAACAGAGGAGCCCACAATTATTTAAGGGTCATAAAAAAGAAACTTAGGAAGGATCTGTCCTAATTGATCTGCCCTACCAAATGGTAGTGAGTAGTTTGTACCTCCAGATTTGTAAAATTATGTTATTGTAGCCTTATGATAACGTAGATTTAGCTCATTTAGCTCCTGTCTAGTCTACCTAGGAGTGCAAATCTGAAGATACAAACTTCCTATCAACCTTTTAACTGTCTTTTCCAGTTAGGGTGAGCCTGTCAGATCTGTCATTGCATTGCTTCATCCCTGCTTTGCTTCGAAGGCATCCTGACATAAAAAGGGGGAAGAGAGGAGTAAGGACACATAGGAAGGGGGGATGATAGCATGACAGGAACCAGAGGTGCCAGTCCAGAACAGAGCCTGGCAGATCCAAAGGCACAAATGTGAGAACTGAATGCAAACGCCCACCAAAGAGGCACCAAATTTTAGAACTGTTACCAAAAGACCTAGTTTGAATACCATTGGAAATTTACAAAAGGAGCAAAGGGGGAGGGCCCAGGAGAAGGGAAAAGCACTGGGAATATTCAGGTCTGGCTTTGCTTATGCCATAATCACTTGGCTTTAGTAAAAGTACACCTTTTGCTACAAATGGAATTGAGGGTCCTATTTTTCTAAATGCCCAAACTGAGATAGGCAGAGTTTCTTTCTAAGTTTCTTTCTGTGCCTTTTCTTAAACAATTCTGAGGTCTTCCTTCTCTTGTCTGATCGTTTCCTAGACAGCAACTCTTTCCCTCATCTCCCAAGGTAATACATACATTCCATTACTCCATCACATCACAAGTTCCAGTCCCTGTGCATGTGACATCATGTTGCTTATGCAAAAGGGAGAGGCTTGCATTATCCTGGAACCACATTGATATCATCCTTGAATGTTTGCTGCATCCGTCAATCATGATCATGACACAAGGAAGGATAGGAAAGATGCTTCATAAGATGTCTAGCTGTTATATATGGCTTGCTCTGTCTCTACTACTGTAGGTTATTGGAGAAAACATTTTTAGGACTCTTTCATAGCACCACAACTCCCCAAATCACTGAACACATTTGTGGAAGAGTAAAGTTGAAAGACATTGATTTTTTTAAATGTAATTGATTATTTAGGCCAGGTTACCCTGAACTGGTATCAAAAATAATTAAGCTCAAATTGGGTATAAATGTATTTTATTTATGCTATGAAGTATGTTCTATTATTCTCCCTCTTTTTTATTATTTATTTGCTTCATTTCATTTGCTGCTGCCTGATTCCAAATGACTGTGGCTGACTCACGAGATACCAGAGAGTAGGAAAACAATATAATAAGAAGCAATGAACAAGAACACCAAACTAGAAGAGAAGGGAATGAACCAGCTGTTTCTTGTATTTAATATTATAAAGATTAATATTTTACATTTTTATGCTTCCAAGCTGTTCAAAAGGAAAATGTCATTAGGTGATCAATGCAATGAAGGAAAGAAAATGCTCAGTGAAGCCTGGGATTTAAAAAAAAAAAATCTTATTTGGATTATCGGATTATCCACGTAAATGGACATCAGTCTGAATCTGAACTAAAATCCAGGGCTATCAAATTACTTCTTTTTTTAAGATGCTGAAGAAGCTTGTAAAGATGAAATACATTTGGCTAATAGCTTCCTATCTGCTATTTCCACTTAAGGATACTTTGTGGCTCCATTACAGTTTCTAAGACAAGATTGGTTATTAACAATATGTTCAAGAAAATGACTTGTAGGTAATTTGAGGCTCTTGGAATAAAAACTGTCTATTATTATTATTATTATTGTTGTTGTTGTTGTTGTTGTTGTTGATCATCGCACAGTCAGCCAGATGTTCAGACTGGGTTTGGCATTTTGTCTACCTATTGAGTCCTTACCCAGGACCTGGGATAGGCAGATATGGATGTTTGATGGTATTACAGATATCGTCGCAGGATGGAAGCCTTTTGCAATTGACTAATAGCGAATTTGTCAATGCCAATGGTGTTCAAGTGGTGCTCCAATTGTTTTGGGATTGCACCCAAAGAGCCTATTACTATTGGTACTACCCTTGCTTGCTTTTGCCACAGTCTTTCTATTTCTATTTGTAGGTCTTTGTATTTTGTTATCTTCTCCAGTTCTTTCTCTTCTATTCTGCTATCTCCAGGCACTGCCACGTCCACTATCCAGACTTTTTTGTCTTTCTTATTGACAATTGTTAAGTCTGGGGTGTTATGTTTCAGGTGCTTGTCTGTTTGAATTCTGAAGTCCCAGAGCAGTTTAATTTTATCATTTTCTATGACTTTCTCTATTTTATGATCCCACCAGTTTTTGCTTACAGGCAAATGATATTTTTTGCAGATCTTCCACTGCACCATTGTTGCTACTTTGTCATGCCGCTGCTTGTAATCAGTTTGTGCAATCTTCTTGCAACAGCTTACCAAGTGGTCCACTGTTTCTTCAGCTTCTTTGCATAGGCGGCACTTACTGTCTGTTGCTATCTTCTCAATTTTGACTTATATGCATTTGTCCTTAAGGCTTGGTCTTGTGCAGCCAGAATTAGTCCCTCGGTCTCTTTCTTCAATTTTCCTGCTCTTAGCCATTGCCAGGTCTTGTTATTATCTGCTTTCCCAGCTATTTTTTTCATGTATTGGCCATGTAGTGCTTTGTCTTCTCATGCCTCTATTCTGTTCTTCATTTGGTCTTTCTTGTAGGCCAGTTTGGTCTCTCCAGTAATCAGTAAGCCTTCCTGATATATTAATTTCAGTGCATCTTAATCACTGTTCTTCAGATATTCTTCCAAAGCCATTTTTTCTTCTTCAACCATCTGATGTACTTGTAGCATTCCACGCCCACCTATTTGCCTTGGTAGATAAAGTCTGTCAATGTCACTGCATGGATGAAGGGCATGATTCATTATCATTATTTTTCTGGTCTTCCTATCCGTTGCTTTTAGTTCTGCTTGAGTCCAGTCCACTATTCCAGCTGTGTACCTAATGACTGGAATTGCCCAGATGTTGATTGCCTTTATGGTATTTCCTCTATTGAGTTTGGAGGAAGATCTTCTTCACTCTCTTGATGTATTCACCTCTAATCTTTTGAAGATGATGATGATGATGATGATGATGATGATGATGATGATGATTTTCTTGTTATTTGCTCCAAAAAAATCTTAATTTTTCTCATGACACCTTTTAAATTCCTTACTCTGGCTTTTATCTCCCTTACAATTTAAGATAACTTCCCTTTCATCTTACACTTCATTAAAAAGATTGCTACTGTAAGAGGGAAAAATAATAAGTTAGTTAAGGTCACCATCAGAGAGGATAACATGATTACCAAATTTAGGTGAGTAAGATTGAAACTTTGGAGAAAAGGAGGACAATTTGGGCATTGGTTCTTATTTATTAAGTCTCAGAAAGCTTATGAATCTTCACAATTGCTTTTTTATCTTACATATACATATCCTACTAGAAAATGGTAAAAAGTCAATTTTTTTATGGTTTGGTACCAAAATCTCTATTATGTTGTGAGCCTCTGTGGAAATTCACAGTTATATATCATATCTTCCAGCACTGATAACATTACCTACTTGGGTATTGAAAATCTTCACGAAAATAAGTTCAAAGAGCTTCAAGGTCTCCAGAATTAAACCCTGAGCAACAGATATTCTCTCTTCTGTTGATCTCTGTAATTAATTTGGGCTCAGAGAGAGGGGAAGGGAAGAAGAGAAAATGATAAACTAATTAAGGCCTGTAGATCTCACTATTTATCTGTTGATAATATTGGGATCCCAATAAGATAGAGATTCTATCTCTACTGCAATAGTCTCAACTACGATGATAGATTGTGTGAAGTCTTCTTTATATCAGGCAAGATGGGGCAGCAGATACCATGTAACCATAAAGCAGTTGGCCAACCCGTCTAGGAATTTTGGGAACTGCCCTCCTGACATTCCCAGAAGGCACTAGATTGGAAGCTGATCTACATGCTTAGTCATGTCAGGAAGTATTAACCTAGCCTATGTATGAAGTGATGGAAGCATTAACACGCCAGCTAAAGGAAGGACAGCAGCTTGTGGCTAATTCCAAACAGGCTCAACCTAATTGTAAGCTATTAAGGCCTTTAGTAAGATTTCTCTGGCCTTTTTCTTTTTTTCTTTTTTGTACACTAAGGTAAAGGGGGGAAGCAGAAAAGTAAAAAGGAAAGAATGTGGGAAGTCTGTCAGAGAAAATACATGGCTCATGCCATTCAATTGAGGTTCTGCTCTTTTCATCTGCTTGTTTCAGAAAGTTATTAGAATGTTATTAGGTTCCCAGCCAATAACCTCTCCTCCTCCAGACTAACAATTGCTTCAGGATCAGAGCTTCTGAAAGACTGGCACTACTCTGAATTCTGCTTTTCATTGTTGCTTTTCGACTGCATTGTGGGTTTTTTTTAAAAAAAATAAATAAATAGAAAAGCAGGTTGGATTGTTGCTGGTTTCTTCAAACTATTTTTGCTTCCACTTCAGTTCTCATCCTAAAGACTCACACACCCATGTGCTAAAACTCAGGTTCCTGGCCTGATGATTTTTTGCCTATTTGGTGGATGGAAACAGTTTCATTCTCAGAAGTCTCTTGCTCCTGTTAATATTGTGGCTTATTTGGAATGGCCTGACCAAAGTCTGTCTATTTTGCTTACAGACTTCTCTATGTATTGGAGAGTGGAATCAGGCCCACAAGCCACAGCTTTCCTGCTCATGATGTGAAGATTTCATAGAGCATTTGTAAACCACTGTGATAATTGAAGGCCATAGCCACAGCACAATACACACACACACACACACACACACACACACATGTTAACGTTATCAAAGACACATATATGTATATATATTCTTGGTATTTAATAAATGTTAAGGAGTCATCAAAGTAATAACATAGATAGAACAAATAGAATCAGGATTATCGTCCCCAAACATTTTTGTTCCATACACAAATAAATCTTACACATAGCCAGATCTGTATGTGAAGATAATCCTGGTTGCCTGAATCAGCACGCCACTATAAAAATGTAGTGGGCACCCTGCCATGTGCTGTTATGCAAGAGATTAAAGATAAGCTTGTGAAAGTTTGGGCATTTCTTTCCACTTAAGATGGAAAAAGAAATATATACCTGCTACTCCAGTTTATTTTGGAGGAGTATTTAGAACGAGATTCCCAGTGAACATGCTTCACATGCAGGAGATAATATAATTTTATTCTTCTTTTTTCCTTATTTTAATCTTCTTCAAACTCTCTCATCACTTGAAGCACATATCTTGGGACCTTAAAATATCTAAGGTTCCAAAGCACTGTGATATCATCCTTTTAAAGAAAATGTCTCAGTGTCATTGGATGGCAGCCAATATCCAAATTCATTATCCCATACTTAAAACCCGCAATCAGAATTAAAATCTATCCCAAATACCACTACTAGTATTTCCTATATATTTCAGAGAAACTATTATTGTGTCCAGACCTAACATGGAACTGAGACACCGAAAGGTTTATCTCTACTTAGCATCTCCTTCTTGTGGAAATTTAATTTAAGCTTGTTTTGTCCCATCCAGTCCCTCCAAAACATCAAAAAGGATCTCAATAGTATCTCCAATATGGCCTGGAGTCAGGATGCATTATCAATGTTCTGATGATTCTTTTACCAAACTAACTGGAAGATATTTTTAGTTGATTTCACAGAAATGTTAAATAACATGAAGGGAAAGAGCTGATCTCTGTCAACCAAACTGGAATAACTTCAGCTTCTTCAGCTGACATTCTTCCATAACCACCAGCTATAACTCTTCACTGAAGAAAGAATAGAACCACTGTAATATGGTGCTCTTGATCACCAACACTTGGAGTGGATTTAGAAAATCATTAATATGGCCTATCAAAATCTTTTAAAAATATACTTCAGATTGCGTGGGATTATTTCTGAAGGACTTCTAAGTGCATGTGCTGGCAGAGACAGTTGTGAGTGACTTCCACATAACACTTGACACAGATGTATCTGCTTCAATATGAGCTATTTTACATCTTCTTTTGAAGGATGGCAACTTGCATTACCAAGTCCAGTGTCTTTAGTAGATGTCTCTCCTTTTCTCAGAAGCAGGAATTATGTACAACAGATATCCTTTGCCAGAGCTTTTTTTGTAAAAAAAAAAAAAAAAAAAAAGGTGCCCAAACTCACACATGTGATACAACCCGCCTTGCCTACCCTACAAGGTTCCATCCAAAAAAGGTGCCAGAACTCCATTCTGGGCGTTCTATGACAAAAAAAAGCCCTGTCCTTTGCTATTGTTTCTTGACCACAGTCTGAAGATTGGATTGACACCTCTCTTATGTGTCACAGCCTCAAAGGCAATCTTTTTTATCTCAGCATCAGAATATCAGAAGGTCTGAGATATCTCCAGATTATTTATTAAGATAATTGTATCCCATGAAGGCTATAAATAAAATCCAAAACTTTTCTCCATCTGTTTGATGGTTTATAATCAGAAGAGTCCACAAGTTCTTGTGGCTTTTGTTAGAATGACAAGAATGGCATCATGCCACAGGCTTTGCCACTTTTTATACTGTACGTGTGGGATGTCACAACACGGGCAAAAAAAAAAAAGCAAGACTTGTGCTGTGTCACTGCAATATTTTCATCAGTCTGATTAATTTTGATCCTGCAGATGTCTCTACTTCTGGTTTTATTTAAATGTGAATACCCAGAGTTATGTGAAGCATTGGCAAGGGTGTTTCAAATACTTATGGTCCATAAAAAGCATTAACATGAGTAGAGTCCACTTTTGTTAAAGCACTGGTGCAAAGTCATTCTTTTGAAGGCTGATGCAGTTATTTTAAAGGCTGTTTACACACTTATGTAGACTCTTATATTCTTGCCAGAACATCCTGCCTCCCTGTGGATGTCTGTCCCCACACTCCTGTCCTTCTGCAAGAGCCTGAAGACCTGGCTTTCCTGTTTGGCCTGGGGTATCAAAGATGATTTGGGAACCGGAGGCTAAAACACACAAAGAACTGGCTGAGGAATTCTGGGAGTTGAAGTCCACAAATCATAAAAGGACAAGTTTGAAGACCCCTGATTTATGACATTCCACAGTGGCAATAGTTAATCAAAGAGAGCAAAATGGTATCAGAAATTGTTTTCAGGTCAGCTACTGAGCAATATCAGGCTATCAACAGAGAACAGGGTTAAGAGTCAGAGAAGAATCTAAAGATCAGAAGCTGGGCAAGAAAAATGTTAATTGCAGCTAATCTGTTAGTTTAGCACATAATATCTCAGCCCCAATCTGTGCAAACTGTGGGGGTCTTTTTGCTCATGCTTCAGGATTAGATCTGAGATTTCTTTTTTGTATCCTTTGTGGATTCATATTTTTTTCTCACAAATCATTTCCTGTAGCAATTCATTATTTATCAATTCCAAGTGCCATTGATCTAAACTCTGACTAGTTCAGATGTTATTTTTATTGTGGTGTTAATATTAATGTTGTTTGCTCAGCTCCTACATGGCTGAGTTTCCACGATGGTGCTAATTGCAAGATTTGAAACTAATTAGCCTTCCTTTTAAACTCCCAAATCTTTAAATCCCTGCTATAGATTTTGAATGAGGGTTTCTTACTATTTTTAAAAAATAAGTAAAAACATTAATGGTTTGGAAGCTAATATTTCAGTACATTATTAGCTTATTTTTTCACCTAATACTGTTCCTGACACAAAATCTACTGATGAATGCTAAAAACTAGATACTTGGTTGAAAGAAACATTTGTTATAGCCAAATGATATTGTCTCCTTTCCTTCCTAGAGAAGAAAATGTGTGATCACATGCGATCTAACACACTTTGTGCTTGCGGAATACTTTTCAAATCAGCTGACCTATCCAGCAGTCATTTAAGAGATATGTACTTAGCAAATGTAAACTATCAATATCATGTGTTTGATTGTGGGTTGCAACAGCTTCTTCACAGAATTGTTGAGGCTTGAATGTGTACATAGCATGGATATAAAGACTGTATTCTGTCAAAAATAAAAGCCTAGGGAAAATCTACACTTATGTGTACCATAAACTCACAGTTCCTTGTAATTTTTTTTTTTACAGTTCCTAGTAAATGCCTTTTTTTTACAGTTCCTAGTAAATGCCATTTTTTTTTACAATTCCTAGTAAATGCCATTTTCTATGTAAACTAAGCCAACCATCTTTAATTTATCAATCTTTTCCATAAACAAAGCAGATGTTAATACCTTCTCTTCAAAAGGACCATATTCTTATAACTTTATACCAATAAATAGCTTTGGATTAAGATAGGCTTTTGACTTGATTAGCTGATTCCCTTCATTTGTCACTATGTTATGCTCTCTCTTTGTTCTCATTTCAACTGCCCTTTATTTTTATGGGTTCATTTTATTGATGCTTTGTTATCTGTTCTGGATTTATTTGGTGACATATATTTATGACAATGGTTAACTTTGCATTCATTTTATTGTCACCAGTTCCCCTGAGCACATTTTTGTGCAAAGCTGGGTTTAATAAATAAACACATCGACCTTAATACGTGTGATCTGATATAAAGCAATTTCCTGTTCCCTGAGGTGCTCAAATATAGCAAATTCTGTGAGGATGGATACAGATTGGAATATTAATATCTTATTCCTCCTAAGATAATTTCCCAATTTCTTGGGAAGGAAGGAAGGAAGGAAGGAAGGAAGGAAGGAAGGAAGGAAGGAAGGAAGGAAGGAAGGAAGGAAGGAAAGGAAAGAAAGGAAGGAATTTAAGTAGGTGTCAAAAATATTCCTAAGAATATGTCATTCACTCAGTGCTTGGGAAATATGCTAAAATATCTTTTGAAAACCTAAGAAATATGGCCCAAGATGACACAGGGCACATATAATCCACTCTCTTGCAGCTATTGTGAAACATTTTAATCAAAGCAAAAGAGGATAAAGAAAAATGACATCTAATTTTGTCTCCTGGCTTAAGATTCTCTCTGAAAATGACGATAATATTTTGAGTGTAAAAGGTTGTTTTCTAACAGTGTTCACAGATTTTTCAGTAAAATGATACTTTCCTGTTGAACCTGCTTCCTATAGTACACCTTTCACATGTAAAGAAATCTCTAAGAAGATATCTATTGGTTTTCCACTTGGCAAAAGGGATAAAAGATGCCAAGTCTTTTCTAAACACGTCTGATTTAATAATTTTGTGAATATAGGTAGTCCTCAACTTACAACAGTTCATTCAGTGACCATTTGAAGTTACAAAGCACTGAAAAAATGACTTATGATAATTTTTCATACTTATGACCATTGTAGCATTGCCATGGTCATGTGATAAAATTTTGGATGCTTGGCAATTGACTCATATTTATGATAGTTGCAGTGTTCTAGTCAGGTGATCACCTGTTGCAACCTTCTGACAAACAAAATCAATGGGGAAGCCAGATTCACTTAACAACCGTGTTACTAACTTAATAACTGCAGTGGTTCACTTAATAACAGAGGCAAGAAAGGTCATAAAATGGATCAACATTCACTTAAGAACTGTCTCACTTAGCAACTGTAATTTTTGGCTCAATTGTGGCCATAAGTTGAGGACTACTTGCATTTTGCCTTTTGTGGGTTTGCTTTATTTCTATCAAGGTACCCTTCAAATCATGAATTTAATATTTCTTGTTCCATTTCTGGCCTGGAATATCCAGAGTAACAAATAATTAACACTGTATGAACCCAGGACTGATTTCCCTCACCCCTCATTTCTGGTATTCCAAGGAAGGATACATCTCAGTCAGGTTAAAAATAACAGATTGCCCAAACTTCATCTGTTCCAGAACAATCCAAGTTGTAAGTTGAGAATTACATTTGGCCTTTGAATAGACAGCACAATTAACAGTGAGCCCGTAAACATGTAATTGATGCAGACATATTAAATGTAAATTTCTTCAATGTCAGCTTTTCTAATAACTCTTCAGAAAAGAGTTTTTCTAAAACTCTTTATATGAAACTTTTAAAAACACCCCCCCCTTTTTTTTTTAAAGCAGGGGTCTTCAAACTTGATTCTTTTATGACTTGTGGACTTCAGCTCCAGAACTCCTCAGCCAGGCATACTGGCTGAGGAATTCTGGGAATTGAAGTCCACAAGTCATAAAAGGGCCAAGTTTGAAGACCCCTGTTTTTTAAAAAAACATGTCATAAGTGTTTTGATTTTTTTTCTCTGCATGCACACATTTTTGAGTAGAGTAAGACAGATAATAGTGGAGCTATTGAATATTCCTCTTCAAGCTATGGGTACAGCAAGATTTGACAGATCTTGCAAATCTGTTTTAAAGTCAATGGTAAACTATGTTGCATTTCCTCTTAAACATGAGAACCACTATCTTTGATAGTTAAGTATCAAGAATTTGTTCATTTTTATCAAGGAATCTATAGGATGAAATAATTAAATATGCCATTTCCAAATCACTTATGTAATGGCATATTTATTTTCAGAATCATCTTCTCCCAAGGCATTTAAGCACCTCTCTTAAAACAGGTTAATTTATGGGCCACATTTAATAAAATAATACAACATAATAACAGAGTTGGAAGGGACCTTGGAGGTCATCTAGTCCAACCCCCTGCACAGGCAGGAAACCCTATACCGTTTCAGACAAATGGCTGTCCAATCTCTTCATAAATCTTCCAGTGTTGGAGCATCCACAACTGCAGGAGGTAAGTCATTCCACTGATTGTTATTTTTTTATTTTAATTTAAAGGATTCTTAAAGCAAATATAAAACTAAAACCAGATTTTCTTTTAGATAGCTTGAATAAAGAACTTGAGAAAAATTGGAATTTTGTTATTATATCTGTTGACTGTGGCAAGAATCCTCTACGTGCAAAGATGGAAAGACATGTTAATCCTGCAACAGAAGAATGAAAAAAAGTAATGAAGTTGGCAGAGATGGCTAGCTGCTTTAATTAAGGAAAATTTTTGTTTTCACTTGGAAACTGTTTCTGGATTTTATGCTCAAAATATTAAAAAATAAATTTTGACTTTAGGTTTTCATGGTTCATTTTGTTGTAATAGAAATGTCTGCTACTCACTAAATATGTAAGGCAAACAGTTGAAGTTGGAACTGTATCTGGTATTCTGCTATACCAAAGAAAGTTGGAAATTCCTGACTTTTTATCCTTTCTTTTTCAGCTTGCACTCTTCTTTTCTACTTTACTTTTTCCCTATTCCTTCATCACCTGTGTTTCTATTTGTATTTTATACTGTAATAAACTTTTTAAAAGACAGCGTAATTTACAAATTCAAATAAAGTTGCATCATTTAAAAATGAGAACACATGGACAAATACAATATCATATATCCAATTAAAGAAAGGCCTGACAGAATATGAACAATTTAAGTAAAAAAACAGACTGGGGGAGGGGGGGGAGATCTGTCCAAGTGTGATATTTCAAAATGTGGGTATAGTGCACAAAGTCTTTTCAGTCAAGACCCTAATTAGGATAGAGTATCAACAAGATTTTTTTTTAAATAGATCTTAAGGAGACTTCTTAAAAGAGGTGAATTTCTCCCAGCCTCTTAAAATTAAGCCATTCATTTAAAGATTTTGCAGTCATCATCAATTCTTGGAAGGGTGTTCTGAAACAATTTGGCAATTATTGAATACATTGCAGTCCAGCTATTTTTGGAGAGGCCTGAATCTTAAAGGGTAGGTGTTGCAATTTGCTTAAGTAGTATGATTTTATTTTACAAACCATAATGAATTAAATCTTCCAATTTGTTCACCTTAAACGACAGTGTTTGTTTATTCTCAACCACAAAATAATGCTTTGATGATAGCAAGGATTACAAGATATTCTGCACAGATGAAGATGGCTCAGGGCAAACTATGAATGAAAGAACAGCAACAAAACTGGAAGGAGAACTCAATGCTGTTTATACTAATACACACACATACACACTAATACATATATTCTGTCTCTCTCCCTCTTTCTTTTTCTCTCTTTCTCTCTCTATAGGTAGACAGACATATGATGACAGATAAATACATAGGTAGGTAGGTAGGTAGGTAGGTAGGTAGGTAGGTAGGTAGATTAATAGATAGATAACAGATATAGATATATGGTTATATACTGCATGTGTATATATAGATATATGCAATGTTTATATGTATACACACATATTATACATATTATAAAAGCGAACAAACACGAACACCAGGAAAAACTTTAAACTAAAACGTTTAATTTTGGTGCCAAGCTTTCATAGGCCAACTGCCGACATCATCAGGGCTTAAAATCAGTCAATGGGAATCTCCTTTATAATCGACTGATTTTAAGTCCTGATGATGTTGATATACATACACACACACACACACACATACACTGATCAATGTACATACTGCATATACAGTATATCAAGCTCAGAGAGTAAGAATGATAAGATAACCTTTATTGTCATTTTTTTACTGTGGGCACAATAGCACACATCAAAAATGAAATTTAGTTTCCCACTCTCAAAGTGGGAACATGTTACATCCTAAAACATACTATGTACAACATATGTATAGACCCACACTCCTACATATACATAACAAATAAATATTAAATACCGCCCATCTTGAATATATAACGGAAGGAGAAAACTTGAGAGTTCATAAAGTTAATGCTGTATGGAATGAAACTATGGCTGAATCTGGATGTTTTGCTGTGGATACCACGAAGCCTCCTCCCAGAAGGTAACAAGGAAAATAGGTCATGAAGAGGATGTGTAGTGTCCCAGATAATCTTACGGACCCTGCTAAAGCAGCGCTTCTGTGCTATGTCCTGGATGGGAGGGAGGGAACTGCCAATGATCTTTCCAGCCATCCTCACCACTCTCTGCACCACCTTCCTGTCTGAAGCAGTGATGCTTCCAAACCAGACTGTGATGCTTTATGAAAGGATGCTCTCAATCGTCCCCCTGTAGAAAGTGGTCAGGACAGGGGAAGGAAGATGTGCTTTTCAATTATACAATTCAATTCTGAGCCACAAATATTTCCTTTTATTGATAATTACATTGATATATACAGATATCTCCTGGGGAGGAAAGCTATGGCAAATCTAGACAGCATTCTAAAAAGCAGAGACATCACCCTGCCAACAAAAGTGTGTATAGTCCAGGCCATGGTTTTCCCAGTTGCAATGTATGGCTTTGAAAGCTGGACCATAAGAAAGGCTGAGCGTCAAAGAATTGAGGCCTTTGAACTATGGTGCTGGAGAAGACTTCTGCGAGTCCCTTGGACTGCAAGGCGTTCAAACCGGTCAGTCCTAGAAGAGATCAACTCCGACTGCTCTTTAGAAGGCCAGATCCTGAAGTTGAAACTCAAGTACTTTGGCCACCTAACGAGAAGGAAGGATTCACTGGAGAAGAGCCTAATGCTGGGAAAGATTGAGGGCAATAGAAGAAGGGGACGACAGAGAATGAGATGGCTGGATGGAGTCACTGAAGCAGTAGGTGTGAATTTGAATGGACTCCAGAAGATGGTAGAGGACAGGAAGACCTGGAGGAAGGTTGTCCATGGGGTCGCGATGGGTCGGACACGACTTCGCAATTAACAACAAAATATACAGATATACATACACATGTGAACACACAGACAGACAGGAAGATATGTCTATATGTGTGTGTATAAACAAAAGACAAACAAATACAGATTCCCACCAATACTGACACGACAAGCCACTTCTATACAAACAGAGAGCAAAGCCCCACTGCCTTCTAGCGGTGTTTGTTTGTTTTTCTTTTCCACATTTTTAAACTGCCCACTTCTCTAGAATGTTGTTTTCTTACCACGCCTGGACAAGGGTACTAAGTCATTTCTTGCTGAAGTGAGAGGCATTTAACATTCACAATAAATTAATAAAAGGAGTAAGTTTGATAGTCCTACACAACTTTACCAAAAAAGGGATTCCCTTTCATTGGGATTCAAAAATCCAATCGGTCTTTTTCTTACTCCACCTACCCTTCATGTCTGACTTAATATTTTGTGGTTCAATTTGATGCTTCCGACTTCACCTTGAGTGCTGCACATTTAGTAGTCTGCTCCAGAGTTTGACAGCAGCTCATTCCTTACACAATTTTTCCTCCCTTGATGTCTACTTCCAGCTGAGTGAAATGATGATGTCTTTAACAAGGAGCTTTTGCCCATCAAAGACATCTCTCAGCAGTGGCAATGTGCCCTTGCAGGCAGGAGCAACCTTTGAGGTCTGAAATAACCATAGTAATTTGTTACATGTACAGACTTCTTACAGTCTTGTGAACCACCAAGTTTAACGATTCTTTTCTCACTTGCCTTTCATATGTTATATCTTCTACTTACAGCTCATCAAATAATCAGGGTGCCCTGTGTCTCTCCACCCTCACCCATTTTGCACTTAAAAAAAAAAAGCTTTGCCTAATAATAAACAGTCAAACATGAATAACCATATATTTTTTAAAAAAAACTATAAAGCTAACCTCAATATTTCTGTAGTTAGATCAGATTTAATACTCAAATCCCAAAGTCAAAAGCTGGGTTTTTTTCCCCCCTTATCTTAAAAGAAATCTAACAATGGTCTCAAACATTGTGTATTTAATAGAAAGAATATATGGATAAAATGATATATGCTTCTTGCAAATACTGTATAATGTAACTGCAATGAACTTCCTTAACATGCGATTCTGTTATTGCATGGCTGTTATGTATTCCTCAAAACTTTTGAATCTGCTCAGGAATGTGGAAAGGGGGGGAAATCTTAGTACCTAATATAAAACCCTGAACATTTTATTACAGCATAGGCACCAAGATTAAACATCCTCTACTGCATTTTTTATTCTTTCTTGTAGCACCTGAGATCATGTGATAGACCCCTTACTCCTTATTGGACATTATACTGTCTGAACAAACATCTCATTATTCACATGGATGAAGTCTTAAGAAAATTATCAAGTTCCTTTTTTGTTGTACAATAATACATATTCTTGGCATTTAAAACTAATGTTTTTAAATAATATTGTTTAAGTTAAACACACGGATAGGTGCCACACTATCATAAAACATATTCTACAAGGGAATTATTGAGTCTGTCATTTACACCTCTATAACTGTCTGGCTTGGCACTGCAACTAAACAAAGCAGACACAGACTTCAATTAATAGTTAGAACTGCAGAAATAACAATTGCTACCAGCCTGCCTTCCACTGAGGACCTGTATACTGCACAAGCAAGAAAGAGGGCTGTGAAAATATCTACAGAGCACTCACATCCTGGACATAAATTATTTCAACTTTTTTCCTCAAGACTGATGCTATAGAGCCATGGTGGCACGCAGAGTCCTTTCTGTGGGCATGCACTCCATTGCCTCAGTCCTAGGACTTCAGCTGGGTTTTATAAAACCTTTTCGCTTTAGGCCTCCGCTGCTGTGTGCACAAAAAAATAGTTCAATCAATCAATTTCAACTTCTCGCAGGAAAAAAAAAAAGATCTTGCAAAGTTGGAATTGATTGAATTTTTTAATCCCACCCAGTCTGCCGTTACCACCAAAGCCATACCCACCCAATGGGCCACTCCCACCCAATGGGCTACACCCACCCGACACCTGATGATACATAAGTGGGTTTTGTGTTGCAGTTTGGGCACTCAGTCTCTAAAAGGTTCACCATCACTTCTATAGGTCATTGCATGCCAGATACAAGGACAGTTTTTTTTTTCTACCATGCCGTCACTCTGTTTAATGACTAATTCCTACTACACTGTCAAACTAATTAGTAAAGCTGGTTACTATGATACTCCTCTTTTCTATTACCTATCCTTCTTATGATTATAACTTTGTATTTTACAATTTATATTGTTTGTTAGTATCCCAGTATGTTTTATGTTGTTTGCTTAGCTAGTTTCCTATGACTATCACTAAGTGTTGCATCTTATGATTTATAATGAAGTGTTGTATTTTATGATTTATGATGAATGTATTTTCATATTGTTTTTGATCATGATTATCACTATTACTTGTATGTACACTGAGAACTTATGCACCGTAGACAAGTTCCTTATGTGTCCAACCACACTTGGCTAATAAAGAATTCTATTCTATTCTATTGCAGTCTTTATAATGTATATTACAATTAGTAGGGTTTTATGAAGGTAAAATGGAAACAGGAAGTTTGAATGCATAGAATCTTAGAGAAAATATAGAGTAAATTTGCTGGATTTCCAATTAAGTTCTTTCACTGAATCAATTCAATTTTTATTTTTTTTTTATTTTCTGTTCAGTTGTGTACAATTCTCAGAGACTGTCTGTAAAAAACTGCAGTTTTTGTGGTAAAGTTTTTCAAAAGTGGCTTTCCATTGTCTTCTTACTAGGGCTGAGAGAAAGGGACTAGCCAAAATCACCCAGCTGGCTTCATCTTTGAGCAGGGACTATAACTCACAGCTCCTAGTTTCTAGCCTGATACTTTAACCATTACACTAAATTTGTTCAACTTCTGTATAATAGTGACTTTGATTTTTTTAAAAAAAGAATAAGCATTGAAGCTCTGAACTTACAACTTATGAGCTTTGTAACATCCCAAAAATTAAAAAGAGAAAGAAAAGAAAGAAAAAGAAATCATATCTGCAAATGATCTGAAAAAGCAAGGAGGCCCTATAATGTTATTTTTTTTTTAACCACTGAAAAGACTAGGAAGAATAACAGCATAAGAAAGTGTGATATGAAGATAAGAAAGTTTTCTTTTTCATTCTGTTTTCTATGTTTGGGTGTTATTTCTACCTCTCAAGGGAATGTCTCTATAAGGATGCCATCAGTAAGATGAAAAACAGTCTTGAGATAGATTTTAATTCACTGTTTATATTTGGTGCATCTTTCCATAATGAATACAAATTTTCATTTTCTGTAGCATATGCTTTAAAAAATGCTTGTCTAGAGACCCACAAAAGATGATTCATAAGGTCTATGAACAAGATCATCTGCCTGCATGTGTATGTGTGTCTGGGTGTTTTGAGTGTTAATAGTAGCCACAGGAGACATGACAAGCAGGAAGAGGGAGGAATATATTCAAGAGTTCTACAGGTTAAAATCAACCACTCTGGCAAAGCTTTTTTTGGTTCCATAATCTAAGCACTAAGATGAATAACAAGAGATTGTTTTGTTTGTGGGAAACAGAAAGAAAAGAAAATGGGGAATGACTTTGACTGGGAAAATGCCAAGGGACAAAAGAATTAAATGGCCTATCTCTCCTTGCCTTTAGTTCAATTTATTTTTCAATTTCAAACTAAATAATTATATTTATGGAGGGCAAGCATTTGGCAGCAATACAGAAGTGATTAGCTATAGGAGTGGTTCTCAACCTGTGGGTCGGGACCCCATTTGGGGTCGAACGACCATTTCACGGGGGTCGCCAAACAAGGCTGTCCGCCATTTTTCCCCCTTTTCTTTGGCCACGCCCCTGGCACCCGGTGATGTATAAGTGGTTGGGGGTCACCACAACATGGGGAACTGTATTAGAAAGGTTGAGAACCACTGAGCTATAGCTTTCCCTCCCTCCCTTCCCTTCCTTCCTTCCTTCCTTCCTTCCTTCCTTCCTTCCTTCCTTCCTTCCTTCCTTCCTTCCTTCCTGGTCTAGCTTACAGCCCTGATGAGATATAATATGGGAATTATTTTGAGCTGGAGTTTGGATTCCTAGTAGATCTGATATCAAATTTCAGTCCTACCAAAAGTATTTGGGATCCTTACCTATGAAAAATATTAGAGAAAGGTCTGTAATCCTTCATTAGTCCCATTTCCTTATAAAGCTAAAAACTGGCAAAACCATTTCTGAGCATTTCAATTTATTATTTTTTTCTGATGCACCCAACCTTCCTTTCTATACAGCAAACAATATGCATTCTTGATTTTACTACCTATTCAACAATGAGTCATTTTCTAAGCAGAGTCTTGATTTACAGGCATGATTTTCTTGATCCAGTGGCCAATTTTTAACTCCATATTTCTTTCATGGTTCAAATCTGTACAATTTCCTCTAAATGAACAATCTGGAATAAACTTTAATACTTCACATTTGTGCATTTGAATGAAATATTAAGAACAGAAATATAGTCTGTACACCCCTTGCCCAGCATAGAGTTACAATCAACTTTTCAAAGGTTTCCATTGCTATTTATTGTACCTGCCAAATACATTTCCTAGGAACTCTGAACAGTTTGCAATCATTGTTCCAATCTTTCCTTTGAAACAGTGATAACATTCTTCTATTTGTCAGGTGCAGATATAGCCTGTAAATAATTTGCACAGTTATTTCATAAAGAAACAACATCCATAGTTTAATATTTACCAAGCCTTATTATTATTAAACATTCTCACAACATTTATGATTTCTTTTTTATCATTTTTTCTTTGGACACTAATATTCAAAGCATGCGATTCAATTGCATTTCTTCACACATCCCTATCATTCTGATATAAATCTCTAAAGCATTCTTCCTCTCAGTTCAGTCCCCCCAGATTATTTAAAGGTAATCCTTCTTATTTTTAATTTCATTTATTCTTTTGAAAGCTCCTTATTGAAGCCTCCGATTTAACAGTTTCACTTTTATTTTTTAAAACCTCAAGCCGTTCATGTTTTGTTGATGGGATGGAGTAGAACGGCTCAGTTTATAAGTTCTGATGAAAAAGAGAGCCAGGATAACTTCTCATTCATCCCAAGCAGAGGTTGTGTGGAATTTTTCCTTTCTGAACTTTAGGTTTTATGCCAAACGTGGCCATTCATTGAAGAAAACAGTTCCTGATGGAGAGGACCAATAGCTCCTGATACAGGAGAACAGCAACAAAATAAAATAATGAAAGCAACATCATCGCATAACAACACAAGTCCTGTTCTTTTGTATATGCAATGTGAGATCATACTCATGTATGAAAGAGGCGAAGCTAGGATTGTCTAAGATGGAGGCTAAAAAAAAAACAAGATGGCCACAACTATGCCATCAAAACCTTATCCATTTTTATTTATGTTGCAACTTTTTGAAACACACACACACACACACAAATACCAATTCTTGAACAAAGCTTGTGACATAGTGTTATCAGAAAAAAAAAACAGCAAAGTAATTCTTCACTGAGATTTGTAAACTTATATAGAGTCACTTCCAAGTGTCACTTTTGGTGAGATGGACATTGATATTACTTTGATAAATAAATTTGTATCTAACAACTTTTCAGTAAATGTTTGAGGGCACTCACATCAAAACAGAGAAGACATTTCTAATTTCTTGTCAACCAAGGAGAGAAATCAATCAAGGATTGACTACCAAACAAAGTGAAGTGAATATCACAAAAGTGCTTTTTCCAAAGGCAATTTGGATTTTTTTTTGTTTGTTTGTTTGAAAACATTTTGAAAACTTCTTCACTTTTGAATGGATGAAGCTTCTTGGATGAAAAGCAAAATGTCTTCTAGGAAAAAAACAAAGTTCAAATTGCCTTTGGAAAAAGCACTTTGGGGACAACCATGATCTGGATGACTGAGAATCTCCATAGAAGTGAATATCAGTTTATAAAAAAAACATGCCCAGAAGTGTGAGGCTTCACACCAAATGAAAAGGCCTAGATGAAAAAAAAACAAAAAAACCCAAAACACCAGTTTACCATCTTTTTGAGACAAATGAAAGGACCAGTGACAGAGGAACACTGCAAAGACCTAGGTCAAGGGGTAGGCAACCTTGGCTCTTATACGACTGGTGGACTTCAACTCCCAGAATTCCTGAGCCAGCCAGTCAGTAGCCAAGGTTGCCTACTCCTGACCTAGGTGCTTAATGGTAAGCACTAACATTTGGAAGTCTGCCATGGAACTAATTAGTCCAATAAATTCATCTAATGAATTTAGATGAACTTCAAGGCACAATTCATCAGACTGATAGAAAGGTATTTATTATTTATTTATTCATACATACATACATACATACATATATACACACATTTATTTATCAATAAGATATATACATTGCCCATCTCACTTTCTTATTTATTATATATGCATGCAGGTTATAAACACAGGGATCTACTTTGCTTCTCATAGGTTAGCAGGCAAGGAAACACCCTTCTGTTTTAAACTCCAACAATTTGCTATTTCTCAGAATATTCACTTGGTGATGTGATATTTTGGGAGACAGTGTCTGTACAAGGCCTCAAACAAAGCTTTGGTAAACTGTTGGCATAGCAACAGGTATGAATGCATAAGAAGGTTTTTACTTTCCTGGAAGGCATTGCTTTCCAAAACGATACAAGTGAATGCTGTTTTCTCTTACCATCTATGTTATTTGCTCATGTACACTCTCTCATGCTTACATTCCCTCACTCTCACTCTCTTTTTTCATGCAAATTGGTCATTGAGAACCAAATGAGTCACCCAACAAATATGCAGAGTTACAAAGTACAGAAACTTGGCCCACCCTTGTCAACACAGTGGGATGCTGACTGGTGAAATGCCCATTCACCTCTGATTATCTAAGCAGGGAGAAAACCACGCATTCACTTTCTGATGACAGTGGCTGACCTAATTAAACCTTCTGGTGCCTACTGAATCCAGCTTTTGTCCAGAGTCCAGACATCCAGCAGATTATCAGCTCTGTTATGCATATTCTGAATATGCAAAAGTGACCAAGATTGTTTTGCCTTTATTTACTGTAACGCATTTCCATGACTGTTGTCATCAGTACAATTCCCACCTACTCTAAAGTATACAATCTATGGAGGAACAACCTCAATCATTTATTGTTCTTTATGACTCCACTGGGTTTCAAAAACGGCTCCAATAAGGCAGGTGTACAATAGCTGCTGGGTTTTAAAATCCAGTCATCAAGTAATATGGAGAAAATAGGTCAATTCACATGTCCGCATATTTTTGGATAGATCCAAATAGCATTCAGGATCCCCCTAAATCAGTGTTTTTCAAACTTGGCAAGTTTAAGATGTATGCATTTCAAGTCTCAGAATTTGTCAGCAAACATGCTGGCTGGGTAATTCTGGAAGTTGAAGTTCACGCATCTTAAGTTTACCAAGGCTGAGAAATGCTGTCCTATAGAGCAAGGACTGCAGTTTATATTTTTATTTTTGTTTGCTTGTTATTTTATTTATTTGCATCCTGCCTTTATCATTTTTACAAATAACTCAAGGCAGCGAACATACCCAACACAGCTTCCTCCTCCTATTTTCTCCATAAAAACAACCCTGTGAGGTGGGTTGGCCTGAAAAAGAGTAACTGGCCCAAGGTCACCCAGCTGGATGTCATGACTAAGATGGGACTAGAACTCATGATCTCCCAGGTTGTAGCCTGATATCTTAAATCTCTTTTAACTGTCATATTCACAAGTCTGTCCTTGTGCTGTCATGCCCTTGTCTTTCTTAGGCATATATGAGTAACAAATTTTATAAGAGTTTGATATTAGTAAAAAAAAAAAAGTATTTAACATAAATTTCTATTTAAAAAAAAAAGTAGCCAGAGCTTTCTTCAAGCTTAGCCCAGAATTACAAGGCATTTTTCATACTCTGAAGCAAAGTGCTTTGCTTTTTAATACTTTCTTTTCTAATTATATGGGGTTTACAGGAAAACCCATTAACAGCAACCTCATGTGTTAGGTTTATGATTAAATGTTATTTGGGTTGTACAAAACCATGGAACACAATATACCTATTTTGAAACACACTACCTTTTTAATGTCCCAGGATTTCTAAAGATAGCTTTGGGCATCTTTCAAGCTTTGGGCATCTGAGGGCTTCATGTGGAATGCGCAGATCCTTTGGATCACAAACACTTTCAAGTTATGGACTCCTTGCCAGCAGCAGACATCTAAAGATTTTGAAAGGCCTATAATTCTTAAGCTATTGAGCTGCTAATCAGTGGTGAAAGAAGAGCAACATGTTTTAGAATGTGGCAGAGTAGCCCTGTTGAATCGTTCTCTAGGCTTCTGGGGCAGCTTCCAGGTGGTATCAATGACCAACATTATATGAATATATTGCACCATCAATCAGTAAACGGATGGCACATGCACTAAAGTATTTATAGCTGCTGATGGAGATAACCAGAGGAACTGTGTAATTCTATAGGACAACTCAATTTTACCCATCTCCTTTATTTTGATTTTCCCTTCCAGTTGAGAGATGTACAGAGTTAGTAAGATTTATTTCTAGATTTCTAATGAAATATCTATTTGTAAATGTGCTACAATCACTGTCTTCCTCAGACACTTGTTTTTCCTTGCACGCTTCCTGGAATGACCAAGTAGCATGGACAAATATCCATTCCAGGAAGTGCTGCAGAGGTGAATCAACTAATGCAGAGAGGATGGGGAGGTTTTGTTGCAGGGAAAGTTTTGCTCATTCCATAAATGTAAAAAAAAGTGAGTTTTTTCATGAAGAAAACAAGTACCCATTGGATTTAATTTCTTCCTAATGTTTGCTATCTTTATTCCATCATAGAGTCACTGGGAATGAAAACTTCCAAATGCATTCCCAGGAAGATCTATGTTCATACACATACACACACCCCAAGCATCACAAAGTTTCAGTAATTCATGATATTCACTTTTACCACAGAACATTAGAGTTGAATATTATGGGAGCTCTGCAAGGGCTGATAGCCCCCTATAGAAGATGGTGCGTTGATAATGCCTATCTTTTAAAAAGCTGTGAGGTATCAAGAGGAAGCTTAGCAACTATTCCTTGCCTGATGGCTCTTATTATTGTCTTGCCATTGCCTAGGAATTTTGCCAGATTCCACTAATGAGCCATAGGAAGTTTTAAGATCACCTCCTGAACATCCATAAAGGATTTTAGGACATAAAGCTGAAAGAAATTGTGGTGAACAATTGATTGGGTCAATGGACAGAAACCAAGCAAAATTCCATTGGTTGATTCTTCTAGTGGCAAGTTCACTCCAGTGGAAAAGGTTTCCATATTCTTGCAATTCACCCAGTAATCAGGAGAGAAGGGGGAGAGGAGAGGAGAGGAGAGGAGAGGAGAGGAGAGGAGAGGAGAGGGAGAGAGAGAGAGAGAGAGAGAGGGACAGAGAGAGAGAGAGAGAGAGAGAGAGAGAGAGAGAGAGAGAATGACAAATAAATTTAATAAATAATAATATCCTCTAATACAATAAAATGTACTATATCAGATATGTATACCATATCAACTATATTTATATATCTATATTTATATTATCGATATATTTATAGCTACTGTAACATACACTTTCTGTTAATATGTAGCATAATCAGGCACATGTTCATTTTTAATGGCTGGGTTCATATGAGTTGATCGTCATTATTCTAAATGTGTTAGAAAAATACATTTTCCATTAACCACCAGCTATCCTACCCAGATGCCATGAACATTCTCAGAAAATACATAAACATATAAAATAAAATGCTTGCTTGATGGTTAAGCTGTCATGGCTCAGCCTAATAAACTGGAAAATCTAGCTTTGCAAATATACTTCCCGATAAAATACAAATAGGCCAAATGTATTTATTATTTTTTTGTAGTAAAAAAAATACACATGAATTTAAACAACTTGAAATGAATACTTTAGCTTTATGGGCTGTAACTTTAGGGCCACAGAATTCCAAGAAGGTCAGTGGTATACCACATATTTGTGAAAGATTGTGCGTTGCCATGGAAACAACAAAATCGTCTACATAGTAGAATCAGCAAACTCCTGTAAATACAGATTGGATAAAATACTGTGAGACTTTAGCCTAAATCATACATCTTATTTTTATTTTTTTTTAAATCAGATCAAATGTTTCCTGTAACCAACCTGTCTTTCTGAATCAGCAGGCAGTGCTATGTTCTTAGGACATTCCATCCTCTTTGGTTGACAATAGTTTTGTGCTTCTTTTGATTTATTTTGTTGGGAAAAAAATATACACAGTCAGTTTCCACCCACCAATTAAGTAGGTGATCATGGGTTCTCCAGGACAGGTAGTCCTCAACTAATGACCATAATTGAGCCCCAAATTTTTGTTTCTAAATTAAACAGTTGTTAAATGAGTTTAGCCCCATTTTACAACCGTTCTTGCCACAATTGTTAAGTGAATCACTGCAATTAAATTACTAACATAGTTATTAAGTGAATCAAGCTTCACTTGATTCACATATTTGAATCCCACCACTTGTGGACAGGTTACAGATCTAGATGGTTATATTCCACCATTTGCACTTCCCCCATTGACATTTGTGCAGCTCCAATTGCAGTTTACAATTGATGAAATATAATCTTCATTAAATCAGACATCAGAAAGCAGAAGAAGCCCCGATTCTTCATTTTCAGATGTTTTACCACACAGCAATATGGAAAGAAAAGGGCAAAGAGGAAGTCCATATAGTAAGAAGAAAAGCAAAAATTACTTCAAGGAATGAGAAACTGATTGCAATGTATGGAAGCAGAGGTGAATGGGCGTAATATAGTTGAGTTATAACAGGCAAATTTATACAAAGGAATTAAGAAGCTGAAAAATATGGTCGCTGCCCCACTGGAAGAGGAAGATGCTCATTTAATTTAGTAATGGGGAGGGAGATATAACTAGGAAGGGAAAGAAAGAAGCAAAGCAGGGAGAGGCTATGATCTGAGTAGAAGTAATAATTGGTCAATTAAGCAGGAAGAAAAAATTCTCCAAGCAGCCATGACAGCAATAGCTTTGTTACTTGAAACATTAAAATCTAGGTACCTCCAGTGACAAAAAAAAAAAAAATGTACTCTAGTTGAAAAAAAAAAAGCAGCCATAAAAATCAGACAGCTAAAATGAAAAAGAGATTTATACCTATCAAAGATACTCTTTCATTTTTGAGAAAATAATAATAATTGAACATTAAAAAAAACCCTAAATATGAGATAGCTGGAAAATGTCTGTATCTGGCTGGCTGTCTAGGTATGATGTTTTCCTAGTGTTGAAATATTATCACAAGAGTCCAGGCACAGACAGCATATGACCCTCCAAGTGGTGCTGAATCACAGTTCTCAGCAGCTGTAGGGAAGATGGCTTAAAGCAAAGAATCCTGAGCATTGTACTTTAGCAAATCTAAGCCAAGAGTTGCCTTCTTATACAATAAATATTTCTTGAAAGTATTTCACAGCCAGGGTGCCATCAGTGTTTTTTCAAAGTATGGGTCACCAGACAGCCATGAGACAATAAATGGAGGGTCACCAGAAAGTGTCTTTCTCAATTTTCTTCCTGAAAAGGCCTACTGGCTTGATGCAAAATACACTGGAAAAACTAGCTTTGCAAATATATTTCCCAATAAATACTCCAGATGGAGCTTGGCGCTGATCTTGGTGCTTCTGCTGAGCCTTGAAGAAGCACCAATCAGCTGGAATATTGAGCATCTCCAGGGTCTTGTGATTTACATTCAGATGCTTGGCAACTGATTCATATTTATGATGGTCACAGTGTCCCAGGGTCATGTGAAGTGACCAAAACCTGCTGCAACCACCCAGCAGATGGAGGGAAATAAAAACCAAACACCTCCCCACCCCACCCCCACTGCCAATCCTCAACAGAAATACTCACAACAATGAAAACCTCGGACAGGAGGAAGAGCACCACCGGGTGGGCAGGCAGGTGTCTTGCTTGGCTGTCGCTTGGGGGGCACTTTTTCAGTGCCATTGTAACTTTGAACAGTCACTAAGCAAACTGTTGTAAGTCGAGGACTACCTGTACTTTATTACTTTTTTCCTTTTTTTTTTTTGGTCAAGTTTTTGCACCTTGCTAGACGACTGGTGGTACTCGGATATTGCCATATCCTAAAAGCGGTACAATGGGTGAAAAGGTTGAAAAGCCTTGATCTATAGAGTTTCTCAACCTTCCAGGTCAAGATTGTCCCAAAGGTGCTTTTCAAAAGGCAACTGGACTCTCTTAGTTTTTTTTCCTGGAAAACCAATCAGGTGACCTTGAGGATACAGATTAAACCCCTAAATGACCTCAGCTACTTTCAGAAAGTTAATGATTGACCTTCAGAATGCTAACTGACCAGATGGCTATAAAGAATATAAATCCTTCCATTCCCCACCATTCAGCCAGAACTGAAGAAGCTTCTTGGATAAGAAGTGAAATGTTTTCAAGGGGAAAAAAAAATAAGAAAGTTTAGTTGCCTTTTGAAAAGCACCTTGAAAAGCAATCCTAGAGGAGGTTTTTTTTTCCCCTCTTTACCTCCTGTCATGTCTTAGACTTGGAGGTAGACATTTAAGAAGTTTTTGTGCTGAGAATTACTACTGTTCTGTATGAAAAATCATGAATGTTTATGGCAATCTGCACACCTTTGGTGCATTTGCTGAAGTTATTATGATTTATTCATTAGATTTGCATTTCCTTCAGAAGCACATGGAAATATATAGCACTTCCCTTTGAGATCAGCTGCACTAAGATAGTAACTGAATATATGCAAGGTGCTTAACTCAGCTATTACATTAATCCTTTCTTTTTCAATTTGCAAAATATGTTGAATCATAAACAAACCAAATGCACAAGATTCAAGCATTCATGCACATACATGAAAACAAAAAGTGTGAAAATTAACCAAGCCTGACATGTACTAATTTAGGCACTAGATCTCCAAGTGACCTAATCACATATTTTGTAGGGAAAGGGCAGTTGTGATTGACCCACGGTCATTCAGCATCTTCCATGAAGGTAGACTTGCTTAGTTTCTCAGTTGTAGTCAAACTCTGTAACCAATACATCACCCTAAGCATCTTGGTTTCAGCACATCCATTATGAACTTTGACACTTCTGCCAATGAGTCAGCCCCAAGAGAGCCAAGATCTCTGTACAACAATTATAGAAATTTGCCTTGGCAAGCATCTTATCTCTCATCTGTTAATGTACCTCACTGCCCATGGGAGTTTAAAATAAAATAACCTTGTGTACTCTGCCTATCCCCAGCTACTTGGAGGGATCCTTCAAACCTCATTACAGAGAATGCCAATGTAGCCATGGCAAAACTAAAAGCCACACAGAATGAGTGCACTTTACCTCAAGAAGAACAACCAAGAAATTGGCTTAGTTTCTCCCTATCAAACTCCAGAAAAATTCATCAGTATCTCTTGAATAGAATTCAATATGGCTGGCTCTGTACTCTAGCAAGTTGTAACATGAAGGTCATAATTGCTTGTGTATTCCAACAAAACTTTTAGTCCAAGATAATCCATGCAGTGGATCTACATGTGGTCCATGTAGTGGAAAGAAAGTCCATCGATCCTTATCCCTTTCTCCCCCATCCTTGACTGCCCTCATCAAATATGAATTAGAGAAGATATTCAGGCTACATATTGTGTAGTGACTATGGGAAGAATCCAGAGAAAGAAATAGTTTGGGAAATATTAAAAAGGCAGAATATATTTCCCCAAAGGAATAGTGGAGAAGATCTTTAAAAAAAAGACAGAAACCAGCCCCCAGAAATCAGCCCCAGCCCCTAGGCAGAGGCCAGCTTTTAGAAATGCAAATTCAGTAATCCATTCAGGAAGGTTGGAGCCAGGAAGCTATAAGAGAGACAAAGACACCTAAAATCTACTTACCCCCACCCAAATTCTAAGGACAGAAGCCATAAAAGGATTAATCCACCAATACCAAAAGGACACACTCAGACTCAGTTCAAAGTACATGACACAGGAAATATAAAGCCCCAAACAGGAACAACCTCAAGAGCCCCAGAAGGTATAAAACCCACCACTCCCTGCTACATCTTTCTGTCTGGCTCTCCTCTTCAATAAACTGCAACCTTCTTTCTAAAGCTGTCTCCATTTTGATTATTCCCAGCTTGGACTGGACCCTGATGAAGATTTTTCTTTCTATATGACCATGGCAATTTTATCAATAGACAGCGATTTAATATTTGTGAGTGGACAGTGAGATAACATACCCCATTTCTGGCTTACAAACTCTTTATAGTATCATCCAGCCATCATGAACCATGATATAAAGCTTTTCTGCATTACTGTTGTTTTGGCACTCCAGTGGTTAAATGACATAGTTAATTACTGGTATGGCAATGACTTTAGAGGGTGACCAGTGGACAATTGATAGAGTTATCTGCCACCTAACTAGCCAAACATATTAGATACAAAGATGCAATTACATCAGATAGTATGTTGAAGTAATAGTGAGTAGGGTCTTGTCCTAATGGTAGATAGAAGTGGCTCTGGAAAAAAAAACTATTGTAATAAACAATGTTCCTAGTTCACATATGTTGGTTTATCATCGTCTTCCTATTTTTTCATTATAGTCTATTATTCAATTATTTTCCAGTTATATGGCTCAGCAAGAAGCCTAACCTAGAAACTTTCAAAATAGGCAGACCTTATCTAATCCACTCCAGTTTATTGGCTTGACAAAGTATTCTGATAGATATGACAGATCTCCCATCTATACTATTTAAATGATCTTTAAAAGCTCTCCTACTCATCTCAGCATTAAAAAAAAAGATCGTTGAGGACAATGAGATGGACCTTTCTACGTGAAGGCACACTGACCTCACCATTAGAAGACTAGTTTTGTTACACTGTTAAAACTTTTAGGAAGATTTAATCCTGTTTCTACAAAGAACTTTAAATATACTGACTCCACAAATTTTTAAATATTCATTTTAGCTTGGCTGTTTTTCATTTGGTTGTGATCCAAATATATAAACACTAATGAAAATTCCAAATTATCTAGTCCAGAAAGTGATTCAGAAATACAGTAATAGTGTAATATAAAACCATAAATCTTTAATTTTGAAGAACAACACTATAGATAATTAGCCATCCCTTTATCTTGTTGTCTTTTGTAGTTTGAAGATTGGCATAATGATACTGTATGGAATTCAAAACTATGATTAAACAGATTTATTTGTTATCTCACCTTTATTATTTTTATAAATAAGCATGCTTCTTTCTCCACCTTTGTCTGAGGTGTCTTAGGCTGAGAGAGTAACTGGCTCAAAGTCATCCAGCTGGCTTTCATGTCTAAGGCAGGACTAGAACTCATGGTCTCCTGGTTTCTACCCTGGTGCCTTAACCACTAGACCAACTAGATTTCCTGATCTTGTTTACCATTATAAAACCATTCTAAGGAATAATGAACTGTCAGCCACTCTTCAGATCTCCCATGATAGATGGAGTTTTGCAAAATGGAATGAAGGTGGGGAAAAAATATCTCTAGCTTCCAAACTTTGAAGGAAGGAAGATGTGCTATGATATACTAGATCTGAAGGATATTTTTTTCTTATTTTAACTATGCTTTGCTTCCCACTGGCTTCTAGCTCCTTAGGGGATTGCTGCAGAAGGGAAAGACATATGTTCCATGTCCCTGTAATGGTCTCCCCAGATGCCAGCCTGGAAAAAGAAGAAGAGATGACTCTGGGGACTTCAGAGGAGGGTGTAGAGGAGGGTCAGCAAACGCCGAGGTCTGTGAGCATGGAAAGACCATGCCAGACGAAAAGGAGAGGCCAAGAATCTTAGAGGGGACATCAGGGGAACAACTGGACGAGGGCCCACTAGAGAGGAAAGAAGAGAGATGTAGCTGCAGCTGGATAGCTCTGAAATCCAGTCAAAAGCATGGGGTGTAGAAGGACTACAGCTGCAATCGGTCAGCAAGGATGAGGAGGAACTGCCTCTTCCATTGGATCCCAGGATATACAGAGGCAGGCGCAACAGAGGTCAATGATGCAACTTATGAGGAGGCAGCCTTGCCCCTCTTAATGAGTTATACTGGCACATACAGGGGAGCATCAAGGAAATAGTGGGTGGCGGGCCCACCAAGAGAAGAGGGATTTGCTGAAGGGCATGGGCCATTGAGCAGGGGATTGGACTAGATGATCTCTGGGGTCCTTTCCAACTCTGTGATTCTATGATTCTTTTAGGGTCTTCTGCTTCAGTAGGGGGTTGGACTAGAAGACCTCCAGGGTACCTTCCAAGTCATTCTGTGATTTGGTAAGGGTCTCCTGCTTGAGCAAGGGGTTGAAGACCTTCAGGGTACCTTCCAACTGTGTTATTCGACACCTGCTTAGTCCAAGGCATGGAGCAACACAATGCTGGAAACATTGCCAATTTTCTCTACCATGCATGTTCCTCCAATGCCATGACTCCTGTTCTTGTGACTTCGGACTTGTGCTTTGTGTGGCTGCATGTTTGGGCTTTGATCTGCTTCTTGGATTTTGGATTTCTACCTTGACCTGGATTCATAATCTTTGGATTCTGGACTATGCCTAGATTTCAGACTCTGTGTATGTGAACGTATGCCTTTGCCTATGGAGTTTGCAACTCTGTGCCTAGGCTGAGCAGACTTGAACTCAGTGACACTTTGCAGTTGTGTCAATGGGACCCAGAGAATGCTACAAGAAGCTTGTGTTGTCTCAATAAAATCTTTAAAACGTTGTATGAGTTTGTGTATGTGGATTGTGTCAGGACAATCCCTTGCAATCTAAGGAGCATTGTATGGGAATATACCAGAATAAGGCAGTGGCAGATTGCTTACATATACCATTCCAAGAACACATTCATGGATGTTTACATATTGGACCAATAATTGAACTTTAATAACCAAAGAAAAATTCAGATGATGATGATGACACACATTACTCTGGGAAGCGGGGAAAAAAAATTCTGAAAGAAGGCAGTGACCAATTTGGGGATATGAAGAGCCCATTTAATAACGCAAATGAACTATTCTCCTGTCCCACAAGCTTGCTTTTAGCTTTTTATTTTTATTTTTCTTAATAAAAATAATAACACACAAAAGCCAACCTATCAATTATATCACTAATAATATTTCCCCAAATCCTTGATGTCTGGCAATCATTAAATAATTTCCTCAATTTTTTCTTCATATCTTGCAAGAGTGAATTCCTTTTACTTTTCAAGCTGGATTAGACTAGATCAGGGGTAGGCAACCTTGGCTCTTTTATGACTCGTAGACTTCAACTCCCAGAATTCCTGAGCCAGCCATGCAGGCTCAGGAATTCTGGGATTTGAAGTCCACAAGTCATAAAAGAGCCAAGGTTGCCTACCCCTGGACTAGATAGTCTTGGTAATCCTAGTTGTTTAAAGACTTAGATTTTTTTTTCAATAGAAATTTATTCCATCTCTGTATCATTTGTTTTGCATGATTCCATAATGTACTGATGTAATGAAAATTACTATCATGGCGTAATCCAGTTTTGTATATTTGTCCTTTTTCCCTCTAGTAGGCATCTGTCCTCACTTCTCCTCTGTCCTGAGGTTAACTCTACACCAGAATGTCTACGCTAGTAATCTACATTTGGCAAAGCTAGTTGCTTCCTGGTTTGCGGCAGAGGAAATAATATTATGTTGCACGCATCATCCACATTTCTTTGAAGTTGTTAATGAATCTGGTAGAAGGGAAACACTAGTAGGAAAAAAAAAGAATTTGGGGCTTTCCTCCCTTCTCTTCCAGTTCTTGGCATCGTTTTCACTATGGGTTTGTGGAGGAACGTGAATTACTCTGCTAAGTTTCATTTGCATGTAATTACTGAAAATGCCACTTTGGCTGGGAGCTTACTCAGAGTGAAGTTGTTGTCTGTACTTTGAGAACAAATAGACAGAATGGTACAAATTTGAAGACACGAAATGTTCATCGCCAGCATCCTTTGCAATTAACCAAGACATTTTGGGCTTTTTTTTTTTTTTACTTAACAAGACCTATAGTACACTAAAAACAAGAGAGAGGGGGAGAGATCTTTAAAATCCTGTCCAAAAATATCCCTTCGTCCCCCCCGGCCCCCCAATGTGTCTTGGCCATCTGTCAAATTAGGAAATGTCCCTGTTGGGGAACTATGAGATTCCTAGTTTGGTGGAATTTCAGCAGTGGCTTCTTCGTTGGGCCTAGAGGAGTGAATTCTGTTGGTCGTTTGATTCTCTTGTTAGAAACCAGACAGGAACCCAACATGGTTATTGTGAACGTGAAGAAACATTCTGAAAAGGCTTCTAAAATGAAAAAAGTGTGGTCTCTGCAGGGGCTGGCCTAAAATGTCAAGATGGCTTAAAAAAAAAAAAATCTATCGCAATGCAATAGAAGTGCTGTGGCTTTGACTGCATGATCATAGCTGCTGCTTTCTCATATCTACCCTATGATCAGATGTAGTTCCAGATGTGAAAAATGTACATAGGAACATATTGTCATCTTGGATTCCTTAGCTCAGGGGTCTCCAATATGGTGGGAGAGGGAAGGACAGGCACCTTATGCATGAATGTGCAATTGTGAATGTGGCCAGACATGCATATGCACACACACAAACAGGCCACAAGCATGTACACCAGGCAAACAGGGCTATGAGCATGCATGAGAGGCTCTCAGTGACACTGGCACCTTGTGGTGCTGCCGCTACCAGGCTCGTGGTGATGCTACCACCACACGAGAATCGTGCTGCCACCCCTGTGTGAGGGTTGCTCTGCGGCCTGCAGCGATGCTACCACTGGTGCTAGGCTTGCACCATTGCCTGCCTGCCATTTGCAACGCTGCCACCACCCGCACAAGGTTTGTGGCAACGCTGCCACCCATGCAAGACTATTGGCTCTACTACCACGTGCGCAACACTCTCGGCAACAGTGGCACAAGGGAGGGTGAGCAAATGCACACATGTGCATGTGCTGCCCAGCTACTCATGCCACCCTGTTTTGCAAGAGGCCATGACCCAGTAGTGGGGCCATGGCCCATAGCTTGTGGACCTCTGCCTTAACTGATCCTTGTTAAGGCATGCTTTGCTTTCTAATACAGGAGAATATTTAAACAGAATAATCAGATTCTTTTAAACCAGCGGTTCTCAACCTGTGGGTCGCGACCCCATTTGGGGTCGAACGACCATTTCACGGGGGTCGCCAAACAACGCAGTCCGCCATTTTTTCCCCTTTTTCCTTAGCTGTGCTACTCCCTTTTATTCTATTGGCTTTTGAAAGCCAATAGAATAGACTCTCTTGAATAGAGTCTAATTCTATTGGCTTTCAAAAGCCAATAGGAATTGTCCAGGCTGTCTCTGCCCTGCTGAGCTCACCAAAAGTCCCATTCTGCAAACGGTGCTGCAAGTTGTCTGCAGAGAAGGCGAGCTGTCTGGAAGTTTCCACCCCTCCCTGCTGAGCAACTAATAAAAATGTAAGTAAAAGAGGGCCAGGGGTGGGAGGTGGGAGGCCAGCTGGTGCAGGGAGGGTTGCTGGCACACGTGGGGCCCGGCGGGTGCCTTACCTCCCTTGGGCTGGGCCAGCTGGTGACCCAGCCAGTGGCCGGCCTTTCCATCTCTGCCGCTTGCCAGCTACACCTCAGCTGGCGCAGGGGAAAGCATCACACATGCGTGGCACTCCTGGGCAGGGAAAGTCCTTGATTTACGACCAGTTGGGTAGTCCTCGACTTACGACCGGTTGAGTAGTCCTCAACTTACGACCAGCTGGGTAGTCCTCAACTTACAACCGGTTGGGGGTCATGGCATTAAAAAGGTTGAGAACCACTGTTTTAAACTGAATGTACAATGGGTTTTTTCCTCCAAAGCAGGCTTTCTCAAAGCTCAGTTTTAAAATCTGAAATACCTGGAGATAGAATGTCCACTTGACCCACCCATTTCTGAACTTTTTCTCACTGCACCTTATGCTAAGAACTCCCCCCCCAAAAAAAAAAACAGCATGTGAGAGGAAATTTAAAATTCTGAAATAACCCTAGGGAGTTACTGCCTTCAACAAACAAAGTTGATCTAGTGCAGCGGTTCTCAACCTATGGGTCGTGACCCCATTTGGGGTCGATCGACCATTTTTCGGGGGTCGCCAAAGAAGGTGATCCACCATTTTCTCCCCTCAGGGGGCAGCGCTGCGCATGCGCGCTGCACATGGGGGCAGTGCCGCACATGCGTGCCGCACATGGGGCGGTGCCACGCATGCGCACCGTGCATGGGGCGGTGCCGCGCATGCGCAGAACATTTGTGTGACGGGAGTCACCGTCACACCAACGTTGAGAACCACTGATCTAGTGGATCATTTAAAATACTGAATTATATTCAAGATGTGATCCTCTCCATGTGTGTGGCCTGAGCAATCTTCCCTCCCACATAAAGGCACTGTGGGCTTTGAGTTTAGACTACTATTTCTTATGAAAGCTTTTTAGATATTTCCAGATGTGCTGGGATTCTCAGTTCCCAGAATGCACCCTCTCAACATAACTGGAGAGCTTTGTGAAAATGAAGATAATTGTTTAGAGCAGTGGTTCTCAACGTTTGTGTGACAGCGACCCCCGTCACACAAACATTCTGCGCATGCGCGACAGCGCGCGCATGGAGGCGCCGCCCCCATGTGCGGCGCGCATGCGCGGCGCTGCCCCCTGAGGGGAGAAAATGGCGAATCGCCTTCTTTGGCGACCCCCGAAAAATGGTCGATCGACCCCAAATGGGGTCGCGACCCATAGGTTGAGAACCGCTGGTTTAGAGCAACAATTCCAAGCTTGGAGCTTTAAGTTAGCCAATGGATTTTATACTTTCCTTTATTGTTGACCTTACAATATTCTAGGCCTACTATAGGCAAATAAATTGGGTCAGCCATATAGGGTAGGGTAGAAACATATCTTGGGAGATTGCAATTTCTCTCTCTCCCTCCCTCCCTCCCTTCCTCCCATATTGCTTTGTTTTTGTTTTGTTTTTCAAAACAATATGGAAGTATTTTATCATTCTAGATGCTTTTCAACTTCCTAGTCCAGCTATTCCCTTGATAGTCTTCCAACTGAATACTAACTAGGTTCAGTTTGAAAACAAAGCACAAAATTGTAGTCATCTATCATTTTTAATTTTCTAAGCAATTCCTGGATGATGTCTCAGCGATCAGACACACACTTACAGGTAGGGTATCTGCCATGTGTGAAGTGAGTTATTAAATGTCCTATGACACTACGTCACTTCACTCAGTTCAAATGACTGGAACATGATTGGACACAGTGTAATATGAGTCAGAGGTCTCACCAAAACTTCAAACAGTCTGATTCAAGAAGAAGGACAAAGAGGAAGAAGAGGAGTAGGAGGGGGAGGCAGAGGAGGAGGAGGAGGAGGAGGAGGAGAAGAAGAAGAAGGAGGAGGAGGAGGAGGGGGGAGGGGGAGGGGGAGGGGAGGAGGAGGAGGAGGAGAAGAAGAGGAGGAGGAGGAATCAATTTGCCACATATTTATATTTGTTCAATTTATTTGTTCAGGGTTGGGGGAAAAGAAATGATCTTGAAATGAAATTAACTTATTTTAAAAATATAAGGAAAAGCCTGTAGAATCAAAGGAAGAATCTGTAATTAGTGGTGATTTATTTAAGAAACTCACAAGCAAAGGAAGAAAACAGTCTCCATTTCCTGTTATTGCACTCAAGTAATTGATATTCAATCATGAGAAATGAACATTATCATGGCTAATAGCTACCAGTACGCCTCTGTGAAATAAAGGATCTTTTCAGGTGCCCAGCCTCGAGCGCATACTCTGGTATTTAAACTAAGATAGATTAGGGCAAATTTCTCTCCAGAAGGCAACATTCAACAGAGCCATACAATTGTAGTGAAGCACCACTTTTCAATATTGAGGCTATAGTAACTTACATATGTTAGCCTTTCCAGGTCAATCCAAACACTTATCTCTGTTTTTGAAAACTACATATAGAATGGAGATGGTAGCATTTGCAGCTTCATCTAGGGGTGTGAGTCCTTCAAGATATATCAGACTTAGAAATTCAATCCACATAGATTAATAATACTTTTATCATAAAGCTATGGTAACAGAAACGTAGGAGTCTGAATGTGCTTCCCCCTTCCCTCCCATTTACTTCACAAGGCCTAAGACATTTACTTTGATTACTGTTCTCTTCTTGACTCAGGTTGCAGTTTCTTTCTGGACTCAGTTCTATTTTGTCTTGACAGTGAGTCTTTCTCCTGACCCACAAAGCCATGCCTTCTGACTATCAAGGTACAGGTGAGTCTTATTGCTAAAGAACTTTAGGTGTTAAGATATGGATGAAGGGATTTCATATAAAGTATCCTGTCCTTGTCTGAGAGACCATGTAGAGCAGACATGTCAAACTCGCGATGTCACGTGACATCACGCAATGTATCAGGACAGTTTTGCCATTGCTGGCAATGGGGTGGGTGCAGCTTCCGGATGACACATCCGGCCCACGGGCCAGCAGTTTGACACCCCTGATTTAGAGCGTCAATCTTCATTCCTGAGAATGTAGGCTCAAAAGCTCAGAAACTACCTTTAAAATAAAAGGCAAGGCTCTGAAGCTATCTTTAAAGTAAAACTGAGGGATAAAACCTGTGCAGACATTTTAGGAATTCTCCAGTTAAAGAGATGAAGCAGAAACAAGCAGAGTTCCAATTAACTTTGTGGATTCACTTCTTCATAGGTGAAAGCAAGATTTAGCTATAGCAGTGGTGGCAAACCTGTGGCACGTGTCCCAGAGGCAGCACTCAGAGCCCTCTCTGTGGGCACGCACGCCATCGCCCCAGCACTGCCTCCCCCTGTGGCCCCTTCCTCATCAGCAGCCCCCCCCCCCAGAGGAGAGTTGCCCCCTGGAGCCAAAGACATGGCAGCCGGGCAGCAGAGACAAAATTTCACCCTCATACCCCATCGCATAAAGGTGATGCTGCAGGGCGCTACTGGGCTGTCTGGGTGATCTGCAGCAGACCATGGAGTTGGTGGGTGTCCCAGTGGGTGAGGCAGGTTGGTGGAGGCGGGGCAGGGCAGAGCAGGGGTAGGGCAGGGTGGGGGTGGGGAGTGGGGCAGTGGCAGGGCAGGTTTTGGGCACTCAGTCTCTAAGAGGTTCGCCATCACTGAGCTATAGTATGTGCTAATTCTTGTTTCTTCCTGCCTGTAGGTTTCACAAACAATACCCCTTAGGTTTTCAGCACTTGTTCTCTTCCAAGTAGGAGTCACATCCAAAACTGACAAAAGGGTCTGTTCCAACCAAACAACCATTCTGTCAGAATCCCAGTTCAAGGCATGACATTAAATGCATGATTGCACTCTGCTTAATTCTAAATGTTCAAAAGCAGGATACCCTAGCCTAGACTGAGATTTACAACACTCTATAACAATTCTGATGGCAACATGCACCAGATCTAATACAAGTATTTTGTAATTAAGAGTCTTAATTACTTATCCATTAGCATTCGTTGGCTCCAGCAGCATAGGAAAGGCTCTGCAGAGTGAGTTCCAAACTGAAATTTTCATATTCCAAAAGGTAACAATGAAATTTCCTCAAGTTGGAGCAAGAAGAATGCCTTATGCCATGCAGAGGTATTAACAAAGCTTCCTCAGCTCAAGGCAGTTATTCCTTGTGATGAAAGAGTTTGTGTGCCCCAACTGTGATAATTGATAATTGTGTGAGAAGGGAACAGGACATCACATGGTTGTTTATTCCCTGCCATCTTTGCAGGGGAATGTCTGAGCCAGATCCAAACTCATTCTGATTTAGGATCAGGACCAGACAAGGCTTGTTTGGATTGTGAAACAATCTGAAGAAGATTTGGGGGAAATTTATAATTCATATGTCATACTGCTTCCATCTCTCCCATCCTTTCTCCCTCTCTCTTTACCCATTAAGGGTTTTATCATTTAATTTAATATTGTGCCCTCTGGAACAACATTCCTGCCAAAGATTTGTATAGTCCCTAACCTGATCTTTTTAAAATGACCTCTTAAAACCTGGCTGTTTCTCCCAGACTTGGGTAGGAGTGAAATAAATGATCATGTAGAATTTGTGCTATTTCTCTTTTTTTTAAAAAAAAAAAATTGTATCACTTTATGTTATATTGCTTTCAACTGTATTGTGTGATATGCCACCAAAGTCATGAGGGAATTTGGCAATCTATAAACTGAATGCATAAAAAAATACCTGAAATTCATAATTTTATAAGAACTTCACATTCACCAGCTGCATTAATAATTTATTTTTTAAAAAAGCTGGTGCATAAGCATAGAAACAAACAAAAACTATTGAGAGTCCTGTATTTGGTTTCTGTATTTGAAAGTTACAACAGTAACTTCATTTAAGCCTTGCTGTGGCTTATTTGTTATTAATTCTAGGGTGGATGGTTCCAAATTAAAAATAGGCCGAGAACAAATGAATGCAGAATGAGTGTAAGGGAATATATCTTACCCCCAAAAGTGTCATTTTCGCTTTTGTTATAAAAAGCAACCAGCGGCTGTTTGGGAGAACTCAAGACATCAAAGATGTGTGAACAAATTTAGTTCTTGGCTCCTTGACAATCTCTCTCTAATTTCATCTGTTAATGAATACAACTTAGTCTTGGATGAGTCACTGTATTATCAGGAGATATAGTCAACACCAAAGATGGTGAAGAAAATTTGTCTTTCTCTATCTAATCATCCACTTTGATACAAGTAATGTTTTCTTCTGGACCTCATTATTGGATAAAGACTAAACAAATATTTAAAACCATGAACTAAAGGCAAGATTTTTCTTTGAGCTGTTGAGCTTGACTCTTAGGGAATACTTAGTTGTTTCCTTGTAAGAAGTTTTCTAGCATCCTTCTAAGACAATGTTTTAGTTTCCTGCTCTATCCTACAAGGTGAAATTTTTCTGGGATTTCCCATCCATGTATAAATAAAGTCTGACTTTTTTCAAAGTTAGCAACCAGCAAGGACAAGCCAATGGTAGTTCAGCAGTAAAATTTGTTTATTTGTTTTTTCCTTCCCCAAAAGCTATATTCTATTTGAATCAATGTGTCCAAAGAAGGAGGAAAGCCTAGTGAAATAAGACCACCTTTTGTTGACCACTCACCCTCTCTTATTCTCTCCCTCTTTTTTCTTTTCTCTTTCTCTGTCTATTTCTCATAAAATGGTGGGGGGCTATTGTGTATTTTTTTCTATATTGTATTTTTATTGTTTGTAAGCCACCTTTTTTATCTTCCTAGAAATCTGAACAAATCATTTATATAAGAGCTACAGCCCAAGAGCTAACTGTACTCCTGCTAAAGAAATCCAGTACAACTGAATTCAAGATGGATTCAACCAAATATAGGCTATCAAGAGTCAGCCAATACGTGAAGTTTTACTATTTCAAGCAGGAAACATGAACAGAGTGATCCTCCATGTAAAATGGAACTTTATTCTCCTTGTTGGGTTACAAACAGTGACAAGGTGGTTCACTACAGTAACTTCTGTGGATTAGAGAAATAGCAATTATTTCAGGAAAGTCACAGGCAACTGTGTTGCCAGAGAGAGCACAAAATGAGACACCACCACTGTTAATCATGTTTTCTTATCTAGTTCAGCAATGAAATTGAAGGAGAAAAGGCTCAAAGTCCATACTCTTTAGACGGCATTACACAACCTCCCACCTTAGATCAGTTTTGTGATTGGAATCCCAGAAGTACTTGTAAAGTTCAGTATGGTATCACAGGTGATCACAGGAAATGCCACATCAGCTTGGTTTCTGGAATAGAAGAACTGGACCTTAAAAGAAGGCAGGCCAAAGTGACAAACTCATTCTTCTCTTCCATTCAAAAACCCTGAGGTGTTCCAAAGAGGACACTATGTTCTGATAAATCACACTGCCCTCAATTGCATTTTTTTCCTATGAATTCTATTGTCTCTGCTCCATTCCACTGTTTCATTTATAGGTAACAAGGCAGTTATTATCCCTAAGTTCAGACAATTACCTAAATTTCCCCATTGAGAAACCAAGACTGTTGATTAACCAACAGAAACAATGCCAGTGCTGTTCTTCTTGAATGGGAACCCTGTCTACAGGGTGCTGGAAGGAAATCATCTGGGTATTTGCTTTTTTTCCTGGAAGAGTTTGGTAATAGATGACAACATTTATTGTACTTCTCAAAGCTAGCTCTTGCTTCCTAATCTGCAGCAATGAGGTCAGCTTTTGGCAGGTGACTACAACTGACTAAAACTAGTTTGTTCCTGGAAGAAAGCCCAGGTGGGCATGTGAGTTGGCTTTCTTTTATAGTGTAATCCTAGTTCTCCTTTTGAGCTAAGTCCGTCTCTGGGCTGATCATGTCAACAAAAGTGGTTTCATACTATACGGTTCAAATGCCTGCATTTATCCTCTACCTTTGGCAAAATTCAAGCTCCTGGCCAAGCCTGAGAGAAAGATACATATCTATCATCCCCCACCATATTATCTGCCTATCTGGATCACTACAAAACTGTACCTTCCAGCTACAGTTGCAACCAATAAATTATCCTTCAAAGGTGTTCTTTATATAAAGATACAGCTGCTGACCTCTTGAAAAAGCAGCCAGCCTCAGCTATGGGACTACTGTTGTCCTGGAGTGGTGGGAAAACATTAACTAAAAAGAAATATGAGACATTTCAAAGATAGCATTGGCATAGTGACAAAGGTCAGATAGGTGGCATGAATAGCTTTTTTGTGCCACTACTGTCTTCTTATCCTTAACCTGACATAGAGATTCAGGACACGTATAAAAATGCCTTAAATCCAGTGGTGGGATTCAGCCAGTTTGCACCACTTCGGCAGAACTGGTAGCTAATTTTATTGTTGCCCAGGCCCAGAATGGACTTCCAGAAGTGGCATCCACACAGAGAACTGGTTGTTCACATATTTGAATCCAACCACTGCTTACATCTCTCCAGACATGGCCAAAAGCTGAAGGAAGAGCCAGTTTGGTCTAATGACTGAGGTACCAATTTAGAAACCAGGAGACTTTGAGTTCCAGTCCCACTTTAGGCATGAAAAACACTGACAGTTGGGCCAGTCACTCTTTCCCAGTCCAACCCATCTCAAAGGAGGGAACATAAGAAAAGGAAGAGTATTAGGTACTTTCACCACCTTGAGTTATCTATAAAGTAATAAATGTTGGATAAAATCTAATAAATATAAATATGTAATATATGTAAGCAGGGGCAATGGTATGCTGAGTGATAAAAAAATAACCTCTCCTGCAGTGGCAATTATCCAAACTAGTCACTAAAATTAATAAAGCCTTTTTGTTGTTGTTATATTCTCCTTACCTAAAAGCCCAGATTCCATCACCCTGAAAAAATGTTCTCAATTTCATTAATGTCATTTGTTTTATTTAAAACACTACTCTTTTGCAGAAATCAAAGTAAAAGTATTTCAAAAGTATTCTCTCTCTCTCTCTCTCTCTCTCTCTCTCTCTCTCTCTCTCTCTCTCTCTCTCTCTCTCTCTCTCTTTCATACACACATACACATACATACATACACACACACACACGCGCGCGCGCGCATACTCAACATTTTTATCTTGTATTTCTAGAGCTAAAACTGATACAGGGCTTCATCATTAAAAAAGCATACAAGAGGGTATTTATTTATCTAATTGCCTTTTTCAAACAGATGTCTCCCATGGGATGGTCCATGACATATGGAGTTAATCGTATTCACATTTTAAAGCAAGGACTTTAGGAAAACAAATGGCATTTGATGTGAAAAATCCCCCATGAGTCAGAGGCATTTAAATAACTCTGGATCACTTCCTCTTTTCTTTTTTTCTTTTTCCTTACAGAGATGTGGTAGGGTTAGAGCTTCCTGTACCCCCCTCCCCCCAAAAAAAGTAATTAAAGGTCCTGTTTGCTTTTCCTTTTAAGTACAGTAAAAAGCTCAGCTCAGCAGATTACTCTTCTTATACAAATGTTTGTTTCAGGGTATTGACAGAAACCTTGATCATACCTTTCATTGGTTCCCCGACCAGAATCAAGTTTTTATTGAACCTTTTAATAGTCTCCTGGGCTGGAAGAATGCCCAGACAGTCACAGGATTTCCTGACTCATGATGAGCTTCAAAAAAAAAACATAAAACTGAAAGCAATTTTAAAAAGAAAGGATTCTATTTACCAACATATTGATATCATAATAACAACCCTCCATAGCATCCACTCATTTCAGAAGTGGGTTTCAATGCACATCACACGACTATGAAATTGTTTGGAGAACGCACAAAGATCATTTCAAATAGCTGAAATTTCTGAAGTGTTTGAGAAGCTTGTTCAAGGTCGCCTCTGCACCCAAACAAGTGGGCTGTCATATTACTGGTTTTGTTATATTTACTGGGACAAATATTTTGCACTGTCACAGAGCAAGTATGACGGCTTGAGAGCAAAGGTAGAGACAGGATAAAGTACTGGGAGTAACTTTGTGACATGGTTCATTTTGCAACTGTGATTTGGGAAGATGTGATTCTTTAAAAAAAAATAGTTTGAGAATTTCCTCATAAAGGGACAAAGGAGAAATTAAAGAAATGGAAATAAAAATACAGTATGTAGGAAACAAAATTCTTTTCATTGCTATATATATATACTGTTTACATCTAGGTACGATATTATATAAAGGAATTTTTTTAACAAAAATAATTCAAGCTTCCTTATTTAATTCATTTGGTTCCTAGATAGTTTCTAAGCAGATGCAAGTTAAAGAAGACAAGATAGAACAGAATAAATGAAAGACAGGCAGAGGGAGAACAAGATTCAGATTTAATGTTAAGCTTTCTAAGTGATTCACAGATCTCAATGTCCAGACTTGGAATTCTGTGCTGCAAGCAGTTTCAGTATTAATCAGATAGCTGTTGCCAAGGACTACAATCTGCTAACACACATATACAAAGAAACTTGGATTACTCATGCATTAGCTGTCACAGGTGTTGTTTGCTAACAATGTTTTAATTTATCATTCATTCAAGGACTGGCTGGGTGAAAGGAAGTTTCTTCCCATATGCAAAAAGAAAAAAAAAACATAGTCTGGAGGGAACCCATATTATTTTGGAGCAATAGCATATTTCAGGGCTATTTGTTGGGTAGTGGAAAAATAAAATCATGGCAAACAAAAGGAATGTCAAATTATTTCCATAATACATAAACATAAAACACACACCCCAAAAAAACTCTTACCAAGACTTTGTTCAGCTCAGGAGCATTTTTAGAAGAAGTTAGACTAAATATTTGCAACCAGGGGCTGCATCTGAAATGTAAAATTTTGATGAGGTCTCACACTTCTGGTCCATTATAAACAAGTCTTTTGTTTTATGCTGATGTGTGTGTGTGTGTGTGTGTGTGTGTGTGTGTGTTCTACAATTCTTTATTTTTAAATGTTTAATGATTGTAAGCTGCCTAAAGATGTTAGAAGTTGGGTGGCATATAAATGTAATAAACTATGGTTGGTTGCACAGTCAATCAGATGTTTAGACTGGATTTGGCATTTTTGTTCCATCTATCAACTCCTTCCCAAAGGAAGGAAGATGCTTTTGTTTGATGTTTTTGTTTGATAATAAAGGTAATGTTCTAGGATGTAAGCAGCTTGAATTAAGGATATATCTTGCAATTGACTGATGGTGATTTTTGTCAATGTCAATGGTGTTCAGGTGGTTCAATGATCCAGTTGTATCATTATTATTATTACTATGATTAAGAGATTAATTATGGATGCCAGCCCAAGTTTAGAAAGCTAACTTAGAAGCTGACTATACCCAGGTCTCTCTGCAATCATTCTCCTGAAAAATCTAGTAATTATAAATAATATTTATCATACCTGCACATACACAGACACATACATGTTAGATGTATTTATCTCACTCATACATACACAGACACAAACTGACACACACACACGCATATACATAAACTTGACTTAATGCCAGTAATTGTGAGAGGGATCTCAGAATTCTAGTGAACAATCACTTAAATATGGGCCAAAGCAAGCTATGGCAGCCAAAAAAGCCAATGCAGTCCTAAGCTTCATTAAGAGAGGGATAGAATCAAGATCATGTGCAATTATAGTGCTGCTTTGCAAAGACTACACTTGGAATACTACATCCAGTTCTGATCACCACAATATATAAAAAAAATGTTGAGAGTCTGGAAAGAGTGCAGAGAAGAGCAACAAAGATTATTAGGAGGCTGGAGACTAAAACATATGAAGAATAGTTACAGGAATTGGGTATCTCTAGTCTAATTAAAAGAACGACTAGGGGAGACATGATAGTAGTGTTCCAATAAGACAAGGAGGTCAAACTATTTTCCAAAGCACCAAAAGGCAAGACTATAGTCGCCAACCTTTTGGGCACCAGGGACCAGTTACATGGAGAGAAGTTTTTCCACAGACCAGAGGGGAAGTGGTTTTGTGTGCTGCCTGCATCCTGTATATGGGACTTTGCTTATTTGTGCGGACCGGTTGCTGGCATGCCGTGGCCCAGTACCAGTCCACAGACTGGGGGTTGGGGACCCCTGCTATAAACAATGGATAGAAACTAACCAAGGAGAGAAGCAACCTAGAACTAAGCAGAAGTTCCCTAACAGTGAGAGCAATCAACCAATGAAATAGCTTGCCTTCAGATGTTGTGGGTGCTCCATCACTGGAGCTTTTCAAAAAGTCTCCAGTTATGTCAGTCAGATAAATGACTGTCATTTCAGATAAATGATGGTCATTTATCTAAAATGGTGTAGGATTTCCTGCTTGAACAGGGGCTGGACTAGAATACCTCCAAGGTCCCTTACAACTCTATTACTCTGTGTTCTACATTCTGTATGTATATGTACATAGCTATGCAGGCATATAAACAGAAAAATCACTTTTATTTTGCTCAGAAGATGATTAGAGTGCTACCATTCTGAATCATGGATTGCTGCTTTTTCTCCATTTACATCATGCCTCCTGTGATCTGAAGCACAGAAGACAGAAAATACTGTGCAAAAGTGCAACACGGATTAAATATCTCTTTGTGGTAACTGACAGGCTTTGCTCCAAGCAAAATATAGAACGGACAAATGCCATATTTCTGGGAAACTATATGAGCCATAATAGCTACTAGCAGTGTGGCAATTGTTTATCTGTGAATATCTTACAGCTTTTAGGGGTGCTGTGCCATAGGTCACCAGATATGATACTCTGTTCATTAGGTTGAGCTCTAGGGATCAGTTGAGATTGTAATATGCTGTTGATTACAAATTATATAATCTCTGCCCCTGCCAAATTAAGCGATGCCATGAATGTCTTATCCTAGTGCCTTGAAGCTATAAGGGTCTGGATGAAGAACAAATTGTGTGTTCCTATATGCCACCCAGAATCCCTTCTTTTAAGGTGGGCTGCCATATATATTTGATAACTAAATATATAAACAAACTAGTATTATAATGCAATTATAACGCAATTATCTGCAGCATTCAAAGTCATTTCTCTTCTTAGCATAGTGCTTAGTAAGAATTACCAAAAATGCTTGTCAGAAGATTAATCTCATTTACTCAGCAATATGGAGGAATTATAGAAGTAGTCCTCAATTTACAACATTTAGTGTTGTCATGTAGTGACTGCTCAAAGCTACAACAGCACTGAAAAAAGTGACTTATGACTATTTTTCACAGTTACGACCTTTGCAGCATCTCTATGATTATGTGATCAAAATTCAGATGCTTGGCAACTGGTTCCTATTTATGACCAGTGATGTGTCCCAAGATCATGTGATCCTCTTTCTGACCAGCAAAGTCAGTGGGGAAGCAAGATTCACTTAACAACTATGCTACTAACATCCCCTGCAGTGATTCACTTAACAGCTGAGGGAAGCAGGGTCGTAAAATGGAGCAAAACTCACTTAACAAATGTCTCACTTAATAACATACATTTTGGGCTCAACTGTGGTCATAAGTCGAGGACTACCTGTACTTCAATACTTTTGACTTTGGTGTTTTATAAAATACTATTGCCAATTGTTTTTTAAATGAAAAGTGGAAATTAAATCCATCAGAAAGAACTGAAGATGTGAGGAAGAAGATGTCATGTACTTGACTTAATGCTGCAATCTAGAAAAAGAGAGAGCTTCCAATAGATGGACGGACGGACGGACGGACAGACAGACAGACAGACAGATAGATAACCTTTATTGTCATTTTTTTTTAACTGTGGGCACAGTGGCACACATTAAAAATTAAATGTAGTTTCATTTTTAAGCCTAGAGAGGAATTAAGGTAGGCATGAAAGAATGTCTTCTGGTGAATTCTTTGAGTATCAGAAGTGCTTAAAGAGCTGCAGTGCTCTTAGCCAAAGAATGCAAGACAGACAGACCCTGATGCTCAAAATACTTTAAAAGAAAAAAAGAAAGAAAGAAAGCAAACACAAGCTATCTAACTTACGTACATGAACAGAGATTTAGAATTGCCAAATCACTAATGTTATGAAAAGTGTACCTACCCCCTTCTAACTAAATTGTTGATGCCTCCTAACCCCCACTGAAGAATTTGAGTTATCTTGATGGCCAGATGAGATGAGATGTTGGCAGACATCAATCCTGTTTATATATCAAGTGTGGGGAGGGGGCTACTTAGCAGAGAGGGAAAGAAGAAAACATTTTCTTGTTGGTTTGTGTTGCATTTTTCTTCCCAACCACAGATATTTTTTTGGGATCCAAGCTGTGGTGGGAAGGAAAAGATTTAAGGAAGCCTCCATGGTTGAGAAGCTCTAAACCTAAAAGATTTGTTGAGGTTTGGAAGGGCTGATCATGCTGAGCTATAGGCAAGCTATTAATATAAAAAGACCCCAAATTGATTGATTTAATACATAATTTCATAATTTTGAATTTTCTGATGTAGGATGCATGACTAATCCTAAAATATTCATTCCCCCACTCCCCCATATAATTTCTCTTCATATGTACTTCCTTTTTTAATGCTTTATTTAAAGACACTTTAGCTTTGGCATCCTTTTTTAAATGCACACTTGCCAAAATATACTTACTGAAAAAAACAGAGACCTAGAATTAAAAAGGATGCTGCCAACCCACTGGAAATTTATACAGTAAAAAAAACACAATAATTTGCATCTACTGCCCTATTCTCAGTGAATCTAAAATAAATTAAGTAAAAATATGGAGGTGGGAGGGAGCAGACTTCTTTTGAGTAAGTTATACTGTACAGCACTGGCTTTTATGCATCTTTCCCAGATTTTTTTTAAATAAATGCTTAATTTATGTATGTGTGACATACATGAGAACCAGTTTGGTCTCGTTAAGGAATGGGCAATTAATTTTCGTAGCAGGCCACATGAGAAAGTGGGGCTGTTATGGTTGCCCCTCCACCATTGTTCTGCCAATGCTGCCCCATCCCCTTGTCAACATTCCCACCCCACCCCCTCACCATTATTGCCACTGCTGTGTGCCAGACAGGAACAGCCCAAAGTTTGATGTGGCCCACAGACACTACAATGCTCAGGTCTGGTTTAGTGGCCAGAAACCAGGAGAGTGTGAATTCTCCTCCCACCTAGGCATGAAAACTGGCTGGTAAATTTGTGTCAATCACTGGGAGATTGAAAGTTCTAGTCCTGCTTTAGGCTGGATGACCCTGGGCTATTCAGTCAAACCAACATACTTCACAGGGTTGTGGTGGTGAAAATAGGAGCAGGAGTATTAGGTATTTCTGCAGTCTTGAGTTGTTTATAAAGCATAATAACGTTGATATATTATAAATAAAATAAAATAAATAATACATCCATTGTTGATATTTGTTCCATGACTAAGTCCCCTTTGGCAGATCATGCCTTTTGAGGTAAAAGAGATTAGTTAGATCAGATAGGAATGAACTGGAACTCTGCAACTATTCTGAAATTTGACCGATGTGCCAGAAACCAGCAATTGCGAGTCTCAGCTAAAATTAATTCTTGGCTAACTGACCTTACAAACAGCAGTCTGAGGTTAAGAATGGTGGGGGGAGAAAATCCCTGTGTGGATGGATTTTTTTTTTAACATGAAGAAAAATAACTGTGATCCAAAAGGAGAAAAAAAAAGTGCAAAGAAGATTTGGCTGCAATGCTCTGCAATTCCCTGTGTAGTTTCAGAACATGAGGAGATATTGCTGAGGCAGGAGAAAAACCTCATCAACCACCTTGCTATTCCTGGATTCTGCCCACAAGCTCTTGAAAAGCTAAACAAATATACTGTCTCTCTTTAAGGAAGCCACTGCCCAAGAATATACTAGAGTTTGGTGCTTCCTGCTGAAAAGTTTGAAATAAATATGATTCAACTGGATATCTGCTCTTTTCTTTTTTTTCTCCTAAGCAACTGGAGACCATGTGGTTCACTGTCACTATCAGACTTGGAATAAGGTTCATCAGAGTATAGGTTGTGCTTGAAGCATATAAGGAACAGTCTAGTTTAACGAAGAGAAGGATGAGGGGGGACATGATAGCAGTGTTCCAATATCTCAGGGGCTGCCACAAAGAAGAGGGAGTCAAGCTATTTTCCTAGGCGCCTGAAGGCAGGACAAGAAGAAACAGATGGAAACTAATCAAGGAAAGAAGCAACCTAGAACTAAGGAGAAACTTCCTGACAGTTAGAACAATTAACCAATGGAACAACCTGCCTCCAGAACCTGTGAATGCTCCAACACTGGAAGTTTTTAAGAAGAGACTTGTCAGCCATTTGTCCGAAATGGTATAAGGTTTCCTGCCTGAGCAGAGGATTGGACTAGATGACCTCCAAGGTCCCTTCCAACTTTATTATTATTATTATTACTTACAACATTCATTTAGCAGCCATTCAAAATTACAGTGGCACTACATGAATTTAGAAAGAACAGAATGGAACAGAATGGAACGGAATGGAATGGAGAGGAATACAATACAATACAATACAATACAACACAACACAACACAACACAATACAATAACAGAGTTGGAAGGGACCTTGGAGGTCTTCTAGTCCAACCCCTGCTCAGGCAGGAAACAACCAATTTCAAACAAATGGTAGTCCAATCTCTTCTTCAAAACTTCCAGTGTAGGAACATATCCAACTTCTGGAGGCAAGTTGTTCTATTGATTCATTGTTCTAACTTAATGCTTAATGATCATATGATTCACTTAACAACTCAGTATTGAACAAGTGTGTCAAAAAAGTCATAAAATAATTCACTTAAAAATTTCCTTGCCTAGCAGTGGAAATTCTGGTGCCAACTATGATTGTAAGTCAATGACTACCTGTATTGGTGAATTATATTTTCTCTTATTGCACAGAAGTTCTCGTATTTTGACATGTAGCACAAATGCTACAGCACATTTATTAAGACAAGCAAATCAGCTCTTTGTTAAAGAAATATTTCATGTTCCACCAAGAAATCAAACTAGCCCTGAAAAAAAGCAAAGCATGGATATTTATTGTGACATCTAATGCTGGCAAAATGCTAGTTGAATTTACCAATCCTGCTGATATGTAATGGCTCTTGATCCACATAAGCGCCTTGAAACCTCAAGGCAGAGAACATTGCAACCATGTGCTACAATTGCCAAAAGCAACCTCAGGGCAAAATAGCTAATAAAAAGATACTCACAGGCTCGTATCTGTGGCAATAGGGAATGCATTATAGTGGGGGGTGTACCAATGAATCCTTAGCTCCAGAATATTTTTTGTTTCATTTTCTTTCCCATGTTATAGTAAATGTCTGATAATTTCCTCTTGGAGGTAAACAAACATTAGCTATGACTGAATGCTGTGAATCTGGATTTTAACGAGACAGGTAGGTGTGTGTTGGGAATAGAGAGAAAGAGAAGAATAGGCAGTTTGCTTTGCTCTCCCTGAAACACCTTATTAAAAGAACTGGTCAAGCCATATTCCTCACTCCAAAACCAGACACATGTCTCTGATTGTCCCCATGAGCACAAATTGTTTTGCCAATGACTGGTTACTATTCAAGTTCTCATCTGTGCCTTTATACTGAAATAATTAGAGTTCTTTTTAATGAAATTAGCATAAAACCAATATCCAAGTAAGAGAAAGCATCATGAAACAGGTTAACACAGATACTGATTTCCAAAGCAAAAACAAGTTGGATCTTCACATAAAGATCCTGGAGAACCAGTTCCAACCAACATATAGGATTCCTCTTATTCTCTCTCTCATCCTCTGAGTGATGGGTTAAAGCCTTCATGTTTCATACCACATCAGGAACCACAAGGCAATAGGACATTGCTTCCTCCCCTTAATTTCTCCTGTTACTTTTTTTATTGTTGATTTCACAGACATCCAGCTGTTTAGACTGGATTTGGCATTTTTGTCTACCTAGAGAGTTCTTCCCATGAACCTGGTATAGGCAGAATTTCTTTAATGATGTAAAAGGTATTGTCACCAGATGTAAGCTGTTCCAAATAAAACTGCATTTTGCAATTAACTGATGGTGATTTGTCAGTGTCAATGGTGTTCAGATGGTACTCTGAATGTTTTGGGATTGCACCCAACACAACTATTCTTATTGCTAGTATCTTTGCCAGAGTTGTTCTACTTCTGTTTGCAGGTCTTTGTGTTTTATGATTTTCTGTTCTCTCCATTACCAAGACTTATTTGCTTTCTTCTTCACAATTGTTAAGTCTGGGGCCTTAGGCAGCAGGTGGCTGTTTGTTTGAGTTCTAAAGTAGGCAAATGATATTTTTCATTATCCTCATTATACACACAAAAAGGTGAAATCGCAGCCATCAGTTGGTGTTGGCCTTTATACAATCAAGTTATTCCCAAGAACCTAGGATATTGTAATATATCTGTGTAGTATATGTGCAGATCCAAGCAGCGTGACCTTTTTTAATTGGTAGCCTGAAATTTTGCCAATGCATGTATTTTCTAAGTTTTATCCAAGATTTAGTTTGCTATCACACCCAGGATGCTGATAACCACTGAGACCACCATGATTTATTATCCATACCACCCTCCATGGGTACCCCCTCCCAAAATGCTTCATCTTATGAAACAAAGATAGAAGTGGTAAAAGTGAGAAAAAGAATGGAAATTAATGCTTTCTTTAGAATCCATTTCTCAGACTAAATAGTGCACATTGGAACAATGCTTAAATCACCACCCTGGGACCTAGGAGGCAAATATTAATAAAAACAGCAGAAGCAGCAGCAACAGACACTAATTATACACCAAGATCTACTATTTACCAAATTGTCTAGATAGCTGCATCCTTATTTCTTTTACTCTTAAAAACATTTAAATGGGATCAGGGAGAATACATTTACATATAAAAAAAAGTTCTATACAGTAGCAAATAGCAAGAGGCCCTAATATTCAAAATTAGATCTTATGAATTTTCAGGTAAAGGAGCAAAATTTCCAAACTGAAAACAAAAAATAATATATAGGGAAAAAATCACATAAATTCAGAATAAATACTCATAAAAGAAGTAGATTTCCTCTGCATACTACTAGTAACAATGCATCTAGCTCTGTAATCCTTGAAAGGACATTTCCACCACATATCTGGCTTTGAGTGTGACAAATTGGACCCATTCTCTCCTCTTCAGGCCAACCAAGAAATTTCCTACTGGTAAATTACTAACTCCAATTATCAGTGAAAAACCTTTTCTTCTTCTCTGATTTGTGCTGGGGATGTGGTTTTCCTACTAAGAAACAGATCCTACATTATCAGATCAGTAGTTAAATACATATGAAGTCTAATGCCATTATTTGGCTTTCAGCTGCTTCTGGTATTTGCAGATCAGATGCCTAGTTCATCAAAATTGTCTGAGGGTAACTGAGTGCTTAAACAGTCCTGCTTGTTCCATCAATGACCATTTTAGCTATCTTGTCTTCTGCTACCCTACTTTACAATTGCCCTCAATTTTTCCAAGCCTAAGGTTCTTCTCCAAAAACTCTTTTTCAGTATTATATATCTAGAGTATTTAAACCTTACTTCATCTGAGAATAGAACAGAATAGAATAGAATGGAATGGAATGGAATGGAATGGAATGGAATGGAGTGGAGTGGAGTGGAGTGGAGTGGGACGGGACGGGACGGGACGGGACAGGACGGGACGGAACAGAACAGAATAGAATAGAATTTTTTATTGGCCAAGTGTGATTGGACACTCAAGGAATTTATCTCAGTGCATAAACTCTCAGTATACATACAAGCAACAAGTGATAATCATGATCATAATAAAAAAATATAATCATTTCTAGTAGTCCATAGAATTCTCAACAATTTCTCCAGCACAGCAATTCAAAGACCTTGTATAATCATGAATAATAATAATTGTGTTATAGTAAGGCATCAAAATGCTAAGGGCATGTAAAGTTATCTATTTTAGATAAAGAAGATGTTAAGATCTCTTATGAGCAGATTAATAGAAAGTTCAGATTTCAACCTAATAAATTGTGACACCCAAGAATGACATGCGGTGATTCTTCCAAGTTGAATTCTTTATTGTTTCACACCTTTAGACAAAATCTTGCCAGACTGAAGACTCTACTATCTGCATCTACAATACACTCTGCAAACTATTAGGGAGGTGTTGTCTTCACCCTCTTTCTCTCACATGTAATATCTGGGCTCAGTTGCACCTATTCCTCTGGTATGCACCCCCTTCCTCCTGGGGCTCCAGCTTCTCACTACATTTTCATCACAACAATATAGGGACTCAAGACAACGAAGTTTCTCTATATCAAAGCCAATGAGCACAACGGAAATCTTTTGTAAAGTGGGCTATCTCTGTAGTCATCCAGTACAAGTCATACATTATTTATATGATGACATCATGGTCCTTGTGATGTTATTTAATGCCCCATGAACATCCATGGGTGATTCATATAACACTGGATTTATTGCTACTATATTGCTGAACAATGTTGTGTGTTAATGAAATTGTAAATCATTTTGCATTATTTTTCTTCCGGTGGGGGAGCAATATATTATTTCTGGACTACCAAGTAGTATATGATTCCAAGCTATTATCTGAATTTCAAAACCTGAAACAAAAACCATATTATATCAGACCAAACAATACTGAAATTGCAAATATGAGCACCATGCCTAATGTCAAATTAAACATCTCCCATTCCCTCACTGTGTAGTTAATGCTGTATTAATAAAACTTACATATTCACGCTTGTATCTCAAAAATGCAAATGAATAACAATATTGATCTGTATGAAAATATTCCATTTATATTTATTTTCTTGCCAGCCTTCATTAATTACAATTTAAAATTGCTAATATATTTAAAGAAAAAGAAATCTTCTCTAGCTCATCTAATTCATACAAAGGATTTTATGTGAAATGAAATTGTTTAATATAAAAATTTTATAAAACTCCTGTCAAATATATAGCTTAATCATGGAATTATATTTGAGAATTAAATATTTGCCACTTGGAAACTCTGGGGAAAGCTGAATTTCATTTTTCCCTCATTTAACTAAGCATTGTATTAATTAATGCACTTCAAAGTGATTAAAAGCATTTTTTAAATAATGAGCAATACTAAGACAGACAAATTAATTGATTGATTAGTGCATGAGCACAGTCCTAAATGGACTAAAATTTGCATATTAACACAGATTCAATCTTTTGTCTATAATGAGCCAGTTGTTATATGGTATCATCCTTTAAGTAGACTCAGTGTAAGATGAAGCAGTGATTTCAATGGATTGGTGCTACATAGGAGAGCAGAGAGAAAACTTTAAGATATGTTTGTTAGCACTAATAATGGTAGTAACAGTGATAAAATGGTTAGTGCTCTTGTAGAACTCAGTTCTCCAACTGAAAACGTACTGGTGATATCTTTATGTGTTCAGATTATGTTTATTTGTATTAATTTTATAATTATGGGTAGATTTGCATTTTTGTAATCTGCCAATCACCTAAAGCTGACTTGGGCCTGTTGATTAGAATTGTGGGACTGTCAATCTTAACACTTTTGAAGGAAATAGGTAAGGAAAAGTTTATCTAAACAGTGACACAGAGTTTGTGATGTAGTGAAGTGTGGGTAAATACTGAACACTCTTTATTCCAGCTTAGGAGTGTGATTTTAAAAAAAACATTTTAAAATTCTTCTCACTTAACAAGGATATTTTTCTATATGTATTATACAGAATTCTGCAAAATAAACAAATGGATTACAAAACAAATAGATTCAGAGTTCTCACTAGAGGCACAAATGATCAGGCTCAAGTTATCCTACTTTGGACACATTATGTGAAGAGCTAGTTCTAATACTGGAAAAGCAGAAGGAAAGAGAAGAAGAGAACAACAAACAGCAAAGTGGTGGGACTCGTTGGCAGTGGTGATGGGTGCACCACTGGAGGACTTGAATGACCAGATTAGGGACAGAAAATTGTGGAGAAAATTGATCTATGCAGTCACTAAGAGTTGACAATGACTTGATGGCACTAATGAATCAATCAACAATGATTGTTGCTGAATAGTTTTATATGTGAGAGACAGAGAGATTTGGGGCAGGAGATGCACTTTGAGAGATTTTAATGCACTATTGCTGATTTTTGGGGGGGGGGCTTATCTGAAGCTCTGCATGTTGTGTTTTAAAGGTTTTCATGGGATTTCAATAACTTCTGCTTTTGGATAAAGTGTGTCAGGCCTTTGAGGTAGTCTTGGCAAGGAGCAGAAACCATGAATACTAATATATTAAAGGTAAAAGGTAAAAATATCCCTGTCCAATCATGTCTGACTCTAGAAAGTGGTGCTTATCTTGGTTTCCTAGCCAGGAGAGCCAGCATTGTCTGAAAACCCTTCTGGTCATGAGGCCAGCATGACTATATGCTGAGCTGCACAGAACACTGTTATCTTCCCACCAGGAGCTGTGGCAAGTAAAGGAGCTTACCCTTTGCGATGCTCAGATTTGGAACCCAGGCTGTCAGCTTTTCACTGACATGCTCAGCATCTTTAACCACTGAGCCATTGTACTCCCCTATTAGTAACAGTCTTGCAAGTATCAAAACACTTCTCCCCTCACTTACTTTTACTCTCTTGAAATCTAAGGAAGTTCCTTCTGAAATGTTTTCTCCAACTCCTATGCTTTCCTCATTGTCTAGGCTATGACTCCTCTAGCTGTCTCCCACGTTCATTCTCATATATCATTAGAGCAGCGGTTCTCAACCTTTGGGTCGCGACCCCATTTGGGCTTGAACGACCATTTCATGGGGGTCACCAAACAACACAGTCCGCCATTTCCCCCCTTTTCCTTAGCTGTGCTACTCCCTTTTATTCTATTGGCTTTTGAAAGCCAATAGAATAGACTCTCCTGAATAGAGCCTAATTCTATTGGCTTTCAAAAGCCAATAGGAATTGTCCAGGCTGTCTCTGCCCTGCTGAGCCCGCCAAAAGTCCCATTCTGCAAACGGTGCTGCAAGTTGTCTGCAGCGAAGGTGAGCTGTCTGGAAGTTTCCACCCCTCCCTGCTGAGCAACTACTAAAAATGTAAGTAAAAGAGGGCCAGAGGTGGGAGGTGGGAGGCCGGTGGGCACAGGGAGGCTTGCTGGCACGCATGGGGCCCAGTGGGTGCCTTACCTCCCTTGGGCTGGGCCAACTAGTGGCCCAGCCGGTGGTTGGCCTGCTCCGTTTCTGCCACTTGTCAGCTACGCCTCGGCCGGTGCAGGGGACATCACCACACATGCGCGGCGCTCCCAGGCAGGGAAAGTCCTCGACTTATGACCAGTTGGGTAGTCCTCAACTTATGACCAGTTGGGTAGTCCTTGACTTACGATCAGTTGAGCGTCGCAGCATTAAAAAGGTTGAGAACCACTGCACTATAGAGTGACAACACATTAGAAGGTATCCATCCATCCATCCCAACTTGGGTGGCAATTTAGCTATCTGAAGCAGCTGCCTCTTTGTAGCTACAGTCCAGATTCCTCCAGAAAATCTATGAGTGACATAACATTACAAAACACATGACAGAGATTCAATTTCTGTCAGTGATCTGGCACAGTTCTGCCCTTACACACCTCCTAGAGCAGCCTTCCTCAAAACTGGGGAATCCACCTACAATTTTGCAGAAGAAAGCTTCTGACTACGAAACAAAAACAATTCCTCTTTTTCTGCTTTTTAAACATCAAGAGCATCTTCTCTCTAAAAAAAAAATATGGAAGTGTGGGGAAAAAAATGTAGACCTGGTCTTGCAAATGGGGAAGGAATTATGGATTCTCTATGATGAGAAAAAGTATGCAAACTTTCAAGATTGCTTAATTTAGTCTAGAAGACTAAAAAATATCACCAGAATCCCTGTCATGTCTGTATCTTTACCTGGGTTACTTCAAAGGGCTGTACCTATCTGATTTGGGATTATCCTTTTTTCTCCTTCCACTTTTAATGCTGGTCATCATAAAGAATTTCAGTCAGGCAATATCTGTCCTTTCTCCCCTGTAGATGTAGATTGTAAAAATCTCAGTGACCTCTACAACAGTGTGTCTCAGCCTTGGTAGCTTGAAGATATGGGGACTTCAATTCCCAGAATTCCCCAACTAGCAAGATTGGCTGTAAAATTCTGGAAGTTGAAGTTTACACAACTTAAAGTTGCCAAGACGGAGAAGCACTATTTTAAATGTGGCAAAGAGATTACGGCCATCTACCATTCATTAGGATCTTCACCACCCAAACCTACTACCTTTTTTTGTCTCAGATTTGTATTGAATTTTTGCATATGGAAGAGTTCTAAACCTAATTTCTTCCAACATGACATTTTAATCTTGGTTTTTAGCAAAAGGGCATGTTTTATATTTCTGTATAAATGACACCAATCAACATTAATTTATAGGTATGCTTTAAGATCTCCTGGGCTTATTAAACCAAGAAAGGCTTGGGAATATTTGAAAAATGGTTGCATGACATGCATACTGAAAGTATACCTTATGCTGGACCATTTTTCTATTGTTTAGGAACACAAAAAGAACAAACATTGAATAGGTATTTGTTGGGAACACTTTTATTTGGTTTCATAAACCATTAAGTATCTACGCTGGGATATAGATCCATTCCAACTCCCAATTTTGATGGTTCAAGAAAGGAGAAACAGCAAAATAATTTGAATACTTTTCCCATTCTCCCACCATAGAATTGTAATCTTCTTAAGAACCATGTTGTAGAAGAAACCCCCAGAATGTGTATGTAATGTCCCTACTTCCTATTTTCCCAATAACAACCCTTGGGTTGAAAGAGACTGGTGCAAAGTCACCTTTCATGCCTAAGAGAGAACTGGACCTCTTGGTCTCTCAGCTGCTAGTCTTGCACTTTAAATTCTTCACCAAACTTGGTGCTCTCTTGATATTCTTGCATCACATCTTGTACATGTAGTCCTCAACATACAACCATTGTTTTACTGTTCAAAATTAGAACAGCAGTAAAAAAAATTACCAGTCCTTGCACTTATGACTGTTCCAATACCTTTATGGTCATATGATCAAAATTCGGTGCTTGGCCACTGGCATGCATTTATGATGGATGCAGCATCCCAGGGTCACATGATCACCATTTGCAATCTAACTCCCAATAAGCAAAGGTAATGGGCAAGCCAGATTTAGTCAACAATTACAGTAATTGTTTAACAACAATGGCAACAGAGGTCAGGCATGACTCAATGATTGTCTTGCTTCTTCTTCTTCTTCTTCTTCTTCTTCTTCTTCTTCTTCTTCTTCTTCTTCTTCTTCTTCTTCTTCTTCTTCTTCTTCTTCTTCTTCTTCTTCTTCTTCTTCTTCTTCTTCTTCTAACAGGTTGCAACTGTTACGTTATATACAGAGATTATACCAATGTGCAATTTTCTGGCTGAACGGTAGGATATATAAGAAATAAACCAGCAAATCCATCCATAAAAATGACGCACTCCTTTTCAGATTGGTCTTCTCAACCTTTGTCTTTTTAAACAAGTTTTTTTTTTTTTGCATCATTACTAATCCATCCTGGTTATCCACTGTGCTTTCTGTGCCTAAAAACCCATGTCCCTGGCTTCTTGTGATTTGATAGCATATGGAACCTGTCTCTCTCTTCCCCTTCAAAACTGGAAGTTCCTCATTTCTCAAAGCTCTTGAAAAATAAAAAAAAATTCCCCCAAAATCTAAAACAAAATGCATGAGGCAAGATTTAATTTTGCCCTCTAATGGTGTGCTCTGTAAGAAGAAAGTGAATAATTAAGACAGCTTGGCCGATTCCCACACTTTCTTCTACCAATCCTCCCCTACCCTTTTTTGAGCAGGAACAATGCAAACGAGGCTATAATATATGAAGACAGCTATTTCAGAACAAAGCACCATGTAAAACAACCTTTTATCCCCCCCAAAAAAAGACGGGAAGAGACTTTAAGGATTTGTTTACATTTGAATGCAAATGTGTGTCCAAAAGGAATAGCAGAAAAGGTGCAGTGTAGACCCTATAGGGTCCTTTTGAGTTTCCATAAAAGTGTAGTATGTGTTTGTGTGTCTGTTTGGTGCCCCTTCCTTGGGTTATTTCTCAACTATTATTCACCATTGTGAGAAGGCTGGCAGAAAAGAGAATAGCTCTAATTTTCACTCTAATGTGTTTGGCACACTTCCAGACATTGAAAGGAACTGCTTTTGTGTGTGTGTTTATGTTTGTATGTGTGTGTTTGCTACAAAAGTGACATTAGAAGCTAAGGCCCACATGCTTTATAAATAGCAGGATTCTTTAAAAGAGGGCACAATTCACTGTTTTGTTTTGTTTTTTAATTCTGTAAATGCATGTAATATCAGGGTATAAGTGTGTATGTGTGTATATATGTTTGTTTGTGTGTGTATATATGTTTGTGTGTGTGTACATACATACACACATATACAAAGAGCAGGTTAAAATTGTCTGATACTTGTATGAGCTCTTTGGCTTGATCTAGGAGTCATATTCTTCTTGATTTCTGTTGATAGTTGTAATAATAACATATGATTGAAAAAAAGATCTTATTAGCAAGGTGTTCCAATAAAACACAGTGAATTTACTAGGATCAGATTTCTCTAAAATTCAATAACCCAGTAGACCATTTGTTTGTCAACATAGTCTTGCTAACAACCATGGAAAGTTACACTTCATTGAATTTTATTTATTTATTTATCAAATTCCCATACCACCCTTCACACTTGCATCACTCTGGGTGCTTTAAAAATAAAATGAAACAATCATATAAAAGCTGGAGTTAAAAAGAAAATTAAAAACAGAATTCAAACAGAGTTAAAAAGGACAATTGAAAAGTTAAAAAGGCAAGAGAGTTTTCAGTGCACAAGTTGCATGACCTTCTTAAATGTCATACTGTTGGTCAGCAATCATAAAAAAGCACTTTTACCCCCAGGATCTGCATTTGAGCTACCTCAAAAATACCAGATGAGCTATTTTGGAAAATAACATTCTAAAACTAGATGGACTTCTGTTTTAATTTAATTGGATTGTGAAGTATTGAAATCATTTGAAGAAATGGTATTTTTAGTTGCACTTTTTGTAGTAATAAGTTTCAAACATTATTTAAATGCATCAGGGTTAGACAATCAGCTAAGGAAAAGGTTGAACAACAGAAGAGCTAAAGATAAAGAGACTGCTGAAAAACTGAATATATTCTTAGCTGTAGAAGATGCAGCCTATAGATACAATGAATTGAAATTGTATGAACATAGTAAGAAGTAATAAAATAGTGAAAAAAGAAATAGTTTTAAGCTTCACTGTCAAGTTTAAGTTGAACACATTACTGCTTCTAGCCACTGTTCACCTAGAAGTTGGAATTTGAATGTGAAAAGTGTTTAATTATGCACCCTCAACTTCCTGTCAGGTCCTAGTGACCACAAAGATAGCTTTCAATAGAAGAGAATATTTATAGTTCAGGTTGATCCATGAGATCCTTGGTGCTGTCTCAACTTGGTTGTTCTCTTGCAGATATGTAACATAATCAGCACTGATACCAAGTTGGGCAATGAAATATCTACAAGAAAACAACCAAATGTATAGTACAAAGGATCCCAATTCAAAGACAGATTTTTCTCCTTACAATCTGTCTGTCCCTAACCAGGTCTTTCAGGTTTTAAATTGTGTGCCTATTGCCATTATAACTGAGTCCATCCACCTTGTTGCTGGTCATCCTCCTCTTCCTTCCTTTTTTTCCAGCATCAGAGTCTTTTCCAAAAAGTTGGTTCTCACATAATAAGTCCTAAGTAGGATAGTTTGAACCTGATCATTTGTCCTTTTTTAATAAAAGTACATATCAATCCTTAAATGTCATGCCAGAATGCTGGAAAGTACCCAGTGTATTAGCAACAATTAAATTATTAAGAAATAGAAGAACATGTTTTCCTCAAGAAGAATCAATCCATTTTTCTGCAAAAAAAAATAATAAGTATTCCTCACTCATCTTAGAATTCTTTGAAATTGTCAACAAGCATGTGAAATGGAATTATATGATAGACTTTGTTTACTTGTGCTTTCAAAAGGTTCACAGTCAAGTTTTTCATCCAAGACTCCTGATTAAGCAGAATTCATGATTCATGAAGAAAAATTGTCTTAGGCTTTGGTAACTGCTTACAAAATGAAAACAGAAGAAAAATAAATGGCCGATTCCCACAAAGGAGGCATGTAAGACATTGAGTTTTCCAGGGATCTGTACTAGGACCAAGAATTAAGACCAATGAAGGCCCCTCTTTGCTGAATATCAAACCTTGAAGATGTGGTGGGGAAAGAGTTTCAGAAAATGAAAGACTAATACATTTGGAATCACTGTATCGGTAGTACTTGACTTTTGGCCACAACGGTTACTGAATTTCTTTTACTAAGCAAAAGAGTTGTGCATGATTTTGCAAAAAATAAAAAAAAAAATTGCCATGATTGTTAAATGAATCAATACAGTTGTTAAGTGAATCACACAATCCTTAAGTGAATCTGGCTATCCCTATTCACACATCAGCCCAGAACATTGCAACAATCATTTGTTTGTTGCTTGCTTGCTTGTTTCTTTAAGTATTTATATAAGAAAATTTGTATGGCTGCCAAACTTGACTCTGAGCAGCTTACAAGGATAAAATCCCAATACAAAAACCATGCTAGTTGCCAAGACTTGAATTTTTGATCATGAGAATGCTGCGATGGTCATAAGGGCAAAGTGGTAAGTCACTTTTTTTTAGGGCCATCGTAATTATGAACAGTTGCTAAATGAACATTGTAAGCCACAGAAAACTATAAGAAGTAATCCACATTTTAAGACATTTCTACAGAGGAGATTTGACAAAAGAACTGGACCCCTTTCCTTGGGAAGAGGAGTGAAAACATACAATCAGGTGCAATTGTGAGATTTTTTTTCTAACCCCTGGGAATTTTTTTCCCTTGTGGGCTCACTATGTTGGTTAAGAACTCCAAAACGATAGACAATTTAGGCAGGTGCATAGAAGCTGGGAAATTGTTCCAATGGATAAAAGCATGTAATTGTAGAACTCCAAATGTATTCTTATCTTAATCTATCCTGCTTTTAGATAATCACTAATAGTACATAAACTACCAAAGTTTTTTTTAAAAGAAAAAATCAGTCAAAAGGTTTATAGATCCAAAGTTTTGTGTATTTAAGTCAGTCTCTTTGAAACTCCTTAAATAGAACAAATGTTGTAATATAATCCAGTCTGGTAAAATAAAACAGATGTTGATATATTTTAAAAATTATATGGATGCTTTGAGGTACATCAGAAGTATATGTTTGCACTAGGTTTAGAATTTAATAGTTTCCAGGCCCACTGGAAATGCATTGTGCAACATAATTAATCTATTTCTATTAGTTCAGTAAAAAATATTCTGAAAAGGAAGTGGAAGCTCAGGATTAATGTCATTTCCTGCCCCAATTTATGAGATGAGAAATTGTCATACCCATTTTACAGACAGGAAATTGAGGCTGTACATTGTGGTTTGCCACTGTAAGCACCTTTTTAACATCTGATTTTGAAACTTGCTTATCTTTACCATCAAGAACTCAGGGCAACGGGAAGGAAATAGAAGCAGGATAAAAAAGGATCAATTTACTTAGTTTTAATAGTACAGCAAGTGCTATTGTAAGCTTAGTTGAGTCATAAACAGTTATCATAGGAAAACTAAACACATTTTGAGCTTCTTTCAATTCATATACAGATGGGCATCCTTTGGTATTCCAATATTTGCTGAACTATAATTTCCTTACGGCAGATAGAATTGTTGGGTGCTGTAATTCAGAAACATCTATGGAAGACAACTATAGATTACTGAATCTTCAGCCTTGGTCATTCCAATCTAACATCTGCTTCTGAATGTTTGAATGTTTTGTTTATTCATTTTTTTACTTAAAGGTACATTTGAGGGACAGTAGTAACCTGTAAGAAATCATAACTTGGTGACTGTAATCTGAACAGAAGTACATATGAAAAAAATGGGAAATTCAAGGAAGGATTTTCCTTATGCACAGAAATTTAGTATAAACATAGTTGTTCTTTCTGATGGCAATGTTTCCTGTTTTTTCTTCCCCTTCCCCTACATGAAAGTCCTCATTTGCTGTTTTTCAGAACACAGTATGAATCTCTTTAAATGCAGTGTGTTTTATTCAACTACCTGGGTTTCTTTGAAAAAAAAATCCAGTTTCAAACTAAAGTTAGAAAGTGAGTGCCGTAATCTTTCTCCCTTTCATACAGCCACAAATATTTTTCTTACTGAATCCCTCCTTACTATTGTCAATCCAGTTAAAACTTGTGTTTAAGTTTGAATGTTGTGAGATCCCAGCTTACATGATGAATTGAGTCTGCTGTAAAGGCCATCAACTACATTGTGAACCACAGTTTGCAACCATTTTTTAGAAGGAAGTGGTTTATACAACTGGGTTTCAATTAACATTAGCATTCGTGTTTCTGCAGACAAATGTAAGCACTGCCCTTTGCTAAGTTTCTGTGGCCCAACAACTAGCTTTTTTTTGAGTGAAAATTCAAGGCAGAGCTTGGGCACAAATGCTTTCACCAGCTGCAGAAGTATAGAAGACAAAGGTTATATTTATTAGTCATGCTAACAGCACTGATAGCTCAATCTTCCATGGATTTTCCCAATTTTCTCCCAAAACCCTTTAACCATTGAGGTTTAATATGTCTCATTACAGCACATTTCATTAAAAAAATGCACATTGTATGAAGAAACAATCTAAATTTAGTTCTGAAACTGAAAAGGAGAAATGTTAGGATAAGAGGGTTGTAGGGCATTTTGATCTAACCATATCAGGATAACAGGAAGTAAGAAATATGTAGACATTTCACCTGCATTTTTGCATCATAAGTAAGCCATCATGTTTTGTACAGCCTAACCAGGAGATTCGATGCATGGGCAGAAGCCCATTATGGAATGTTAAAACAAGCTGAATTTTAAGAGAAAATCCAACTCAGCCACTGTCTTGCAAATCTTATCTCCCACTTTCTTGCTTTGAAAAGAAGAGCATTCAGTTGTTTTAAATCAATATTTCTCAATATTAGCCATTTTAAGATGTGTGGACCCCACTTCCTAGAGTACTGTTGATGGTATATTCTGGAAGTTGAGGTCCTTATGCCTATACCTGAGTTTACTTTTCTTTCTTAGCAGGTGTTTTTAGGCAAATGTGGAAGACCTTTTTAAAAAATTAACCTTCTGGAAATCCTGAAGAGTATTCCTCATTAATAATTGAGTATTTCCAACAGTTTCTAGGTTGAATGGGTTCATTAAATTATTGAAAGAAATCCTTGAATGTCCTCCATGAAGCTGGAGAGATGAATATTGCACATATTTGTCCATAAACAGGAAATAAAATTCAACAGGGGTATGGTTTACAGTAAACAGCAGAGTAGAATTCTAGCCAGTTACATTATGTGAGATGGCTAGTTTGTTCTGTGGAGAAAAGTCAATATACAAATCTTGCAGAAAACTTGCATTTTAATTCTTTACACCATGCTATTCTCAAGTCTTCCCCCCAAAAAACTCATATTTCTTAACCAAGCAAAGTGGATGCTTTGAAGCTTGAGGTTGCAAAAAGCATTGTGTAGTCTTCCAAGTATAAATTGTGCTGAAGTAGTTTGTTCTAAACCAGAGTTTTTGAAACTTTAAGATGTGTGGACTCCAACTCCCAGAATTCTCCAGCCAGCATGTTATCACATCTGAAAAATAAACACTGATCTAAACGGATTCCAAGATCTGTTGTTCCCTAATGCGATAAACAGAAATAAATGTAATCCTTTCCCCTCACTCACCTCTACCCTGGCAGGATGGGCTGTCAGGCAACCTATAATATTACAATGGAATTAAGTGGGCTGAATTTCCCCCATATTGGTAGAGAGTTTTACAAGCCATGCTTTTTTTCAATCACAATTTTACTACTCAAAATGAAATTTTGCCCTGTATATGTGTTGCAACTGTTGTGGTGGTTGACACCACAACAGCAGTGAAAGTGAAAATCCTTTCCAAACTAGCACTGCAGCTAATCTATAATAGCTACCTTAATTATTTTATTTATTTATTTATTTATTTATTTTCAAATATTTATATGCCGCCCAATCTCAGAGGACTCAGTTACACATTTATGTGTGTGAACACCAGACTTTAACAGTATAGTATCGACCTGTCATCACAATTAGGACCAGAATTTCCATTATTAAGTTGTTAAGTGAGTTGTGTCTGATTTTACAACCATTTTTGCCATGGTTGTTAAGTGAATCACTACAGTTGTTAAATGAATAAAGTGGAATTTAAGTAAATCTGTCCCCCCCAAGAGACCAGGTGATTGTTGCTTCTTAACTTTCTAGTGAATCCATTCTTTTTGCAAATACTTTTTAGGATAGGTTACCCTACAAAGAAACTCCTAACTGATAAGTTGGAGGAAAATCCTTTTTAAAAAAGAGATATGTAAGCTCCAGCAAAATCATAATCAAAGAGAGATATGTAAGCTCCAGCAAAATCATAATCAAAGAGAGCGGCATGCAGGAAACCTTCAAAACAGGATTGTAAATGTATGTGAACACAGAAGGTGATATTAAATACTTCCTGCTTCAAGATCATTTTAGTTCATTATCATCTGATATAGTTGCCTCTAATTTCCTCTGGAGAGAGAATTGTAAGAGAACTGCCACATGTACTTCCTAGCACCTCTTGAATATATTTCAAATGTGAATATTTTTTCTGCTCCATAATTAATCATCTGTTCTTCCACTAAAATACAAGTATGATGCCATTTACAATTACTTTATTCATTTTCTCCATCAGAATAGCAAGGGAAGCTTTGGATAATTAAAGAAATGTATTATGTTACAGACTTTAGATACAAATAGAAGCTGGAGCAAATGCCTGCATTTCAGGAAGAAAAGTAACTACGCTTTCTGAGTGATCAAGACAATTAAACTCTCCGTCAAGAGATCAAATAATGAAACTGAGGCAGTAAAGTGATAACCACACTCAAAAGGAATCACCATTGTCCTGCAAAGATCCACTTCAAGGGCACAACAAAAGATTACTGTGCATAGAGGAATCTCTTCATTATTAATAGTTCAATTGAAAAATGAATTATTATCTTGCTGGCTTAGAAAACAAGAAGAAAAGGACTGAAATGTCAAAATCACAGTTGTGACTATGTAATGTGATTATGTAATGAGAGCTCTTTGAGTCCTTGTTTTGTTTTAATGAAGGGAACCTGGAGGTCTTCTGTTCCAACCTCTGCTCAAGCAGGAAACCCTATACCAACTCAGATAAATGGCTGTCCAATCTTGCTTTTAAAAACCCCAGGATAAGAGCACCCACAACTTCTGGAGGCAAGTTATCCTACTGGTTAATTGTTCTGTCAGAAAATTCCTCCTCAGTTCTAGGTTGGTTGTCTCCTTTTAAACTCTTCAAATGCTCTTCTTTGACTCTGCAAAATGTTTATTAGTTAATTCAGATCATCACCGCCATTTGAATCTCTCCAGATTCTCCTTAATGGTGGAGAATCTGGAGAGACACATAGCCTTCCCATTTCAGCATAAAGATACCCCAATCCCCAGAACATTTATAGAAGACATGTCCTCCTCTATCTTATTGTCAGCCCATTGCTGACAGTAATTTCAGTGCCACTGTAACTTCAAACAGTCACTAAATAATTGTAAGTGGAGGGAATATATTTGCTATTAAAGCCTGAGATTCTCCACCAGTTCAGATGTGGATCAACAAAAGGAAGAGATAATGATTTACCAAAGGACCAGTCCTGTTCTTTGCATCCCCCCCAACTTGCAGTGACTCCTGGACTCAATTAGATGACACGCTGGGAGCAGTGGGGGGAAATAAAAGCACGGAGGGGGTTAATCATGAGGACTGTGAGGGTGCTGGAGGGACGATAAGAGTAGATACACTGAAAAACGAGGACCAAAGTGAAACCCTCGGTATGAAGAATGGTGATAAAAGCACAAATAAGTGTGATGTGTGCCGGAAGAGTGGAAGAGAGAAATGCCCCGGAAAACACAGGGGGAGGGGCCAGCTCGATAACGAGGAGGACACTTTAACTCTGGGAAATACACGCTGCCTTCCCAGATCAAGAACTAAAAGGGGTGGGGAGAGGGGCGATCATGCAGATGTAAGTAGGGATCGTAAGAAAGAGTCATCAAATACTGAAAATGAAGTTAGAACCAATCAGCTGGGACCCGTCACGAGGTCCATGCGCAGAATGCGGGGGCGGCTGTACTCATAAGCAAGTTTCCTTACCGGTTGGTTTGTACCCTGACGATGATGGCAGATTCCTAGCCATCGAAAGCTTGATTTTATCTATTAAAACTGTATTGTTTTTATCTCCTGGTGAACACCTTTGTGTTGACAAGGCACTTTTGAAGATTCCCCTTTTTATCTTTTTATTTATCAACTGGTGTTTTGTTTTGTTTTGTTTGTCTTTGTTGTTTCTGTGCCTCTGGCAAGCCTTGTTCTGCAGATAAAGTAGGCACTATGCCCAATCTGAAATATAAACCAACACATAAACTGACACAAACCTATATTTGAGCCAAAGAGGACAAACAGTGGCCCTCTGTGTGTTGCTCATTCATTAGTTGTAGGAACCTCAAATCACTTGGCTAATAGCAAGGGATGACTGCTGTGCTTCAGCAATATCTATACAGTGGCATATTTTAAATTATACTAACTCAGAATAAATATAGGGGGGGTGAGCCCCAATGATTCCCTCTATTAGCTATATAGTAGCTTTGGCATTACAAGGCTATTTGAAATGTGCTAAAGTTCCTGTTAAACCTGAACCAAGAAACTATGCTTTCAGATCAACAACTCAAGGTGAGATGCAAGATTCCTCATGATAACTACCTAAGTAGCAGCCATTCCATTTTATTCCCTGGGCAGACTAATCCTTTTAGAAAATGAATGCCCAACTGCATTTTCTTTCTGTTCCTTTTCCTTATGTGTTGTACGTCTGAAGACCAGAAGCCTGTCGCATACACCCTCCTCCTTTTCTAGATCCATTCTGACATCACATGTACACCCAAAAGCAACAGTGCATTGGTATAAGGTTGCTTTGATCACTTTGATTATATCAGAAAATTTCTGGGGTTGCCCATATCTAATAAATATGCAAATAAGATTGCCAAGATTATTGTAGGAGATGACTAGACTGAGCCCAAGGGAGGAGTCAAACGTATCATTAGTCTTGAATCCCTTCATGCCCCCAAAAGATATAAATCCAGCCCTCTTTGAATTTTCTTTTGTACCGTCAATTTGCTTTGCCCATTATTAGTTCAGATTCTTGTAGAAATCTTAATCTCGTAATAAATCTTTATATTTATTTCAACTGCCTGGATTTTTTTTATTTCCCTGGAGCTTGGCAGTTATTGCCCAGATTGTTTTTTTTTTTTTTTTTGTCCTGTTTCTCTATCGAGAGAGTTTCCAGTTTGGGGGGGGAGGGGAAATCTTCATGCAAGAAAATTTACTTATATTGAAGAAAGGAAAAGAGAAAAAGAAGTTAGGATTCATATTTGGCCCTGACATTCATGAATGATGCATAATGGGTAAGAAAGCCTTGATAGATTGATCAAATGTAACAATATGATAATACCCTTAATAGAGTTAGCGGACAGCAATAAGGAAGCAAATGTTTGCAAAGAAGCCTTCTTGCAATCAAATCTTAAATTAAAAAGAGAGTATGATTTTTAAAAAGCTGTAGACTTTGCTTTTTTAAGCATTTAATGAAGAAATGCAGAAGCACTGTATCAACATAATTGGAATAGTTCAGTGTAAAATTTCAGGACAAAGAAATGCAAGTGTTTGTTCACCTTTGTGAGACTTAAAAAAATGACAGCAATTTTGAGCTGAGCTTGAGTTTTGGTGACTTCATGAACATCTCTCCTTTGTTTCCTTGCACAGAGGAAATAAGTATCTTGAAGACTGAAATAAAAACTCTCTTTTTACAACCCTGTTGTCCTTATTCACGGTACAGTCAGGACTTCATGACGGAGCTGAGTGTTTATTGGCCAGCTGCATTTCTTAATGCCTATGCAGAGTTGTTTTTCTTTGCACTATAAGAGAGAAATATCTGCCATTACCTAGGATTAAACCCTCAGGTGGGAGGTGAGTGTCTTCACTACCAGGCCACCACACCGCTCTTTCTTGAAAACTGGAATGATCTCCCAAAATAAATTTCTTGCACATTAGCATCCAAGAAGGAAAGGTTGCATACCAAGGAAAATGGGGAATTGTCTTCAGAAGATTGTTCCTCAAAACTCCACTACTTGCATATATATATAATACAACAATTTCAGGAAAGATGATTTTTTAAGGCTGCCATGTTTGATGACATCAAAACTGTGGCTTCACATGAAATGGAAATCCTAAAAGTCTGCAGTCAGGCCTGAGACCTAAGCCAAGTATATAGTGGACTCATACAAATAGATCTCAACTTATGACTCAGTTTCAGTTTCAAAGTTCCAATGTCCATCTTCACCCTATTGTCACATGACAGATTTGGGGGCTCTCAGCAAATGATATTTATGGTTGAAGTCTCATTCGTCATCTTCAGGCTGGTGTTTTCAGCTTCGTGCTTCTATATATATAGTGGAAACTTATGTTTGCTTCCAGTTTCCAGCAAAATTGCCTCACAGTAAACCACGGGTTAGCTTAATGATCACTTTACAAGTGTTTACTTTACAATTACTGCATTCACCTAACAACCACTGCAACAAAGGTGTCAAAATTAGGTACTAGTCTTGTGGTGTTCTTCATGATAGTCTTTCATGACTATCATGACCATGACGCCATAAATGGGAGGCTGAATCACAATCATAACTGCAATTATTAGAATTACTTGTATTAGCCTCCAAATAGAGAATATAGTTTCAGGGTATCTATCTTACAAGATAAGTTAGACTGGGAGTGAGTGATTGTCCAAAATCAATCAGTGAACTTCCACTGCTGAGACTGAAGTCAAGCCTAGGTCAAAAATCATAATCATTATATCTCACACTAAGTCATCAGCCAAATAGATTATATTTATTTAAAACTCAAATTTGCCTGTATTATTCTCCTTGTGTTCAGTTTTCCCCAACAGAAGGAGGCAGGACTGGATCAGAAAGAAACAACAATCAAATTCTAATTAAACTCAGGCCTGTTCATTCCTTCAATACCAATAACCATCCAGAACACAAATTGAGCTACATTTATAGGATAAGTGACTACAAACAGATTACCCTTCTGATCACATAGTTGTAACTCATTACAAATCAATAGGGTGCTAAATTAAAACCTGCTCATTTATATCTGACAGATTATGTCCTAGGACAAAAAGAGGCAATATTAATCCCCTCTGGCTATAATAATAATCAACAAATGCTGATGCTTTTTTTCCCCTTCCAGATCATAAATCGCTGTGACATGAGCTAAAATTCCTGAGAAACGTGGCTTGAATAGCAGGAGGAAGCTATTATTTCTAAGGATATCTTAAGCAAAACGGAGAAAGAAATTTGCTGAATAAATACAGTTCATGCTGAATCGTGAGATGTACGTGCACGTGTACAAAGAAAGGCAAGCATATATCACTTCAAATCAGCCACTTTTGAAATTGAGAAACTTCCTTCTTTAGTACTGAAGAAACCAAAGTCAAGACATCTTCAGAAAAAATATAACAAAAGTCAGATGACTTTTGTGTCTTAGGCACGCTAACTCCCAGCAGTTTACAGAATTCCATGAAACCATAATTCCACAAAAGCATAAAACATTAAATAGAAGACATTCCCATTCAACAAAACCAGGCATCACATTGGGACTTCTTCATTCTCATCCCTTAAGAGCTCTGCACATGAGTTTTGTCTTCAGGGTCTTCCAGAAGATTGCTAAGGATAATTCAGATCATATTCAGAGAGAAGTGAATTTTGGCTCTTCTTTTTGGATCTTATGTTGGGACACTCTGAGACATTCCCTTGTAGTTAAAAGTCACAGATGTATTGGTTCCACCTGGACTAGGCAATCATTCACATAACAGGATTTGAGCAATGAAAGGCCTTCCTAGTTTATGATCAGAACTTGGAAGCCCACTTGCAGGGCTCACAAATTGATATCACACAGTACTGTCAGTTTGCACAGGCCAGCAGACAAGCTACTGCACTTTTTAGGCAGGCCCCTGTAGAGGACGCTGTAGTAGTCAATGAGTGATGAGATTGTACATGATGGTCTCCAGGAAAAATTGCATCTGGCTCTAACTGAATAAAAATCTCACATATCATAGTCCCTCTCTGCCCATCTAGAAATAACTTTTAGCCAATGAGAATTAACTAATTACATTAAAAGATTTACAGTCACCACCCATCTTATATCTATAATAAAACCAAAGAAAGTTTAAATCATTTCATACAACCAAAGCACGTAACAGTCATATCCCAAATGTATCCAATTCCTCTCCTGCCAGACTCTCCAATTGTGAATGTATTATTTCAGGAGAATTGTATTGCATCTTCATCAATGATTTAGATGAGGGGATAGATGGGGAACTCATCAAATTTGCAGACGACACCAAGATGGCAGGAATAGCCAAGACTCCAGAAGACAGGCTTAGGATACAGGAGAATCTGGACAGACTTGAACACTGGGCACTATCTAACAAAATGAAATTCAATGGTGAAAAAAGTAAGGTTCTACATTTAGGCAAGAAAAACCAAATGTACAAGTATAGTATATGGGGTACCTTGCTCAATAGTAGTAACTGAGAGAGGGATCTCGGAGTCCTAGTGGACAATCATTTAAATATGAGCCAGCAGTATGCTGCAGCTGTCAAAAAAGCTAACACAGTCCTAGGCTGCATTAACAGAGGGATAGAATCAAGATCACACAAAGTATTAATACCACTTTACAATGCCTTGGTAAGGCCACACTTGGAATACTGCATCCAGTTTTGGTCACCACGATGTAAAAAAGATGTTGAGACTCTAGAAAGAGTACAGAGAAGAGCAACAAAGATGATTAGGGGACATATAAGGAAAGGTTGATGGAATTGGGCATGTCTAGTTTAATGAAGAGAAGGACGACGGGGGACATGATAGCAGTGTTCCAATATCTCAGGGGCTGCCACAGAGAAGAGAGAGTCAAGCTATTTTCCAAAGTGCCTGAGGGCAGGACAAGAAGCAATGGATGGAAACTCATCAGGGAGAAAAGCAACCTAGAACTAAGGAGAAACTTCCTGACAGTTAGAACAATTAACCAATGGAACAACCTGACTCCAGAAGTGATGAATGCTCCAACACTGGAAGTTTTTAAGAAGAAACTTGACAGCCATTTGTCCGAAATGGTATACGGTTACCTGCCTGAGCAGGGGGGTGGACTTGATGACCTCCAAGGTTCCTTCCAACATCATTATTATTATGGATCATCGCACAGTCAGCCAGACGTTCAGACTGGATTTGACATTTTATCTACCTATTGAGTCCTTACCCAGGACCTATACAGATATCGTCACAGGATGGAAGCAGTTCCTAGTAAGGCTGCCTTTTGCAATTGACTAATAGCAAATTTGTCAATGCCAATGGTGTTCAAATGGTGCTCCAGTTGTTTTGGGATTGCATCCAAGGAGCCTATTACTATTGGTACTACCCTTGCTTGCTTTTGCCACAGTCTTTCTATTTCTATTTGTAGGTCTTTGTATTTTGTTATCTTCTCCAGTTCTTTCTCTTCTATTCTGCTGTCTTCAGGCACTGCCACGTCCACTATCCAGACTTTTTTGTCTTTCTTATTGACAATTGTTAAGTCTGGGGTGTTATGTTGCAGGTGCTTGTCTGTTTGAATTCTGAAGTCCCAGAGCAGTTTAATTTTATCATTTTCTATGACTTTCTCTATTTTATGATCCCACCAGTTTTTGCTTACAGGCAAATAATATTTTTTGCAGATCTTCCAATGCACCATTGTTGCTAATTTGTCATGCCACTGCTTGTAGTCAGTCTGTGCAATCTTCTTGCAGCAGCTTACCAGGTGGTCCACTGTTTCTTCAGCTTCTTTGCATAGGCGGCACTTACTGTCTGTTGCTGTCTTCTCAATTTTGACTTTATATGCATTTGTCCTTAAGGTTTGGTCTTTTGCAGCCAGAATTAGTCCCTCGGTCTCTTTCTTCAACTTTCCTGCTCTTAGCCATTGTTATTATCTGCTTTCCCAGCTATTTTTTTAATGTATTGGCCATGTAGTGCTTTGTTTTCCTATGCCTCTATTCTGTTCTTCATTTGGTCTTTCTTGTAGGCCAGTTTGGTCTCTCCAGTAGTCAGTAAGCCTTCCTGATATACTAATTTCAGTGCATCTTCATCATTGTTCTTCAGATATTCTTCCAAAGCCATTTTCTTCTTCTTCAACTATTTGATGTACTTGTAACATTCCATGCCCACCTATTTGCCTTGGTAGATAAAGTCTGTCAATGTCACTGCATGGATGAAGGGCGTGATTCATTGTCATTATTTTTCTGGTCTTCCTATCCATTGCTTTTAGTTCTGCTTGAGTCCAGTCCACTATTCCAACTGTGTACCTAATGACTGGAATTGCCCAGGTTTTGACTGCCTTTATGGTATTTCTTTCATTGAGTTTGGACTTTAAGATCTTCACTCTCTTGATGTATTCACCTCTAACCTTTTTCTTGACTTCAGTGTGCTTGATGTTGTCAGCTTGAAGGATACCCAAGTATTTGTAGTACTCTTCATCATCCAGACTCTTAATGTTATTTTCTTGGGGCATCTTGATTCCTTCAGTTTTCACTATTTTTCCTTGTTTGATAGCAAGTGTGGCACATTTCTCCAAGCCAAACTCCATTACAATATCTTGGCTATATATACGGACAGTGTTGAGCAGCGATTCTATTTCAGGTGATGTTTTTCCATACAGCTTCAGATCATCCATTAAAGGAGGTGGGATAGTCTGGCAGATGTTTTTGATGTTTGATAGCCATGTCCTGAGTTATTCAGTATTGTTGACAGAGGAAACAGTGCAATAACAAATAGTAATGGTGATAATGAATCTCCTTGAAATATTCCTCTCTTGATATTAACCTCTCCCAGCCTTCACCATTGATCTGCAACTGTGTCTTCCATTGTGCCATCGATCTTTGCACAAATTTTCTGATGTTTCTACTGATTCCTGTTATTTCTAGGCACTTGATTATCCAGTCATGTGGCAGAGAGTCAAATGCCTTTTTGTAGTCAATCCATGCCACATTCAGGTTGGTCTTCCTTTTCTTGCAGTTTTCCAAGATCATTTTGTCTATTAGGAGTTGATCTTTTGTTCCTCTGCTATTGGGGCGGTTTCCTTTCTGCTCAGGTGGAAAGAGATTGTTTTCAACTAGATGCTGTTGTACTGCATCAGCTACCACACCAGTTAGTAATTTGAAAGTTGTTGGTAAGCAGGTAATTGGCCTGTAGTTGCCTGGTGTTGCCCCTTTTGCTGGATTTTTCATTATTAGGTAGGTTTTCCCAGTTGTTAGCCACTTTTCAATTTCTCCTCCTTGTAGTATATTGTTGAACTGCTTGGCAATGAGTGGGTGTATAACAGTTAGATGTTTCAACCAAAACCCATGCAGTTCATCTTCACCTGGTGCTGACCAATTTTTGATTTTCTTTGCTCTTTTTTCTACCATTTTGTTGTTATTACTAGTTCTTTCATTTCAACTTCTGTTTTATTTGCATCCACCTCTTTTAACCAAGCCACATCCTTGTTGTATTTCTTTGGGTTATCCCATATCTGCTTCCAGAACTGCACTGTTTCTTCCTTGTCAGGTACTGACTGATTCATTGCAGTTTCTCCATTGATGGATTGGTAGAAACATTTCTGACTGGATTGAAATTGGAGGCTCTGCCTATAGTTTGCAATTCGAGCTTCATATCTACTGATTTTCCTGGCTATAGCTGTTATTTGTTGCTTTATTATTTCCAGTGCTTACTTGATCTTCCTTGTTTCTAAGTGGTATTTCTTGATTAGGTATTCTTTGGTCTTCTTGTTCTTCAGCTTCTTTTCTTTCATCTGTTCTAGCTTGCTTGCATGTGATCTTAATTTACTGATCTTATTTTCTAGTCTAACCTTCCATTTTTGTGGTGCATTGTTTGTTTGCTTTTCTTCTTTGTTGATTTTGCATCCCAGGTATTCAGTTAGAACTGCAGCTGTGCTGTACATTAGTTGGTTTGTTTCTTGCAGTGAATTGGTGCTTATACTTGATATTGCAGTATTTGCATCTTTTAATGCTTGTGCTAGCTGTTTCTCTGAAACAAGCTTCAATGCAGGCAGCCTTATTCTGTTGTTTTTGTGCTTTTCTAGATGCTCAGTTATTCTTTGTTTCAATTCTTTTATTTCTTTAGTTAGAGGGTTTTGTTCTTCCTGAGGAAGAGGTGCCTGGTTTCCAAATGAGAACAGTTGTATATCTCTACTGGATTCCTTCACTGCCAACTCCCCCTCGTTTGTCTCTACATTCTGAATTACTTCTGGTAAGTTTTTGATTTCTTTGCCCTGGGTAAACCTTTGCAGTTCATCCAATTCTGTTTCTGTGAATACTTTATTTCGTATTACAAATCGGTGTTGATCTGCTAGTCTCTGTTCTGTTATTTCTGATTCTGGATGTTGTTCTTTCCAGAACTGGTGCATTCGTTTTAGATATCCTCTTCTTGTTGGACTTGATATGTAATAACAGATGATTATTTCTTTGTTTTCCATCACTGTGTATCTGCGATGGGTAAACACCCTTTCTTCCAGTAGTTCTGCAGCTGCTGGCCCTGGTTGCTCAGCCAACAGTCCTGAGTCCTGTAATCCACGTTTCACCAGATATCCAGGAACTCCAATATCTAGCACGGACCTTGTTAACCCGGGCGACATCCGAGCCGGTATGGCAATCTGTAATTTACGTCTCACCATATTTTTATGGGAGAGACACTCTTTGTCTGACTCGTCTGATGAGACCTGTCAAGTATGGTTGAACTCTGGCATAGCTCTCATCTTCCTCAGAGTACACAAGCCCCACAACCACATCAAGGTAGTGCGTCACTGGGGGATTATTATTATTAGTATTATGGATCATCGCACAGTCAGCCAGATGTTCAGACTGGATTTGGCATTTTGTCTACCTATCGAGTCCTTACCCAGGACCTGGGATAGGCAGATGTGGATGTTTGATGGTATTACAGATATCGTCGCAGGATGGAAGCAGTTCCTAGTAAGGCCGCCTTTTGCAATTGACTAATAGCGAATTTGTCAATGCCAATGGTGTTCAAGTGGTGCTCCAGTTGTTTTGGGATTGCACCCAAGGAGCCTATTACTATTGGTACTACCCTTGCTTGCTTTTGCCACAGTCTTTCTATTTCTATTTGTAGGTCTTTGTATTTTGGTATCTTCTCCAGTTCTTTCTCGTCTATTCTGCTGTCTCCAGGCACTGCCACGTCCACTATCCAGACTTTTTTGTCTTTCTTATCGACAATTGTTAAGTCTGGGGTGTTATGTTGCAGGTGCTTGTCTGTTTGAATTCTGAAGTCCCAGAGCAGTTTAATTTTATCATTTTCTATGACTTTCTCTATTTTATGATCCCACCAGTTTTTGCTTACAGGCAAATGATATTTTTTGCAGATCTTCCAATGCACCATTGTTGCTACTTTGTCATGCCGCTGCTTGTAATCAGTCTGTGCAATCTTCTTGCAACAGCTTACCAAGCGGTCACTATTTCTTCAGCTTCTTTGCATAGGCGGCACTTTACTGTCTGTTGCTGTCTTCTCAATTTTGACTTTGTATGCATTTGTCCTTAAGGCTTGGTCTTGTGCAGCCAGAATTAGTCCCTCGGTCTCTTTCTTCAATTTTCCTGCTCTTAGCCATTGCCAGGTTTTATTATTATCTGCTTTCCCAGCTATTTTTTTCATGTATTGGCCATGTAGTGCTTTCTCAATACATGAAAAAAATATTATTATTATTATTATTATTATATGGATCATCGCACAGTCAGCCAGATGTTCAGACTGGATTTGGCATTTTGTCTACCTATCGAGTCCTTACCCAGGACCTGGGATAGGCAGATGTGGATCTTTGATGGTATTACAGGTATCGTCGCAGGATGGAAGCAGTTCCTAATAAGGCCGCCTTTTGCAATTGACTAATAGTGAATTTGTCAATGCCAATGGTGTTCAAGTGGTGCTCCAGTTGTTTTGGGATTGCACCCAAGGAGCCTATTACTATTGGTACTACCCTTGCTTGCTTTTGCCACAGTCTTTCTATTTCTATTTGTAGGTCTTTGTATTTTGTTATCTTCTCCAGTTCTTTCTCTTCTATTCTGCTATCTCCAGGCACTGCCACGTCCACTATCCAGACTTTTTTGTCTTTCTTATCGACAATTGTTAAGTCTGGGGTGTTATGTTGCAGGTGCTTGTCTGTTTGAATTCTGAAGTCCCAGAGCAGTTTAATTTTATCATTTTCTATGACTTTCTCTATTTTATGATCCCACCAGTTTTTGCTTACAGGCAAATGATATTTTTTGCAGATCTTCCAATGCACCATTGTTGCTACTTTGTCATGCCGCTGCTTGTAATCAGTCTGTGCAATCTTCTTGCAACAGCTTACCAAGTGGTCCACTGTTTCTTCAGCTTCTTTGCATAGGCGGCACTTACTGTCTGTTGCTGTCTTCTCAATTTTGACTTTGTATGCATTTGTTCTTAAGGCTTGGTCTTGTGCAGCCAGAATTAGTCCCTCGGTCTCTTTCTTCAATTTTCCTGCTCTTAGCCATTGCCAGGTTTTATTATTATCTGCTTTCCCAGCTATTTTTTTCATGTATTGGCCATGTAGTGCTTTGTCTTCCCATGCCTCTATTCTGTTGTTCATTTGGTCTTTCTTGTAGGCCACTTTGGTCTCTCCAGTAGTTAGTAAACCTTCCTGATATACTAATTTCAGTGCATCTTCATCATTGGTACTACCCTTGCTTGCTTTTGCCACTGTCTTTCTATTTCTATTTGTAGGTCTTTGTATTTTGTTATCTTCTCCAGTTCTTTCTCGTCTATTCTGCTGTCTCCAAGCACTGCCACATCCACTATCCTGACTTTTTTGTCTTTCTTATGAACAATTGTTCAGTCTGGGGTGTTATGTTGTTGTTGTTGTTGTTGTTGTTGTTGTTATTATTATTATTATTATTATTATTATTATTATTATTATTATTTCCATTCCCATTAGCACTAGTATGAGCAAATTTCAAGATGGACCAATAGCATCTCTGTTTTCCAGGCATTCAGTCTTAGCTGGATTATTCTCTGCCTTCCCCAACTAGATGCCCTGTAGATGTGCTAGAATTTCAATTCCTAATGATCCTCAACAATATAGTTTTCCAAAAGCAGCACACATCTTCTTTTGCATAGAACATTATTTAATCTTCAACACAAATTTTAATCTAGATAGATTTTTTTGCATAAACAGTAATTTCACTTGCCACTGGAATTGTGGAAGGAACAATGGAATTGTAGCAATTCTTATCTACAATGAGCATAGATAATAGTCCCTGACAGACAATTGGTGTAGTGGTGAAGGTCTTAGCCTAGAATTAGGGACACCCATGATCAATTTCTACTTCATCATGGAAAGCCACCGAATTAGAGATAGGGCTAGGGTTAGAGTTAGGACTTTATCTTAGCTAAATCTTTCTCAAGATGACAATCTTCATTTTATATCTGCAAAAACTCTTGATAGATTTCTTGCAGAAATAAAATGAAGATTCTCATCTTGAGTGTTTGGACTAAAAATAAGATAGGAATCTAATAAATAGAGAAAAAAAAATAAAAGAAGGAATTTCATGATTGGCACTTCTAATTTACAATATGGTGACAAATCTGTCTTGCTGATAATTAATCTTTACTGAGAATTTATCTCTGAATAATTGGGAGTTATTCAGCCAGACTTTCTCTCAAAGCAAAGGGTGATACACAACATTAGAATAGCTAACCTAGGGGAAATCTTCTGGAATTTGATTGCAGAGCCAATCCACCTGGTATGAGAGTTTCAATACGTTGACTGACATTGTTTCATTCAACAGTTTATTGGAGGAATTTGTTTCTCTGTTGTTTTCACAATTGCAGATGAAACATTGGGCATAGCCCAGTTAGATCAGCCAGAGTTGGTGGGTAGAAGCTTCATTGTGTTAAATTTATTGGCTTTTGTCATAGCCTCTCTGAAGCTGGAGGCATTTTGTAATGGAGTTGTCATGACCCCTATGATCAAGCAGTAGACTTAATTCACTGACAACATTAAAATAGCTAACCTAGGGGAAATGGGGCATTGTCTTACCTGAACGCCTCCATGATGATGGAAAATCCACAAGTTGGTTGTCTTAATCTTCCTGCTCCAATAAGACTAAGTCTGAAATGTAGCTACGCCTCTGCTGTGCACGAGCACCCCAGTTTGAAACTAAGGCGAGACACAGATATTAGTCTGACGCATGTGTTTTCCCTAAACTGGAACCAGGGCCAAACTAAAGAAAGGGAGTGGATTCTCCATCATCATGCTGAGAAAAGGCATTCAAGTAAGAAAACACCTCTTCTCCAGCATGATTGGATGGAGAATCCACAATTGGGACATGCCAAAGCCCTGTTGTTCCTAAGGGGGGAATGTGGTTTGGGCCTGGGTCCCACTGGTTCATATCACTTGTTGCAATACCCTGCAACCAAATGAGGCATCTGAGGAGTCATATTTGTCAATTTTATAATGCTTGACAAAGGATGAGGGCAAGGACCATGTCGCCACCCTACATATCTCCCTGATAGGTGCCTGGGTCGCCCAAGCCACCGATGTAGCACCGTATGGTGGTGTGCCAGGGTAGCGGAATTATTGCACAGGAGCACTGTGGATAGAGCTGCGACTTGTCTGCGGATGGTGCTCGGGGATAGCCCCTTTTCCAACCCATCCATCAAGAATTCCAAAACAATCAGAACAGAGATGCCCGATAGTTCCACTGTGTGACCAGAGCACCAGGTACAGAAACTCCTCCATATGGCATCATAGATTCTATTCGTGGAGGGGCACCTGGATTGCTGAATCATGGCAATAACCCTCAACAAATATGAGTCTCGGGTCAAGGCCCGCCTCTCAAGTGCCGAATGGTTAGTTAGAGCCACTGAGGGTCTGGATGCTGAAGTACTCCTTGAGTGAGGGAAATATGACCTGCGAGGATCCTCCATGGGGGGGAGAGGGAGAGCTCTACCAGGTCGGCGAACCACGGACATCTCGGCCAATGTGAGGCAATAGGATGAACTCTGCCCAATCATGTAGGATCTTACGGATCATAGCAGGAAGGAGTGGCAAAGGAGGAAAGCCGTATAGTAGCTCCCTGGGCCAGGGACTGCTGAGGGCATCCGTCCCTGCTGCTGTCGGAGATGGGAACCTGGAAGAATCGTGAATTGGCTGGGGAGACAAAGAGGTCTAAGGTTGGGGGGGCCAAACCTGTCCATGATCTCCCTGAACAACTCCAAGTCCAGGCGCCATTCGGCGTGGTCCACAGTTGACCTGCTCAAAGTGTCCGCCTGCTGATTCACCACTCCGGAGATGTTCCGCCCTGATGGAGGCAATATTTTTCTCTGCCCAAGACCCCAACAATTGGGCCTCCTCCATGAGAGGCCTGGACCTGGTCCCCCCTTGCCTGTTCATGTGGGCCTTTGCAGAAATGTTGTCTGTGAGCACCAGGACATGTTGCCCTGCCACCCTGCTGCTAAAGAGGCGTAAGGCCAGATGTATGGCCCTGAGCTCCAGCCAGTTTATGTTGTTTTCAACTCTTCCTGGGACCACCGACCCTGAGCCCATTGGGACTGGAGGTGCACTCCCCAGCCAAAGAGGCTGGCATCCATGGTCAGAATAATTCTGCCAGGCTCCTTGAATACTATTCCCCTTGACGTTGCTGGGGAGGCCCACCATCGAAGGGAGTTCAATGCCTGATGCTGAACTTGAACCTTCTGGTTGGAAGCGCTGATGCATAGCCTCTGGAATGGAAGTAGAAGCCACTGCAATTCCCTGGCATGAAGACATGCCCATGGTACAATTTGTATACAGGACACCATCTTCCCAGGAGTTGGGACAACAAAACTAGGGTGACTACCCTCTCCCTCCGGATCCGATGAATTAGGGTCCGTATGCTGTCCCGTTGGTCCTATGAAAGATAGACCGTACAATTGTTTGTGTCTATGATTACTCCCAAATGAAGGAGATGGGTTGAGGGAACTGTTTGGCTTTTCTGAAAGTTGACAAAAAACCCATGCTCCTGAAAGGTCCTGATGGCAAGGGTGAGATCTGACCAAGCTAGCTGGGTGGAGGGAGACTGTATCAGTATGTTGCCAAGATAGCACTGAACCCTTATTGGGATCTGTCTCAGATGGGCGGCCAGCACTGCCAATATCTTTGTAAACACCGGGGGGGGGGGGGCGAGGAGAGACCAAATGGAAGGGCTTTGTATTGGTAGTGCTGGTGAGCATAGCAGAATCTGAGGAATCTGCGATGTCCAGGGAGGATAGAAATGTGTAGATATGCCTCCATTAAGTCTATCGATGTCAGGAAGTCCCCTTTTCTGATCATGACCAAGATCGATTGAAGCGACTGCATCTTGAACTTCCTGTACTTTAGGCAGTAATTTAGACCCTTTAGATCCAAAATTGCCCTCCAGCCCCCCAAAGACTTTGGAACGACAAAAAGAGTGGAGTAAAACCCCCATCTCTTCTGGTCTTCTGGCATTGGTTCAATGACAAGTGGGAGATGGCCTCTGACATGAGGTCTGCTTTGTTTTTGTTCATGGGGGTGGGGAAAGACCAAAAATGTTCTGGTGGACTGGACCAAAATTCCAGCATTAGACTCTGAGTGATGGTGTTCAACACCCATGAGTCCATGTGGTGCCTGCCCATATGTCAGTGTATAGGGACAGTTGACCGCCTATGGATGGAGTGCCCTTGGAGTCACTTAGTTCATTTGAAAGGGCATCCTCCCGAGCCTTGAAAGAGCCATTTGGTCTGAAATTGTGGTTTGGGTCTGGATGCGGGATGGTCCTGCTGGCACTCTGAAAAGAACAAGAGGTCTGGGGCCAATCCCAGTTTGAGGCTGCCTGAAAGGACTACCTGCAATAATAATTTTGTGAAGCCCTGCCACCTGGTTGCTTATCCCCCTTCTTACTGGTGTTTATGAGAGTCTTGCGTTTGTCCTTGCCCTCCACTAAGTAGGGGTTGAGGACTTCACCAATGAGGTGTCCCCCAGTATAAGGCCTAGTAGCCAGGCGCCACTTAGCCTTCAGGTCTGCCTGCCAGTTCTTGAGCCATAGAAGTCTACAGGCTGAGATGTCTGCTGCTATGGCACGTGAAGAGTACCTTGCGGCATGGAGGGAGGTGACAGCCATATACTGGGATGTGGCCACCAACTTACCCAGGTTCTGATGGACATGAACCTGGTTAGGAGGAATCATATCCTGGAGCTCACGGAGCCACAAGATGGAGGCCCAAGTGAAGAAGGCCAGGGATGTAGATGCCTTGACTGCCCACGCCGATGCCTGATGTGATCTGCACAAGGCAGATTCAAATTTCTTGTCCTCTGTCTTGAGCACTTCAGCCATGTCCCCTGGAATATTAGAGTTGGAAAATAGAGAGTTTAGTGATTCATCAATTAGAGGGACCTCCAGTAAGGAGGCAAAGGAAGGAGCCACATTAAATAGATTTTTCTCTGAGGCCCCCAGATTGGGAAGAGATTCCAGGTTTCCCCACTGCTTCTACCCTGTGTTGTGGAAGAAGGGGGGACAGGGAATATGCTTTTGTGGCACCACTGGCTCTGCATACAGTGGATTTGGGTCCTTGGATGTAGAAGATGTTGGCTGGGCCTCCTGTTCCGGGATGATGTTGGCTGTAGTACAAGCCTTGAGAAGTACTGAACTGAAGAGAGATTGATCAAACAGGCCAGTGAGAGGAGCCGAAGCCAGTGGCGAAATGTCCTCGTTTCCGACAGAAGCAGACCTGAAGGGTTGAATTCTGCAAAATCTTATTCTGAAGAAACCTCCTAGGTAAAGTCTGGGGTCTCTGGCTGAAGGAATGGGCATGGAGGTGCCGCGGGAGGTTGTTGAGGTCATTGGCAGACTGATGAGGCCATGAATTGGGCGAAGGCCTGAATCATCATAGCCTGAAACTGCTCAGGCCACATTGCCTGTGGTTCAGGGGAGCGGAGCCCTGCTGTGGTGGGCGTAAAAGTAGCCTGCACCCCAGATAGTGACATCCTTGAGTGGCAACCCTTTGCACTTCTAGGTCTAGCCCTGAGATAACAGGTTCTACCTGTGCCACCTCCCTTGGACGAGACCAGGCCCCTGGGACTAAATTACAAGGAACTGACTGGGGCTCAGATAGTGAATTTACAGGTGGAGTAGGAGTGTTATGTGCTTCACCTGGAGTCAGTTTCCTTGCCCTAGAAAATTCCCCTTCTAAGGCCTGATGACACCTGTTGGCCTCCTTGCCAACTGTTCTAGGGTTCTTAGAGGAATGAGCCCTGGCCTATGCCGTGATTTTCCCTGCCGCCTCCATAATAGAGAACTTGTGTTTTTTTCTGGCGGGGGAGTCAGTAATGTTTTGTGTAGGCTGAGGAATGGAATTATCTGCCATCCTAATTGGGCAATTCTCCTTCAAGTGTGACTCCTGTGTAAGGAGTTCCTCTGGCTAATGCTCCCAGTGATGTCTGAAACAACAGGCACTTTGACAGGGTCAATTTCAGGGTCACTGAAGGGGTCTCCTCCCTCTTGGATGGAGAATCCACAAGTGGGACATGCCAAAGCCCTGTTGTTCCTAAGTTTGGGCCTGAGTCCCACTGGTTGATATCACTTGTTGTAATATCCTGCGACCAAATGAGGCATCCATATGCAGTAATGAAAAAGTAACTTTGGAAATAGTCCTCACATTTATGATCTTCATAGGTTGATAAAGTAAGTAAAGGTGAATTAAGATCATAAGCAATTTTTTTTATTGACTGTGTCATTTAATGATTGAGTTGCTGGTTCCAATTTTGGTTGCTAAACAAGGAAAACATATAAAACATGTAAAGCAAAAGCTGAACCACTGAAGCCATAGGTTGAAAAGTAGTTTCTAGGATTGGAGCTAGCACACAAAATCCAAGGGAAGGCAAGATGTGATGTAGAAATATTAGGGAGCAGGATCATTTAGAGCAGAACGGAGCAGGCTAGCTGAAGAATTCTGGGAGTTGAAGTCGAGACATCTTAAAGTTGCTGAGGTTTAGAAACACTGATTTAGAAGATTTTTTGTTTTTAATGGACTGGAAATATATGTTAGGAAGCAATTATTATGTGTGCCTGCAACTCTCAGGTGCTACCAAACTATCATTCTCATGTTATCACTGATCTGAGAATTTGAGTTTTATAAGAGGAAAACCTATATGTTTCTCCCCCAAAAAGGAAACGTTATTAAAAAAAGATGGAAAAATGAAATGAAAGATGTTATTCAGGGACTCAAGTTCTAACTTACCATCAGCAAATGGCTATGAGGCTGATCATTTTGCCAGGCTGATTTAACTCACAAAGTAGTTACACTGGGGAGAAATAGTTCTCATATCTGTCCTTGGATATAAATGTATACAAAATAAAAATATAAATCATAATTCATCTGCTTGCTCTGGTGAGGGGTTGTGTGATCAGAAAAATGCACGGGGAGGGCAAAAAGCCAAGATAGTTGACACAATCACATGAATCAAGATTGCTTTTATGTCAAAGAGTCTTGATGTTTCAGTCATGTGGTTGTAAATGGTATCTTGGTCTTTTTTCACATATATCCACACCATTGATGCTCTGCTGTGTATATACAGAAGTTTTCTGGGAAAGGATAATTTCAAAATAAAAAAGGACACTGCATCATTTTTTAATTAAGAAAATGTATATGGTCACCCAATTCATTCATGATGACTCTGAACAGCTTACAGAAGTAAAATTCAAAATAGAAAACCAAACTGTCACTCCCAGTACCAACAACAAACCAACCAACCACTTTATAGGCTACAAATCACTTTGGCACCACCCAGCCCAGTCCTTTCAAAATATCAATGTGGTGGTCAATCTTTTATCTCCATGGGGAAGATGTGGGAGGGAGACACTATGAAGACCTTTCTTCTTGGTCCCACTTGATTGATCTCCTTAAATAAGAGGACCCATCCTGCTTGTTTGCACTGGGGAAAACTACTTTTTCCAATAGAAGAAGAAAATGTATTTGTTACATAACATCATATGATTATTGATTTTTATATCTAATATCCAAGATGGCCTCCCATCTTTGTGATGAGACTTTCAGTCTTTTTTTTTTTCAGAATGGGTAATTTGTGTCTTCTTGCTATTACCTTGAATTACACTACAGGTTGTCTAGAGCTGGTGCTGATTGAAAGCAGTTGGTCAACATTGCCTTCTGTAACTTCTTCAGATTATTTTAGCATTTTATATCATTTTCACTTTCTCTCTGTTATTCCTTGCTCTTCCTCGGAGGAGAGTTATGATTCAGATCTTTTCACAACTTTCTATTTCTGCAACAGCTGAGAGCTTGGGTGAAAATTCTCCACTGCATAAGTCTTCAGGAATGGTTGGAAGTAAATTTGGATAATTACTCAATAGATTGACTCATCTACCCAAAGGGAAGTGATATCATTGCTCCTTAACCATTAAAATCATTTGTCCTCATCCATCTCTAGCTTTTTTCAGCTTTGAAAAAGGACAAAGGCTTGAACATAAATTGGAATATAAATGATGGAAAGACTCTTATGATCTACCTGCTCTTATGTTCTAATTGCTATCATCTGCTGGATAAGTCAAAGCAATTTTTTTTTTCAATGTGTCATCTCATCTTGAGCCTATGTCCCAAAGGAGCTTCTTAAATTTCTTCATTTGCTTTCATCTGATGACTCGGGCTCTTTTCAAGAGGATAAATCAGCACCTAAGTTGAACATGATCTCTGTTGCCATACCAAAACTGTCAATATGCGGATTGTTTTGCTTCCATTTTACAATTCCCCTCCCTCCATGTTCTTGAGATTTTAATTGTCAAGGTGATCTTCTCATCTTCTGCTATATGATCCCTTTCCTTCTTACGTTCCCTATTTCCTCATTCCTTACCTGTTGTAACACATCTGTGGACTGTTCCTAAACTCTAAATAGTTCTCCAAGAATATTTAAATGATGTTTTGTGCATTCATTCCCTGGAATCCTTAGTGCATGCTAATTACCATTTCATATTGTTCCTTCCTTCATTATTTAAAATCCTTGGGAGATTTGTCCATTCACCATTGGCTGTTCATCTAATCCAAGGGTCACCAACCTGCGGTCCATGGCCCACTACCAGACCATGGGCTGTTGGCCACTGGGCCACATGAGTGGCTTGCCAGTGCATGAGCATGTGCGCATTCATACCTCCCCCACTTGCACTAGTGTTATGGCATTGTGTGGGCGGTAGCAATGCCGTGAGTGTCAGGCAGTTGCTAGTGTCATAACGAGCACACCCTCCACTCACATTAGTGTCGAGGTGTCATACCAGCACTATTGTCACTGCAAGTGCAACATCCCCACATGTTCTAGCATTATGGCATTGTGCAAGCACTAGCATCACCCAAATATTGTGCAGGTACCCATGGCCCCATTTGCATCACATACGCAATCATGGCCCCATTCATGCGCACATAGCCTATGCATAAAGATGCCTCCACACGCACATCCCCACCCCAGGCTACCAACCCAGAAAGGTTGGGGACCCCTGATCTAATCAGTTATGATGTTGAAGATTCTGTCAAGATGCTAAGCAGATGGCTGTTTCTCAGATATTGAAGTTCTGGAGTTTTTCTTCCTTTTCATACTATTAGATTTGTCTGCAGCTATTCATAATTATTAACCTGGGACTTCTGGAAGGGAGGGAATGAACCAAAAATATCACGAACTATGATCATGCATCCATGATTACCATCCTCCTTTTTGATTTCCCTGCAGATGACCTTGCTCTTGATCACCAGAGATTGTTGGTGAAGCTACAGTTCCTAGGCATGACCAGCAGCGCTTCCCTTCTTTGATACTTCTTTTGTTATTTTAGATCCAATAATTTGTAATTATGTATGTCTTTTAGTTTTATACAGTTTTCATCTTTTATGACTGTAAGCAATGGTGGGATTCAGCCAGTTTGCACCACTTCAGCAGAACCGGTAACTAATTTTTTGTTGCCCAGGTCCAGAATGGACTTCTCGAAGTGGCATCCACATAGAGAACCAGTTGTTCACATATTTGAATCCCACCACTGACTGTAAGCAACCCAGAGTTACCCTGGGTAAGATGGGCAACCAATACATTTTATAAATAAAAAAATTAAAATAAATAAATTCCACGATGTAGATAATTTCACAATTAGATCTTAATTTCCATATTTATGCTGATTACCTCCATATTAATAGCTTTTTCTTGAAGTCAATGAGGCTGACAGAATTTGTCATTGATGACTGCACTTCACTTGAAACTAAGCATGAATTAGACTGAGACCTTGGTATTTCAACAGGACCATCCTTCCTATCTGTTAAGCTTCCTTGAGGATTCTGAACTGGCTCCATCACTCATAATCAGGAACCACAGTGTCTTATTAGATTATATGTTATCTCTTTGAAACTGCAAGAATTATTTTTAGTTATTAAAGATATCTGAAATTTCCTGTGCACTAACTATTCCACATTTATTTGTCCAGGTTCTGGTAATTTCTTGGCTGGACTACAACAGCTATCTATCTGTTGTATCTATCAGAAGGTGTTTCTTTGTCCTCCCTTTGTGTTTTGATCCTAGTTCAAAACTTTACAGTACATATTAATCTGGACTTCTCTTATTTTTTACTCAGATATTCTCTCACCATTGGGCCTTTTATTGGCTTTGTTCCAAAACTCATTGAAAGCATTTAGTGCTAGGGCTTAAAGCTGCATGGTTACCTATTAATGTCTTGGTGTGATTCTGTTTATACAAAACAGGATGTCTTGGTAAGTCAGGTTTTTTTATTATTATTTCTTTCCTGTATGTTATGCCATTGGATCTGCCTATTTTTCAGCTTCTGGGTGACTTCCAATTAGAACTTTTTTTTTCTTTTCTTCTCCCGACACACATATCTTTGAATGAACTTAAGAGAAATCTGAAAGCCTATCGATTCAAGAATTCAGATTGATCGGTGGAAATGGTTGTGAGCAGAAGGTGAAAATGATGATTAATAAAGTTAGATGTTGTAAATCTTACTACTAACATCAGATGGCAGGGTATCAAGTTATTTATTGATTGATTATGATTATGTGCCAAGTTGATGTCAATGCTTAGCAACCACATAAACCACATAAACTGAATTTCTCCAGAACAATCTGTCCCAGCTTGGTCCTTCAGGTTAACACTGAAATTGAACAGATCCTCTTACAATTGGTTTCCTTCACTTTTTCCTTCTTTGTTCCACATTCCTAGTGTTGCAGACTGCTCAAAAAAGCTAGGTCTTCTCATAATTGTCATAAAATAAAATATAATCATTTGAGCCTGATCATTTGTACCTCTGAGTTGATTGATCGATTTGTTTTCTTGACTTTCCATGGAATTCCCAGATTTTTTATCCAACACCAAAATTCATGAGCATATCAGGTTGTAGGTGTAGGATTTTATATTTGTATATAAGTCTTACTTTTATGGATAATATATCAGGATGAATATTGAATATAGTGTTCATATAATTTGATGATTTTATTTGATGATTTTAATTGTGGAATTGGATGCTTCCCTGATGTAGTTACATCATAAATATTTATTTTTTCATTATTGTTATAAACTTTAGGTCTGCTTTCCCCAGTTCTCATTTTACTTACATAGAAACTTTTAAGATATGTTGCTTGGGTGTGAAAGAGAGAGGAATGGGAGAAAGTGAAAGAGAGAGAGAGAGGAGAGAGAGAGAGAATGGGAGAGGGAGAGAATGTAGGGGGGTAGAGAGAGAGACTGGGAGAGGAAGGGGGAGACAAAGTGAGAGAGAGATTCATCCAAGCTTCCTAAGAAGAATGTATGAACTCAGTAATCCCTATCAAATTCTTTCCCAGAGATCAATTGAAGTTATCCATAGAATTGTTCTCTTCTACCCTAATTACATTTCTCCACAGGAAATAGTCCTAAAATAGCTCATTTTTCTTTCCGTTATGTATTTACATTTCTGTGGACCAAAGAGTTACCCTCACATTTTGCTCTTCGAATGGTTTTATTTCCTTTTTCTCTACTTTTCAAAATTTTTGGAGAGTCTCCCAATGTGCTTCAGATTCCCTAAGGTTTTAATCATGAAAAATGTATGGGCCGTTGTAGAAGCAATTCTTCTGTTACAATAATTGTAACAATAGGGGAATATTCATCACAAACAACTGAGAATATATCTCTTAGTAGAGAGACTACCTCAATGTCTGTATGCTTGTTTACAACTTGGAAAACACTGGATATTGTTAAATATTTCCTACTTTAAAATCTGAGCCATGATTCTAGACATGTTAGCTCTCCATTTATTTCTGTCTCTCAGATGCCTTTCTTCTGAAACTATTACTAACTGAATAAGTCCATTATTTCATTCTTGAAAATCACTTTCCATTTCCCCAGTTCATCACTTCTTAAAACCATAAGTAGCTCAAGATCATAGAGGCCAGAGGGGAATTATATTGTATGAGAAATGTTTAATGTACTGCACTAAATTATAAGAACAGAATTGTGTAAAATTTAAGTTACAAAGGAGATGGAAAAGGATAATATTTTTACACTTTGCTTTACTAATGAGTGTTTTATTGCCTATGGTGAAATGTATTTATCGTTGCAACTTTTAGCTCAGTTTAGAATTCATAATTCAGGCAGCTTGTTATACTGTGCTTTTGCAGATACATGTTCACTTTTGTTCAGAATACTAAAAATATTACACTTTGCAGTGTTTTAGATGGAGGGATGCCCATGTTCTTGGGCACGGGGCAAGGCTCAGTTTATACACTTTTATGTGTATTAACTTAAAATAGCTATAAGATGCCCTTTTGCCTAAAAACTCCTGAAGTAACTCAATAAAAAATATAGTCAAGCATATTAAAATACATTCCAAAGGAAAAGGGCCAATGGATTAATTAAAATAAATATTAGTGAGACATAAATTGCCTCTTCAAGGATCTTGAAAAAGTTCCTGATTCAAAAATCCTTATGAAAAAGAAAGAAAATAATTTGAGTGTTAGAACAATTTCAGAAAAAAAAATTGTACATCCTGACTACTGGTCTTCATTACCTCCACTTTTAGTTATGGTGGTGGAATCCAATGTGAGACTTCATTAGAGGATTGATATATTTATGCAAAAAAGGATATCCTTTATGTTGTTTTTTTTGTTGTTGTTCAAATGGCAACAGAAAAGGTTACATACAATTTTAAATTTGCCACTGGATATGACAAGATGTCATTTTGGGCCTGATTTCATCATTGTTGATTTTTTTTTGTTGTTGTCAGTAGGTATAGGTGAAAGGAGACTTCTTCTTGTGCCATATCTGTTATCGGACATCATGTTGGCTGCTGTGTTTATCAGCAGCCGCACGAAAAGGTGCTGCTGAGTTTTGTCCAAACCAGTCCCTTAGATTTTGAAGCCATGATGTTCTTCTTTTGCCTAGACCTCATTTGTTTTCAATCTTTCCCTGAAGGATTAAATAGAGTATGAAATATTTTTCTGGGTGTTGTATCACATGTCCAAAATATTCTAACTTTCATTTTTAATTGTTTTGATGATTTCCCTTGGCTTTCCCAGGCAGCTTATCACCTCCTTATTTCTGATCTTGTCAACCCAGCTTATACATAACAGCTGCCTGTAAATCCACATTTCAAATGCTTCTAGTCTTTTCAGGTGGCCTTCTGTCAGAGACCAACTCTCTACTCCATACAGCAGAATAGAAAAAATATAACATCTGAAAGGAGACTAATGAACATAACCAATGGTCTTCTTAGAAACTAGGATCACTTGTAGTCTGGAGGTAGCCTTCTGCTAGTTTAGGACTTGAAGTGTGCCAAGAAAACAAACTGAAAGTCATAGTGAATAAAATAATCTGGGAGTTCTCCTGGACTCACTTCTCCTCCTCAAAAAGCAGGTGGCAGTTGTAGTCAGAACAGACTTTGCACAATAGTGGGTCATGCATCAGTAACCCCCCTTTCCTGGGCCAATAAGCCCTGCTCATAGTCACTCATGCCCTAGTCACCTCCCATTTTGACTCCCATTTTATATGGGGCTGCCTTGAAAATTATCCAGAAGCTCTAATTAGTTTTAAATGTAGCAGTCTTCATGTTTTTTTACGAGTCTACATTTGCACACATGTCACCATTCATATGTGAATTGCATTGTTGTCAATTTGCTTTCAGGTCCAATTCTAGGTGCTAGTTGTCACCTTTAAAGCCCTACAGGATTGGGGCCAGGTTATTTGAGCATCTTTTCCCATTTACATCTATCCAACTCACCAGGGTGGAGAGGCAGGGTATGTAATAGCTCCCTTTATTAAGAAGGTCCATTTAGTAGGACCAAGAAAAAAGGCCTTCTTTGTGGTAGCTCCTTCCCTTTGGAACATCATCCCTCTGGATATAAGGTTGGCTCCCACCTTGATATTTTTTTTGAAAGACTCTAAAGACATGGTTTTGTCATTTATGTTTTTACTTTTGTAAGCCACCCAGAATGAGTAATGTCAGGGAATTGTGCATCCAAACGAAGTCAGAGTCACAAACTTGTAGTTTTATATAAATGAATATATTTTAAATCAATTTTTACAGCAAACTAAATAGTCAGGCAAAGAGGAGCATCATGAGGTAAATCACAGAGCATACAGGGCACACAGAAGAAAAGAGCGGGGGGGGGGGGAAAGGGAAACTCTCCTTCCACACCCATAGCAACCAATCACAGCACAGATTGCCTCATGCAGGAGCCAGTACTCTGGTACTAATCAGCCACAAAAGTGTGTTCTGACTCACTGCACAATCCCACTGTTCCAGCTACTAAATTTAAATATCTTAGCAATGAGTTGGGTGGCCATATAAATTTTCTAAATAAATAAATAGTAATGAGCAACCAAAACCACTATTAATCCTTGAAGTGCAAAACACCCAAAGCTTTCTGTTTCAGCTGCACTTAGTAGCTTGCACAACATGTTTTCCATCCTACAATATTTTCATCCTCTTCCCTACTTCAATTTCAATTATTCATTTCAACAGAATCATAAATGTTGTACTATGACCTCGAGACCTGCAAGTCAAACAGTACAGTAATCAGTCCTCTTGTTGATCTGTCCTGACAACATATTACCACTGGACTATTCATCAGAGAAATGTGTGATTTGAACAAGAGCAAGGTTGTTTGGAGAATGGATGGGAGATGCAGCAGTTCTATATTCCAAACACTGAAAAGCAGAAAAAAAGCAGGCATGCTGGGACTGACAACAGAAGAAGAAACAAGATAGAAATAGGAGAACTTTGTCACTGACAGCACAAAAATGTAATGCTGGGATCCTGTTCTACTGTATTAAAAAAGATAACTATGGAGTGGACTGGGCTTTTAAAGGATATAACAGCAATTCCCCAGTTATCCCAAAGGTACTTTTCAAAAGGCAACTGGACTTTATTTTTTTGTTGAAGGCATTTTGTTTCTTATCCAAGAAGTTTCTTCAGTTCTGACTGAATGGTGGAAAATGGAAGGATTTATATTCCTTGCTGAAACATCTTCTTTGAAGAATTGTCTTCAAGGAAAAACAAAGAAAGTCCAGTTGCCTTTTGAAGGAACACCTCTGGGATAACCATGACCTGAATGGTTGAGAATCTCCATAGAGATTTTCCCAGTTAAGTGACAGGAAGAAGACAAATAAAGATCTTTCTCCATTATTTCCAATCAGTGTTTCTCAACCTTGGCAACTTGAAGATGTGTGAACTTCAACTCCCAGAATTTCCCAGCCAGTATGGCTGGCTGGGGAATTCTGGGAGTTGAAGTCCACACATCTTCAAGTTGTCAAGTTGAGAAATATTGCTCTAAATCTATAGATCACTTCAAGGAAACCACCATAATAAATTAGAAGTTATGTCAGGATATTCTAACGGGAAATGATAGTATTTCAAAAGTGTCTTTGCAAGTGCAAAAAATGGTGAATCTTAACCATATAAAGCAAAGGATATATTAAATCAATGAGAAATTGATATATTGTGCTGTGTGTATTTTTTTAGGAATGTGAACATCCTAATGCTGGTATCTTCCTATCAAACAGATCCAATGACTGTTGCTGAATTGACTTTCTTGTGTTATCTTCTTCTACTTGTTGGGATAGAATGATCATTCTAATATACGATGATATCAAAATGCCCCAGAGGAATCTCCCAGCCCAATTCACTACCTTTTCTACCTTATTGCTAGACAATAATCTGACACTGTCATCAGAATTGCTCCCAAGATGAGAGATATGTCAAAAATTATTGTTGCATAAATGAATTTGCATTACCTTGTCGCTTGATTTACAGCTATGGGCTATCTTCTGTATAATCAAGGATCCCCTACAATTATTTAATCCAATAAAGGTGAGATTTGCTGCGAGACATAACCTCTTCTACAGTTAAATGATATGAAAATAATTGGTCTCCCCAATATTTAGACAACTTTAAACAGAAATCAGAAAGACTTCCATATAGCACATATGTCACATGGAATGAGACAACTTGGCACAGCCAACTTGACATGGAAAATTCAATGTGGCCAACTCACTACACGACAACTTGCTGCAGGGCAACAATTCAATTTAAGTATTTAAAATAATTAATTAAAATAATTAAAATTTTGTTTTAATGTCCTTCACATTTTATTTTGTCCCTCTTTTGAATCTTTTAATTATTCTATTCCACAATTTCTTCAATATTAGTGTAACTCTTGTCCCATGGCAAGTTGACCAGTGGTGAGTTGGCAGTGGTGAATTGTCTCGCGGTGAGTTTGCTGTGGCAAATTGGCTAAATCAAGTTAGCTGCACTGAGTTGTACTAGACCCATGTCTCATATCCTAGACTGCATGCCTTGGGAAATGTATATCTGCATTTGGGCACAATTGCTGGATGATGCTTGTATTTTATTCCTGAGACTAGTGGTCTCTTTTCCTGCACTCAAAGAGTTATTAGATGGCAGCCATTTTAGCTGCATTCTATGCTTCTATTACTATCAGGCTCAAAATCAAGAATGACATATGATGATTCTTCCAAGTTGAGTTCACACCAATAGGCAGTCTTTCAAGACTGAGCATTCTACTATCTAGATTACATTATACCCTGTGTTCTATTAGGGAGAGACTGTCTTCATCCTCTTTCTCTCACACATAATATCTAGACTAAGTTGCTCCTTATTCTGCTGAAATTCAACCCCTCCCTCTTGGGAATCCATCTCCTTATTACATTCCATCACAATTGTTCAGATTATGATGATGCATCAGTTATAGTAGGGCTCACCCAAAGCCCAGTAACAGTCTATTGGTAAAAGCTCGCCCTTTCAATCTGTTATCTGGAAATAAATAGGGCCACTATAGGTTGCTAAGATGAGGAACTTCTCAGTCTCAATTCTATTCAGTTACCATGCATACATGTCAGCTCAGTATATATTATGTGATTATGTTAAGAAGCTCCCCAAGCTTTTCTTAACTTTGACGCTCACCAAATGGGCAGATTTCAATTCCTAGAACTACCAACAATGGAAAACTATCTGGGAAATTTTGAAAGTCAAAAATCTATATATTTAGAATACAGAATAATAAAATTGGAAGGGATCTTGGAAGTCTTCTAGTCCAACCCCATGCTCAAGCAGGAGACTATACAATTTCAGACAAGTGGCTGTCCAGTCTCTTCTTAAAAGCCTTCACACACAACTTCTGAAGGCAAGCCATTCCACTGGTTAATTGATCTCGCTGTTAGGAAATTTCTTCTTAATTCTAGGTTGCTTCTTTCCTTGATTAGTTTCCATCCATTGTATCTTGCCTTGCATTCTGATGCTTTGGAAAATATTTGGAAGAAGCTAACTTGTGGAAAGCTGGCCCATGCTATAATTGTGCTTAGGTTGTGGACTTCTAGACCTGCTCCTGAACTAGAAATTACTACAGGATTTCGCAAACTTGGCAACTTTAAGACATGTGGACTTCAATTTCCAGAATTCCTCTGCCACAAAAGTCTATTTAAAAATAATTGCAAGGCAAACAATCAAGCCAAGTAAGAACTTGTCAACTGACCATGGTTTTCCTATTACCAATAACATCATCACTCACTTTTGTTCCAGTTATTTCGTCTGCACAGAGGTGAAACATTTCATTCCTATAGACAGTAAGGAGTTTTTTGAAGATCACAAAGCTGTAGGATCTGCCTGATGCTTAACACAAGTATAACCTGTTAAGTCTAATGTAATCAGTTTGGCAGATAATATTCGAATGACTTCTTTGAAAAAGAAGGTATAATGTTATAAACCTTGAGTGTTTCTCTGCAGGGGAGTGCCTTACATTCCATCTCCTTCAAGAAGATTCACAGCCAAATAGCAGAATTGACCTTAATTCACTCATGTTGACAAATTGATCTTTCTTCAGCAAGTTCTTTATTCTACTCAGCCACCTACTCATCCCAAATCCAGCTGCTACCTGGAGGAATGATGCTATTTCATTTAGCTTTCATTTTTTTGGGATAATTTTAGGGTGGATAATTATTGACAAAATTAAATAAACATACATATTCATATAAGAGGGCTTCCCCCCCATTTCAAACAGAAAAGGCAATTCTCAAAGGAAAACTGTTTTCTTGCCATTCAAAGGATGAAGAGGTGCAATTTGATTTCTTGCACAAGTTGGCAGAAAGGTATAATTTAATTTCTTGCTCAGACTGGCAGAAATATTATTCTTAAGTGTTTAGTGAATAGAAAACCAGAAAGCTTATCAGATAAACATAAACTGTGTTATCACTACAAGCTGAAAATGTTTGACTGTAGGGGAAAAAAGGTAATTGCATCATGAACTTGTTTTTCATATACATCCTAGTTAGCTTTTTTCAACAGTCCTCTAACTTCAGAGCAGAAATTAATGTAGGTGTTAACCATCCCTAATGGCTAGTTAAGGAATTCTGGGAGTTGACACCTACATATCTTAAAGCTGCTAAGAAACACTGGCCAATACAGCATCCTCACCTAAGTTGGAGGGCACTTCCTTGATCACGGTGCCAGGAATTTTGGGAGATGCAGTTTCATTCCATTTTGAGAGAGCTATGTTGCAAACAGCTGCTAAAGATGAGTCTACTGAAGTTGAGTGGCTGTAATAAATCAAACAAACTGATAAAAATATTCTCATCACAACCATTTATCACAAGAATTGTAATTTCAGTTTAACTGTGAAGCTGTTGTTGTGGTTTTCTTTTTCCTCTCTGTTCTTTCCCTGTCAAGACTTTAAATAATAATAATAATAATAATAATAATAATAATAATAATAATAAACCCCCAGTGAGGCACTACCTCCCCCAGTGAGGCACTACCTTGACGTGGTTGTGGGGCTTGTGTACTCTGAGGAAGATGAGAGCTATGCCAGAGGTCCAACCATATTGGACAGGTCTCATCAGAGCAGTCAGACAAAGAGTGTCTCTCCCATGAAAAATATGGTGAGACGTAAATTTCAGAATGCCATACCAGCTCGGACATCACCCGGGTTAACAAGGTCCGCGCTAGATATTGGAGTTCCTGGATATCTGGTGAAAAATGGGTTACAGGACTCAGGACTGTTGGCTGAGCAACCAGGGCCAGCAGCTGCAGAACTACTGGAAGAAAAGGTGTTTACCCATCGCAGATACACAGTGATGGAAAACAAAGAAATAATGATCTGTTACTACAGACCAAGTCCAACAAGACGAGGATATCTAAAATGAATGCACCAGTTCTGGAAAGAACAACATTCAGAATCAGAAATAACAGAACAGAGTCTAGCAGATCAATGCCGATTTATAATATGAAATAAAATATTCACAGAAACAGAATTGGATGAACTGCAAAGGTTTACCCAGGGCAAAGAAATCAAAGCCTTACCAGAAGTAATTCAGAATGTAGAGGCAAACTAGGGGGAATTGGCAGTGAAAGAATCCAGCAGAGATATACAACTGTTCTCATTTGGAAACCAGGCACCTCTTCCTCAGGAAGAACAAAACCCTCTAACTTAAGAAATAAAAGAATTGAAACAATGAATAACTGAGCATCTAGAACAGCACAAAAACAACAGAATAAGGCTGCCTGCATTGAAGCTTGTTCCAAACAAACAGCTAGCACAAGCATTAAAAGATGCAAATACTGCAATAGCAAGTATAAGCACCAATTCACTGCAAGAAACAAACCAACTAATGTACAGCACAGCTGCAGTTCTAACTGAATACCTGGGATGCAAAATCAACAAAGAAGAAAAGCAAACAAACAGTGCACCACAAAAATGGAAGGTTAGACTAGAAAATAAGATTAGCAAGTTAAGATCACATACAAGCAAGCTAGAACAGATGAAAGAAAAGAAGCTGAAGAACAAGAAGACCAAAGAATACCTAATCAAGAAATACCACTTAGAAACAAGGAAGATCAAGGAAGCACTGGAAATAATAAAGCAACAAATAACAGCTATAGCCAGGAAAATCAGTAGATATGAAGCTCGAATTGCAAACTATGGGCAGAACCTCCAATTTCAATCCAATCAGAAACGTTTCTACCAATCCATCAATGGAGAAACTGCAAGGAATCAGTCAGTACCTGACAAGGAAGAAACAGTGCAGTTCTGGAAGCAGATATGGGATAACCCAAAGAAATACAACACGGATGCGGCTTGGTTAAAAGAGGTGGATGCAAATAAAACAGAATTTGAAATGAAAGAACTAGTAATAACAACAAAAATGGTAGAAAAAAGAGCAAAGAAAATCAAAAATTGGTCAGCACCAGGTGAAGATGAACTGCATGGGTTTTGGTTGAAACATCTAACTGTTATACACCCACTCATTGCCAATCAGTTCAACAATATACTACAAGGAGGAGAAATTGAAAAGTGGCTAACAACTGGGAAAACCTACCTAATAATGAAAAATCCAGCAAAAGGGGCAACACCAGGTAACTACAGGCCAATTACCTGCTTACCAACAACTTTCACATTACTAACTGGTGTGGTAGCTGATGCAGTACAACAGCATCTAGTTGAAAACAATCTCTTTCCACCTGAGCAGAAAGGAAACTGCCCCAATAGCAGAGGAACAAAAGATCAACTCCTAATAGACAAAATGATCTTGGACAACTGCAAGAGAAGGAAGACCAACCTGAATGTGGCATGGATTGACTACAAAAAGGCATTTGACTCTCTGCCACATGATTGGATAATAAAGTGCCTAGAAATAACAGGAGTCAATAGAAACATCAGAAAATTTGTGCAAAGATCGATGGCACAATGGAAGACACAGTTGCAGATCAATGGTGAGAGACTGGGAGAGGTTAATATCAAGAGAGGAATATTTCAAGGAGATTCAATGTCACCATTACTATTTGTTATTGCACTGTTTCCTCTGTCAGCAATACTGAATAACTCAGACATGGCTATCAAACATCAAAAACATCTACCAGACTATCCCATCTCCTTTACATGGATGATCTGAAGCTGTATGGAAAAACATCATCTGAAATAGAATCGCTGCTCAACACTGTCCGTATATATAGCCAAGATATTGTAATGGAGTTTAGCTTGGACAAATGTACCACACTTACTATCAGACAAAGAAAAGTAGTGAAAACTGAAGGAATCAAGATGCCCCACGAAAATAACATTAAGAGTCTGGATGAGGAAGATTACTACAAATACTTGGGTATCCTTCAAGCTGATAACATCAAGCACACTGAAGTCAAGAAAAAGATTAGAGATGAATACATCAAGAGATTGAAGAAGATCTTAAAGTCCAAACTCAATGGAGGAAATACCATAAAGGCAATCAACACCTGGGCAATTCCAGTCATTAGGTACACAGCTGGAATAGTGGACTGGACTCAAGCAGAACTAAAAGCAATGGATAGGCAGACCAGAAAAATAATGACAATGAATCATGCTCTTCATCCATGCAGTGACATTGACAGACTTTATCTACCAAGGCAAATAGGTGGGCGTGGAATGCTACAAGTACATCAGATGGTTGAAGAAGAAAAAATGGCTTTGGAAGAATATCTGAAGAACAATGATGAAGATGCACTGAATTTAGTATATCAGGAAGGCTTACTGACTACTGGAGAGACCAAACTGGCCTACAAGAAAGACCAAATGAAGAACAGAATAGAGGCATGGGAAAACAAAGCACTACATGGCCAATACATGAAAAAAATAGATGGGAAAGGAGATATTAACAAGACCTGGCAATGGCTAGGAGCAGGAAAATTGAAGAAAGAAACCAAGGGACTAATTCTGGCTGCCCAAGACTAAGCCTTAAGGACAAATGCATACAAAGTCAAAATTGAGAAGACAGCAACAGACAGTAAGTGCCGCCTATGCAAAGAAGCTGAAGAAACAGTGGACCACCTGGTAAGCTCTTGCAAGAAGATTGCACAGACTGACTACAAGCAGCGGCATGACAAAGTAGCAACAATGGTACATTGGAAGATCTGCAAAAAATATCATTTGCCTGTAAGCAAAAACTGGTGGGATCATAAGATAGAGAAAGTCATAGAAAAGATAAAATTAAACTGTTCTGGGACTTCAGAATTCAAACAGACAAGCACCTGCAACATAACACCCCAGACTTAACAATTGTCGATAAGAAAGACAAAAAAGTCTGGATAGTGGATGTGGCAGTGCCTGGAGACAGCAGAATAGACGAGAAAGAACTGGAGAAGATAACAAAATACAAAGACCTACAAATAGAAATAGAAAGACGGTGGCAAAAACAAGCAAGGGTAGTACCAATAGTAATAGGCTCCTTGGGTGCAATCCCAAAACAACTGGAGCACCACTTGAACACCATTGGCATTGACAAATTCGCTATTAGTCAATTGCAAAAGGCGGCCTTACTAGGAACTGCTTCCATCCTGCGACGAGACCTGTAATACCATCAAACATCCACATCTGCCTATCCCAGGTCCTGGGTAAGGACTTGATAGGTAGACAAAATGCCAAATCCAGTCTGAACATCTGGCTGACTGTGCGATGATCAATAATAATAATAATAATAATAATAATAATAATAATAATAATAATAATAATAATAATAAAGCAGAACTAAAAGCAATGGATAGGCAGACCAGAAAAATAATGACAATGAATCATGCCCTTCATCCACGCAGTGACATTGATAGACTTTATCTACCAAGGCAAATAGGTGGGCGTGGAATGCTACAAGTACATCAGATGGTTGAAGAAGAAAAAATGGCTTTGGAAGAATATCTGAAGAACAATGATGAAGCTGCACTGAAATTAGTATATCAGGAAGGCTTACTAACTACTGGAGAGACCAAACTGGCCTACAAGAAAGACCAAATGAAGAACAGAATAGAGGCATGGGAAGACAAAGCACTACATGGCCAATACATGAAAAAAAATAGCTGGGAAAGCAGATAATAATAAAACCTGGCAATGGCTAAGAGCAGGAAAATTGAAGAAAGAGACTGAGGGACTAATTCTGGCTGCACAAGACCAAGCCTTAGGACAAATGCATATAAAGTCAAAATTGAGAAGACAGCAACAGACAGTAAGTGCCGCCTATGCAAAGAAGCTGAAGAAACAGTGGACCACCTGGTAAGCTGTTGCAAGAAGATTGCACAGACTGATTACAAGCAGCGGCATGACAAAGTAGCAACAATGGTGCATTGGAAGATCTGCAAAAAATATCATTTGCCTGTAAGCAAAAACTGGTGTGATCATAAAATAGAGAAAGTCATAGAAAATGATAAAATTAAACTACTCTGGGACTTCAGAATTCAAACAGACAAGCACCTGCAACATAACACCCCAGACTTAACAATTGTCGATAAGAAAGACAAAAAAGTCTGGATAGTGGACGTGGCAGTGCCTGGAGATAGCAGAATAGAAGAGAAAGAACTGGAAAAGATAACAAAATACAAAGACCTACAAATAGAAATAGAAAGACTGTGGGAAAAACAAGCAAGGGTAGTACCAATAGTAATAGGCTCCTTGGGTACAGTCCCAAAACAACTGGAGCACCACTTGAACACCATTGGCATTGACAAATTCGCTATTAGTCAATTGCAAAAGGCGGCCTTACTAGAAACTGCTTCCATCTGGCGAAGATATCTGCAATACCATCAAACATCCACATCTGCCTATCCCAGGTCCTGGGTAAGGACTCGATAGGTAGACAAAATGCCAAATCCAGTCTGAACATCTGGCTGACTGTGCGATGATCCATAATAATAATAATAATAATAATAATAATAATAATAAAGTTAGAAGGCACTTTGGAGATCATCCAGTCCAACCCCCTGCTCAGGCAGGAGACCCTATACCTTTTCAGACAAATGGCTGTTCAGTACCCGCTGTTTAGTTTAAATATTCCTCCAGAAAATCTGTGAATTTATAGCTGAGCAACTCAGTCCCTTTCTTTGATGGATGCAAACCATCTCTTTTGTACATTTTTTCATTGGACCAGCTACAGACATCATGACTAATATATCCAAACCCTTCCCCTTTACACCACTCCTTTAGCCACATATTGAATTGTGCTATATGCTGGCCTTTTCCATTTTGCTCCTTGTATACTGGTAGTGAACTGTGTCCTTTTACAGCAGGGATGGGAACTATGGCCCTTTTATGCCCTGTGGCTCAGCATGGCTCAGGAATTCTGGGAATTGAAGTCTACAAGTCATAAAGAAGTCATAGTTCTCCACCTCTGATTCCAACCTTGACAACTTAAAAATATGTGGACTGCAACTCCCAAAACTATGCTGGCTGGAGAATTCTGGGAGTTGTAGTCCACTATTTTAAAATCGCCCAGTTTGAAAAAAAACGCTGGACTACACTGTTATTTACTGAAAAACAGAAAATACAATTTCAGAAGTTTGATTGGTTTGTTTCTCCCCCCCCCCCAATCATCCAGATGCAATTGTTACAAATTTGTCCTGGACCCCAGCAAATTTTACTTAAGTCTCTATGGTTGCTTTTTTTAAAAAAAAAATATTGTATTGATTTTTTAAAATAATATTTTTAGTGCTTAGTAAACAATGTGATGTCGTATATTTAACAACAGTCAATAATAGTTAGCTTCTATATTTTCATAATAAAATACTAACTAAAAATACCTTTCCTTGGTCATCTCTTCTAATAGTGTTCTCCTTTTACCAACATTGAGCAAATATAGTTCTTAATACTATCAATACATACAAATTTGAATATAAACACTTTTCTGATATTTAAGAATAACATCAGTATATAATGTCTTTTCTAACCAGCTTATTTTACATCTGCATTTGCAAAAAAATCATCTTTTGTAAATTGCTATAAGTCTTGTTTTCAGAACTCTTATTTTAGCTTAGTTTCCCCTCAGTTTTCAAGATATTTCTCGTCAATTATAGTTTTCTCAAAATTGATTACATCTAAATATCCAAAATATTTCATAATTTAAATCATCCCAATATTTTTACTTTCCCATAGAATATATATTCTATGGTTGCTTTTTAAAATATGAACTAAAATGAAAATGCAATAATAATCCTGACTTGTAATTTGTCTCTTTGAACAAACGAAAACAGTTAGGCTTTTGGAGGTTTTCAAATGATGTAAGTGCTATTCCACCCGAATACTCAAGTTTTTCTATGTGCCAGCCAAAACTATGATAATTCATGATTATTTTTCCCTTAATTAAGTGCCAAAATCTTTGTGAAGGAAGATCCTAGTGTACTACTATCTGTTCATCAGTTGATAAAGTCATTTAAGGGAACATCTTATCAAGCCTATCAAGCTGCTCAGGAAATTATTTTTTTGTTTAAAAAATAATAATAATCTTCCAAAATCAGGGACATCCCACTCAACTTGGCAAACCTGCCAAGTGAGCCTGCAAATGTTAGAAGAAAACTAATTTTTCCCTCCTGTTTATACCTTCTTAGGAAACATCTGTTACTTCCCTGTTCTTGTTCTCTTCGTATTTATTTAGGCTGCTCAGAGCAAGTGGAAGGCTGAGACAAGTTCCTATTCTTTACAAACTGGCTAATTTCAGGTTTGGGTGAGGTCAACAAGGCAAAGGAGAAGCCGACTGCAGTGCAGAAAAACGTCAACATCCCACATATTTTTACCCCCTTGGGAGAGCTGAACTCTTAACTATTTACACAGCTCAAACAGGGGTTATTTTTAATACTCCAGCAATGGAGCAAAGCCATCAGACATAGAGACATATACAAAAATATTGATTTTATTAAGTGATTAGTTTCAACAAAATAAACAACATGCCATTTTTTTTAAAAAAAAAAAAGGAAAAGAAGGAGAAAAATGGGGAGATTAGGAGACACTGAAGAGAGTGACTCATCTCTTTTCCCTCTCTGAGCTTAACTGCTGCATTTTGCTCCATGTAGGTCTGGTCTTAAGGACAATTCGGAAACTACAGACCATTTGACTACTATTATTGACTGCTATTAGGCCCATTTTAAGGCACTGTTGATTGCCTACAATATGCTATGTGTCCTCAGCACTTGTTACCTTTGGAACCATCTTAACCAAGCAGAATATGTCCACTCTGCAGGGCATAAAAGGGAAAAATTGCTCCAAATGTCTACCCAGAAGAGATTAGGAAGGTTGTGCCTCAGAGAATGATATATCCCATCCCTCTGAAACAGCTTGCATGATAAAACCAGAGGTGCCCTTACTTTAATGTCTTTTCATGAAATTGTTCTGAGAGAGAGAGAGAGAGAGAGAGAGAGTCTCATGGAAAGATCTAATGGTGTAATAGTAGCAAATTTCTGTAGCTCAGGTGTAGGATGAGGGTGGAGGTTCATTCTCCGTGCTTGTGAGTTGGTTTCCAAACATTTCGTTTCCAGGCTAGGTAACATCTTCAGCAGAATATAGAGATCTAATTGTAGCAACAATTGTTTCAACAATATATAATTGTTTTATTTATGATTTGTTTTTTTTAATTGTGATTTTATGTATATTTAGTTTCATATTTAATAAGTCACTGGAGTTACATTTGTATGTGGCATAAAAATGAATGGATGGATTGATGGATGTACAAATGGAAAGATAGATAAAAATTATTTTCCAGTTATTTTAGGGCCTGTAATTTTCTGAATTCACAAGTAATCTTCATCACATCTGAAACTATTGCTGGGTAACCCAGCCAAATGTCTTCACTTAACTATTCATAAACTGTGGAATGTATTCCCAAAGGAACCAGCCACTGTTTCTGCTTTCAGAAAGGAATCCAGACTTCCTTCTTTAGCCAAGGCTTTTGAGTTAGATTAATAATAGTTTGAAGAATTTCACTGGTTTTAACTTTCTCTTTCTTTCTTTCTTTCTTTCTTTCTTTCTTTCTTTCTTTCTTTCTTTCTTTCTTCCTTTCTTTTTCTTTCTTTTTTCTTTCTTTCTTTCTCTGTCCCTCCCTCTCTCTTTCTTTCTTTCTTTTTCCTTTCCTTTCCTTTTTCCTTTCCTTCTTCTTCCCTCTCTTCCTTCCAGCTGCTTTTAAATGCTCCATGTGTAGAAAGGCAAGATATAAATGGAATTAATAAATAAGTACTGAGACACACATTTCCCTAAGTTCAAGGTGGCACCCTTGCACATAAAATTCTAATGCTAGGCTTTGTTTCCATTTATTTATGACATTTATTTCCTGTCTTTCCTCGAAGGACCTAAGGTCAGCATATATGTCCATATTCTCACACATATTTTTACACATATAGCAAACCTATAAAAAGGTTGAGGGTGACAAGCCCAAGATCAACCAGTGAGATTTACAGCTGAATGAAGATTAAAATCTGACTATTCCCTATCTAAGAAAGTGATTTGATAGAATCAAATAAGGGGTCTTGGAGTATCTTTCAAAGTAGTAAAATGAAAGATGAACAGACAGAGGTTATGATAACAGTTCCCTTCTGGTATCTTCTTGCTATGCAGATGAGGTACTTACAGCCTACCACAATGGAGAACTTGGGGAAGATGACTTAATGGATTTAAATATACATAAATTCAACAAACTCTTTTCCAGAGTTTAGATAACTATAGGCTTAGAAAGAGAAACACAGATGCAGAAGAAACCTAGGAATGTTAGTCTGCCACAAATGGACAAGTACATCTACAACTGTGGTTTAAGAATAAGTACAATTCAACTTTAGCATGAAGGCCCATAATGAGAAAGTTCAACATAGTGGTGGGATTCAGCTACTTCACACCACTTCAGCAGAACCAGTAGCTAATTTTTTGTTGCCCAAGCCCAGAATGGACTTCCAGAAGCAGCATCCACACAGAGACTGGTTGTTCACATATTTGAATCCCACCACTGGCTCAACATAATGCTGAAAGTTGAAAATGCTTCCTGTAACTACATATATTACTCAGCATGTAATTTATTACTCAACATGTAATCTATTTACAGAGGATAAAGAGGTTTTGGGAAGCAAAAAAGTATTTGTTCATTAGTTGTACAAGAGATAACCAATAGGTAGGCATCAAAAGAACTAAAGCAGAGACTGCTTAAAAAGACATCATAGCAACAGAGATGTCCATGTTCTTAATTTAGGACTGCCAATTTTGGTTGAGGATGTGGTTTCATTTTTAATAACTCTCCTGCTCTTCTTATCTTAACAATAGTTTGTTCTGCAGACATTCATAGATATGTTTACCTTTTCACTGAAGCTTATTGTGGATGTCTCTACAAGCAGTTCAAGTTGTCATTGGATGCCAAAGTAGATACAAATGATCAATGAGAAGTATTATTAAAATACAAAAGATGTTATTTATAAGTATTCTTATATGAAGTTCTTCTCTGTGAATTGTAAAAAGCCACCAGACACTTTTCATGGATCTTCTAAGAACCAATAAAAGCTAAGCATTTCTTGGACCCACACAGCTTCTCCAACCCAATGGTTCTAGATGTGTTGGATAACAAATCCCAAAAATCACAGTCAGCTTTGCTACAAGTAGCCTTTCTCAACTTATGAACTTTCTAAGATAGGCTGGGTTAGAAATTATTCAAACTGCAGCCTGATCAGATGTGGACAGCATCCTAGTGTAGAGCTACAATCTTTTATGAGATGTTTAACATAGAAAGTCAAAGAAGAATTTATTCAGTACATTTTTTTCTATTACTTGAGCAGCCTGTCCCTTTATGTAGTCCCAATTTCTTCTGCTCGTATCAATCCTTCCTGGTTTTGATAAAAATGTATGAATACCCTGATAACAAAAGTCAACATTATCCTAGGAAATATTCAGATATTTCCATCAGACACATTTTCTAGAATTTGCTATCAATAACTTGATATTGAGTGATATTTATTATCTATGGCAGATTATGTCAGAATTATGACTGGCATGTGGTAACATCCTGATGCAAACTCCACCCTTATGTACTTTCATTCTGATATAAGCTGCAAAGAATTGTGGGTTTCAGTGACACACACACACTCGTATGCATTCTGACAGATGCCCCTTGCAACAACTGAAGTGGCTTTTTACATACGAGTAGATATGATCATTCAAAAGCTGTTCATCAACAGAAATAATTTTATATTTGTCATGAATGCCTCTAAATAAAGATCAGCTCCTGTTATCCTTCTACACCTGTTTGTGGCTTTTCCAGAAAGCATTTTTTTAAAGTATTGCTGCATTTAATTTGGCTGTAAGTATAGTATAAAGCAGTGGTGGTGAACCTACGGCATGGGTGCCAGAGGCGGCACTCAGAGCCCTCTCTGTGGGCATGCACACCGTTGCCCCAGTCCTAGGCCTTCAGCTGGGTTTTATAAAACCGTTTTGCTTTAGACCTCCACCGCCGTGTGAAAAAAAAAAGGCTCAATCAGTCAATTTCAACTTCTCGCAGGAAAAAAATGATCTTGAAAAGTTGGAATTGATTGATTGAACTTTTTAGTCCCACTCAGTCTGCCATTACCACCACAGCCACACCCACCAATGGACCATACCCACCCAGCACTTGACAATGCATAAGTGAGTTTTGAGTTGCAATTTGGGGACTCAGTCTCAAAAAGGTTCGCCATCACTGGTATAAAGGATGTAGCGGGGCTGGCTGAAAGGCTGAAAGGCTTTGCGGGAGCCTGCCCGAGGAGAGGGAAGCTTCCGGTTTTGGGCACAGGTGAGTGTGAAACAGGCAGAAAGAAAGAAAAAGAAGGAAATAAAGGATGTGGGGGAAGTTGCTGTTGCTGGGGAGAGGCCAGGTGAAGCCAAAGAGGGGTTTTTGAGGTTTTAGCTGATCCCTTTCTCAGAAGGAGAGGGAAGGAGAGAGTGAGAGAGAGTGAGAAGGTGGGGTTTTATTGCTTCTTTCGCAGGGTAATATTTTGGGGATGATCCTGCATATTCAGCTTTATTTTTTCAAGATTTTATGTAGTCCTATTCCTTTAGGAGGTTTTTCAAATTTAGCAACTTTAAGAGGATGGACATCAATCCTGTAATTGGGAGATTCTGAGAGATGAAGTCTCACATTTTAAAGATATCAAGAATGAGAAACACTGGATTAAGGGAAAGTCTCCCTCAAGCTAAGTTCAGTGCCTGTGCATTTTTCTGGCTATAATGTGGACATTGTTAGCTACTATTTTCTTCAATCATGACTCCCTGATTTCTCATTTTAGACCAGATATATTCATCCTTGGCAACTTTAAGACTTGTGGACATTAACTTCCAGAATTCCTCAGCCAGCATGGCTGGCTGTAGAATATTAGGAATTAAAATCACAAGCCTTAAAGTTGCCAAGGTTGGACATCTCTATTTTAGGTCTAGAATTTTCTAGTGCTCTTTATCAAAAGACAAACCCAATTTAACCCTGCTGATTTTCAGCTAGATGCTCTTATCTCCACTGATAGAAATTGACTAAATGAAATAATTGAATAATTGGCAGCCCAATGGACATAATCATCATCATCATCACAATCCAAATTGCCGACTTTGCAATAACAAAGTTGAAACTCTTTCACACCTAATTTGTGAGTGCAGCAAAATCATGCAAACTGATTACAAATCTAGACATGACTGAGTTGCTAAATTAATACACAGGGCATTGTGTAAAAACTACGACAAAGCCTGTGTCTGAAAAGTCATGAGAACATAGGGTGGAAAAAGTTGTTGAGAATGAGAGGGTGAAGATCTTGTGGGACTTTCGAATACAGATAGATCGCCATTTGGAATACAATACACCAGATATCATAGTTGTAGAGAACCGAAGCATACAGCTGATCGATGTCGCTATACAAGGAGATGCCAGAGTCAAAGAAAAAGAACTGGAAAAAAATATGAAATATTGCAACCTAGCCATCGAAACTGCACGATTATGGATGAAACATGTAACAGTGATACCCATTGTCATTGGGGCACTGGGAACTATGTCCAAAAACTTTGCAAAATGCATCAAGAAAATTCAGCTTCCTGCAGTAATTCCAGAAATGTTACAAAAAACTGTGCTACTCAGAACATCTTATATTTTGAGGAGATACCTGGTTGACACCTAGGATGCTGGAAGCAACCCATGTCAACCATCAGTGCCAGCCAATTTGAATGTTCATGTTTAATGAATAAAAGATAATAATAATAATAATAATAATAATAATAATAATAATAATAATAATAATAATAATAATAATATTTTGTTATCTTCTCCAGTTCTTTCTCTTCTATTATGCCTGGAGACAGCAGAATAGAAGAGAAAGAACTGGAGAAGATAACAAAATACAAAGACCTACAAATAGAAATAGAAAGCCTGTGGCAAAAGCAAGCAAGGGTAGTACCAATAGTCATAGGCTCCTTGGGCGCAATCCCAAAACAACTGGAGCACCACTTGAACACCATTGGCATTGACAAATTTGCTATTAGTCAATTGCAAAAGGCGGCCTTATTAGGAACTGCTTCCCATCCTGCGAAGATACCTGTAATACCATCAAACATCTACATATGCCTATCCCAGGTCCTGGGTAAGGACTCGATAGGTAGACAAAATGCCAAATCCAGTCTGAACATCTGGCTGACTGTGCGATGATTGATATAATAATAATAATAAAAAAGCCTTACCAGAAGTAATTCAGAATGTAGAGGCAAACCAGGGGGAGTTGGCAGTGAAGGAATCTAGCAGAGATATACAACCGTTCTCATTTGGAAACCAGGCACCTCTACCTCAGGAAGAACAAAACCCTCTAACTAAAGAAATAAAAGAATTGAAACAAAGAATAACTGAGCATCTAGAACAGCACAAAAACAACAGAATAAGGCTGCCTGCATTGAAGGTTGTTCCAAAGAAACAGCTAGCACAAGCATTAAAAGATGCAAATACTGCAATAGCAAGTATAAGCACCAATTCACTGCAAGAAACAAACCAACTAATGTACAGCACAGCTGCAGTTATAACTGAATACCTGGGATGCAAAATCAACAAAGAAGAAAAACAAACAAACAGTGCACCACAAAAATGGAAGGTTAGACTAGAAAATAAGATCAGCAAGTTAAGATCACAAGCAAGCAAGCTAGAACAGATGAAAGAAAAGAAGCTGAAGAACAAGAAGACGAAAGAATACCTAATCAAGAAATACCACTTAGAAACAAGGAAGATCAAGGAAGCACTGGAAATAATAAAGCAACAAATAACAGCTATAGCCAGGAAAATCCGTAGATATGAAGCTCGAATTGCAAACTATAGGCAGAACCTCCAATTTCAATCCAATCAGAAACGTTTCTACCAATCCATCAATGGAGAAACTGCAAGGAATCAGTCAGTACCTGACAAGGAAGAAACAGTGCAGTTCTGGCAGCAGATATGGGATAACCCAAAGAAATACAACAAGGATGCGGCTTGGTTAAAAGAGGTGGATGCAAATAAAACAGAAGTTGAAATGAAAGAACTAGTAATAACAACAAAAATGGTAGAAAAAAGAGCAAAGAAAATCAAAAATTGGTCAGCACCAGGTGAAGATGAACTGCATGGGTTTTGGTTGAAACATCTAACTGTTTTACACCCACTCATTGCCAAGCAGTTCAACAATATACTACAATGAGGAGAAATTGAAAAGTGCTAACAACTGGGAAAACCTACCTAATAATGAAAAATCCAAGCAAAAGGCGGCAACACCAGGTAAACCTACAGGCCAATTCACCTGCTTACCAACAAACTTTCAAAATTACGTAACTGGTGTCGTAGCGATGCAGTGAACAGCATCTAGTTGAAACAATCTCTTTCACCTGAGCAGAAAGGAAAACTGACCCCAATAGCAGAGGAAATAAAAGATCAACTCCTAATAGACAAAATGATCTTGGAAAACTGAAGAGAGAAGGAAGATCAAACTGAATGTGGCATCGGATTGACTACAAAAAACGGCATTTGACTCTCTGCACATGATTGGATAATCAAGTGCTAGAAATAACAGGAGTAAGTAGAAACATCAGAAAATTTGTGCAAAAATCGATGGCACAATGGAAGACACAGTTGCAGATCAATGGTGAAAAGCTGGGAGAGGTTAATATCAAGAGAGGAATATTGCAAGGAGATTCATTATCACCATTACTATTTGTTATTGCACTGTTTCCTCTGTCAACAATACTGAATAACTCAGGACATGGCTATCAAACATCCAAAACATCTGCTAGACTATCCCACCTCCTCTACATGGATGATCTGAAGCTGTATGGAAAAACATCATCTGAAATAGAATCGCTGCTCAACACTGTCCGTATATATAGCCAAGATATTGTAATGGAGTTTGGCTTGGACAAATGTGCCACACTTACTATCAAACAAGGAAAAATAATGAAAACTGAAGGAATCAAGATGACCCACGAAAACAACATTAAGAGTCTGGATGAGGAAGAGTACTACAAATACTTGGGTATCCTTCAAGCTGACAACATCAAGCACACTGAAGTCAAGTAAAAGATTAGAGGTGAATACATCAAGAGATTGAAGAAGATCTTAAAGTCCAAACTCAATGGAGGAAATACCATAAAGGCAATCAACACCTGGGCAATTCCAGTCATTAGGTACACAGCTGGAATAGTGGACTGGACTCAAGCAGAACTAAAAGCAATGGATAGGAAGACCAGAAAAATAATGATAATGAATCATGCCCTTCATCCACGCAGTGACATTGACAGACTTTATCTACCAAGGCAAATAGGTGGGCGTGGAATGCTACAAGTACATCAGATGGTTGAAGAAGAAAAAATGGCTTTGGAAGAATATCTGAAGAACAATGATGAAGATGCACTGAAATTAGTATATCAGGAAATCTTACTGACTACTAGAGAGACCAAACTGGCCTACAAGAAAGACCAAATGAAGAACAGAATAGAGGCATGGGAAGACAAAGCACTACATGGCGAATACATGAAAAAAATAGCTGGGAAAGCAGATAATAATAAAACCTGGCAATGGCTAAGATCAGGAAAATTTAAGAAAGAGACCGAGGGACTAATTCTGGCTGCACAAGACCAAGCCTTAAGGACAAATGCATACAAAGTCAAAATTGAAAAGACAGCAACAGACAGTAAGTGCCGCCTATGCAAAGAAGCTGAAGAAACAGTGGACCACTTGGTAAGCTGTTGCAAGAAGATTGCACAAAATGATTACAAGCAGCGGCATGACAAAGTAGCAACAATGGTGCATTGGAAGATCTGCAAAAAATATCATTTGCCTGTAAGCAAAAACTGGTGGGATCATAAAATAGAGAAAGTCATAGAAAATGATAAAAATTAAACTGCTCTGGGACTTCAGAATTCAAACAGACAAGCACCTGCAACATAACACCCCAGACTTAACAATTGTCGATAAGAAAGACAAAAAAGTCTGGATAGTGGACGTGGAAGTGCCTGGAGACAGCAGAATAGAAGAGAAAGAACTGGAGAAGATAACAAAATACAAAGACCTACAAATAGAAATAGAAAGACTGTGGCAAAAGCAAGCAAGGGTAGTACCAATAGTAATAGGCTCCTTAGGTGCAATCCCAAAACAACTGGAGCACCACTTGAACACCATTGCCATTGACAAATTCGCTATTAGTAAATTGCAAAAGGCGGCCTTATTAGGAACTGCTTCCATCCTGCGACGATACCTGTAATACCATCAAACATCCACATCTGCCATCAAACATCCACATCTGCCTATCCCAGGTCCTGGGTAAGGACTCGATAGGTAGACAAAATGCCAAATCCAGTCTGAACATCTGGCTGACTGTGCGATGATCCATATATAATAATAATAATAATAATAATAATAATAATAATAATAATAATAATCCCCCAGTGAGGCACTACCTTGACGTGGTGGTGGGGCTTGTGTACTCTGAGGAAGATGAGAGCTATGCCAGAGGTTCAACCATACTGGACAGGTCTCATCAGAGGAGTCAGACAAAGAGTGTCTCTCCCATACAAAATATGGTGAGACGTAAAATTCAGAATGCCATACCGGCTCGGACGTCGCCCGGGTTAACAAGGTCCGCACTAGATATTGGAGTTCCTGGATATCTGGTGAAAAATGGTTTACAGGACTCAGGACTGTTGGCTGAGCAACCAGGGCCAGCAGCTGCAGAACTACTGGAAGAAAAGGTGTTTACCCGTCGCAGATACACAGTGATGGAAAATAAAGAAATAATGATCGGTTACTACAGATCAAGTCCAACAAGACGAGGGTATCTAAAACGAATGCACCAGTTCTGGAAAGAACAACATCCAGAATCAGAAATAACAGAACAGAGGACTAGCAGATCAACGTACGATTTATAACATGAAATAACGTATTTACAGGAAACAGAATTGGACGAACTGCCAAGGTTTACCCAGGGCAAAGAAATCAAAGCCTTACCAGAAGTAATTCAGAATGTAGAGGCAAACCAGGGGGAGTTGGCAGTGAAGGAATCCAGCAGAGATATACAACTGTTCCCATTTGGAAACCAGGCAACTCTTCCTCAGGAAGAACAAAACCCTCTAACTAAAGAAATAAAAGAATTGAAACAAAGAATAACTGAGCATCTAGAACAGCACAAAAACAACAGAATAAGGCTACCTGCATTGAAGCTTGTTCCAAAGAACCAGCTAGCACAAGCATTAAAAGATGCAAATACTGCAATATCAAGTATAAGCACCAATTCACTGCAAGAAACAAACCAACTAATGTACAGCACAGCTGAAGTTATAACTGAATACCTGGGATGCAAAATCAACAAAGAAGAAAAACAAACAAACAGTGCACCAGAAAAATGGAAGGTTAGACTAGAAAATAAGATCAGCAAGTTAAGATCACATGCAAGCAAGCTAGAACAGATGAAAGAAAAGAAGCTGAAGAACAAGAAGACCAAAGAATACCTAATCACGAAATACCACTTAGAAACAAGGAAGATCAAGGAAGCACTGGAAATAATAAAGCAACAAATAACAGCTATAGCCAGGAAAATCAGTAGATATGAAGCTCGAATTGCAAACTATAGGCAGAACCTCCAATTTCAATCCAATCAGAAACGTTTCTACCAATCCATCAATGGAGAAACAGCAAGGAATCAGTCAGTACCTGACAAGGAAGAAACAGTGCAGTTCTGGAAGCAGATATGGGATAACCCAAAGAAATATAACAAGGATGCGGCTTGGTTAAAAGAGGTGGATGCAAATAAAACAGAAGTTGAAATGAAAGAACTAGTAATAACAACAAAAATGGTAGAAAAACGAGCAAAGAAAATCAAAAATTGGTCAGCACCAGGTGAAGATGAACTGCATGGGTTTTGGTTGAAACATCTAACTGTTATACACCCACTCATTGCCAAGCAGTTCAACAATATACTACAAGGTGGAGAAATTGAAAAGTGGCTACCAACTGGGAAAACCTACCTAATAATGAAAAATCCAGCAAAAGGGGCAACACCAGGTAACTACAGGCCAATTACCTGCTTACCAACAACTTTCAAATTATTAACTGGTGTAGTAGCTGATGCAGTACAACAGCATCTAGTTGAAAACAATCTCTTTCCCCCTGAGCAGAAAGGAAACCGCCCCAATAGCAGAGGAACCAAAGATCAACTCCTAATAGACAAACTGATCTTGGAAAACTGCAAGAGAAGGAAGCCCAACCTGCAATGTGGCATGGATTGATATACAAAAAGGCATTTGACTACTCTGCCACATGATTGGATATAAAGTGCCTAGAAATAACAGGAGTCAGTAGAAACCTCAGAAAATTTGTGCAAAGATCGAGGGCACAATGGAAGACACAGTTGCAGATCAATGGTGAGAGGCTGGGAGAGGTTAATATCAAGAGAGGAATATTTCAAAGAGATTCATTATCACCATTACTATTTGTTATTGCACTGTTTCCTCTGTCAACAATACTGAATAACTCAGAACATGGCTATCAAACATCAAAAACATCTGCCAGACTATCCCACCTCCTTTACATGGATGATCTGAAGCTGTATGGAAAAACATAATCTGAAATAGAATCGCTGCTCAACACTGTCCGTATATTATAGCCAATGATATTGTAATGGAGTTTGGCTGACAAATGTGCCACACTATACTATAAAACAAGGAGAAAAAATAATGAAAAACTGAGGAATCAAGCTTGCCCACGAAAATACATTAAGGAGTGTGGATGAGGAAGAGTACTACAAATACTGGGTTATCCTTCAAGCTGGCAACTCAAGCACACTGAAAGTCAAGAAAAAGATTAGAGGTGAATACATCAAGAGAGTGAAGAAGATCTTAAAGTTCAAACTCAATGGAGGAAATACCATAAAGGCAATCAACACCTGGGCAATCCCATTCATTAGGTACACAGCTGGAATAGTGGACTGGACTCAAGCAGAACTAAAAGCAATGGATAGGCAGACCAGAAAAATAATGACAATGAATCATGCCCTTCATCCACGCAGTGACATTGACAGACTTTATCTACCAAGGCACATAGGTGGGCATGGAATGCTACAAGTACATCAGATGTTGAAGAAGAAAAAATGGCTTTGGAAGAATATCTGAAGAACAATGATGAAGATGCACTGAAATTAGTATATCAGGAAGGCTTACTGACTACTGGAGAGACCAAACTGGCCTACAAGAAAGACCAAAATGAAGAACAGAACAGAGGCATGGGAAGACAAAGCACTACATGGCCAATACCTGAAAAAAACAAGCTGGGAGGAAAGAAAGCTAACAATAAAAATCAGGGCAATGGCTAAGAGCAGGAAAAATTGAAGAAAGAGACCCGAGGAACTAAATTATGGCGCACAAGACCAAGCCTTAAGGACAAATGCATACAAAGTCAAAATTGAGAAGACAGCAACAACAGTAAGTGCCGCCTATGCAAAGAAGCTGAAGAAAGAAACAGTGGACACTTGGTAAGCTGTTGCAAGAAGATCACAAAATGATTACAAGAGCGGCATGACAAAGTTGCAACCACAATGGTGCACGGGAAAGATCTGCAAAAAATATCATACTGTAAGCCAAAAATGGGGGATCATAAAATAGAGAAAGTCATAGAAAATGATAAAATTAAACTGCTCTGGGACTTCAGAATTCAAACAGACAAGCACCTGCAACATAACACCACAGACTTAACAATTGTCGATAAGAAAAACAAAAAAGTCTGGATAGTGGACGTGGCAGTGCCTGGAGACAGCAGAATAGACGAGAAAGAACTGGAGAAGATAACAAAATACAATGACCTACAAATAGAAATAGAAAGACTGTGGCAAAAGCAAGCAAGGGTAGTACCAATAGTCATAGGCTCCTTGGGTGCAATCCCAAAACAACTGGAGCACCACTTGAACACCATTGGCATTGACAAATTCGCTATTAGTCAATTGCAAAAGGCAGCCTTATTAGAAACTGCTTCCATCCTGCGACGATATCTGTAATACCATCAAACATCCACATCTGCCTATCCCAGGTCCTGGGTAAGGACTCGATAGGTAGACAAAATGCCAAATCCAGTCTGAACATCTGGCTGACTGTGCGATGATCGATAATAATAGTAGTAGTAGTAGTAGTAAAGTTGGAAGGGACCTTGGAGGTCATCTAGTCCAACCCCCTGCTCAGGCAGGAAACCCTACACCATTTCGGACAAATGGCTGTCCAGTCTCTTCTCAAAAACTTTCAGTGTTGGAGCATTTACTGCTTGGTGGCCACCCACTAAGTTCACCCTGACTGATCACCAAAAAAAAGCCAAATAGAGTTTCTCCTGATTTGTACTTGAATGGAAGACAACCAGGAAATCCCAAGGTTTGGAGCTAAATTTGGAAGCTGAAGAAACATCTCCGAAGAAGATAATGGCAAACCGTTTTTGTAATGCTAAGAAGTAAACAAAAGGAAGAGAGGACATAATGAGGAAACTGGTGGGGAGACACTCCTTCAAATGATGTGAATGCCTGGGCATTGTTTGAAGAAAAAGCAGAGTTCTTACCCTTCTAAGAACGGGACCAGAACAGTCCACACGGATGTCTTGGTACTTGGGCTAAGTGCATGATACGAACAGACACAGCAATTTATAAACCAGGACTTACTTGGTTATTTATTTATTATCCTGGTTATTCCTTTAGGAGTTCAAGACATTGTGCTGCCTCCTATTTTTCTCCTTCTCAACCTCTGTCCCACTGTCCCTTGGCTTGCCCACAGCTGTGTCATGCTGTTGCTGGACACTGTTGGCCCCCTACACTTCCTGTGTTGGCTATGCCCACCCCCATGGCTTTTTTATTCTAAAAAAATCAGGATAGGCCTTATTTTCAGGGTGGGTCTTATTTGGGGGAAAACATGGTATGTATACATATACGTAGACTTCTAAAGCAGCCTAGATGCAAAACACGGCTCATGATGCTCCTGAGCCGTTGTAATCTTCCAACCATCTTTCAGAATTACAAGAAAACTTCCATTACTAAAAGGTTGGGCTGAAGTCAGCCTTGCCTGGTCTGATTCCAGCACTTTGCCCTAAGTACTGGTACACTGCTTCTACTCCATCACTTTGAGGAGGTGGTTTGCACCATGCCCAGATGAGAAGTTCAACTTTGAAAAACACAAAGCTGGAAAGGATTCTGATGGTTTGTATTCTATACTTTGCTTTGCTGTCTGTGATGGAGTTGGACAATACTCCTTCACATATTCAACTCCTAGGAGAGAAAAGGCTGTGTTTGTGATCTCTTGGTCCCGTTTCTCTGCCCCATTATTGGCTTCATTATTTCTTTACGCATCTCCTCCAGTTGTCTCCATGTCTTTTGTTCTCTCCTCTCTTCTTTCTCCTCTCTCTGATCTACTGTCATTGTGCTTGGTACAATTAAGGCAGCTAAATCAGCCTCGTTGGCAGGCAGGCTGAAATCCTCCCAGCTTCTTAATTCTCTTTCAAGGTTTGAATTTCATCAAAGTTCTGGCCTTTTGTTCTCAGGGGTCTTGGAATTGCTCAGGAATTGTGCAGCCAAAACCATTTGCAGCGTTGGAGAAGGGAGGAGTTGCTTTAAAAATTGAGATGTACATCTCACCAGTCATTTCCCCACTTTTCTGTTCCAAAGATTCTGAGTTCAGGGTTAGGGAAATTTGGGTTGTGTTTTGGAAGTTTCCTTCTGGCAAGGGAAGGGTTGAAGAGTTGATGCCCTCCTCCTCCACTCCATGCCCTGTAGAGGATTTGCAAGCTATTGTCCTCCTTCCTTGCTGATGCTGGGGATGGTGCCAGACTGGAGAAAGCTGACTAGAACATCAGATTTCTTCCATGCTCGTTCTCTGCTACATGGACAAATCTCTCCTACTTGGAGTAGATCTCTGCATTTTCTGTCTGCAGGATACACAGGCTCAATTTGGGAAGGGCCATTATTTGTGATAGAGCATGGAGATTACACCCAAAAAACAGAAGACTTTCTTATTAATTTTAATAATGATTAATATTATTAATAATATTGAGGGGCTGCCACCGAGGAGAAAGGGTCAACCTATTGTCCAAACTATTTCATTGAAGAGAGATCCAACCTAGAACTAAAGAGAATTTTCCTAACTGTGAGGACAATTAATCAGTGAAATGGCTTGCCTCTGGAAATTGTGCGTGCTCCATCATTAGACCGCCATTTATCCAGAATGGCTTAGGATATGCATCTTGAACAGGGGGATGAACTAAATGTCCTCCAAGGTCCCTTTCAGCTCTATTATTCTATGTACTTTGGCAGGTTTTGATAAGACTGGGCAGAAAGCTTGAAAGCAATGCTCAGAAGTGTGAAAGAGCATCTATCTTTGAGTTGTCGAAGCAACCATGCTTGTTCCAAAGCCAGGCAGTGTGGTAGAATGTAGTCTGGATTCCTAGGAGGGAGGGGCTGCATTCCAGAGGACCAAGAATCAGCAAAGTTCAGATAGTTTGGTTGGGAGAACTAAGGTCAAGACAGCTGCTCCCTATAAGTTCTCCGAGCCTGTTTTTAATGATGCAAGTAGTAGCTTTAGTTTGGCAAAATTTCTGCCTATAGGTGAGGAACAATAAAGGAAATTGTTTAGTAGTAATTCTGTGTGTCTTTGTTCATTTTTGGAGCTGCTGCTTCAAAAGTTGCTCGCTGCTCTCTCTCTCTCTCTCTCTCTCTCTCTCTCTCTCTCTCTCTCTCTCTCTCTCTCTGCGTGTGTGTGTGTGTGTGTGTGTGTGCATGTCCAAACAACATTCCCATTGGGATTGCCAGTGAAATATTGGAAAACGTCTTCAAATACTTTGATATGTGGCTATGCCCTCTTTTGGGAAAACTGTTCTATCAAAGTCAAGCTACCAAAACTCAAAAGGGATCTTCTAATTTACAGTAGTGCCCTTTCTACTTATTTCTTTAAAATAAATCTATTGATGGGTCTCTCACTGGGCTGATTATTTTTCCAACTCCCAATGCAATAAAGTGGGGAAATTTATTTCATTCCACTGCTGTTCTAAGCCCCTTTGGAGACCACAAAAAAATGAATAAAAGGGCTTTACAAAATGTCTCCTTCCCACCAGGGGAAAACCAAGCACAGATTTAATCCCTGGTGTTTCTGGTCTCAGCTAAGGAGACCTGCTGAGAACCTTAATGGGCCTTAGCAAGGGTGTCCCAAGCTTCTGAGTCCGTCCTAGTGTCAGTTGTCCAAGAACCAAGAAAGACAAGTAGATTTACTTCTGAGTACTTTATTGTTCCACACATACAGACAGAATCTTGCCAAATTAAAGCAATTACTGGCGTCATATACACTGAGCATTGCTAGAGAGGAGCCTTCTTAACTCTCTTTCTCCCAAGCAAACTATCTAAGCTTCATTATCTCTTTGCCCTCTGGAGTGCAGCCCCTCCCTCCTGGGAATCCAGACTACATTCCACCACATCCAGGGAACTTCTCATCCCATTTCCATTTCCTCTCTGACATTTCCTGAAAGCCCGATGAATCCATTCAGCCATCCGTCAGTTCCCATGAGATTACCCAGTTAATGGTGAATCAAACATTTGATTGATGACCCCTGATACTTTCATCTTTTGAACCCATTTCTCTTCTCTGCTTTGTTCTCACATTAAGCTGATATCTCTTTCCAGCCAAGGTAGCTACAAAAATAAAATATGGATCATTTGCTGTAAACATTTATTGATGGAAAAGGTGGGGAGAGAGGATGGAAAATGAATGCTGCCTTTGCAGACGTATCTTTGCTTCTCAATAGATGTTTGGTTTTTTGTTGTTGTTGCGATAGGAATGGGAACAATGCATTTCTAGAGACCATACATTCATTTATAAATGTTCTCCTTGACATTTCCAATCATGCAAACCTAGTAGCAATCTCTGAAGATGCCCAGGAGTTTTTGAATATTACAAGATTTCAAAGGAGAAGTGCTATTTATAATGGGAGCAGCAAATACAAATTATTTACTCTTTCGTGAGATGCATAGCAACAATCTTTCCCTTCCCTGTGGACAGTAAAAATGCTGAAGTCTACCTCTACATCAGGGTGTAAGGCTTAAGAAAGCACTATTTACGACTTGTTGAGTTTACAAAAGTAGAAAGACACCACTTTCAACATAGCTCAAGTCAGGGATTCATAATTAAATTCACTCAAAGCAGCATTCAGAAAATGCAAAAATGGTTAAAAAAATATCAAAACAAAAGGAAAGAAAAGTAGAAAGATGTCTGTCATAGTAGTTGTTGTCTTCTTAATGCTTTTCCTTGTTTTCCAGCCCAACAGAAAGTTGGACTGAAGTCATATAAAGATGCTCAAGTCTGTCCAGCTGGTTAACTTAACTCAGAGAACGAATCTTCACTCTCGGCAAGTTAACTCTTCAAAATCTCCCTGGTTGAACAGCCAATGTAGGATTGGAGGTGGAGGTGGAAGGGAGAACCTCAATTTACAAGTGATCTGGATGTAGCTAGGGGAGCAGGAAAAAAAATGAGAAAAATCCACAGACATACTGACGTATTCTTCTGAGAGAAGACTGAAGCTGGACAGCAGCTTAGGAAGCCATCAAGTCCTCCATTCTAAGCCTTCCTCCTTCTTTCTTCTCATCATCAGATTTCTCACATGTTTATATGCCTATCTGTATATGCATGTATGTATATGCATCTGCCAGCTTCAGATGTTGATCTCCATTTCCAATTTGAAAAATACTATACCTGTCAATGAATTGATTTTGTTGGAAGCTGACTGGGAAGGTTGCAAATAAGAAGGAGCCATTCTAGAGCTGGATTCTATGGCTAAATATGGGCCCTTTCATCCCTTGCCATATCATGAGAGGGTGTGTATATTATGCATTGTCCCAGCCATTGAGCACATTGTCCTGTTTCTTTGATTATCAACTATAGGCCTCTGTTAGGCTTAAATACTTCACATCCCTACTTGAAAGAACAGCTCACCGGGATCTGAATCTCAAATTGTTTTATTTCAGCTTGGACTCTAATCTGTACATCGTGAGCAGAGCTGCTAAGTTTATAGATAAAGCAGTTGATCTAAGAACCTGTTACAGGTAGTCCTAGACTTTGAACAGTTCATTTAGTGACCAGTCAAAGTTAGGGCATTGAAGAAAGCGACTTATGACTGTTACAACATCTCCATGGTCAAGTGATCAAAATTCAGACACTTGGCAACTCATATTTATGACAGTTGCAGGCATCCTGGGGCGATCCCCCTTTGCCACCCTGTAATTAGATCTCTTATTTTATTTTTGTTCTTTTTTATATGGCCATAAGATCAGTCAATTAATAAACTACCTATCTACTATGTTGATCTCTATAGTCCTTATCTCTAAGGTCACCCAGGAATTACTGGATACTAGGACTCAGAACCAGACGTTGGTCCCTGATTATAGACAAGTGACATCTGGTGAAATCTCCCCCAGGGCAGCTCACCTGTCTTCCAAGAAGGTGTGCCACTAATTGAATTACAACCAACTGCAGCCCCATTACAATTAAAATGCAATTACGTGGACAAATTGCATTTAATTTAGCTGCGACAAACAAGCATCTTTTATTACTCAAAAGAGAAAAAAAAAAGCCATTTTCTGGTATGTCATTTTCAGCCTGTCTGGGGGAAAAAAAACTTCATCTTATTTGGGTTATATTTAACATGGAACCTCAGAGTAAACTTTGCATATGAAATGTTGAGCTGCATTTTCAATCAGTTGCAAAAATAAAAAAAAATCGAAAACAATAACCAAAAAAAAAAAAAAACCACACCGGTTTTAGTAAACAAGACACTTCAACAATAACTGCAAACAAGCAATTTGCAATCCAATTGTGTTGGGAGGGGGGAAAGCAAAGTAAGATGTGAACGATGTAAAATACTGTGCTGGTGATTTGAGTGTGAAAATATTTCAACTTGCAAAGGGGGCGAGAATAAAATAAACAAGGGAGTATACAATGCCATAAGGCTAAAATGTTGGGGGCATTCAAGTGTGAATCCAAATTAAGTCTGAATGAACCTATTCAAATGTATATGAAGCATCAAGGGTTTTGTCTCCAGTTCAGGCAAGATTAGCTCACAGTGGTGCTGGATGTGATGAATCAGTTATTTGAGAAAATATTTCTGGGTGGAATCCTGAACTATTTTAAGGACGAGAATTGTTGTTGGGGTTTCATAGCTAGGAATGCTGGTGAATTCATTCTTGATGAAATTATATCTCAGTGACCAGATCTGCTCTTCCCAAGCTCATAGGCAGAAGACCATCCTTCTCCAAACTTGATGATGATTTGATCGCCCTGATCAATGATCTCTTCCAGGAAAGAGACCTGGGAGCTGGTGGATCTCTCGGTAGCCAGTGATGTAATTGATTGTGGATATGGGTGGATATCTTGTGGGCTGGAATTTAAAGGACAGGTTTACATGGTGGGGATAAGGGTAGCAAAATCACATTATTTCTCCAACTTCATTGCGTCTGTGCGAGGGTCATAGGTGTACTTCCTTAATGGATGGGATCCACCAGATAACTGTCTACCCACTCTGGTGGGAAAAGTAGATGTAACCAGGGAGATCACCTATAAAGTCCCTCATTATCATGAAGCCTGGCTACCTGGAGGACAGCCTGTTTTCATATATTTCTACCTTTCCATTCAGATGAATGAGAGTGAGAAAACTCTGAATCTCTGCCAATTAAGCACTAGCGTCTTGTGGAAGCCAAGAAGCATGCCTTCTCATTGATGTCTCCTGCCCTCAGAGATTCTCCCAGGCCTGGGGTTGGGATGATGATTGAGCCCCTTTGGTTTCTGGATCTTCTTTCTGATTAATTATATTTGATTTCCTTGACATTGGTTGCTTTCTTTTTAACCTTTTAATTGTAAGCTACCTAGTGTTGCTATGGAGTCAGGCAGCCTTGAAGCTGAAATAATAAATTAAATCATTTAAATGAAGGTTCTGTTCATACCTATAGTAACCATGGCTCCATAGTTCTTTCTCTTCTACTGTTTAATATCAACAGAAAGCCACTGAGGGTCATCATCTGAAGATGTCAATGATATACACATGCAACTGAAAAGCTTTCCATTCCTCATGGTCTTTGCTTGACTTTGCGGGTTTCGCTTTTTTGAAAAATAAAACTCAAATTGAAAAACAGTTGCATTCAAAACTGTAATGGGGAATGCTGTCTGGATTACGAGAAGAGAAGGGAATGCATTCCAGAAAGCAAGAGACAACGCAGTTCAGATAGCTTGTGTGAGAGAAAGAGAGTGAAGACAGCTCCTCCCTAATAGTTTCCAAAGTATATTCTTTATGTGTTGGTAGTGTACTTTACAGCAAGATTTCTATCTTTAGGTGAGAAATAAATAAAGACTTACAAGAATCTCAATGTGTCTTTTTTGGTATTTGGAGCCTGTCATAAACTGGCATAAACATCAGATAAATAAACACTGGTATCAATCTGTTCCAAGGATTATATATTTGATTCTCAAGTATCTGATAGATCTCCTCCCTTCAAAATAAGTTTCTCTGAAGTCTAATAAAGCTAATGTCTCATTCAAGTCTTGATAACTTCATGGATACATCTTTGACATTTTCTGAGCAACAGTAGAAAAGTGTGTTGACATTTGCTTTTTTCTGAGATGTTTTTCAATTGCTTTGCCTCACCTAAAGGCTAATATTTTCTGATGGTCTCCTACTTAAATGCAAATCTGGTCTGACTCTCAGATTAAGATAATTAAGGGACTTCTACCTAGACTGAATTTTCTGGTGGCCAACAAGCATGTTTTGTTAATACAGGTTTAATATTTAATGTGTGTAAATCAGCCCACATATTCTAGCTCTTCCAATGAACTTGGGAATGTCATCCTTCTATTTCTAGAAACTTGCATGCTCTTCTGCTATCTAAGATTCCCATTTTAGTGGGAGTGAAGCTTGTTTAAACATTTCATTTTCTGTCTCTCTTCTCCACAGTGGCCAGTAAGCCGCTCACTAAGCACAGCGCAAAAGCCAAATCAAGACTTCCTCCATTGAGAAATGGAAACCCTTGTAAAAGATTCTGGACGACCACAAACAAATGAAAGAAATAACATTCCATATGGATGGTTGGATGTGAAGCTGGGTGTTCATTTTCATGAAGATGGCAATTAACCAGAAATTATACTCGTGAATTTAAAACGGATCCTTTTTTTTTTTCCAGCTCTGCAGAAGGCCTGAGCTTCAAAGCCATCCTTGCTTCAAAGTCAAAGCTTCCATGAAAGACGTCCCTGTGATGAATCATTCAATGCTTTTAAAACATTTTTCTTTGCTTTTCCTGCTGCCAGCTATTTGCAGCTGGAATATCTGTCAGACAACCAAATATTTCAGATGGAATTTCGGAGAACGACAATCAATTTGGCCCCAGTTGGTCTCCTTCTTTGATCGCCTGTGTGCACTGTCCTTGGTGCTGAACCGGGGGTGACTCTACAGAGCTTCCACCAAAGGTCCTGCCAGGCAGACAGAGAAGGACATCTGAAGTCCATCTCTGAAAGCCAATGGAAGACAGCTCCATCCCCCTAGAGGCCATCTTAATCAGATCAGCAGCTGTCCACATGGTTGGCACCTATCAGCAGCTTCCAGCACAGGTGATATTGCTCCCTGCTCTTGGCAGCTGACTCTGGGCACATGGAGTCAGTATTCAAATGGCCTTTTCTGCTCTAAATGAGGCTCCCAAGAGTTGCAGAAGGACACGATATATTTACTTGTATGATTTTGTTGGAACCAGAGTGGAAAGAATGGTATCAACTTAAGCTAATGGGGCATTATGGATGGATTCCATTTTCTCTTTCTCTTTCTCTCATTCTCTCTCACACATTCTCTCTCCCTGTCTTTCTCTCTGTTATGAAAAGGAGCTTCTCCTATGTTAGCACACTCTTGCAGTCTCCCACCCTTTTCTAACAGGGTTGACTTGATTCAGGTCCTGTCAATAAAGCAATAACATCTAGTGCTGTGATGGCGAACCTTTTGAATTTGCAATGTCAAAAATTCAGAAAATGCCTAACTTGATTCTGCTGGCATGTCACACACACACACACACACACACCAAACAAAAGAGAAAACAAGTCTCTATATCACCCGTCCACCCCAATCTAAGCCACCCTGAACAGCATCATGCAGCAGCAGTTCGAAAGCTGGGCCTGAAGTACAGCCCAGGACCTCACTTTCAGCCCTACTGCCACCACCGCCACTCAAAATGGACACCTTGCACCATTCCCCAAAGTGTGTGAGTGCAGCCTCCAATAATCACCTAAGAATGGAACATGCTTTCAAGAATAGTTGTTGGTGAATGCTGGTATGTCACCCAAAACATCATGGTATGTCATCTTTGACATGTGTGTCGTAGGTTCGCCATCACTAATCTAGTAGGATTCAGGAAAGGGGTCTCTTCTATTGCAGCACCTGCAGTTTGGGACAGCAGTATTCATACAACCGTTACCTTGTCCTTCTTCAAGTAATCTTTACAAACTCAGGTTTTCCCAAAGCTTTGCGTTAGGGGCTTGGGAGGGCAACTTTGAATTGGGGGCAATGTAGTTGTAAGTTAAGTTGTCACTTGGAGAGTGGTTGTTTTTTAAACAATTATTTCTTTTAACTGTAAGCCCCCCCCCAGAATCATGTTGGACTAGAGTGGACTAGAAATTCAATCCCTCCATCCATCTATCCAACCATCTATCAATCCATCTTCCCGGAGGATTTATGGTGAAGGCAGAGAAAGCTCTGGGAGGGTGGGGGGGGGCGGGTGGCCTCCCTCCCCTACTACTCCTCCCCTCTTCATAACCTCTTGCTTCTAAAAACAATTGAAACCAATATCTATTAACAATTAATCTTTTCCTGTTAAATGTGTATTTGTAAAAGGGCCTATACAGAATGAAACAGATTGATAAGAAAAAGTTTTTATTTTTAGACTATTTTAAAAATATTTTGTTTATAGATCCTTGAAGATTCTGGTTTGTGCAAATGATCTGGTCTTTCTTTTATAGACTAAGAAGTTTACTGCATTTAATTTTTTTGTTTTCATAATTCTTTGAATTTTCAGATACAATTCTTGATTTAAAATATGCATAAACTTAAAAAGAATATTTTAAGTTTAAATGCAGTTGAATACAGTTTAAAATAGCTTTAGAATGAAACTTTTTTATGAGCATCACTTTGGTACTGTGGTTAAGACATCAGGTAGAAACTATGAGATTCTGAGTTCTAGTCCTACCTTAGACCCAAAGCCAGCTAGCTGCCCTTGGGCCAGTCCCTCTCCCTCAGCCCTAGGAAGAAATAAATGGCAGAACACTTCTGAAAAACCTTGCCTATCAAACTGCAGGAACCTTTGTAGGAATCAACACTGACCTGTCGGACAACCGTATATTAAAATCATCCATGTTTTATTAATACTACATTAAACATAATGCATTACTATGTCTTTTAAAAACTTTATAGACAGGTGTAGAAATGGGTCAGAGTAAACTTACAGATAAACACATCTGGAAATAGTCTGATTTGTTCATCCAATTTTTATTCCTATTAGGTGATGTATAATATAGAAACAAATTAGTACAGTAGTGTGGAAATGGGAAAACAAATCAGCAGTGTAAGATCTCAGTATCTAGAAAAGTATATTGGAGCAGAATGTCACACCTATTAACATTAACTTTTTTTAATTAAGTGCATGATCAGTGCTAACTCTCTGTGTACATAATGGTAGTTATCTTTAGGCCATCTATTTATAAATATGTACTGCCTTTGATACAAAAATGATATGACCTGCAAAAAAATTGAAAGCACCTTTTCAGGTTTTTTTGAGACAGAAGAAAAACAATCTCTCAGCTACAGAATATGGAAATCAATAAAATACTATCTTATAATTGCTCTAAACTATCTATAGGTAGGCTGTAAGGGAGGGATTGTTGGAATCAATCCAGTGAAATCTTTCCAAGTTATTTTTTTCTCTCCAAGTGATTTTTCTCCCCTGTTGGAGGAGGGAGTTAATTATTTATTAGTGAATGAAGTATCAATTTCTGTTTAAACATCGATCGAGTGATGCCAAATATTAGTCAGTTCCTAATAATTTTGAGGGATTCAAAAGATAATAAAAGTAATAGTCCATTACATTACTCACTTCAGCAAGATTGTAATGAACATAATAAATTCCAGATCAGGGTTATAACAACTTCCATCTATTTAAAATGAACTTGTAGGTTACTTTCATTAACTATGTATATGGAGAAAATGATCTGACATATTACTTTAAAGAGCCGTAAAACTGATTAGAAGGAAATATGCTTCTCAGATAGTGATTTTGGCCGCTGGGGACATTTTATCCCAGGGAAGAGAGAAGAGGGCCAGACGCCGGAGGGATACAATGACAACAGTTTCAGCGAAAGAAACTAAAACTTTCCATTATTTGTGCTTAAGAAAGGAAGCCTCTTCTTAATAAGGCTGAAGGATCCTTCTCCATGCTACAGGCAATTTCTGCCTCAAAACGAAACTCTCCCTGCCCCTGGAATGGCCTTTTGGCAGCCCAGGGGAAGGCTGAGGTATTAAGGGGAACTCTGCCCTCATTGCAGGAAAGAGGCAAGGGAGCTAGCACTTGACTGCACTATAGAAATTACTGCGGCACCTAGAATGCTGGATCTATTTATCAATTTCATTGCAAGGAGAGAAGGGGGAGAGGAGGGAAAAAAAAAAAGAACCCATAAGTCTGCCTTTTCAGCTATATGCTAAATCTAGACTCCCAAGCCGGTCATGTGTATTATGAAGAGCTTTGGAGAAAGTAATACTAATGATTTATACCTAATTGAATCTCTGAGTGATTAAAATGCTCATAATGAATGAAAAACATCCTTCTAATACTCCATATACACACATAGGGAGAGAGAAGAGAAAAAAACACCAAATGGTTCCCTCTCCTCTTTGTAGAAGGTTTCTTGGTTAGTGACCAGGCCATTACACCCATGGCTTTTATCATAGCTCAGCTGAAACAATGTCATTATTAATTCTCAGATCATCCAAAAACTATTGAATTCATGGACCAGATGAGAAGAAGATATTTAAACACACACAGTGAAAAATTATTCACCCCCAGATATACATCTGGACAACTGAATTTAGAAAGAAGGAAAGGCAGGCAGGCAGGCAGATCTGTCTAAAACAAAGTATTGATTCATGGAAACCAGCTCCAATAAGACAGTCCCATAACTCCAAATACATGGAAAAATCTAAACTCTGCACAAATGGTTTTATTCCTAACCTTATCCAGCTGTTCCATCTTATTTAAAAAGCAACAGAGGAAAGCACCCACAGAGGCTATAGAAAGATGATCAGTTGGAAAATACCCCCCTTCATTGAGTTCTAAGCTTTTTATCAATATTATTTTATTTTTTAAAAAAAGAATTAATTTTCTTTATCATTATATCCAAATTGCATTGAGTAAATTTTAAATGGTGAACTATTTTAATATTTTATGTGGAAACTTAATTTCTGATGTGTTTTAAAAAACTATTTTAGCTCTTGTTATCCTGTCTATTAATTTACAAATATATCCAAGACATTTTTGAGAAATGTCCACTTTTACATATTATAAGCTATATGGGATCTTGTTATAAATTAGGAATCTATAAATCCTTCTGTGACTAATAAGATAGTTTTATGGAATACATTTGGAGAAGCATTAGAAAATCCTGTTTCCTAACAAAATTTCTCCAAAGTTCTCTGCTCAGGTTTTTTTTGTTTTGTTTTGTTTTTTGTTTTCGGTCATTCTTAGGACAATTTGGAATCTTTTTGGATTGCCTTGGATGATGAGACATCTCTGAAGAGTTCTGTAGTCTCATTAATAATCTAACCTAGTCTGCAGCCTTTGTAGCTTTCTTAGCTGAGTTCCACCAATTTTTCTTCCTTGAAAAAAAAAAAAGAAAGTGGAAGAAAAATTCAGCACAATGCGATAAGAAACTGTCAGCAGGAGACAGGAAAGATGGTCATACAAGGATTTCCATTATTGACAAAGAGAGATTATGAACAAGAAAAAGGTGAGTCAATTTCACTTTTGAAATGAATGATTCTCACTAGGAATATGAAAAATATGCTGATCTTGACCAGATTTGAAATTGTTGTACTATATCCTCTGTTTATATAATAACTTGAGACAAATGGTGTGCAAAATGTTTCAAATCTGAACCTTTTTGAATTCCAAACCCCTGATTCAAACTTGAAACAGTTATTTGAATTTGAGTGGCTGTTTTCATATTTGGAATAGGCTTTGTCAATAGTTTTAGAAGTGTTTTGATTTTCAAACATCTGTTCCAAATTAAAGCCACTCTTCTTCAAACTAAAACACTTCTAATAGGGCTGAAATAGCCATTTTGAAAACAAAACAAATTTGAAATACTTTGAATCTGAAACATTTTGTTTCTCTGTACCCAAGACCCAAATCATTGGCATCCTTGAGACATTTGAATTGTTTTTATCCCAAGTTACGTTCACGTTTTAGCAAGCTAGAAGTTTAATTTTATACTCAAGCCTACCTCACATAGGAAACTATTTTGAGGTCAGTTATTTTATGTTGAAAGTTGTGTTTGTTAAATTACTCGATTATGACTGTTATTTACAGATTTAATACTGTGTTCTGACATTTTATTCTATTTTGTGATTGTGGGCATTTTATTGTTGATGCTTCCTAAATTGTATTCTAAACTGTTGCAGGCTGTTTTATGCCAGGAACATATGCTTTATAAATATGATAAATGAAACATACCAGAAAATTCTTTTCTATATAATATTGGCAAGGCATTTGGACATGCACTTTCAGGAAGCTCTGATATTCAGGCAGAAATGGAATGTAAGTCCTTTCTTTTCTTTTCTTTTTTCCTATGTTATATTGGTCTTGAAAGTGTTGAGGGCACAATGGAAGCATTTCTAAGAGCATGGATTTGACCTGAGTAATGATTAGTAGAAAAGTTTTATTTATAATAAAAAGGAGATTTCCTTAAGGAAATACATTCTAGACACCGACACAGCCTAGAGAAAGTCAAAAAGGATCTACTTTTTGTCATAGTCCCTTGGGGGGAAAGAAAGAAGAAAACCATTTGAGATAGCACTCTCGCAGATAAAGCATAAGTGAAATGATAGACAAAGAGGGGGCACATAGTAAATCCTTCACTCTCTAACTATAACCTATTGCCCTCTTGTGGTCAGTAGGTCAAGAGGTGTTGAAGAGTCATTGCCCTTAAGTCACCCTTGCAATGGTCTAGGGGATAGGGAAAGTTAACTATTTTCCTGTTGCTGCAAGCAATAGAAGGAAATTATTTGGACCATCCATTGATGCTGCAGGCCTTCCCTAATCCTTCTGTGCTGGCCCTCTAACTTCTCCCTTTCAAATCTTTCCTAATCTCTAGTGTTAAATGATGTGATACTCTTCCCCACAGTGGCTAGGAAGACAATCTGAGGTCAGATCTCTTCTGAGGATGGGCCCATATTTGCACAGAGAGATCTCATCTCTTATCTACCTCTTGGATGCAGGATTGGAGTATAAGGCTGCAAAATTATGATGCAAGTGAAACTATCAAGTCGATGTACTTTAACTGAAGGGAAACAATGGACACAGCATTAGAAATAGAACTGGAGAAAAACCGAATAAGTGGATAGTGGGAATTAATTGAATAAATAAAGAGAATAGAATTTTGCTTTTATATATTCATATTAACAATGTTTATTATACTCAAGCAACTTTATTTTGAAGCAGGACATCATTATTTATGTTTGTTTATATGGATAATGTTCATGTAAAATTTCAATAAACTTTACATGAACCACTTTTAATATTTTAATGTACACATCTGATTTTCTATTTTCTCTCTCCACCACTATCCCCAATCTTCTTTCTAATATATCTCTAAGTTCAGTTTTTTCCTCTTTATTTTCTCTCTTCCTTCTCTCAGGAATGTCATAGATGAGCTGAGCTGAAGCCTTCGATAGTGCAAGGGTAGATCTGTTTGATTCTTTTTAAAAAAATATTTGCAGCATTTAATAAATTCTGAGCATTTTAGGAATGACAATAATAGTTATAGTTAAAACTGACTGGGACTTGTGCGAAGCATTTCTATATGTTGGTATATTCTTTTTTTTTTTTTTTTTACTTAAAATTGAATCCTTTTGCTGCATGTTGGTAGTGGAAGATTCCTTAACATGCATTTTCAGGGTGAAATGAATTCTTATCTCTAGTTATTTTTTATTCTTATTTAAGAATATATCCTGCATGTTTTCTCTTAGTGCTTCAACACTCTTTATTGTCCTTCAATGAGTCATAACAAATGATACAATTTATAAATTCCATATCCAGCAGAGAACTTGAATCTACTGAAGGATATAGAACAGCTATTTCTAGCAGTTGAAAGTTCTGGTTTCTTTAGTTTTAAACATTCTAATTAAGAATTAATTTTGACATAGAAAATCATTACAAATTATTCTTAGATTTCATCATATTCATTGATGCTGAGCTCTTAGAAGGCATGGGAACTGCCTTATCAGATGCTGAATGCCGATTGCTATCAGGAACAGGCTGTTGTCATGGATAATAAAGGGGAAAAACAGGTGTCAGATGAACTGCCTGATTAATAGAGCATTACTTACGATGTCGTTGACCCAAAACACAACCTTTGGGTCTAATTTTGCTTGTCATGCTGGCATCAGCCTGGAACGATGCCACTGAGGCCAGTGTTACTAAGAACAGGCTTGGAGTGCAATTTAATCCTCTGCCTATTTAGACAGAATTCTACTGAGTTCAGTGAGTTTATATCAAGGTAACTATACTAGAGACTGCAACTCTAAGCTTTTTTAAAAAGTCTCAACAAGATTTTTGGAGCAAAATAACTTCTGATACCATTAAGAAAATCCTAGGTTCTATCCATATAATTCCACTCCTCACATCTGAATATAATTAAGTCATTATTAGCAGGAGAGCAAGACTTTTTTTCAGCCTAGAATGATGATAACCTTTAGTAATTTCAACATTTGAAGGAGCATAGCTAATTATAATTGTAACAATTTATTAAATTTATATGCCATCCAACTCCCAGCACCCTTCCCTCCTCTGCCCCTTATTTTCTTGTTCCTCTCTTCTATTTTCAAAGGGCCAACCAGACAGAAATTTAACTGTGCTGCTTTTATGGGCATAGATCATTCTGACTGCATTTTCTTTTCCCTATCTCTGTTGAAGAGTTAGCATCATATCTCCAATATGCATTTGAGAGAGTGTTGCACATGCACAAATGGTTTTCCCTCTCTGTCACTGAAATTTTAAAAAACATTGAAGTAATTTATAATTATGTTGACAATCCTCTCCACCCCTGCAAACCATTATTTAGATGCCTTGAGGTATGCAGCCATTTTATGAGAGCTGGATCCTATAGAGAAATTAAGGTCAAAGAAATCTGTTTTTATCTTTTCAAACAATCAGTCCGTATGGTAAATGGGTGCAATATAACGGATTCTGAGGGTTTTGAATTACCCTCTGTGATTCATCTATGCTTGTATTAGCAAACTTGCTTGTTCTCCAATGCTTTCATGTTTAATTGGGAGAAAAACTTTACTGATTTTTAAAAAGTCATTTGCTGACTTACTTGAAAAGGGACTACATGCTGGGGTCATTTTAGTAACACATATCTCCAAAGTCAACCTAAATAAACACCTATTCATTCACAACCAGATTCTGATAGGCATATGTAGCAGAGTGCTATGGACATATTTCTGGCCTTCTAAGATATACACACCAATACAAGTAAGTAAATAAATAACATATTCTACTTTTTTAAAAAACAAAAAAGTATGTGATCAAAGTTTGTGGTTTTGCAAATGGAAGGCTCTTTTCAATTGGAAAGAAAATAAAATTCAGTGACATGTTATTTCTGAAGGAACAGAGAAGAGGATTCCAAGTCCCCCAAGGTTTAGTATCCTCTAAAACAGCTTGTTAACAGTAACAGAGTCTAGGAAAAAAAAAACAAGGATAGAGAAGCTAGATGGACAGATATATAATTTAAAGTTTTAAAGCAGTGGTTTTGAATTTTTGTAGATCAAAGCAGCATCATTATTTTCAGTGCCCAAATTTTAAACAGTGAGGTCAAGAGTTTTCTAAGTCTGTCCTGCCACAACTCCTTAGATGCATCACTTCAATTGTTACTTTCCTAGGTACATATATATTGCTGGATGTTTCAACACTCCAGAAATCTGTTTCCTGGATTATCCTTGATTACTCTTTTAATACAAATATAACTTTGTCCACCATACAGAATAACAGGATAACAGAGTTCAAAGTCCATCTTTTTAGGTCTTAAAATTGGTAACTGGTTGAATTGTTTTTACCAGAACTGTTTTCCTAATGTGTAATGGTATAATAGGAACGACAGGGAGAAGATATGAAGAAGAGGGGCAGCCAAGGGAATAATAAGATAGAAAGCAGCTTAGCCCAGATTAGGAATGTGGACCACATACTGTAAGTAGCTCAGCAGGGATCCTCCCTAGTTTCTAGAGGGGGGAGGAGAGAAATGTATTTTCAGACTTGCAAGATTCATACAGTAAAACTCATCTGGCTATGTTCCTGTCTGGTCTACCTTGCAACTCTGACATAATGTTTATCTAGCAATCTATTAATCTCTAACATCTAATTCTTAGTGTCAAAGGAGATCAGCGTTTGCATAATGTATAAATATGCACTGTGTATTCAAGTATTAGTAGAGTGGCATATTATGCAACCCTAACCAGTTCCCAATTTCTTCAGTTCTTACATATCCACTTACTCATCTTTCCTCATAGGACTTGATGGAATTTGCTTTCCATACAGCTGATCATCTTTATTGCTCTTCTCTGATCATGCAAAGCATGAGAGCCTGGAATGAAAAAGAAAATAAACAATAGAATGAATCTAGAACTAGTTTGGAGGCAACCTTTCTTATTCAGTTTCAGATACCAATAATGGAATCAGATCTTGCTAATTAAACCTGGCATTTTAAACTCATAATTCTAAAGTATTTCAGCTTGTTATTCCTCATCTCTGTGTTCATCCACTGGGAAAGATACAACTTTATGTTAAATAAGGATGAGCATATATTTTACAAAAGAGGATCCTCTGTTGGATGTTCTATCTAGAACAAGTCTAGCTTGGAGGTAAAGGATCCCACACAAGGAGAACAGCCACATACTTGAAATTGCTTATGAAAAGTTAACTCTAGGTGGGCTGACAAGGTTACCCAATGATGCTCATTGCAGTTATTGAGAGATGTATCTTTATTTAAATTATAGTTATTGTTTCTAAATTATGCAATTTGCATAAAATATGTACATTTTATTCAAAGTAACAATCTACTTGGGCCTTTCATGGAGATGATTCATTTCCTCAGTTTGGGAAAAGGGAGAAGTAACCCGCAACTGTATTTTTGACTTAGAAAATTCTGCAAGAAGAAGTAAACAAGCAGAACTAAGATAAATCCCAAGAAATATGGCAGAGTTAAGCAAAGAGGGTCTTCTCTGATATCTTTTCTGGGCAGTATCCCCAGAAAAGCAAGAACTGGAACACATATTGTGATGACCTCAGATGATTTAACTTTTCTTTATTTTATAGTTCACCTGGCACAAAAGAGTACCTGAAAAGTAGATGACAATAGATGAACTGCAGGAAACAAGGATTTGTCCCAGATAACATGATCAAACTTTTTTTTAACATAGTTCAGTTTAAGCTGTACTGATTCCCAGAAGGTTCCCTTCCTCTTCAAGGACTAGTTAGCTGTACAAACATATCATTTGCTTTTTGCATGTCTTTGAAGTATTCTCAAAACACAAGAGTAATAATTGGATACTCTCACCTCACCTGGCCTGCACAGCTTGGGTCATGTATGTAAACACCCTAGTCAAATAACAACCCCAAAATTTAATTTATTTCCACCCAAACAAGTTCTTTTATCATAAAGCAATAAATTTGTCTTGGTGCTAGCAATTTGTTATGGGTGACATAACATTGCAAATTGATTAATCGCTACTGTATAGGACAAAATGAAAAAAGCAAGAAATTATTATGAATAGCGTCCATCTGATACAGTAGGGATTCATTATTCAAAAGTGTTTGCTAGTGGTTAGCTATCCCCCTGCTGCAAATTACATTTATTTGCAGACTTCCTACATCATGCGTATACAAATCTACAAACATGCATTTATTAAGACATAGAATGAAAGCTATTAAAATATGAAAAATGGTTCTTCCTTGCTTTTTAAAAAATATTATTTTTATATGTAGGTATGCTACTGCTATGCTCATGCATTTGTTGATTTTAGGCTTTGGCTGCTGAACTAGTCCTACAATTTAACGACACTTAACTGTTCATTTTTACCTTTTCACATGTAGATTTCACATCTCTTTTGTAGTCAAATGTAAGAGCTGAAATGTGTTAGAAAAGGAGATATTTGTGTTTTTTCATAGGCCAGTGGTGGCGAACCTATGGCACGCGTGCCAGAGGCAGCACTCAGAGCCCTCTCTGTGGGCACACATGCCATTGCCCCAGTCCTAGGCCTTCAGCTGGGTTTTATAAAATCTTTTCGCTTTAGGCCTCCACCGCCGTGTGCAAAAAAAAAAAGGTTCAATCAATCAATTTCAACTTCTCGCAGGGAAAAAAAAAGATCTCGCAAAGTTGAAATTGATTGATTGAACTTTTTAGTCCCACCCAGTCTGCCGTTACCACCTCAGCCACACCTACCCAATGGGCCACACCCACCCAATGGGCCACACCCACCCGGCACCCGACGATACGTAAGTGGGTTTTGGGTTTCAGTTTGGGCACTCAGTTTCTAAAAAGTTCGAAATCACTGTCATTCGCCATCACTGTCATAAGTGGGTTTTGGGTTGCAGTTTGGGCACTCAGTTTCTAAAAGGTTCACCATCACTGTCATAGGCTTTTAATGTTTAAAATAAGGGTGAGAGATCTTTTCAATTGAATGTCATTTTAAAGTAATCATAAGGACTTTCAAAGAATTGAAATGCAAGAGGAGATGCATGTAGTATACTTATAATGTGGCTAAGAAAAGGTTAATATTCCAAGTGTAGAACATTCCAGGTATAATATGCCAAGCATGGCAATATTCAAAATCTAGAAATTAGAAGTTAATAATTTTGCTCTTAAGTTAAGAAATGTCATCATACAATGCATTGTTTTTGTATCATTAACTGATCCAATTGTCCATTGTCTATGTTATGGTAATCTGAAATCCTCAAACTCCATATCTCTTCCATGTCTCCTCCTCCTTAAAGGTGACTCATGGAGCCCTCTCAGATTGTGCTGTTGAAATTTGAAACACAACAGTCCAAATACACTAGTCCACCTGATAGATCATCACTTTAAAAAAATTAAACAGAATGACCAAAGAGAATTTAGACGTTGTAATGCACAATTTTTTATTCAATTTTTGATGGTAAAGGAGAGTTTTCTTTCAGGGCTTAAAAGATCATAAAGACATACCTGAACTCAAAGGAATTGTACTCGCTGTCTGTCTGTCTCTCAGTCTCCATCCCTCCCTCTCTCCCTTCCTCTCTCTGTCTCTTTCTCTTGCACACATATCCCCACTACCACCACACACTTTTGCTTATACACATTTTTTATTAGTCTGTTAAGAATTTTTTTCAAATCTTATCTTGAAAAGAACTCAAGTTGAGGCCTGTCTACTTTTTGATCACTGAACTAGTTTACTAACAGGCTGTATGCAATGTAAATATGAAATGGTAGATTCCTTCTTGGCTAAGACACAAAGGATGAATCTGGTGATTGATTTTAAATTAAGCACTGGGCAAAGATGGATTTGCATAGCATCTGCATTTGTTAAGGTGTATAACATCTGTATATCCTAAGGTACAATTATTGCTATAATTAAAGAATTAACTATGCTCTATCTTATTGTTTCAGGGAGAACTGCGACTGTATGACTACATGTCTACTATTAAGGCATTTTTGATGGACAGTTCCCTCTTCTGATTTTTAAACAATAAACTTGGGCACCTCAGTTAATGCAAGGATGGGCAACCTGATTGCCCTGTGGCTGCAGGCAGTCTTTGAGCTAATATCATGCAGGGTTTGTTCTAATTTCAGGACCTCTGTGAAAACAAAAAAGGCTGAAGACAGATCTTATTAAAAGGTATCAATTCCTTCCTGGCAGCCAGTAGAAAGCGAGAGAGGATAGAGGGAGGAGAAAAAAGGTGTCAAAATAATAGAATGAGAGTAAGCAAAAGAAGAGTGTCTGAGAGAGAAACAGAAGGAATGTCAGAGAGATAATAGTTGCTTCAGTTCTCCCATTTCACACCCCCCAGGAATGTATGGCCTTCAAAAATCAAATTTTCATCCCTGAGCTAGTTAACTTTTTACTGGAAGGTTGTCTCTCTTATAAAGTAAGATGCGGTGACTCTACCATCTTAACAACAGTAAAAAATGGAATCCGATATCATTAACCTCATCAAAGAATGTGATAATATAATCACCTTTCATTGAACTATCAAATATTCAAGTCATTATTTAAAACTAAAAGTCCTTGAAATCCAGGCATAATCTAAGTAATACTGTTAGGATCTGACTACAAGAAACAACAGAAGAAGCAAACAAGAAGAGCTCAGCATTTTATGTAATATGACCTAAAACAGAGGAAGTTGTTTGCTCTGGGGTGCTGTTATTGAGCATGCAAGCATGGTGGACAGCTGGTTCCATATGCTCAATTTCTCCCTGACATCCCATTTTCTTTCTTGGTCTCTTACTTTGTCAAATGGGCAGTGGCATACAGCACAATCTCAATGCTTGAAAGGATTGAGTACTTTTCCAAGGTTGCCTATACAAAGCTACCAATTTCCATATTATACATTGTAAAGGTGAGAGAGAGAGAGAGAGAGAGAGAGAGAGAGAGAGAGAGAGAGAGAGAGAGAGAGAGAGAGAGAGAGAGATGGTATGAGCACCAATGATAGCTAGACTTTGTTTAAAATACTCACCAGGTAGCTAAGGCAGCAGATTCTACATTTATGCAACTTTGATTGCATCTTGGGAATATTTGAAACACTGTTGTGTAATGAAAAGTTAATCTTACTTGCTGGGAAATGCATTTAGATAGCATTTTCTGCCTTTTATACTGAATGCCTGCTATAGCTCATTGATCATGCCCAAAGAGCATAGATCCATTGGGAGCCTTCTGTACTTAACAGAACATTCTTCTGGCAGAATATGGGAAGACATCCTTTCACAAAGATATGGACACTATAGACAGCCTTAGACAACAAACAATAAAGACATTCTTTGGAATAAGTGCTAGTTAATATAGTGGAAATTATTACAAATAAATACAATCCCATTGTTGGCTTTAATAACTAATGATAAAGAAGGATTATGTTGATGGCATATTCCAACATAATAATAGTGGCAGTGTGGACTATGCACAGAATAGTTGTTCATGCTTGCCTTCTTTATCGTATGATTTCTTTACTTTTATATAATATTGTTTTCCACTGGTATTTGACATAGTAAACTTGTTTAAAGATTATGTGAGTGGCAAAATTCCCAAAAAATAATAGAGGCAATATATAACTGTTCTGATGATTCCTTCCTTCCTTTATACATTTCTAGACTTTACTATAAGTTCAGAAATATATTAAAAACCAAACACAACACTTGCTGAAGCCTATGAAAGAGATAGATAACATGAAAATAGGATGGATGGCACATAGCAGTAGTTAAGTAGAAGTGAAATTCTGGATTCTTTTTTAAAAAAAAACAACTCTAATTAAACTTGTATAAGAATATGCATTTTAGCAAAGCAGGATTAGGAAGAGAAAAAGAAAGAAATAAGAAAAAAAGGGGGAAAAGGGTAGGGCCACTATTTAAAGAAGATGGTAGAAAAATAATAAGTGACAGGGACATGGCAGAGCTCTTTAACTCTTTCATATGTTCAGGATCCAGGCAAATACAAACCAGCCAATCTAAATTGACACTGAGCAATGCTCTTGAAAAGATTGTTCAATGGTGAAGTATTAATACCACTCTACAATGCCTTGGTAAGGCCACACTTGGAATATTGCATCCAGTTTTGGTCACCACAATGTAAAAAAGATGTTGAGATTCTAGAAAGAGTAGAGAGAAGAGCAACAAAGATGATTAGGGGACTGGAGGCTAAAACATATAAGGAACGGTTGCTAGAATTGGGTATGTCTAGTTTAACGAAGAGAAGAACAAGGGGGGACATGATAGCAGTATTCCAATATCCCAGGGGCTGCCATAAAGAAGAGGGAATCAAGCTATTTTCCAAAGCACCTGAAGGCAGGACAAGAAGCAACGGGTGGAAACTAATCAAGGAGAGAAGCAACCTAGAACTAAAGAGAAACTTCCTGACAGTGAGAACAATTAATCAGTGGAACAGCCTGCCTCCAGAAGCAGTAAATGCTCCAACACTGGAATTTTTAAAGAAGAGACTGGACAGCCATTTGTCCAAAATGGTGTAGGGTTTCCTGTCTGAGCAGGGGTTGGACTAGATGACCTCCAAGGTCCCTTCCAAGTTTACTACTATTATATTATATTAATTATTTTTTGAGCATTGAGAGATGAATGCAGTGCTTGGCAGAAGTCACCATAGATTTGTCAAGAAAGTTGTATAAAACTGACTTGAAGGGAATAATGCAGAGATACATGACACATGATACCAGTCTTCTCCAAGAAACCTAGACAAAATTATTCAGAATTCTTAGAGAAGACCAGACTGATCAATGAGTGTAAATCAGTGTTTCGTATATTAAGAATATTAAGATGTGTGGACTTCGATTCCCATAATTCCCTAGCCAATGTGAAAGAGAGAGAGAGAGAGAGAGAGAGAGAGAGAGAGAGAGAGAGAGAGAGAGAGAGAGAGAGAATATTAAATACATTTGTTATCATGTGTGTTTATGGGGGATAGTTTTTCAGATATTCTCCCTCCTTCACCCCACAATTCCACAAATGCCCCTAAAGTTATATATTAAAAAAAGAAGGGGAAGAAGAGAGAAGAATATTGGATTTCAGTTAATGAAAATTCTGTTTGCAATCCGAGTACCAGTCTTCACTACAATCCTAGCATCTGTATGGATGCAGAGATCCTTGTGGCTTTGCCTCTTTTTACCAGTTTCTCATTAGTAGCACTTTTTTCCTTTGCACAAGAGTTGCTGAAGAAGCTGCCATCTATGTTCTCCTCAATGCATTCCTGGATGTATTTTCTTCTGGAATTTCCTTCTTCTTTCCTCCTCCTCCTCCTCTTCCTCCTCTTCCTCCTCCTCTTCTTCCTCCTCCTCCTCCTCCTCTGGCTGTTCCAAAAGTTGGCAGAAATGGTTTCTGCATCTATCCCAACAGTGCTTTTTCAAAAGGCAATGGTACTTTCTTTGTTTTTCCTGGAAGAAGTTTTGCTTTTCATCCAAGAAGCTTCTGAAGAACTGAATGACTGAGCATCTCCATAGACATTCCTGTATCAGGGACAAGAAATCATTATGGTCTGCCATGAACCATCCCCCAAATCACATTGGCCTGTTCTATAGGGAAAAGACCCATTCCTGAAGAAAGCAGAATGTTTTATATACAAGCCACTACACTTCTAGTTATTATATATTTCTTTTTTAAAAAATCAGTGTTTAAGTCTGACTTAATCTTATTGCTGCAGTTCTAAAATGACTGCACCATTTCAATTCTACTTTATCTGCGAATATCAGACATTTTGTTAAAAAGCAAAATTACTGCCTTGCAGGGTTTTGTTTCTTATCTGACAATGGGAAAAAGGAAGCTCCATTTAAATTTAAATAAATCCTGTTTTAAATATGGAAACTGGATAATCTCTGGTTCAGTCCAAAGAGAAACAGTCCATCAAAGTTCCATATCTGATTTCCCAATCAGAGGTAATAGATGACGCATAATCAATAAATCAATGTATCTTAAATAAGTACCAGTGAATTACTTTCATTCAGCATCATTTAAAATAGGATACATAAATCAATAATGTCTAACCAAATCAGTATCTTCCTATACCAGAATAATCATACAGAAATAAAACAAATAATTTTAAGTCAATCTAATTTCCAGACTTAATCTATGGAATTCAGCATTGCTCCTAATATTTTAAAAATATTTCCTGCTGTCTTGTGGGATTTTGTTTTGTTTTTGCTCTGCAGTTTTGAAGAGCAACTATGATCATGCATAATTAAAAATATAGCCAATTTACCATGAAATGAAAATGATGGCAACCAATGAAGTGGGGCAATGTGTAGGGGGGTGAAGGAGGGGGGAGCAATTGCCTTTGGGTAGAAGTGCTGTATCTCCTTCAGATGCCTAATGTCTTGGTTGGGCCTTTTGATGCTTCTTGGAGGAAAAAAAATATTTTGCCTATATGAAAACATTTATCTCTGGATATATCATTTTAACTCACTTTTACTGAGTTGTTAGTGAAACTGAGATAATGGCTTCTTTAAACCCATAAATAGGCCTTTCCCCATAGTTGGAAGACAGATAACAATTTACTTTATTGATTTATTAAAATATATAGTCATTAGACCAAACACCAAACAAAAAAAGTTTTCTTTAAAAAAGAATACAGATGTTTGTTAAAACCTATTCATTCCTGAGCTCTGCACATCTAAAAGATAGAATGTATCAAGAAATTCCAATTGTCGTGACTATAGTACAAAATTCATATATAATTCTAGAGAATTTCCAGTCCTGGTTGTTCAGTAGGGAGTACACAATTGCCTTTGAGAACCTTCTAAATAGTTTATAATAACAGGGGGAATTAACTCTGGCTTCTAGGCATGATAGATACAGCACTTCAGAAACATACTCAACTATTTTAGTTTCAGAATCTGAGTAGATACATAAACACTAATTAATCTATCCAACAGTACCATTGAAAAGAGACCATCCAGATTTGCCAATGTGAAAGTCAGTGTGAGGTGGGGGCTCATAATTAATAGAGATATTTGGGAGTAATGAATTGAGGGTACAGGAGCTTAGTGTAGCAGAGATTTTAAAAAATTAGTTCTACCTCTTTGTAAAACAAGGTCAAACATTCTTTGCTCGTGTTCTTGCCAAGCTTCATTCAAACCTAGCATAAATACTAATTGTGGGTTTAGCCTACAATAACCCAGATAATCTATTATTCATTTCTTCTAGGGAGACTGATATGTCATCAAAACTGCAGCTGAAGTGGAAGAAATGCATTAGATATAGAATAGGGAACTCAAGATAGAGATCTGAAGAAGCTAGGCTGAACAGGTGCCAATACATGAGTATCCAAGCACTATATAGCAATCTGTCACCCAATTGATTGCCAGGATTAATTCAGCAATTCAGTATAGATATAAGAATGGCTTAGACATCATGTTCATACACATTGTTTATAAAGGGAAAGAAAGAAAGGCATAAATCTCTTTCAATAGTTACATTTTGTTATGTTATTGAAAAGCAGAAATCATCAGTGTGTTTATTAGAAGAAAGTAAATGTTTGTATTGGCCAACATTAAAAGGCTGATACTTAATTGTTAAAATTTCCAAGCATTTCTCCCTGAACTTGTGAATGAAAGAATAAATGAATGAATGAATGCTATTAGTATCAACATGTATTGGCTGGAATGGAATGATCTCATCTATTCATTGAAGGTTTTCTATTCTGAAACAGGCTTTCCATTAGTAATAGGGGATAAAGCGGTCATCTTCACTTCATCCCTTTGACCTACAGGCACAACTTTAGCTAAGGCCTGTGCTGGATCTAAGCCACTATGTTACTGATATCACAGTATAAGCTTTGCATAAATTAGGTAAGTACAATCAGAAAGACAAGGCACAGAATCCATAAATATATAAAAATGGCTTCTTCAGATTTTCAATGACAAAAGGGAGAAATATATAGATCCATGATGAACAAACAATATATATATATATAGAATATGTAGATATCTTCTGTGGCACTGTAAGGACCAGACTTTGGGCATATGCCTAGGGTTCCACTGAGCAGAGTGAGTAGAAAGGATTCAAAATATATTGTAATCTAAAGAGGAGAACTGAGGTTTATTAAGTGTGGGGAAATTGCCTGTTTCAGTGGGCATACTACTACTTCATTTTTGGACCCCATGTATTTGAGCTTCAAACAAACTTTCCTTTACTATCCTAGTCTTTTCATAATGAATTTTCCATATGTCATGCCAAACCATCTTTACTTAATTTTTCAAATTGCTCTTTTAACAGATGAAGTCTGTTTCATTGTCTTTCATAACTCACCTATTCAGCAGGAAGGGATGAAACTAAGATTTCGGCTAGTTCTTTCAACCTACCTATAATATACTTCTCTGATTCATTTCTACTAACATCCATTTCATCTGATATTTCTGTAATTTCCATGCAATGATCTCCATAAAAATTTCTATCTCCCCAACCAAAATAAATTTAGTGGAGAAAAATGGCCAGGTTTATTTTAACAGTTTCTACTTACACCTTAGCTTTACTGTATAGTATATATAATTTTAATGTAGGGACAGCTGGAGACATTTAGCAGTGCAGGAGAAAGAATTCAATAAGTATAAATTACATGCCTACTACAGTATATGCAACCAATTGTCACTTATTCCTTCAAATATTTAGACACCTCAATAAAGACAGAGTTGGGGTAATCAAAAAAGTCCATTACAGATAAGATCACCAGTTTCTGAATACCATTTTCCCCCCCAGATTTTGCAATAATCCTAAGGTCATTCCAGTAGATACTCTGGGAAATAAAAGCTTTTACTTTTCTGAGTTCCCTTATTAGCAATTGTCACTATGTTCTCCCCTCCCTAACTGTTCAAAATGATGGTAAATGTCATCCTATGCCATCATTTCATGGGACATATATAGAGCACTTGTAAAGATCTCCAACACCATGACTGAGAATGACAATAAATTATTTTAAGTAAGAAAACTGGAGACTTGGATGGATGCAGAGGGATTTATTCTCCTACCCAAAATGTGACCATCTTGGTTTCATCAGCTTTGAAACCAAGGCAGGATATGAGGAATGGCTGTTTTGATGTTAAAGCTCTGCTAATGACTAGATATTCTCTTCTGTGAATAATTGGACATTAGGCTTTGTTTCTGAAGTTGAGTTCAAGGCACAAGCTGGAACTGCTGTTTTTATATCTTTCCCCTCCTCAAGTTGCTGAATCTTGTCTCTAGGTTAGTTTTGGAATTTTGGAATTCCCCCAGCTTATGGTTTTTATTTCAATTTACATTTCTTGCAGCTGTGTTTGGAGATGGTTTAGGAGTGAATATGATTATGACTATGTCTCAGGTCATTCCTCAGGAAACTACCCACACATTGGGATCTCAGGGTACCACTCTGGTTGCTGTGGAGCAAACTGGTGCTTCCTCCTTCTATAGTGGGAAGAGATTATTTAATCTATTCAAAGATTTTTGTTGTTAATTGCGAAGTCGTGTCCGACCCATCGCGACCCCATGGACAATGTTCCTCCAGGTCTTCCTGTCCTCTATCATCTTCTGGAGTCCATTTAAGTTCACTCCTACTGCTTCAGTGACTCCATCCAGCCATTTCATTCTCTGTTGTCCCCTTCTTCTATTGCCCTCAATCTTTCCCAGCATTAGGCCCTTCTCCAGTGAGTCCTTCCTTCTCATTAGGTGGCCAAAGTATTTGAGTTTCAACTTCAGGATCTGGCCTTCTAAAGAGCAGTCGGGGTTGATCTCTTCTAGGACTGACCGGTTTGAACGCCTTGCAGTCCAAGGGACTCGCAGGAGTCTTCTCCAGCACCATAGTTCAAAGGCATCAATTCTTTTGCGCTCAGCCTTTCTTATGGTCCAACTTTCACAGCCATACATTGCAACTGGGAAAACCATGGCCTGGACTATACGCACTTTTGTTGGCAGGGTGATGTCTCTGTTTTTTAGTATGCTGTCTAGATTTGCCATAGCTTTCCTCCCCAAGAGCAAGCGTCTTTTAATTTCTTGGCTGCAGTCCCCATCTGAGGTGATCTTGGAGCCCAGAAAAATAAAATCTGTCACTACCTCCATTTCTTCCCCATCTATTTGCAGGAATTGAGAGGGCCGGATGCCATGATTTTGGTTTTCTTAATGTTGAGTTTCAAGCCAACTTTTGCACTCTCCTTCTTCACCCGCATCAAGAGGCTCTTTAGTTCCTCTTCACTTTCTGCCATTAGAGTGGTATCATCTGCATATCTTAGGTTGTTGATATTTCTCCCGGCAATCTTAATTCCAACTTTGATTCATCTAGCCCTGCCTTTCTCATGATGTGCTCTGCATATAAGTTAAATAGGCAGGGCGACAGTATACAGCCTTGCCGGACTCCTTTCCAATTTTGAACCAATCAGTGGTTCCGTGTTCGGTTCTCACTGTTGCTTCTTGACCCGCATATAGGTTTCTCAGGAGACAAATGAGATGGTCTGGTACTCCCATCTCTTTAAGAACTTGCCACAATTTGTTGTGATCCACACAATCAAAGGCTTTAGCATAGTCAATGAAGCAGAAATAGATGTTTTTCTGGAACTCCCTAGCTTTCTCCATGATCCAGCATATGTTGGCAATTTGATCTCTAGTTCCTCTGCCTCTTCGAAATCCCGCCTGTACTTCTGGTAGTTCTCGATCTACATACTGCTGGAGTCTAGCTTGTAGGATTTTAAGCATAACTTTACTAGCATGTGAAATGAGTGCAATGGTGCGATAGTTTGAACATTCTTTGGCATTGCCTTTCTTTGGAATTGGAATGTAAACTGACCTTTTCCAATCCTGTGGCCACGGTTGAGTTTTCCAAATTTGCTGGCAAATTGAGTGTAGCACTTTTACTGCATCGTCTTTTAAGATTTTGAATAGCTCAGCTGGAATACTGTCACCTCCATTAGCTTTGTTGTTGCTCAGATTTGCTAAGGCCCATTTCACTTCACATTCTAGGATGTCTGGTTCGAGGTCAGTGACCATCTCATTGTGGTTATCTGGGACGTTAAGCTCATTCTTTTATAGTTCTTCTGTGTAGTTTTGCCATCTCTTCTTAATCTCTTCTGCCTCTGTTAGGTCTCTGCCATTTTGGTCCTTTATCATGCCCATCTTTGCATGAAACTTTCCCTTCATATCTCCAATTTTCTTGAAGAGATCTCTGGTCCTCCCTATTCTGTTGTTTTCTTCTATTTCTTTGCACTGTTCATTTAAGAAGGCATTCTTATCTCTTCTAGCTACTCTCTGGAATTCGGCATTCAATTGGGTGTATCTTTCTCTTTCTCCTTTGCCTTTCGCTTCCCTTCTTTCCTCAGCTATTTGCAAAGCTTCCTCAGGCAGCCATTTTGCTTTCTTGCATTTCTTTTTCTTTGGGATGGTTTTAGTTGCTACCTCTTGTACAATGTTGAGAACTTCCATCCATATTCGCTTCAGGCACTCTGTCTATCAGATCCGAATTCCTAATGCTATTTGTCACCTCTATTCCAACTCCACACATGCGTCAATGCACGTACACTACTGTATATCATCAGGAAAGATTTAGTTCATATCCTGAGTGGCCTAGTGCTTTCCCTACTTTTTTTCAATTTAAGCCTAAATTTGCACGAGAAGCTCATGATCTTGAGCCACAGTCAATCCTGGTCTTGTGTTTACTGACTGTATAGAGCTTCACTCCATCTTTGGCTGCAGAGCACATAGTCAATCTGATTTCTATGTTGACCGTCTGGTGATGTCCATGTGTAGAGCCGTCTCTTGGGTTGTTGGAAAAGAGTATTTGTTATGACCATCGTATTCTCTTGACAAAATTCTATCAGCCTGTGCCCTGTTTCATTTTGTACTCCAAGGCCAAACTTGCTTGTTATTCCGGTTATCTTTTGGCTTCCTACCTTAGCATTCCAATCCCCCATGATGATAAGGACATCATTTTTTGGTGTTAATTCTATAAGGTGCTGTAGGGCTTCATAGAACCGGTCAATTTCATCCTCTTCAGCACCAGTGGTTGGGGCATAGATTTGGACTACTGTGATATTGAATGGTTTGCCTTGGATTCGAATTGAGATCATTCTGTCATTTTGGGGATTGTATCCCAGTATTGCTTTTCTATTCTTTTATTGACTATGAAGGCTACTCCATTTCTTCTGAGGGATTCTTGCCCACAGTAGTATACCTGATGGTCATTTGAGTTAAATTCACCCATTCCTGTCCATTTTAGTTCGCTGATTCCTAAAATGTCGATGTTCAGTCTTGTCATCTCTTTTTTGACTACGTCTAGCTTGCCTTGATTCATGGATCTTACATTCAAGGTTCCTATGGAGAAAAAATCTTTACAGCATCGGACTTTCCTTTCACCACCAGATATATCCACAGCTGAGCGTCCTTTCGGCTTTGGCCCAGTCGCTTCATTCTTTCTGGTGCTACTAGTACTAGCCCTCTGCTCTTCCCCAGTAGCATATTGGACACCTTCCGACCTGAGGGGCTCATCTTCCAGCGTCATATCTTTTTTCCTTTTAGTACTGTCCATGTGGTTTTCATGGCAAAGATACTGGAGTGGTTTGCCATTTCCTTCTCCAGTGGATCACATTTTGTCAGAACTCTCTGCTATAACCTGTCCGTCTTGGGTGGCCCTGCACGGCATAGCTTATAGCTTCATTGAGTTACACAAGCCCCTTTGCCATGACAAGGCAGTAATCCATAAAGGGGATTCAAAGATTGGTCTGCCCCAAATATATGAAGGATCCTCTGGGTTCTAGAGGGTGCTTGGAGACTTTGCCCAAACTTTCAGTGGCAGTTCAGCTAAGAATTGTGTCACTTGCTATGCTTTGGAGGCAACTGCAGCCTTGGACATGCTTACTAATCCAGGGTATTGGAGGAGGGATACTCTGGAAAATGAAATGGCAAAAGATGCCTAAAGTGACGCTGGAGAAAGATTCAGTGTGAATGTGAGTAAGAGCTCAGATCTGAACCTTCAGTGTACTAATAAAATGGCAAAATAGCAATGGCTCTCAGTTTTTACTAGATTGCTATTCACATTCCTCTTTTTGACCTGTTGGGAAAGGATAGGTCAGAAGAAAATTTAGTGGGATACTGCAAAGTATTTGTTGAAAGTCACTCAGATTCACTCAGCTAAGTCTGACATGTTCAGTAGAAGTCATGGATTTTATCTTGCAAGGTTATCTGGGATGAGTTAGGGCCTCACCTGAGGAGATGGACAGGGGTCTTTATAATTCTGCCATCTTGAAGTAGATCCTGGTGAAAATCTTCAAGGATGTGGCAAGTGACTAGATCAGAGAGGTGATATGGGCAAAGACATTTTTATACAAATAGATTTCTGACATTAAAAGAAACTATATTTTAACTTTTTGTGATTGTTGTTGTGAGCTATTTTGTTTGAAAGGTAGGATATGAGTTAAATAAAACTATTAATACCAATATTAATACCATATGCATTACTAAATTATTGGAGAATATTTTGTGCAATAAAATATGGCAAGCTTCCACCTCTGTTTCAGGATTTAAGCATTGCATAGACCCAATTGTAATCAAGATAAGAATGGAAAAAATAGCATTTCCCTCTTTATTATTTGTTTTTTAATTATACTGAAAGGAAATACTACTGAATACTACTGAAAGGAAAATGTGTATTTAGGAGCAAAAGATACCATGTAGTGAGAAATGTGAGCTGTTTCCATATGATGGAAAAATACCTTATCAATTTATTAATAATAGCACTCTTTAAACGATGTCTGTAAATTGTTCCTGAAATGATTTGGCAGAACTATTTGAACTCTGTACTCAAAGTAGGGGAGGAATATTTCTGGATATCATCCCACTTCTTTAAAAAAAATCTTATTGTTTTCCTCCATAAATCTTTGTATGTCTTTAATAGAAGCAAAACTATTCCATGTCCTATTTTTCCTACTAATCTGAAGTACCTGATCAGATCAGAGCAAAACAAACCAAGGGTATCCACAGGGAACAGGTCAAAAAAGTTAAACTATCTATGATCAAGCACCTGAAGTCCTGCCCTTATATTTATGTGCTCTTTTTACATGTTTTACAGGTTATTTTTATGTATAATTAAAAAATTGTGAACTGCTCCCTGAGCCAAGAAAACAGTCATAGCAAAAAGATTTCAGCACCAATAATACCAAATCTGATGCTGTGGCACCAATTGCCCTTCATTTTTCAGATGTTCTTTTATCCAATTTCACAAAATAATTTGTTTTGCTAAGAAACTGGAAGGAAAAACAAGGGGCTAAGGGAGCAAAGTCCCTACTGAATGAGCAAAGACCAAATTCTTGAAAACCTCTGAGGTGCTTGCTTTAATGTCATGTCATTACACCGTATTGCTGTGCAGGTTAATATAATTGGGTTACTGTGTATGAGCAATGATCCATAGCATGTTATGGCACAGAAACAAATGACATTTAACTAAGAGATTTGTAAGGCACCTTGTTATCTGCATGTTGAACAATTGGAATGGATAGTCAGATAGCTAGACAAGCGACTGATGTATTAATTGTTGGGTTTACCAGACAGGCTGGATTTATAACAGCACCATTCTAACATAATTTATTAGACCCATAAACAGACAGATCCAATGTTTTTACTTAGATTACACCCTTGTCACACTCTCTGATCCTGAGCCAGCAGCAGTGCTCTTGTAGCCTAATTTAGTATTCACATGAAGTACAGCGGCTTTGGAAAGCAGAGCCATGGAGGGGAGGCTGAGTGGCAAACACACCTTTCCATTTTGGCACTTCAGAACGTGGCACACTTATTAGACAATATGTCTTAACTGCTGTGCATAGCTTGACTCTCTATCTCGGCCCTGGCAGAAACTAGATATTGTTAATGAAAGAGGTCGGCAATGCAAAAGAGATTTTCAAGGGAAAAGAAAAAAAGCAAGCAGCTTCTGACATTTATTTATCCCTATGCAATGAGAAATCCCGAACGTATATATCAGCTAAAAGGGAGCAAACTGATAGAAAAAAGTAGAAGCTCTTGAAGTAACCTCTTTAATTGGCAAACAGTTCTTAATTGGGATGTGTATGAAAGTTGGCCAAACACTGGCTTTTGAAGCAAAATAGTATAATTTAGAGCAGACTTATGGCAAGCCATAAGTATTCCATTCTAATCCTCTAGTATTAACCTCCCCCCCCAGCATAAATTAACCAAACTAGAGCTACAAAAGTCCAGGCAACAATTAGATGGCAGCAAAGAGTTAGAAAGGTCCATATCTATTTGCTGCCATCTTGTTATCATTCAGATTTTTGCAGCTCAGATCTGTTCTATTTTAGTACTTGGAATACTGCCAAGCAAACAGTACTATGGCAGCAGCAATGACAAAAATGACAACGGTTTCCCTGAAAATCAGATTTAAGCAAATTTAACTACTGATTTAAGCCTGTGTATTGCTTTTTTAAAAAATAAGAGTTGGCATTTTTTTCCCTATAGGCTCCAATATGGATGCAAATTTCATTGAATGAAGATGAAAAACACATCTTTTTTTAATTCTTGTCTTTGGGTTACGGTGGCAATAAGGACAGAAATTGCTATTACTAAGTGACATCATGAAGCACAATGTCATGTGATTGCATCGGTTAGCAATGGCAGTTCAACAGGCCCAGTTGCCATTGTTAAGTAAGGGCCATATGATTCATTAAGCAAGGACCTGACGTGACCATGGCTTCTGTGACTATAGAGATGTTGCAACATCTGGAACTCTGAGGCCTGGTTTTAACTCCCCCTTGTTCAGCACCATCACAAGTTTGAACTATTGCTGAATGGGTGGTTGTAATTGTACCCGTTTGGACCATTTCTAACATTCCAGAATGGACCCCTGCATTGACTGTATGGTCTTTTCATGCCTCAAGGTCTTAGCCTATTTTCTTCATGTGTTTATTCATCTATTTCTTTTTAGCCTTGCTCTATACTTTTTTCTCCTCCACTTTATGCTAACACTGTCAAACCTTCAATCAATCAATCAATCAATCAATCAGAATAGAGCTGGAAGGGACCTTGTAGATAGTAAACTCCTTGCAGTTTAGGAGCTGATCCTTTTTATTTATGAAACTCTAAAATACTACTTATGCTAACAGAGCAGCATAAATGTTTCCTGGAAATGATTAAACTGCCAGAATGATTGAATAAACTTATTTATATAATTTATTGATTCTCTTCTAACTAGTAATCTGTGAACACTTTACAAAAATTAATAAAAATTATGCTAAAATATCAAAATACCATGAATGTGATATTATCATCTGACCATTGCTTTCAAATAAAAAAAATGAAAATGCATTAAGTATCAGCAAAACACAATTAAACTGCAGCTGAAGTAATTCAAAACACAGAAGGGAAGCCCAAAACACAGTGTGAGAACATCACTTAAGTAGAAAAAATTAAGAAATCACTTAAGGATTTAGAGGATTTAGAAAGGATTAAGAAAGAAAAAAGTTATCAAAGTAAATGCCAGTCTGGTCTTTCTTGGAATAGCGATTCTACTATAAGAGAGACCTACTAAAATAAAACCTTATAATTATTGAGTGAGAATGGGGCAAGTATTTATACAACAAGGTCAACCCTACTGGATATATAGGAATTTTTTAAAATAAACATAGGATTGCACTATTACTCCATAGTAGTCTTACAATGAGGCCTTTAAGGAATCCAATGCCAAGACTTCCGGTCATGCGCAGTAGTGAGTGGTCATGCAGGGGCTTGCAGACCGCCGTACCCCTGCGGCTAATTTTTATCATGCCTGGAGACCCTAATGGGTCCAAGCTGCCCCAGAGAGGCGGCAAAGAAAGAAGGGTGCCCCAGCAACTCTGGAACAATGGCAGTCATTCCATTTCTCTTGGAGAAAGCCTTCTAACCCAACAGGAGAAAGGCTGTATTTCACCGTTCAGCCAAAGCTACTTGCAACTGAAGTCCAAAAGAATTAACCAGCACAACAGTAAACAGTGTGCTTGAAACTAGATGGGGAATCTGATTTCCCCTTTTCCATTCCACACTTAATTTCCTGGAAAAGATCCCCAAGAAGCAAAATACCTCCGAAAGTGAAGGAGTGGGAGTCTGCCCCACCCTTATACTAGCGGAAGTAGAGAATTAAAATTTTTGTGGAGGATCAAAATATATGGTAGTGAAATAAATTTATAAATTTGAAAGGTAAAATTTAATTTTGGACAAGTTTAAAATTGTTGAATGGTTAAGACTCTCATTTTAAAGACCATTGTTCATATTGAAAACTAAATAGATGCTGACACCTAGTGGTGGATGAAGATTATGACAGTTATGATCTCCATAGAGAACTTGCCAAAACCTGGGAAAAACTAATCCGTGTTTGTGACCTTCAAAGCTTTAATAACAAAGAACAGCTGTGACAAAAAAGACAACAATCTGGGCTGCAGACAAAAAGAATTATAAACTTTAGAAAAAAAATCTTTTTTGAACTCTTTGGATTACAAATATCTATTTAACCAGGATTCTAAAGCTATTTGCAGAAAAGAAGGAAAACTTCAACTTTTGGCCATCATGGATCACAGACATGTAGATAGAACACACCAAGAAAACATAAATACCTCTCAGGAGGAGTTATATAGTATACTGCAATTAATTCAAACAACAATGAGTTCAAATCACAAAGAAATCCAAAATAAATTTGAAAATATAAATAAATTTATTTCTAAGTCTACAACAAAAAAAACTTCCAGGAAATAATAACAGAGAAGGAGCAGACAAAACAAATAAGTGGACACAAAATTGAAAATAGAGACTCAAAGATGGAACTTAACAAAGCAAGAAAATATGATTTAATCCTAGTGGGAAAAAATTCACAAGAAATGAAAAAAACAACTCATCCCTTAAGACTACAAAATAAATCTGAGGACAAAAAAACAGATTGCATAAAATGGAATGTAGAGATGTTGAAAACATCAGATAGAAAGGAAGTGACAAGAGAAGCAGAGAAAAAGAAAAAGATTTTCGAGAAACATGGAAAGGCAAAAGCCTCACATAAAGACACTTTATTTGATTTACTTCTTATACCTACAGCAACAGTCATGAATATATGGAAAAACTTTTTAATTCAGGAAAACACATTGATCAAGAAAGACACTGATCAAAGGAAAAAGATTAAAGTGAAAATTAAGAAAATAGATGATGGGATCTACCAGAGAGAATATTTAAAAAAGAAACATTTGTTTGAATATGGTTAAAGAAATAGAAAAGATTTTGAATACATATGTCATTCTAAGAGGAATGAATTCCTTAAATAATACTGTATGCTTCCCCCCCCTTTTTTATTTTATTTCTTGATATAAGTAATATAATACTGTTGAAACGGCTTAGATGAAGGAAATGTTTTAGATAATTAAATGTGTTTGAATTTAGGGAAATTATAATGTATAAAAAAGAAAAAAGTGTTTTGAATAAGAGTTAAAGGATTAGATGACTAGACACATTAAATGGAATATTTAAAGATTAAATATATATTTTAATTATGGTTAAAAAGAATAAGAAATTTGGGAATGAATATATATTAACTTAGGAGGAATATATATTTTAAGTAGTATTTTACTTTTTATGTTTCTTTATTCTTTCTCTCTTTCCTTTTGTTTATTGTTTTTACCTATTCTTTAAGAAATGTAAAAGTGTTGAGATAGTTCATATGGGAAAAATGAATTTAAATCTTTAAATGTAATTAACTGTTGAGAAGATCTTAACAAGAAAGAATACTTTGAGCTTTATGGAGAAACAAATTTAAATAAGGATTGTAACAGGATATAAGAGGAGGCAACCAGAGTGATTAGACAGAAAAGAAATATTATATTGATGTGATCATTATTTCTAGGAATATTGGGAAAAATCATATATGTAACTGTTATTTATCAAAATAATAAGAACTGTATTAATTCAAGGTTTGCAAAGAAGACTTTGGGGAAAAGTGAAAATCAGGTAAATGTATTATGTGGATTATGGATTATAGAAACCAATTGTTAATGATTTTTCTTTACAAATGTAAATCCAGCAAACACACTGTTTACCAACTACTAAGTGATTTATGTTTTAAAAAATCAATAAAATGTATGGAGGGGGGAGGAATCCAGGGCATCCAGAATGTTTTCTTTCATCCATCCTGGCCATTAGCAGTGGGAAGAAATGCATTTATAATTATTTTAGATAAAACTAAGTTAGGCTGCTATTAAACCATTGCAGCAGATCTTCTCCTATGTGGTCTTTATTGGGATCAGCATTGTGTTAAATGAGCTATGTATGTATAAGTGAACAGGGATAGCACAATTTAAGAGCCTGCAGTGCTAATGGTTCGCATGTTTTTATGGACCATCATGATACTATCAATGATCCCTCAAACTTGCCAAATCTTGTATGAAGATGTGGAATTATTAGGTCAGAAGCATTTCTGCTATTGCTGACTATGCTAAGCCATACTGGAACTAATAGAAAATCTGTGCCATAAATAACAATAGTCATGCTTCAGTTTGTTCTAAAACAAAATGTATCATTAAACAAAATGAAATTGATTTAGTTCATTTAGAATAATGTTCCACAAACCTTCCAGATACTACAACTCCCAGACTTCCCAGCAGCATGTTTTTTTAATAATTCCAACCCATTTGAAGAGCAAGGCTGAGCTAAGACAGACCTTCTTGATAAATGTATCTGACTATGTCTAAAGTGAGAGTTTGTCTCAATTATGAGGTAAACTTCACTTTATATTTTACTTAAGAACAGAAAATAGGAGTTTAATTTCTGATATTTGGCCTTTTAAAAAAATATTACTTCCTCTCAGCTTCAGGAGGTTAAATATGATTCTGCATTACTATTACTATCATCATCATTATCATCACCATCATGACAACATAATGAACTGAGAAAATTAAATGTGATTTTCATATTTTGCTGATATTTAGACAAATTTTCCTTAATCTGACATTTTTTTATAGCTGGTTGGACTACAACACCCTCACTGCAGGTAACATGGCCAAAAGCTGTGTTGGTTGGAACACTACTAATCTCAACGTATCTGATACAAACTAGGTTAGAAAAACCTCTTTTAAACATGACAAATGTCATGTTGAGTCTGTTTACCAATCTCTCTGGAAAAACTAAGGCAGCTGAGAGCTCTTTAAACAATTGAGTCAGGCTTGGCATGTCTACATAACATGCAGTAGCTTTCGAACAAACAAGAGTACATCCCTGAATTAACACAGGAAACATAGAAAACTTTACAGTGTCCTTAAAAACAACATCTACTGAAATGCAGATAACTGTTTTTCATCTGTTTAAACATCCCTTCATAATGCAAATGTATAATTTAAGAGGAACTTTTCTAATTTCACTGTATTTAACATATTTCCACTATCTTTCTCTTGCAGCACCCAAGAAAGCGGATAAATACGAAGAATCCACTTTTAATCTTGCACTATGCAGGAGACCTACTTTGATGAAAGATGTAATTTCCAAGGGAAAAAATGCTACCTTTAATGGATTAGAGGCTAATTCTCCCACCTTCTATTGTGTCTAAAATACACTGAACTTTAAAAAAAGTAAGTAAAGAGAAATATCCAGATAAATGGAATAGTTAAAGGTACCTTGGTGCCACTATCCCTTTTCTACTGAAAACTGATAATAATGCCAAGTTCTGAAAATTCAGCCTGAAAGAAAAATAATTTAAATTTCAGAGTCTGCAGAGCCCATGCTGTTACATCAAAACCTACACTTCACAGCTGTTCCTGGCAGTTGGCAGACAAAATAAATAGGCCATACATAGCAGACTTTTCTTTTTAAAAAACCAAGTAATCAGTGGGAACAAAGTTTCAACCTGGAGATCAGAATCTCAAAACCAACTTGTACAAAGCGACTCTCACTAGATGGGTGGGAGATCCAGAGGTTGACCACTGCATCCAGAGGTTATAAGCATAAGACAACAATAGCAGTTTTTTTTTCAATTTCCTCTCCCTTGACATTTATGAGTTACTTCCGAAGATGAGAATTATTATTTCTAGCACCATGTAATCTTGTGGACAGAAATCTTTTTCTTTTCTGCCCTCAACATATCCATAGGTTGGCCTCTACTCATGTCAGAGCTCTTATCTTGGAGCTAAGGGTTTGTGACCTTGGATCAAAAAGAGATGCCTAAAACTTTCTATAGCCTCCAGATTTTCTCTTCAAGGGGTGATAGAAATGGACTTTTAAAGAACTGGGCCTATTGGGCCAGATTTGGATGCTACTTTAAAATTCTCCATGTGACAGTATTTAATGTTACTGCTCTGTGATAAGCCCAGCAATCATGGGATTCATCCTTTATTCTATTGGTGTAGAGAGGGAATAATTGATAACAATTATCAATGCCCAACAAAGGGCTGTGTGGTGCCGAGAAAAGACGTGGCTATTTTAAAAAGGTTGCAAGGAGAGCTGCTGCATTTGAATCTCTACATGGGAATCAGATACAAAGTGCTACCCAGTCTGACTCATGAGTACTTAGATGGGAGAAATACATCTGAAAACCCAAAGCTTAGAGTAGACTCTAATTTAGATTTAGATTGGGAAGCTGAAAAACATCTCAGAAATAGGTAATGGCAAAACACTTTGTATAACGCTCAGAACATTTTATGGATGTACCCCTATAAGTTATTCAGAGTCAATCTTGGTTTGAAGACAATTTTATTTCTAATAAATTCCTAGAAGGCGCACGGTTAGGCTGAAGACAATAGATACAAGAACGAACGAATTTGCAGGGGGGATGTTTATGGCTTAGCCTACTTTTTGTTTATTATAAATGTATTAGATACACCCCAAAGCCATGATTCATTTATATGAAACATAAGACAGTTTACAACATAGCAGTACGTATACACTGAGATTGGAGGTTTGTTCTCTGAGCTGGTGGATTGGTTTCCGAATATTTTGTTACAAGGCTAGAAACATCTTCAGTGGAATTTAGGGAAATTCTAATCTAAAGAGGAAAACTGAAATTTTCTCTAAATTCTGCTGAAGATGTTAACTAGCCTGATAATGAAATGTTCGGAGACCAACCCACAAGCTTGGAGAATAACCCAAGCTACAGATATTCACCACTATTGCATACTTATATTATGTACCTGGGCAATCATGTACAGTGATCCACTTACTGTATTAAATTCCTACCTCCATTTAAGGAAGACAACAAGTCATTCTAACACATGTGTTAATGTCTGCACCCATTGGCATGATGTGACTGATCAGAATCAGATACAGTGAGTTTTGATAATTAGGGCAGTAGAAAATGATAGAATTCAACCTGCTAGGGAACATCTCAGGATGGTGAATAACAAAATAAGTTCCCATCAGCAAAAGTAGCTTTTCAAAATTACAAAAATACTGAGATCACTATGAAACACCTAATCAATAAAGTTCACCCAGAATAAGAACACCATGATTTGGAAAATTGATGCTTAATGTTGAGAAGCTTAGGGATTTCAGCAACAGTATTTTGCTAAATAAACAATTGAAAATTATACTACCAATTCACAATTAAATTTAGTTACTTTCTGGATAGTCTACTGTCCACATCTCGTTCATACATTCTTCCCTAGATAGAAGGCTGATGTCTTAATTTTACCAAGAGGATGGTAAAGGTGTTATTCCTCAGTGACTACCATGAGACTTATAGAGCTCCTACCTGTGAATCTTTCTCAAAACACTAAAAATCATTTTGGTCCATCTGAATGGACCAATGATAGATGATAAATAACAGAATTACTCTATTTGCTGATTTTGTTTCACAGGCTGATGTTTTGTTCTTTATTATAATTGTTATTGTAAAATATTCAAAATCTCTGGTGTTAAGATGATATTCCAATGTTTAGGAAAACAAATAAATAAATACTTTTGGGATAGTTAGGAGCTGCAACTCTCAATTGAAACGGAAGTATTAAGGACCTTAATTCTGGAATTAATCCAGGCAAGAATCACAATGAACACCAGCTCTGTTTTTATTGTAAGTCTATATTAACTGAATCTTGCATGTCTGAAAGTATTTCTCCCCTTCTCTCCTTTTACTTTCTGAAAAACAAGAAAAGGTCACTTCTGAAACACTTCCCATGCCTCCTCTCCTTCTGTGGATTCTTTTACATACTAGTTGCCCTGTTTACAGCTTTTCCTCCTGTCTCCCAATTCCCTCATTCTGTTACAGGTCATGACATCACGACATGTATTTTGCCATTTTTTTAAATTGCTGCTAGTTACAGACATCCATGGTTCTATCCTCTTCTGTCTTCCAAGTGTATTTATTTATTTGATTAATATAGACACCCACCTCACTTTTACATGACTCTAGCCAACTTACAATAAAATACATAAAATGCACAATATAAAAATTGCCTCCAATGTAAATGTATTGTCTTTTGATGGCTGATAGTTGTATTTTTGCAAAGTTAATGCAAGGAGCAAATTTTCATCTGCCCAATGGTCCAGGGACGCTTGCCACAACAACATATTTAATTAGGTAATGCTGAAGATTTCAGCATCTCCAAAACACCCAGGGTTGTTATATGCAGAATGAATATTAGTACCTTCTTTGTATGTGTATGATGTATGGACTGTATGCATTTCTTTGATAAATTGTTTTTAAATATTTCCTCCTTTTTATTAATTGAAGGGGAAACTCATGCATCAATGACAATTTTGTGCTGGTTTACACATAAATTATTTCTCCACAATGTTCACTTTTATTATTATTGCCAATATTACAGCAAATGCCTTTTTTGCCTTGTAAACAAGATTTTGCTTACAGCTAAATGAAAAGAAGTAAAGTTAATCACATTGAAATAATAGGTTTAAAACTGTAATCCAGGGATGATGCCTCAACAGATACTTTTTCACAATTAAATGGTCTTCTTTGAGGACAGGCAAATATATACGTTCATGATCTCAAGACATTTTTCCTCCTAGTGATCTTCAAATGTTTCAGTTAAGCCAAATTTTAGATTTACTTGGAAGAGGGGGAGGGGGGAGAGGGAAGGGGATAAGTGGGGGAAGGGGAGAGAGATGAGAAGGAGAAGGAGAAGGAAAGGGAGAAAGAGGAGGAGGAGAAGGAGAAAGAGGAGAGAGAGGAGAAGGAGAAATGTGGTGCATTGGTTCTGTGGCTTCAGGTTGCCAGTGCCTATGGTGAACACTTGTAATTGGGAAGATAAAGCTATCTGAACACTTGTGAATATATTGCATTAAAGAAGTAGGTTTCAACCCAGATATGTCCTAATTCACATATGAGACACTCAATCATTATGCTTTAACAATTTGTTATTCCCATATCCAGTTTGGCTTCTGAGTTCAGTTGATAATGTATATGGACGAATCCATCAGATGCTATTGGATTTGCCATTATATGATTTTTGATCACCTGCTGTCTTGTAATGCTCTCAGAAAAAAGATTTTCCACAGGTATATGCACTGATTACATCACCCCCCCCCCTCCATCCATAGTTCACAGGAGGAATGAACTAAAACAGAGTATCAACTTGCGGAAAATGTACATAACTTAATTTATAGATCATAAATGCAAATTCAGTAATAATTTGAATTAGTAACAGCATATTATAATTACAGTTAGTGGGGGGTGCCTGCTGTCTCCAGATAATCCATGTACTTGACATACACGAATACTTTAACTTATAGGCCTAGATAGGACATACTTTGTGAAGACTTTTCTACTTTGGCAGATTTTTAGCTTATTAAAATAATCATTATTGTGCTTGTTGCTCATAGCTGCTAACTTCCTGCTGCTTCTTTATAAATTAAAATTAGAAAGCTCTTCAAGTAGAAAATGGACCTTTGATAGTCCTTTGGGCAGAAGATGCTATCAAATAGTCAATGTTCTTCTATAAAATAGTATTCACTACCACATTATCTTATCTTTTTAACTGGAAGCACTATGGACTGTCCTCAGGTCCTTCATATATGTATGTATGTATGCATGTATGTATGTATATTCTAATAAGTGATGTTCTTTCTAAATCCTAGAACAGTGGTTCTTAACCTGGGCGATATTGCCCCCCAGGGGGCGATTTCATTTTACACGGGGGTGAAGGAATGAAAAGGGGGCAATATGGGGGCAATGGAGTGAGAAGTTTTGGGAACACTTTTGAGACTTTTTCGTACAGTGAATTGCTGTATATTTGTCGTACAAAAACATCAGATCGCTCGCTATTAGTGAATTGAATTATGTTTTCAAATGTTCCTCCAGCTAGCTTCAGTACAGAACGCTGTACATATGTGAATACGCATCGCTTATCTTCATGCGCATTGCGCAGCAGCCTCTACCCATACAGTGGCGCGCCATTGGCCAGAATGGGCAGTGATGGAGGGGGCAGCACTTCTTTTGAAACACTGCATGCTGAGTGGCTGTCCCCTGTGACATCAGCTGTAATGTCAACATAACTGTTGGAACTAGGTTTACTGATGTCCATGGGTGTTTTTCTAGTGTTCCAGTGCAGTCAAAAATTTAATTTGCAGGTAGTGCCTTTCATTTCAAAGACCTCTCAACATGGCCAAGAAGAGGAAGTGTCTCCAATATTCGATGGAATACCTAAAATTGGGATTCATTCCATCTCCTTCCAACGTACAGCTTCCGTTTTGTCTTCTTTGTGAGAAAACATTTTCAAATGAAGCGATGAAGCATTCCCAACTGAAAGATCATTTGGTAAGAATTCATTCCGATAAAGCCGACAAACTGACATCGTTTTTCCAATCCTTAAAGGTCAAGTTTGAGGGTCGCAGCACTGTTGGGAAGTTATTTGGAAAATCGTCACTTAACGCCAACAAGGGGCCCATTTGTTCCTATGAAGTAACTTTGTTGATAGCAAAATGTGGCAAACCTCACATTATCGGAGAAACGCTGATTTTACCAGCAGTGAAACAGATTGTTGCCACCATGTTGGGGCCCAGCGCAAGCACTATCACGCAATCGATTCCTTTGAGCAATGACACCATATCAAAAAGAATTGATGAAATGGCTGCTGATGTGGAAGAAAGGTTTATTGACACCTTGAAAAATACAGAATTCATGATGCAGATTGACAAGTCAACAATTCATGAAAATGAAGCCTTGTTATTGGCTTATGTCCATTTCATCAACAGAAATGAAGAGATTGGAAAAGAACTGTTATTTGTTTGAAATTTAGCCAACGACACAAAAGGTTCTTCGATATTTAAAAAGGTTGAAGAGTTTTTTAATGAGTAAAACATCCCTTTGACAAATGTCGTGGCATGTGCAACCAACAGAGCTGCATGCATGGTTGGACGATATCGCGGATTTCAAGCTCATCTAAAATCGGTTGTACCTGGAGTTATGACTGTCCATTGCGTCATTCATAGACAGCACCTTGTCTCAAAAAATTTGAGTGGCCATTTGCACGAGTCTCTACATTATGTCATTAATGCTCTGAATAAAAGTAAGTCGAATGCCTTGAACAACTGACTTTTTCACAAGCTTTGTGAAGAAAATGACAAAGAGTTTGAATGTCTCCTTTTGCACACCGAAGTAAGGTGGCTTTCAAAAAGAAAATGTTTGCGGCGATTCCACAAATTTTTTGACACAGTTGTCGAATTCCTTGAATCCATTGACCCAAGACTAAGCAGTTCTCTTAAACTTCGACATCTGGATGTAGCTTATCTTGCTGATGTTTTTGACAAGCTGAATGAAGTGAACGTAAAGCTGAAAGGAGATAAAATCAATTTTCTTAAGGCCAAGGGAGTAATCTGCTCATTTATTTCCAAATTGGACCTTCTTGCAAGCAATATGAGTCACCAAGAGCTGTATTAGTTCCCAAGCCTTGGTAATGAATGTGAACTCCAAGGAGAAAATTTGGACGTTTTTTGCTGCCACTTGAAGCAACAAAAGAAGATATGGAAACCAGATTCTATGATCTGATAAATCTGGAAGTGCCCACTTGGGTGCTAAATCCTTTCACAGCAGACTTTGCACAACTTCATTCCAAACTGCAAGAGCCACTGACAGGTCTAAAATATGACTTTGAAGCCCAGTCACATTTTCAGAGTTATGGCTACGAAGCTTTTTGGGTGAAAATGAGGAACACTTACCCAATATTGTGGGAGAAAGTTAAGTTGCTTTTTTTAGCCTTTCCTTCCACTTACTTAGTGGAGAGGGGCTTCAGCGCTGTCCAACAGATCCTTGCTAAGTCAAGGAACATGTTGAAGATCTCTGAGCACGGTGATTTAAGAATGTGATTAACAAAAATGGTTCCAGACATTAAGAAATTGGCATCAGCTCACCAAGCACATTGCAGCCATTGGTGTTCTTCTTTTTTGCTTTTTGTGTACATACATTTTTTTCATTAATAATTGTCTGAGCTTTTATCGTTGTATTTGCTTGCATTAGATTTCACGTTCCAGTTTGAGTTTTCAGCTTCGTTTTTGAATTTTTGTTGTGCTCTGTAAAACATTTTGTGTGTCTCTTTGTATTGTACTTTTTTAGCGTGCACTCCAGTTCGATATTTTATTTTCTTGTGTCTTTTTAATCCTTTTTACAGTGTGCGTGACTATATATACTTTCCTCAAATCTTAATTTAATTTCAGAGTTTTTGTCTTGAAATTCTTAGTTCCTGCATTGCGGTTTGTTCTTATGCCCTTTTTATATTTCTTTTTGCATCTTAAATTTCACTTGTAATTCAATCATTAAATGTTACTGTTTTTCATTTTGGGCATTTCACTTTCTTGCAATTGAATTTTGTTTTCAGTGGTCATTACATTTAAGTGTCTTGAATAAATAACATAATAAGGAAATACATGTATCACGAAGTTTGGGAATAAAGTGATGGGTGGCACCAAAATTTTTCACACAGTTGAGATATGGGAAAAAGACCGGAAATAAATTATTTGCATCGATATGTCCTGATGACAATTTTAAAGAAAACAAAAAAAGTGTTTGCATAAATTGAAGAATTATTTCTATGTTGTGATTGAGAGGTTATGTTGGGAAGGGGGGCGATGACAACTTCCTCATTGGCTCAAGGGGGCGATTTGTTCAAAAAGGTTAAGAACCACTGTCCTAGAACACTTACAAGTATGTAAGGTTTTCAGATTAATTTCTGTTTGCCATTCACCAGAATCAAAATTAATCTATGAAAATACAGAACCTGTCTTACCCTGAATCAAACCACTGACCAATTTGAATAAAACCCGATATATTTTAACTAGCAAGACATTCTTTACAGAACTATCTGTATGAAGTTGAAATCATAGGCATTCAAAGTAAGTGTTCCACCAAAGGATTTTATTGTGATATTCATTTGAACTTCCCCTTTCTTTTCATTGCATCTTATATCAATCTTTTTCTTCTATTTTTTTGTCAATTGACATTAGTGGCCCATAAGTTGAAATGAACGCAAGAAATCCAAACAAATAATTTGAAATTGTAATTAAAGAGATTACCTATATTAGATGAAACATTATTGTATAAAACAAGTGGTCATTTTAAATATTGAGCTACATTTTGAATGCCATCCCTTATATAGAGATATGGTGGAAACTGCCTCCCATCCTTTTTCTCAGTTACAAAATTGTGCTGGCTTTAGCCACGAAGATCTGGCTCTCTAAATCTAGATCTACATTTTCTGTTCTGATATAGCTTATAGCCTAACATCTTTCTGAGTAATATTTCCCTTGCTTTTTTATTTTATTATTTAAGAGGCTTTAAAGTGCAAATTTATCTCTGCTGAACCTTTGTTTAAAAGTCATTATTTCTATTTGGAGCATGCATTTTTTAGAGTCCAGAAAATAAAACTCAGTTTCATTCTTTCAGATCTGTTCATTCAGATTATGCATTTGCTTTTAATATTCTGGAATAAGAAATCTTTCTGGAATAGCCTGCATGATCCCTTGGCCATACTGCTAGCTGATATAAACTGTCATGGATTTATTGACTTCACTCTGCTTGAACTTTGCCAGCTGAAAACCCTGGCACTTTTTACCCTTTTGTTTTTAGAGTGTCATAATTCAGGATTCCTTATCCAATTCACTTTAAATTTTATAGAGAAATTGGCTACAAATCTAAACTAACAAATTCTGAGGTTGAGAGTACATATATTCTTGGCCATTTTAGATGTCAGGATATAGTTTATACATAGCAGGAGAAAGAGAAAGAAAGCACCTTAAAATGGAAGATAAGCTGCAAAAAAGAAATAAATTTGCGTTTTGAATTACTGAAAGACACATAGTGTCCTATGTAAAATTTTGGATCTTTTTATCCAATGACTTTTCATTAAATTTGTAGGTTGTGCAAGGAAAGATTGGTATAAAATATTACTTTATGCTTGCTAAAATAAATCTGCTTTAAACTAAAGTTTGCAATAATTTAGAACTAATTTCTAAATTTATGCCAAGATATATACATCTTACTCATCTCTGAAAAAAAGAAAAAGCACTAATTTTATGTTCAGATTAAAACTTTCATTTCAGAAACTGAGATGCACCAGTACAACTTATTTTTATGTATACTAGTCATCCCTGATGAGATGGGCAGCATGTATATTTAATATATAAAGAAACATTACTTCTTCAAAGCAAGAGTTAGCTCCAAAGACCTGAATGTAACTTGCACATCAAACCAAAATAAACAGTAAAGCATGAATGCTTTTTATGTTATCAATGTACAAATATTCTATTGATGATTTGAGGAAAAAATTATTTATTTTGAGAAGCCTTACTGGACACACCTCTTTTTCTATGCTGTAGCCAATCAGTGTGTTTGGGAGAGAATTAGACTACTCTTTCTACAATTTTGTGAAGTGCACCAAAAAATATCTACACGAAAATTAGGCACAGCACGTATTGAGTGGGCAACCTGTGGATCACAGTGGAGTTCACACAAAAGGAAATCTACTGAGAATCCCTATCACTTGACTGGGAGATTCTAAATGAGTTGGTGGCTTTACATTTGTGAATTTCACCTTTTCATCTTGAATCATAAAATGATCCTTATGTAAGGATGCTGAGAGAGAGAAACAGACCATTGGAGGGTCCTGAGAGAAAGAATATGTGGGGTAGACAGAACCACCACCAGATGGATCCGTAGCTGGCTGACCGGCCGTACTCAGCGAGTGGTTCTCAATGGAACTGCATCTATATGGAGGGAAGTGTGTAGTGGGGTGCCCCAGGGCTCTGTTCTGGGCCCAGTACTCTTCAACATCTTCATCAACGATTTGGATGAAGGGATAGATGGGGAACTCATCAAATGTGCAGATGACACCAAGCTGGCAGGAATAGCCAACACTCCAGAAGACAGGCTTCAGATACAGAAGGATCTGGACAGACTTGAACACTGGGCACTAACTAACAAAATGAAATTCATTGGTGAAAAAAGCAAGGTTCTACATTTAGGCAAGAAAAACCAAATGCACAAGTACAGCATAAGTGGCACCATGCTCAATAGTAGTAACTGTGAGAGGGACCTCGGAGTCCTAGTAGACAATCACTTAAATATGATCCAGCAGTGTGCTGCAGCTGCCAAAAAGGCCAACACAGTGCTAGGCTGCATTAACAGAGGGATAGAATCAAGATCACGTGAAGTATTAATACCACTCTTCAATGCCTTGGTAAGGCCACACTTGGAATACTGCATCCAGTTTGGTCACCACGATGTAAAAAAGATGTTGAGACTCTAGAAAGAGTACAGAGAAGAGCAACAAAGATGATTAGGGGACTGGAGGCTAAAACATATAAGGAACGGTTGCTAGAATTGGGTATGTCTAGTTTAACGAAGAGAAGGACAAGGGGGGACATGATAGCAGTATTCCAATATATCAGGGGCTGCCATAAAGAAGAGGGAATCAAGCTATTTTCCAAAGCACCTGAAGGCAGGACAAGAAGCAACGGGTGGAAACTAATCAAGGAGAGAAGCAACCTAGAACTAAGGAGAAACTTCCTGACAGTGAGAACAATTAATCATTGGAACAGCTTGCCTCCAGAAGCAGTAAATGCTCCAACACTGGAAGTTTTTAAGAAGAGACTGGACAGCCATTTGTCCGAAATAGCGTAGGGTTTCCTGCCCGAGCAGGGGGTTGGACTAGATGACCTCCAAGGTCCCTTCCAACTTTACTACTATTACTATTACTAATTACTAATATATATTCAGTTTCACAGGAATTATAATTATCTGATTTCACATACACTTTTGAGATTTCACTCCTAAATGGCTGCTTGTGTGAAGGTTCTTTTGCCTTTCTAAGCAGAATGTCTAAAGGAAAACACACTGAATATTTAAGCAAAGGCACTTTGGACCTTCATGTTCAAAAAAGTGCATGTAGCTACCCTTCCTCCCTCATTCCCCCACCCAGTCATAGCCTATATCTTTTCTCATTACAGGCAGCGGTCCAAAACTAATACAAATTAAATAAATATCCTGCTGAGAGCTTTACGTTTGAAAATAGCCTTTTTTGCTGTATAGATGTGCACTATCTACAAATGGCTCAGCCATCTTTAGTTGCCATTTATTTATTTATTTTCTAAAAAATTAAAACTAAAAGAAGAAGAAATTAAAGTCTAAATATTATCAGGGAAGTAAGTGTTTGCATTCGTACACTTTGATTCCATTTTCCCACAGCATGCCATGTGCTTTCATCCTATAATGGCTCTTCTTTGTGAATCCCCATCTCCTCCCACCTCACAAAATAACCACAACTTAAACAGTCAGAGACAGATCAAGACTGATAAAAACACTAATCAGTAGCTCCATTTACAGATACATATTAATGGATACAGTGCAATTTTGCTTAATGTCTTGCTGTCTTCTTACTACTGCAGTTCCCATCAGTGCCTTCGCACATAAGAGGCTTTGCCAGATGGAAAATAAAACTCCATTTTTATAGATATTTCCAGGCAGAAGAAACATTTGGTTTGCATTAGTTCTAAATGTATAATATTTATTGCCTGAACTATTTCATTTTTTATAGGAAGGATAAGAACAAAAATAGGCCTGTTACCGAAAAAAAAAATATTTTAGAAAATAAAATCTGCTAACAGCAATTTTTATGGTCTAAGCTTGTAAGGTTTCCATGTATAATACAGTAGTAAACAAATAATGAATTGTTGCTAAGATATATTTACATTTTGTATCATTTGTTACCTAAACTCAAATTGCATAGTATGATTTAAGAAACCTCCTAACTATCCCAAATATGACGTATTAAATATTTACTTTAGATAAATAATGCAACTGGAAGCAAGTATGATAAAAACAGAGTGAGTTTTAACTAAATAGTTATTTTCCTATTATATGAATAAATAGGATCAAAATAAGTTTTGCTCTGGCAAACCAATAAGGTTTATGAGAAATGCTAACATTTGTAGGATCTTTGTTTCATTTGTAGAGGCAGTCAAGGAAGGAAGATAGTGGTAAAAATAAAATCAAGATGATGGCCACAAACACGTAGAGAAGCTCCAGGCTCTTTTTTATGTACTTCATGCACCTAAGATATAAAAGAGCACATTTTTAACAGGACACTTGTAGTCGTCATCTTGTTTTTTGATCTCTTCTTCCAGGTATCCATATTTTATATTTAGCCTATGAATGAATATCCCTTAATTGATGTTAAAACACACGGAGCAATGTATGAAAGGATGAAGAAGTATAGTAATAGTATAAAACATAATTCCCAGTGTTTATATTTTAAATATAACAAAGGAGTGTGTAAGGAAGATCCATATAGTGCATTAAAATCATTTGGTATCATTGGGGATCTCTTAACAATAAACAATTTTTTTACAAAATCATACAATCTCCCTGATGATGTTATTTATTGGGGTAATGAAATGTCTGCAAGCAAACAATTGACCTCAGGGAGCACCAAGAAGTCTATAATCTTACCACCTATAGGTGGAGAATAGGTCAATCTCTTCTCCAGATATCTGAAGGTAGGACAAGAAGCAATGGATGGAAACTAATCAAAAAGAGAACCAATTTAGAACTAAGAATAAATTTCCTGACATTAGAACAATTAATCAGTGGAACAACTTGCCTCCAGAAACTATGGATGCCACAACACTGGATGTTTTTAAGAAGAGATTGAACAACTATGGTACAGTTTTCTGCTTGAGCAGGGGGTAGACTAGAAGACCTCCAAAGTCCCTTCCAACTCTGTTATTCTGTTACCACCCATTTATAAGTAGGATAGCAATGGAGTCTTTAATTGGATGGTAGCTGTTTTTCTTGGAAGTATTTACCTATTCAGAAAGATCATTCAACAACTGATCTCAGAAACAGAGCAGGCCAACCTGGTAGCCAGTAACAATTCTATTAGGAAATCAAAAAAGAGGGGAACAGCTGCAAGTCTGCAACTTTATGAACCCCCCCCCCCTCACAGACCCTCTCCAAAAGAATGGCTGGGATCCCATAAACGTGCTAGGTTTTATGCGAATATTGTAGTTTCACTCTAAAATATCACACACTTTTTCACAAGAAAAATATTTCTGAGATATAGCTATCTGTGATATGGGTTGAATTAAGAAGTAGGAAATGATTTGAAGTACCCAGTGAGTAACCTGAATTCTAGATTATTTTGATCCAAGTCTAACATTTTAACTTCAGCACTACATTGTAAATTTCCTTTTTGTTCTTTTTTACCCAAAAATGTAGCAGGTATTGATTGGGGATATACAACTAAGTCATGTGTATATACATGAAAATATTTCATTACATATAATACTCTCTGTTTTATACTAGCCAGTATTTTCACAGATTTTTTTCTAGAACCATTGCCTCTGTCTGAGTTTACAATAAGCAAGTGATTATAAGCTGTTATAAATATAGATTCTGAAAGAAATCCAGATTATTGAGTAACATAATTTAATAGAAGCCTAACCTAATTGTGAGCTTCTCTATATACTATGCTTAGTATAACAATTAGCAAAGTCTCAGTATGAATTAAGAAGTTCTGCTCTTTGAATTAATGTGGAAAAAGCTTCTGAAATTCATGTACTGTCTTCCACAGAGACTTCACAGATTTTGAACTTGTCAGTAACTTTGTTGTGTCTGACACTTAGATGGACATATTGAATGTGTCTGGAACAAAATTCTGCTCAATCTATTTCCACAGGAGACTACATTGAATAATATTAATGATGGGAAGAAAATAGAAAGATGGGGACTGGCTTGATCACTTAACTTTATTTCTCTCATAATACTGGTTCCATTGAAGTTCAGTTCAAAATAACATCAATTTTTATATATATATTTCAAGGAGTGTAATGTTAATTTTCAACTTAATTCGGAATGCAGTTGATAAACAGTTATTGGCACTAAGAGATGTTATTGTTGGAAAACCTATCATATGGATCTAGGTCTTGTGTTTGACATATGGCATTTAAAAAAAATAACGTTCATAAAACATCTGTTAGAAATTAGAGAGTAACACATTTAAGAGGTACTAAAGTGCACTCTGATTAGTATTTCAACAATACAAATAAGGTATTATATCTGAACTGTCTGTACGTTCACGCATCTGCCAACCATCTGAAATTTGCTAACACTTCTCAATAAATGTTCTTTGTACTTTCAAAAAAAACCATAGTAGGAAAAAATGTGCCCAAATGGGTAGTTTCTTCTAATACTTTCTAAAAGAAAAAAAAACAGTAAAATGTGAAAAATGTGAATGATTGCATGAGATGATAAGACATCTTTTTAAAAATCCAACCTGCTGAAGCTTAGTATATGAACCATAAAACAATGCTTCATTCACATAGACCTAAATACTTAGGCAAAAGTGTGAGAAGCATTTTCACAATCAACCGGTGCCAGTCACCAGTAATTGATGGATCATTTACTGTATTATCCAGGAAATGGGGGGAAATAGCCAGAGAATCAAAAGAATAATATGAAATCTATATATTAGCACTGAAGAAGCTACGTCTTCAAAAGAAATGTCCCAAAAACCTTTATGTGTATTTTCCCTCACTTGCTATACCAGCCCTTTTAGGCTCAAAAATTTGAAAAATGCTTAATATGACTCTGCTGGCATGTCATTCCCTGTCCCTGAAACAAAAGGGAAACTAACTCCCACACCACCATCTAGTCCACCTTGAACAGCAGCAGTCAGCTGCAGTACCAAGACTGGGCCTGAAGAGAGACTCAGGCCTCAGCTTCAACCCCAGCCTCATTGCTGCCACTCAAAAGGGCTACCTTGTCCCATTTCTGAATGTGTGAGAGCCTTGGGGAATGGTTGTGTGGGAAATTGCCCCCCCCCTCCGAGAAGGACTTATTAAAAGGGAAGAAAAATATATTTCCTCAAAGGATCTTAAAGAGGCAGAAAAGCATACCCAGTTTTTCTTAATAGCCCAAAGTCTCTCTTGCCCAAGCAGAAACCAGCTCTGTAAAAATGCAGATGTAAATAATCCAGGAAGGTTGGAGGCCCCCAGCTAGAAGATTAAGAAGACAAAGACACCTAAAATCTATATACCCCACCCAAACTCTAAGACAGGACATAATAGATACCAAAGATACCAAAGGTACACTCAGACTCAGGTCAAAGTTCATGCCACAGGAACAACTCCAAACAAAAGGCTCCAGAGTATAAAAACCCACTCCCTACATGTGCTTGCTCTTTTCTTCCAGAGCCATCTTCCTGTCTGGCTCTCATCTTCAATAAACTGCAACCTTCTTTCTAAAACAGTCACCATGTTGTTTATTCCCAGCTTGGACTGAAGCATGATGAAGACTTTTCCTTCAACAATTGATTCCCACCCTCTCCAGAACTTGGTATAATCTGATGTGTATCACTTACCTTCAGGCCCCTGCAATTACCCATGGTTGCTCTGGATTGTCCAAGGCCTTCAAGGAGAGAAGCAAACTAGAACTAAGGAGAAATTTCCTGACAGAACAATTAATCAGCAGAACAACCTCCAGATGTTGTAAATGCTCCAACACTGGAAGTTTTAAAGAAGAGGTTGGACAGCCATTTGTCTGAAATGATATAAGGCAGAGGTCCCCAACCTTTGGGGCACCAGGCACCAGTTCTGTGGAGACAGGTTTTTCCACAGACCAGAGGGTGTGTTCTTTTGTATGCTGCCTCCATCTCACACATGGGGCTTTGCTTGTTTGTGTGGACCAGTTGCTGGCATGCCAAGGCCCGGTATTGGTCCACGGCCTGGGGGTTGGGGACCCCTGATATAGGGTTTCCTGCCTAAGCAGGGGGTTGGACTTGAAGACCTCCAATATCCCTTTCAACTCTGTTATTCTATTCTATTCTATTCTATTCTATTCTATTCTATTCTATTCTATTCCATTCCATTCCATTCCATTCCATTCCATTCCATTCCATTCTATTCTTTCTTGAAGCAGCTTTGTAGAATGCTGGAGAGGCCTTTGCAGCCTCCAAAAACCATTTGAAAGTGCACCCCACTCTTTCATGATTTTAGAAGTTCTGAAGGGTCAGAGACCATGCAAGAGCAACTCTATTGTCATGCAGCCTCCACAGCCTCCAAAAATCTGGAAACTAATCAAGGAGAGAAGCAACCTAGAACTAAAGAGAAACTTCCTGACAGTTAGAATAATTAACCAGTGGAACAACCTGCCTCCAGAAGCGGTGAATGCTCCAACACTGGAAGTTTTTAAGAAGAGACTGGATAGCCATTTGTCCAAAATGGTATAGGGTTTCTTTCCTGAGCAGGGGAAAGAACTAGATGACCTCCAAGGTCTCTTCCAACTTTTTTAATAATAATAATAATAATTATCGATCATCGCACAGTCAGCCAGATGTTCAGACTGCATTTGGCATTTTGTCTACCTATTGAGTCCTTACCCAGGACCGGGGATAGGCAGATGTGGATGTTTGATGGTATTACAGATATCGTCGCAGGATGGAAGCAGTTCCTAATAAGGCCGCCTTTTGCAATTGACTAATAGCGAATTTGTCAATGCCAATGGTGTTCAAGTGGTGCTCCAGTTGTTTTGGGATTGCACCAAGGAGCCTATGACTATTGGTACTACCCTTGCTTGCTTTTGCCACAGTCTTTCTATTTCTATTTGTAGGTCTTTGTATTTTGTTAACTTCTCCAGTTCTTTCTCGTCTATTCTGCTGTCTCCAGGCACTGCCACGTCCACTATCCAGACTTTTTTGTCTTTCTTATCGACAATTGTTAAGTCTGGGGTGTTATGTTGCAGGTGCTTGTCTGTTTGAATTCTGAAGTCCCAGAGCAGTTTAATTTTATCATTTTCTATGACTTTCTCTATTTTATGATCCCACCAGTTTTTGCTTACAGGCAAATGATATTTTTTGCAGATCTTCCAATGCACCATTGTTGCTACTTTGTCATGCCGCTGCTTGTAATCAGTCTGTGCAATCTTCTTGCAACAGCTTACCAAGTGGTCCACTGTTTCTTCAGCTTCTTTGCATAGGCGGCACTTACTGTCTTTTGCTGTCTTCTCAATTTTGACTTTGTATGCATTTGTCCTTAAGGCTTGGTCTTGTGCAGCCAGAATTAGTCCCTCGGTCTCTTTCTTCAATTTTCCTGCTCTTAGCCATTGCCAGGTTTTATTATTATCTGCTTTCCCAGCTATTTTTTTCATGTATTGGCCATGTAGTGCTTTGTCTTCCCATGCCTCTATTCTGTTCTTCATTTGGTCTTTCTTGTAGGCCAGTTTGGTCTCTCCAGTAGTTAGTAAGCCTTCCTGATATACTAATTTCAGTGCATCTTCATCATTGTTCTTCAGATATTCTTCCAAAGCCATTTTTTCTTCTTCAACCATCTGATGTACTTGTAGCATTCCACGCCCACCTATTTGCCTTGGTAGATAAAGTCTATCAATGTCACTGCGTGGATGAAGGGCATGATTCATTGTCATTATTTTTCTGGTCTTCCTATCCATTGCTTTTAGTTCTGCTCGAGTCCAGTCCACTATTCCAGCTGTGTACCTAATGACTGGGATTGCCCAGGTGTTGATTGCCTTTATGGTATTTCCTCCATTGAGTTTGGATTTTAAGATCTTCTTCACTCTCTTGATGTATTCACCTCTAATCTTTTTCTTGACTTCAGTGTGCTTGATGTTGTCAGCTTGAAGGATACCCAAGTATTTGTAGTACTCTTCCTCATCCAGACTCTTAATGTTATTTTCGTGGGGCATCTTGATTCCTTCAGTTTTCACTATTTTTCCTTGTTTGATAATAAGTATGGCACATTTGTCCAAGCCAAACTCCATTACAATATCTTGGCTATATATACGGACAGTGTTGAGCAGCGATTCTATTTCAGATGATGTTTTTCCATACAGCTTCAGATCATCCATGTAAAGGAGGTGGGATAGTCTGGCAGATGTTTTTGATGTTTGATAGCCATGTCCTGAGTTATTCAGTATTGTTGACAGAGGAAACAGTGCAATAACAAATAGTAATGGTGATAATGAATCTCCTTGAAATATTCCTCTCTTGATATTAACCTCTCCCAGCTTCTCACCATTGATCTGCAACTGTGTCTTCCATTGTGCCATCGATCTTTGCACAAATTTTCTGATGTTTCTACTGACTCCTGTTATTTCTAGGCACTTTATTATCCAATCATGTGGCAGAGAGTCAAATGCCTTTTTGTAGTCAATCCATGCCACATTCAGGTTGGTCTTCCTTCTCTTGCAGTTTTCCAAGATCATTTTGTCTATTAGGAGTTGATCTTTTGTTCCTCTGCTATTGGGGCGGTTTCCTTTCTGCTCAGGTGGAAAGAGATTGTTTTCAACTAGATGCTGTTGCACCATATTATTATTATTATTATTATTATTATTATTATTATTATTATTATTATTATTACACATGCTCTTGAGAATAGTTGCTTGGAATTGGGGGGTCATATAGCTTCTTCATATAGATCAAACTCTGTAAGTCAAGTTAGTAGCTCTTGAATCTTCTTTTTTAAAAACAGGTTGAAGTTGTCATGATCTTTTTAAATTGTTATACTGACTGCAGGGTAAGGAAGGAAACCAAGCAGTTGCAATCCTTATAGAAATTATACACATAATAAGAGATTTCCTCCTTTTTTAAAAAATCAGAAGGATATGTGCTTTTATTTCTCTTGCAATTCATATTTTTCATGGTCTTTGGTTTGCTGAGCTCCATTTATTCTGCTTTTGCATCAAGGTAGTACAAATGGGAAGAGAAAATGGTCCTTGACCATGTGCAGTACATCTTTTCACATTCCTTACAGTACTGTTGTGAATCTTATCCATTTTGTTGCACCTTAGGGCCCAATTCAATGATGAGAATTGATTTTTTGGTACTTCAGTGACCATGAGTGGAAACTGGCTATATTATTTTTTATTGAATATAGTCTGAAAGCATGAGCACTCAAGCAATCCTCAACACCCAGTAATAAAGTAATACCAGCATTTCCAAGCTATTCATAATTTCATTATTTTAAATCTCTTTGGAACACTGTAGTTTTTTTACCCAGAGTTTTTTTATGGATGTGAATTTCTTTATTTATTACTGTTGATTTCGCTCAGTTGGCATCTTTTCTTGGATCGTAATAACTTCTGAAGAAAGCATTTAGAGTTCAAGCAGATCTGTATGCGCATTCCTCTGCTGATATTCTTATTTTCAACAGTTGTCATAGAATCTAGCCCAGAGTCCCACAAGGGATGAGTGCATTCCAGAGAAGCAAGAGACAATTCAGTTCAGATAGTTTGTGTGAGAGAAAGAGAATGAAGATGGTTCCTCCCTAATCATTTCCATAATATATGCTTTATAGAGCTAGTGGTTTGCTTTTGTTTGGCAAGATTCTATCCATAGGTGAGGAAAAATAAAGAAATCTATTTGGAAGAATCACAATGTGTCTTTCTTGGTTTCTGCAGTTTGTTTAGTATCATTTTCAAATCAACTGATGTCAAACTCATGCTTTGAAAACAAAAAGCTGGAGTAATTTATGAATGTTAGAGAAAGAGAGAAAGAAAGAGACAGAGAGACAGAAAGAGAGAGAGAGAGACAGAGAGAGAGACAGAGAGGCAAAGAGAGAAATTTCTAAGAAAATTAAAAATATAGGACTGAAGATACTTTATTTGTTATTAGATAACAAATTGCAATATTGATACCTGTGTATGTCAATATAACTACAAACACATCTTTTGAAACCACCAGGTTCCCTGCTTCTCCAGATTTTTTTTTTTAAATGTTACTTTTAAGATTAAATAGGGTGGGGAATTTGGGAGACTCATATGTTGCTTGGAAGCAAAGATACTTAGAATGCCTCTCAACCTCACATAAATTTGGACAGAATCTGAAAATAAACAGACAATGTTCCACACTGTTTCATTCTAGCAATGAAAGCATCTTGCATCTTTCAGATTAGTTAACTTTGAATATTTCCCAAAATAAGGAGTTGTTGGGTTATCAGTCACATTCTCTGCTTTCACAGAAAAAAGTCTACCAAATCCTGTGGTTTCAGGGGCCTAAATTTCACAATAGAAATAATAGCCACCAGAGCAACAATAATGCCTTATATTGTAATTCCTAATCCATTTGTTCATACAAACAAAAATAGAGCAGACATTGCAAACATTCCATTTTTCCAGAAATGCATTACAAATTCATCTTAAACTCATGAATTTGGTATTTCTTTGTATATCATAAGTATAATTGTTGTTGTTTTTAAAAATGTGGTAGTTCTATTAGTTTGGCTTTTCATATTGCATAAAGAACCATAGTCTTGAACTACAAATTTGCCTGTGCCTTGGATTTCAAGAAAAGAAAATGTATCTTTGTAATTGATTATTCAAAGGGTTGTTGTTGTTTTTTAAGAAAAAAAAAGACTTTCTGTAAAGGGAGAAATTTTCTCCCAGAGTGACAAAAGCAGTGATTACTGGGGTAAGGGGAAATCTCCTGCAGGTATTAGTCTTATCGTAAGAAGTGCCAAAGGTCATTGTGGCACTTGTGATGTGGAACCGTGATGAAATACTATGGGAAAAAAACAAGTCCCACAGCAGCAGCCTAGGCATTTGGTGGTCACAGCTATGCACCACTTGTGATCAATGAGTGTGAAGGCAGGGTCAGGGCTACAGCAGTGGGAGATACAGGCACTTTGCAATCTAGCCGGGCCCCAACGAGACGGCTGAAATTCCACGATTCATTTATCATAAACTAGCAATTTGCAAATGTTAGCACTTTTCTCACAGATCATGAGCAGTGAATGACTTTAATAAAAGAGAGAGGGGAGAGGGAGAGGAGAGAGCGAAGGAAGGAAGGAAAGAAACCTTATATAATTAATGCAACTTCTTGAAACTGCTTTAATTGGGAAAGTGTTACCTTTTTGTAAGTAATTGCCATGCAGGTTCTTGTCTGGCTTCCAGATTCTGTTGTTTTACATCAGTTTTACATCACTTAATTAGCCACTTGTCTCTGTTCCTGGTATTTTCTCCCCTTTTATCCTTAATTGTTATTCTGAGATGATTTCCTATTTTGTTTGACTCTGATGATCATTAAAAGCTTGAACACTTCTGTTCATTTTTAAACTTTAAAGAGCTCAAAGGAGAAAATCCTGGAATATAAGAAAGGATGAAGGACTTGTACAAAAACAAAGCAAGTTGCAAATAGCTATAGCAGTTCTATATTTACATGTTTATGTTTAAGGTAGAAGGAGGTAGTACCCTTCTACCTTAAGCTATTTTCCCAATTTAAATTTTATATTAGGATTACATTCCAAAGATAAAGGCTTCCTCAAGTCAAGCCCAGCTTTCTTGGCAGCAATATGGTTTGAAATTGCCTTCTACAAGGATATTTTCCCCTACTCCTCAACCTAGCCTACAGCCCTGAGATCTCCTGATGCCAAGACATCCATTTACTAATCTGGTCTGACCCTGAATAGCTTTTTCAAGATTAGCCAATGTTGGCATACTAGTCCCTTTCCAAAATTGTACTCAAACTAGTTTGGATCAGACTTGGTCCTGCTTAGATCTAAAAATAGACCTAATAATATTAGTGAAGCATAGTTTAGTCATAACACTAATGTAATTAGTGTTGATTTCAATGATATCCTTTGAAAGAATAATGCCTGGAACAAATCATGGGTTGTTATTTTGATCCATGAAAAGACAGTTCTCCTCAAGAAAAGGAGCTCCTTCCCTAGATGAAAAGCAAGTCAATTTATGAAATGAATGTAGAAGAGTAATTTACTTTGGTACTATCCCTCCCAAAACAGTAGTTGCGAATTGCTCACCTTCACAAAACAGACCTTTAGCACAGAAGAAGTGTGAGTACATAGATGCCTATATAAAGGTTTCTCATTTGAAAGTAGAATACTCACCGGAATTCTTACATTATCATCATAACCTTCCTTCTAATAAATGTTACTAATCTGAGGTTTGACAGATTTGTTCTTTGGGTTAATTATTTCCAGCCCAGTTTCCTTGGAGAGAGCTCTTTTAGAAAGTGATTTTTAAAAGAAGCAACTTACTTCTAAAGGCAAACTAAGCAAACTAAACCAGCTAAAAACAACCTTCTATGAACTAAAAACAAGTAATGTTGCCTCAGAAGAGCAGATTACATCCTTCATGCCCAATTGTTATGTGCTTTGTAGGGTGAGTTGAATACATCTGTATTCATATAAACAAGACACATACAGAGAAGGATTGTGCAAAACTTAAGAGGGGATGGTTCAATTTGGTGGTAATTAAATATCACCACTACTACCACACCTCTCATTTTGCAAAGCAGGCGCAATGCAGAAAAACACACTGCTTTGCTTTGTCACAACACTGAGGATTTCTTAACTTTGGCTGCAAACTGCTTCCAAAAATGTGCAGCTATCCAGTACTGTATGCACTTGCCTATAATTGAAATAAACATAGAGTTAAATGAAATGTCCTGTAAACAGTGTCTGTGTATTTTGGTTCTGTCTGTACAAATAGGCAAATTACATTACCTGGGTACATGAAGGAGGATATTAAATGCCAGTTACATCAATGAACAAGGAAAGTGTAAATCTAGTCCTCTTTCAATTTGAACTTGACGGATTTTTTTCCTCACAGATGCTATTTGTGTTGGAGAAATGCATCTGGAACTTCATCCCAATGCTATTACTAGTTTCAAGTGGGGACAAAGGAAGGAAAGGAAAGGAAGGAAAGTGTTAACTTTTTACTCCATGCCTGCTGAAATCTGGTAAATTATTTCTTTAATCCCCTATATGGATGGCTGCTGCTACTGAAAACAATCCAGCATTTGAAGTAAAAGTATGGATTGAATTTTACATATAGTTCAGTTCTTAGTGTTAATAATAATAATTTTCTAAAGGGCTAGTATGCTACTATTTCTTACTGTAAATATTTTTTAAAGAAATATTAATCCTCTCTCTATAGTAGGGGTGTCAAACTCCCAACTTCACGTGACGTGTCATGACGTATCATGATTTTTTCTCTTTTTCGGCAATGGGGTGGGCATGGTTTTGGCATGATGCATCCGGCCTGTCAGCCGGCAGTTTGATACCCCTGCTCTATAGTGACCTATTCACAGAAGTATTTGCATCAAAGAATTTTTAAAAAGACAAGATGGCAGACTTAATCACATGGTTGAAATCTAAATGGAGAGGGACTTTGCTCACAACTGCCATCTTGCCTGTTTTTTAAAACTCTCTGCTGTTGTTACAGACACAAGTTCATGTGGCATGTGCAAATAATAGTTTTCCCCAAATACTGGTTATCAGAACATGATAGGTTTCTGTGGTTATTCTGTGGTTATTATCATAAAAATTTTAAATGTGTAGATTGTATAAAGCTAATTGTACCCATAGCACAATGAGTGCAACTTAGCATTATGAAACTTTAATTTGAATGCTATCACTTCTTAAATTAATATTGATTACAGGAAAGCAAATTCCTGTTGTACATTAAGAATAGCTTCTTAATAATAACAGTAGTTCAATAGTGGAACCAATTACTTAGGAAGATAGTGGATTCCTTTTCTCTGGCTGTATTACAGCTGAAGCTAAATAGCTTCTACAAAAAGTCATCTGGTTTCAGTGGCATCTGAAAGATCTTTCTGCTTCTAGGAATGTGATGGCATTGTGCTGATATCTTAAGACATCTAGAAAAGGGGCAGAGATGATATCACCTGTTGTGATGTTGCTTTCATCAGTTTCACAACCTGGATCTTCCATTCCCTGTGGATGTGCCTTTCCTTTCATTCTATTTACCTACATTATGGTTTCATTATCAGTTTGTACAACTGAGATGTCTGTGAAAGGAATTCCTATTTTTGATAATTTGCCAACATTTCCCTTGCCTTTATTTTATATGCAAGAAAACTGGATATATATTTATCGCTAGGTAAAACTGACTAACACAATAATTTATGATGCAGTTATTTGCTTGCATTTTTGTTGAGAAACAAGCATTGTTATTTCTACTGAATAATCCACAATTATACTTCATATATTTAAAGAAACAGATTACTGAACCATAAATATATAGCATGATGGTTGCTTATACAGGTCATTTGCCTACTTCCCCTCTCCTTGTAGCAATTTTCGGGTTTCCTTATCAACCCTGGGGGAAAAAAAGAAAACATTTGATATTGCAGTTGATGCCCCAAGAACCCTAAAATATTTGATCAAATTCTCTTCATGGTCCTTCTAGTGCTGTACTCTTTCCACACTATTGTAAAAAGTGACATCCTGAGTGGGCCGTAGCAAACCTTGTTGCATACATCTATGGAGGATGTCAATATTCATATATCACTATACATAGAAAGCAAGGATGGAAAACCATTTTCTATTAAACAATGATACAACAGCACCACTGGACTATGTTTCTTATTTTAGTTTATTTTTTAAATAAATGATTTTTAATATGCTGATTGCTGATTTTTATATTTTATATGCATATGCACTGTACGAATTCAAGCATGGTTCATTATGCCAGCTAGGTTTTAGCAAATAAAATATGTTCCTATGTGTTGTATTGAAAAATAATTTGATTTAAACTATATTTATGACACATTGTAATTTGTATGATATGTCTTTTATCAGATTTAGCTATGATAATCAGAATATTACTATTATTATTGTCATCCAGATGTTGTCAATACATCTGTACAATCTAGCATCGTCAATGATAAGGATTCTAGCACTGATTAGAAAGATATCAGAACCTCAATCTGTATATAAAGACAGTTATTTTTGTATATCTAAGGATAATCTATGTTCTTTCCTCATGTTTTTACAATAACACAATATGATGCTGAAAAATCTGGAACACATTGTGAATTGCAGGGCATACCCCAGAGCAGAGTATACTAAGAATTATGCTGACAGACTAACTAAGATTATTGCGAATTATGGTCACAAATAATTAGTTCTTTTCATGAAAGAGGAATAAGGTTCTGAGATTACAGATTCACATTTTTTAAAAACTGACTATTGTAAAGTTCTAATGCAGTGTTATTCTTTATTATACACTGCTCACAAAAATAAAGGGAACACAAACTTATAATCTGTTTCTTTAAATATATGAAGTATAATTGTGGATTATTCAGTAGAAATAACAATGCTTGTTTCTCAACAAAAATGCAAGCAAATAACGTTTGTGTTCCCTTTATTTTTTTGAGCAGTATATATTGTATACTATATATTCTATATTATATATTGAAAGCTATCATAGTATAGAGTCTTTGATATACCCTGGAGTTTTTGTTTATAACTCTTTTGTCCAGTAAAATAATTCCAATTTTCAAAATGCTAGCATTCCTATGTTTATTTCTCTAATCAGAATCCGAGTGTGATCCATGAATTTGGATTCTGAAATTTTATTTGAAGCACCATTGACTTTAGAAAAAAAGAAAGTTTGCATGAACTGGTGCAAGTTTCTTATTATTTTCCTGTGTTTATTCACTTTTGAGTTATGTCAAAAAGTGTTTTCAGTCCTATGACCATTTAGTTCTGCTTTACATGGAAGCAGAAAAATCTTCCTTATTATTAAAAATTATTTTGCAATATGCTGCTATTTCTGATCAGAGGACAGTTGATTAGGAATAAGCCTTAAAATGTCAGATCCATCTATTATAGTATAATAGAAAACCTCCTGAAAATCTAAAGTCTTGGTAGTAATGTTAGGACTATGGGGATATCAAAATATGGGCCCCTGAGCAGTGATTTACGATGTCACCAGAAGCCCAGGACATGCATTGCAGATTTGTAAGATATGACTTTCTCTCATTATTTCACAGACTGTTCACTGTACTGCAGTTCATACACTAACATTTTATAGGTGTCCACGCAGAAGCTAACCTTTAGTAAAGAAATATAGTGGAGCAAAGTCACCATATTTCAGCTAAGCAGAGTGAAAACCAGCACTTAAAAAAATGGAATTAGTGAGAACTTGCAATAAAACTGTGCCACCTTTTATCAAAGGACAGAGAAGGGGTTTAGGTCAAGAAAGGAAAGGAACAGAAATAATACACTATTTTCTTGTTCATTTTTCCTGGAATTATCTTCCATTATGCTACAAAATTATAAGAGGCCAATTTGTTGTCAGACAAAAAAGTGTCTGTGTGTGATCTCTCACACAGGGCAGACCTTTATCTGAAGTGCTGTTATAGTATAATTCTCCAATAAAAGGCCATCTGAATTCCAGGTTTGAATATAGGGATAAGGCACCAGAAGAAAGGAAAATAGTGCCCATCAGTACTTTAGCTCCTGAAAAGCTGATTGAGACATGTTCCCCTCACCTCTATCCCACACTATCATTAAAATTTATCAGTATGATAGGTTGCATTGTATTTTTAATTAAATTATAGTAATTGTACTATAAGTACAATATACTTACAGTATAAGTAACTGTATTATTTAAGTACTGCATTACAAAATTATATATTATTTCTAAATCAGCATATGCAATTTTTCTTGTTTACTGAACAATGTTGGAGAAGAAGGATCCACCTCTACTAGTAGCAAATTGCAAGCTTTCTATTGGTGGAAAGGCAGTTTCTAAACTTTAGAAACAATATATCTGAATGGAAAAGTATAATGCTGGCTAAATTTGTGAAATACATATCCTGCTACATGGAAGATATTTAATCACAGACACTCATCACTATCACATGTTAAGAACCAAATCACACATTTTATGAGTTGTTTCATTGACATTTTACTGCATTAAGTTTTCTTAATCTTGAAAAATTGAACACTGTCAGATCTAGATATTATTTGGATAAGTCATCAGGTATTTAGAACTGTAGGTGAGACAGAGAATATCTCAGAAGAAGAGATATTGCCAAGAAAACTACTAAATATACCTATGTAGCAAAGGAGTGAAGATCAATTCAAAGAGCTTTGCACATTTACTTATGGCAGATCAGCGTTACCAGAGATTCAGAAATGAAAATGTGGGGTTTTTCCCATTCCCTTGTCATCTGCATATTCAAGCCTCTTCTTCTGTAGAGTACATAATTGAGTGACCAAGGATTCTCTTCTCTCCGTTCAATCAACACATAGTAAAAGTTTCGGTTTTGTTTAGCTTTTATGTGATTTCAGTCATTGAGATATGTAAAGTATGGTTTACAGCTCTAGGTAATGCATGAGGCCAGGCAAAAATGGCTTATTCAACAAAGCTATGGTTTAAAACATTTAATACAATGTGTGAAGACAGGCTATGGGACATTGAAGAAGTGACAATTAGCTGGGTTGATATGATTTGTGGCCCACAAGATTGTGTAATGTCTCTGAGCACTCTAGCCAACCTGAAGCTGTTTTCACATTACATATATGCAAATCTGATGTGTCAGGAACAATACATAATTTGGCTTTGTAGCATTTAGAGATAAACTAGGTAATAGAGGAGAGGGAAGCAGAGACGAAGTACTGCCACCTAATCTTCTTATTTGATAGGGTGGAATTTGACTCAGCAGAAATTCCTGATACCCCTTCATTCACTTAGGCTAAAGAGCAGGTGACAGGAAAGGTGGAAGCTTGCAGTGCTGTTGCTCGTAATCAGAAAATATTGCTCTCTTCTGTAACGCTATAACTCTAATGTTTTTCTTCTTAAGGAACAAGTTTGGTTTTTGTTTTTGGTCTTGCAAACCATTCCCTTATTGAATATGCTGGTGAGACTGTTTCTTTTTTTTTTTTAATAAAAATTTTATTGCTTTTAAAACAATAGCAGAAAAACAAAAGGAACAAAATACAGAGATACATACATTATCAAAAATGTGCTTAAAACAGAAAAAATAGGATATATGTCATTACAACAGTAAACAGTAAAAATTCTCTATATAATTATCTAACGCAAACATTGCAAGTGTATATGTGTATTTCTAATATACTTGCATAACTCAAACATTTTAACCTACTGTGTTTTGTATAATGTCCCATATTTCATTATATTTATTCATACAAAGTCTAGGTCCATAGACAATCTGCTTATAGATAGCAATTGCAATCAGGTTTAGCACTGTGCTAATTAGTGCTAATCAGTTCTTCAATCCATAGCATGAAAGGGGCCAAACATTCATCTTTCCAATGTTGCAATATCAGTCTTTTAGCTATAATGAGAGCACAGAGAATCCATTTATGTTATCCAGTTGTCAAATTCCATGTAGTGGATATGTAATTCAAAAGAATATTATCCTCTGAAATTTTTACCCTATATTTATATGTTGGTGAGCCTAACTGTGCTTTTCTTGGGATAATACTCTGTTAAAATATGTTTGCTATCCTAGAATGCAATCACAGCCTTGAGCTTTATTTCGGACAACAGCCCGAGGAGATGCTGGATGCAAAATTTCTTGCCATGTTACAAGCTGAGCAGTGCATATATTTGAAAAGGCCTGGGTTTTTTTGTTTAATACATTTCTCCTTCCAACTAACCACTGAATTGTTTTTGATTTTCTGCTTTTGCTAGTAAGGCTGTTGCTGCCATCTATACAACACAGGCAAAAATGTCTGTGTTAACACATTTTAGGGCTGGCTTTAATTTGTACAGTGCTCCCTTTAATAACAATGTCTAATTAAAACATCTGTTAAAAAGTCTGTAACATTAACTTTACAGGCAGAATTTAATAGAATTATGCTGGGAATTGCTAGCATTTAACGGGTTTCCTAATTACAGTGCTTAAAAAATCCACAAAACCAAACCCTTCCCTTTTTTATTATTATTATTATAACAGCAAATACTATGCTCAAAAGACAGGCAAGCTTCTAATAATGGAGTGTGACCGAACCACAACAGCTTCCAATCAAGAAGTCTAGAGATCTACACAGCTGTGCTCAAGTTGTAGAGAAACAAGAGCGGATTCAAAACAGAATATATGCACTCTTTTCAGAGATCATTTTTTTACATAAAATCAGGTCAAACAGCCTATAGAACATTAAATGTTTGCTTCAAGCTGCAATATCTACAACAGACACCATTTTCTGATTTCAGTTTCCATATATAAACATACAGAATATTTTGTTACTACTCCTGTTATTATTCTTTTGAGTAAACAGTTATGTAAAAGTTATTTTTTTAACTATACTTACACAGTAACTTCTAATTTTCAGAGGAATAAATCATTTGATATTTCTTTGAGTTTGACTACTTCAAATAAACTGGGGAAAAATAGCAAATTCTCTTTCCTTTAAAATGCAAATGTGTACAATAACTGCAAATGTTATCAGTACATAATTAACTATCTCCTGTGTTAATCTAGACTTCCTTAAAAGCACTAACTTTATAGAACCTGAAAATATATAAAAATATATAAATATAAAGAAAATATAAAGAAAAATATTTCAGACTGAGAAACTGATTAAATCAATTACAAATTTTGGACCTTTTGCCCATTCTATCAGTAAAAGCACCATATCTTTCTGTAAGCAGTATTTCATACAAATTATGAAAAGAAGAGCAGCATAAAATATATCCTAAACTTCTCTTTGATATTTTGAATTGGCTATTCATGAATCACACTGATTGCATTCACTCATTGCATGAAAGTGAAATGTGGTTCCTTTGCTTTTGATTTATCTGACATGTGAATTCAATCATTATTTGTAAACTATGGTTTATGATTTAAGCACTTTTGGATTGTCCCACAAACCACAATGGTATGATTTGTGAATCCAGACATTCGGTCTTCACTTTCTGTAACTGATAACTTCCCAAGTAACCCTACATTAGAAGGCTGAAGAAACATACTACCCTCCTTCTTTAAAGAGATATCTTTTCAACCTAAGAACAAACTGAAATGAACTGAATAATTTCAGTTGGTTATTTCTAAAAATTGTGGACATCAACAGAGAGAGAGAGAGAGGGAAAACAAACAGGAAAGCTACCAATATGTGCCAATAAATGTCTAGCACATACTCTTATACGTACCTGTAAGGTTTAAAGTTTCTTTGAGCCTTTCTTACCTTTGCTTAGTGAAAGAAAGAGATTATAATTAAAATACACCCTTTGAGCAACACAAGGTTAATTATAGTGTTATAATGGTGATTAAAAAAACTACTTTTAATTCTTGCACATGGAAAATATCACACAAAAACACAGGAGGGCTCTTTTTCTATAGAATTTTTAAAATATAGATTTTTGTTAAATTTTTGTTATTAAAATGTAATACATTTATTTTTGAAGAAATTAACTAATAGCAGGCCTTAGAATATCATAGCTAATTTTAAAGGACAATTTAGAATGCTATAATCCATTAACAATTCATTAAATATGGATAGATAAGACAGATGATATCCAGATCTTTTGTCTGTTTATCTGGCTGCAATTTGGTTGATTCATTCAAGTTCTCTCCATAGTTATCTCTCTTTGTCTGTTTACTTGTCTATCGGCCATATATATACAGGATAAACAAAAACTACCATTCCACAATTTATTTTCTTCTTATCTCAGTTTTTTAGAGAAATCTATTCAGAATAATTGCCTCCCAAATGTTACCATCACACAAGTCTCTGTCTGTGGATATGGAATTAAATGCAAAAACCTAAAGCCTTCATTTGCCTCCTTTTTGCTTTGAACCTTCTGCTGGCAAGGGGGGGGGGAGTGTTTCTAGACTGCCATTTCCTCAGATTGAAGGAAATAATTTATTGGTGACTTTCTTATCAAATGGTCTCTTTCAAATCAATGGAACTTGAGTACATTTTATCCGTAGCGCAAACATTTGCAGGCTCATTAATGTTTAGAGCTCTTTATATATATTGTTTCTCCAAATTTTGTTAAAAATAAAATGTGAATATTCCCATTTGGAAAGGAAAAATAAAAATACATTTTCTTTCCTTTTCTTACTTCTATTTATAAGTACATATTTATTTTATTAAAAGATGCATCTTTCACTGCTATTTCTACTGCTTTTATAAAGTATTTATAAAATACTCTCAACTACCTGTACCAATATAATAAAAAAGTTATTTCTACCCTTATAGGAATGAAGCCTGCTGCAATCATAGATTTAAAAATATATACCAGATTTTTTTATCTCATGACTTTTATTGTTTTATCAATGTATAACATACAAAAAAAAATAAAAATAGGAAATTAAGGTAGGGAAAAAGAGACAGGAAGAAAATATGAGGTACAAGGAAAGAAAGAAAAAGGCATTGATTTCCAACTCTTTTTAGCACAGTACAAGATAACAACATTACAGCCCCAACTTTTTACTTTTACACATTAGTACATAGCTAGCCATTTCTATAACAACAAATCTATCTAACTGGAAAAACCAAAGTCAAGGTTTCATAATTTTTTTTATTTTAGAAATGTTTTTAAAGAAAAGTTAAGTGTTTTAAAATGGATTTTAAAAAAGTATTTTTCCTTTAAGGTAAAAAAAAAATCTGAAAGAATACAGTGAATTTGGTTAATATAAATGGTGATAGCTTATAAAGATTATTAAGTGTGAATATTTCCACAGCAAGGAAAATAAAGCAGAAATGGTTAAATTGATTGTTTTGTTCAACGAAGAGAATATATTTAATTATGTTTTTTATTTGGATATCACTTCTGAATTTTGTGCTTGTGATGGAATATATATATATTGAAAAAGAGATTTTTGTTTTTAAATCATTTATTCAGGCACACAAACCTGTTTCTGCTCTCCAGATTTTACAATTCCTCCCCGTTCCTTCTAGACTGAGTTACTTTCTCAATGGAAAAGAAATCAAAAAGTTGTTGCTGTGGTGATGGTTGTTCTACTTTTCCTCCAAGTGGGTCCAAAAGGGAAAAAATAAATAACTTCCATTAAAAAGCATTACAGATAAAACTAGGAAACAAAAATGTACCTCATAATACAAAGATTAAAGGGCAGAGGAACTTTTCCTGTCTGTCATTTATAATAAGCCAGCCTTAGGGCAGACTGAACATTCCTTAAAAGGCCGTTCCATTAATGGGCTGCTATTCCTAGCTACTGTCCTGAGAATCAGTGATGGGAGCAAGGCCAGAAGTCTTAAGCTAAACATAGTACTGAGGTTAGATGGAATTGGAGGAAGCACATTTGCAGTTATCCACTTGTGAATTTATGAATCACTGAATGTAGACTATTTCAGTCTTAGCAGGCACATTGGCCAAAGCTGGGCCTCATTGCCACTAAGATTATCAATATCTCTAATGACAAAATCAAAAGAAAATATTATCATACCTGTAACAGATTTGTTATAACTTATTAATTATTTCCAGGCTTCAGATCCACCTATGCATAGCACCTGTTTGCAGATCTTCAAGATTTTGGCCCTCATTTAGTTCCTCAATTGATCTTCAACTTTTTTAGAGTCAATTCTTTAAAAAGCTCCAGATTCCTTCATCTTTATTTTTTTTTTTTACAGCACTCTCTGGGTGGTTTACAATATAGATTTATTTGCATATTTCCCCCAACAATCTGGGCCCTCATTTTATTGACCTTAAAAGGATGAAAGACTGAGTCAACTTTGAGCCCTGTCAGGATCAAACTCCAGGCTGTAGGCAGAGTCAACCTGTAATACTGCACTTTAACCACTGAGCTACCAGGGTTCTAATACTTTATAATACTTTTGGTTGTGCAAATATCAGAAAGAGTCCTGCTGGGAAAAAAGAACTTGTTGTGAAACACCTTGGGAAACTTGAAACTCTTGCCTTGTAATTGAATATGAACATTTTTTGTTTTTATTCCAAATAAGAATAAGGATTGCAAATTGCTGTAGGAAACTTCCTGGTAGATTCTCCTACCGGTGGTCTCCTACACATATACTTTGCTTGATATTTCTTCAGAGTTTAGTCCAGTCTGTTATGATTTCCGACAGACAGAGACAAATAAAACAGAACTCCAAGGCTTGCAAATTCTTCAAAGAACATGTTTATTAGTTACAAAGTATCGGCACGGTCAAGAGTGAAACCAAGTCAGGATACACACATAACAATTCCCCAATACAAAGTTAAAAGTCCCACCCATAAAACTATGCAAGCAACTATGTTCCCCAGTATGATTATTTGGCGGACTTTTTACGCAACGCCCAGCCTCCAGTCTCGAGAGCAGCTGATGACCTTGGTTCCCATGGGACAAAAGATTATTTTGACAAACGAAGCACTTGGATAACCCCCCTCCTCTGTTCTATGTGGCAACCTAGAATGAGAAGAAAAGTGGCTGTAACCATGCTCATTTGTAGAGTTGACACAGCCCTTTATTTGGAAATGGGCCCACCAAAAGAGATAAAAACGACATGAAAATAATGTACCATAATTGGGGGAGAAATCAGTATGACTTCTTTGACCACGGTAACCATTTTGTGACATTATGCATAGTTTGCCTCCCAAATTTCAAAGGCTACTTCTTTGAAATTTAGACTGAAATCATACGAGTTTTAGGTATTTAGGAGATTTGATTTTATTTGAATGGGAAAGGGAAATAAATTAAAATGTACCTCCTACAACTCTAAGGAAACAAGGCATTCCTTCTACTATATAAATTATGGTATGTTTTGAGAGGGAGGCAAATTGTCAGTTTTTCCTTCTACTTGATGTCAAACGTTTTTTTAACTTGAGCTCACATTATTATCATCAACAGATGTTCATCTAATAAAAAATATCAAACTAACAATACTTTTACTTTTCTCTGGCAACGGCTGCATTTATCTGGTTGAAAAGCAGGCAGGGTGGCTGATTAGATTTTTTTTTAGAGTTAAATTCTTTTCAAAAATCAAAATTTTGAAATTAGTGTGCAAGTCTGAACTAGCTCAGGAAAAGTTTGATGGTCTTGCACTGCATTCTGCATATGAGGAATAGAAATTACAGTTCAGCATGTGGGCAGACTTGATTGGACCGTCTTTCAGTTGATGGGTTCTTCTGTTCAATTACTACTAAAATTCATCAAACGGAACAGAGTGGTTTTAATGCCAGTAATTGTTGTACAGAATGCTCTGTAATTGGTCTTACAAATGAAGCTGAAGAGAGCAAGAGCAACCCCCATTGAAAATGAATCTGTCTTGCCACTGAAGAGTTCAAGAGTCCGTCCTAAAATCCATTTCATGGGAAAGTGTTTACCCCATTCTAACTCTGGTTCATTTTGTTTAAAGTCTTTTTATTTGCTTATTTTTGCGTGCTGTATGCAAATGAGGAAGCTAATGCTTTTGTTTTACTTGTGTATACCCTCCTCACTAATCAGCATGGCCCAAGAAATACATCTCATTTTTGTATTAATTTTCTCCCCTAAATATTCCTGCATCAGCCTTTCCAGCCTAGAGCCTTCTAGACATGTTACAACTACAATTCCCAATATTTCTGAGAGGGAGTCTGCCCTATATCCGTCTGACATTGATGCTCTTCCTTTGATTACGGGCTCATATTCCCTTCCATCATTTTGTTTTCAGTTGTCTTCCATTGCAGTGGATTCAGATATTCACTTTGAAAATCACTGGTTTGCACTGTATTGTTTTCAGTGGCAACAAATAATTAGGAATTTTAGTAAGAAAAACCTATTTTTGTCAAGTTCAAAAGTGGGCAAGGGATTACTTCTATTTCAAATGCAAGCACTGCCTTATGATTTGACCATTATAGCTATGAGCCCCCTAAGAAGCCCCTCCAAACTAGAATAGGTTGCAATGAACAACAAATACAATACATATTTAAATATAGATAAAACAGCATCTGCATAATGCTAATATTGTGCATAAAACATGGGCAATTTCTCACATCAAATTGTTTAAAACAGCAGTCCATACAACTGAAAAAAAACAAAATGCTCTGACGTTATATTGCAGAATTGAATAAAATATGAACTTAAAAAAATATTGATACTGTCTGTCTGAATTGTCAGAGAACAAAAATGGATTCTGTCAATTATATCTAAAAAGTAGAGCTTGAATGAATTAATGATGAAGGACAAACATATTGTATTTAAATACTTCAAGGTGGCTATATGGTTGCCTCTGTACTATTATAAGGCCTTGCATGGCAGAAAAGAAAGAGAGAGAGGGAGACAATGTTTGACAAATTACTATAGGGAGTTGGATTGGGAGCTGCTCATAGTTTGGTATAAGATGGGCAGCTATATGATGTTTTAAATAAATGAACGTGTGGCACTTGGATCCTTTTTCGGTTCTTTTTTCAGATGACAACACTTCTCCAACCACAATTCCTTTAAAAGTATTTTAAAACTGAAAAACATAGAACTGGTTATGGTTATATTATATGCTTTATTGGTTTTATGAGATGTAAAACACTTAGCATCATTAAATGAAGCAGCATACAAAGAAGTATACAAATAGGTAAAAATAAATAAATATGGTAGCAAAAATTCTAAAGTAAACCTAACACAGGAAAAAGACTATGCAAGGGGAAAATAAAATAAAATCTGGGTCCCAGCTGCATGAGACATAAGCAAGTCCACCTAGTTAATCTACTCAATCTATTCAGAAATGCAACCCATTTCTGATTATTCTGGGTGGCCAATAATGTCAACATATAAATTAATAATCTCAAACACATACATAAATGTTTTTTCCATTATTGCCCCTATACTGTGCCCCATATTCCCAGAAAAATGTAACATGGGCCTCAGCCCCCAAATGATTATCCATTCTTCCCTGGTCTAATGATCTCTGGGCTAAAGATTTGTGGGTTTTTTTTTTTTTACTAAACATCACTGATTGTGAATATTGCCTGCAATCCCTAGGTATTGTTTTTACTGGACTACAACAATCTTTGATCTCTATCTTCTATATTGCCATAGCAGGTGCCAGCACTTAACTGATCCTAACTAAGCATGTTCAGGTGTGATTAATAAATACTTGGATGGGAGATCATCAGGAAATTTTGTGATGATTCTGTCTGAAAGGAAAAGTGGTGTAATAGACTACATGGAGCAGCAGTTTCCTAGGAAGGAGAAAGGCACATTGCAAGAAGGATTGCAAGACAAGAACCAACATAGTCCAGAGCTGTCTTGGAGACAGAGAAAGAGATTTACTATAGCCACTCTCTAAAATCTCCCAGGGTATATGCATTAGGGTGAGAATAGTAAAGATCTAGTCCAGTGTTTCTCAACATTGGCTGCCTGAGGAATTCTGAGAGTTGAAATCCACACATCTTAAAGTTGTCAAGGTTGAGAAACACTGGTCTAGTCTGATAGGATTCTGTCTATATGGTGTGAGCAAATAAAAAACTGAACTTTGGCTGGATTGTTTGTGTTGTTCTTGGGCTAGGCCTAACAGGCCTATTGGTTAGTAATAGTAAAGTTGGAAGGGATCTTGGAGGTCATCTAGTCCAACCCCCTGCTCAGGCAGGAAACCCTACACCATTTCGGACAAATGGCTGTCCAGTCTCTTCTTAAAAACTTCCAGTGTTGGAGCATTTACTTCTTCTGGAGGCAAGCTGTTCCACTGATTAATTGTTCTCACTGTCAGGAAGTTTCTCCTTAGTTCTAGGTTGCTTCTCTCATTGATTAGTTTCCACCCGTTGCTTCTTGTCCTGCCTTCAGGTGCTTTGGAAAATAGCTTAATTCCCTCTTCTTTATAGCAGCCCCTGAGATATTGGAATACTGCTATCATGTCCCCCCTTGTCCTTCTCTTCGTTAAACTAGACATACCCGATTCTCGCAACCGTTCCTTATATGTTTTAGCCTCCAGTCCCCTAATCATCTTTGTTGCTCTTCTCTGTACTCTTTCTAGAGTCTCAACATCTTTTTTACATTGTGGTGACCAAAACTGGATGCAGTAAGTCATGGGACTAAGGCAATAGCAAATCACTTTCTTATGTTGCCAATAAAATAATATGGAAATGTTTATCAGAAAAAAATTATCCTTTTACCCTCTACAATCTTGACTGACATCACAAAGATAAGGTTCAATATAACAGAATAAGCATAGCTCAGGGTGTCTTAGTGCTCTCTGAGTTGGATAGTTTGCCTGTAGATGTTTCATTACCAAACTAGGTAACACCATCAGTGTGAATGAAACATCTGCAAGCAAACAATCCAGTTCAGAGAATCCCAAATATAAATTAGCTAGGATGGAAGGCCATGAGATTTTAGGCAAGACAGATAATTTGTATGTGGGTTGGGGATGGGTGAGGGTTGAAACTTCTGGAAGAGGCTTGTGGAAAATAATTCCCACACTGTTGCCAAGAAACTATATAACCATGGATCATTAGGACTAAAGATCAACTTGAAACTATCTTTATCATTTTGTTCTGAAGAAATTCCCATTCATTATTTGCCTGCAGAAGGCAAAAATAAGACAATCTGTAATACTGACTGTTGGAAGGTACATTAAATCTGGTTTTTGTAGCCCATAGAACATCATTTAATTCACATTTCAGAACAAGTCATGAAAACTGATAAAAAGTGTTCCTTCCCCCTTCTGTGCTTTGAATTATCTCTGGCAAAAATAAATAATACTCATTCAGAAATAAATCATTTTATTTTGCACCGGTTGCCCTGACAAACTTTTAGCTTGTTTTATCATACCCTTGCCTCCCCATGCTCTGTTTATAAGGAATTTGGAAACCGATTAAGCCTTTCATTTTGGAAAAAAAAAGTTAAAAAAACCTCACAATCCTAGAAAAGATTTGAAGTTTAGTTTGAAAAAGTATAATCCTAGTTATTTCTTCTGTATAACCCTGCAAAACAAATGACACGTAGTATAACTACTAGCAAATGCATCTCTACTTATTTTCAAAAGAACTTGTCAGTTACAGCATGTAAAGAAGTATGGTATCGTTTTAATCAGAAAATAATATGAAGACAATGAAGGAATTTTTTTATGAATATAACTGTTGGTGTCGCTAGGCCAATATTGTTGCTTTTGTGATTAATATCATAATATTAATCCATAGAGTACAGGTGGTCCTCAAGTTACGATCACAACTAAGCCCAAAATTTATGTTGTTAAGTGAAACATTTGTTAAGTGAGTTTGCCCCATTTTATGACTTTTCTTGCCACAGTTGTTAAGCAAATCATTGCATTTGTTAATGGGATTTCCCATTAATTTTGCTTTTCAGAACATCACAAAAGCTGATCAACCATGACCGCAGGACACAGCAGCTGTCATAAATAAGAACCAGCTGCCAAGCATCTGAATTTTGATCATGTGACCATGGGGATTCTGCAACAGTTGTAAGTGTGAAAAACAGTCATAAGTAACTTTTTTCAGTGCCATTGTAACTTTGAACAGTCACTAAATGAACTGTTGTAAGTCAATGACTACCTGTAGTTTCATAAACAAAAGCAATCCTTGTCCACAGGAGTTTGTTACTTAAAAATGTCAAGAATGATGGAGATATTGACTGCTCAATTGACCACCTGTACTCCACAGGGTATGGTCACAAAACTCAAGATGGTGGATGCAACAGTGTGATTGAAGCTTAATCTGTTTTCCATGTGTAATACAAGTAAAAGGTAAAGATTATTTCCAGACTTTTTGTTCAGATCCTTTAGGATGGAAAAGTCATCTTATAACTTTTTCCATACATTCTGGACCTTATTCTAAATTCTTTGAATCCTTCTTCTCAGCTAAAGTCACTTCGAGAGCTATAATCCAAAATCCCAAAACAAGCTTATTCTGATCCAATTTCCAATGAATACATGGGATTTTCTCCCAAATCTAAATTTTAAGACTACAGTGTAAAGCTGGCATGGTACAAATTTATTATCGGAAAGGAGCTTGCTGAATGCCATGACTGATTTTCGGTGGACATTCATAGACAATAGATAAGATAAGATAACCTTTACTGTCAATTTTTTTTACTGTGGGCACAACGGCACACATCAAAAATGAAATTTAGTTGCCCGCTCTCAAAGTGAAACACATACATGACACACACCTAAACATACCATGTACAGCATATATATAGACCCACATCCCTACATATACGTAGCAAATAAATATTAAATATTGTCCATCTTGAATATATAACGGAAGGAGGAAGCTTGAGAGTTCACAAGGTTAATGCTGTGTGGAATGAAACTATGGCTGAATCTGGATGTTCTGCTTCGGATACCACAAAGCCCCCCCCCCTCCCAGAAGGTAACAGGGAAAACAGGTCATGAAGAGGATGTGTAACATCCCAGACAATTTTGCGGACTCTGCTCAAGCAACAGTTCTGTGCTATGTCCTGGATGGGAGGGAGGGAACTACCAATGATCTTTTCGGCCATTCTCACCACTCTCTGCACTGCCTTCCTGTCTGAAGCAGGGATGCTTCCAAACCAGACTGTGATGCTGTATGACAGGATGCTCTCAATCATCCCCCTGTAGAAAGTGGTAAGGATAGGAGAAGGAAGATGTGCTTTTCTCATGCGACACAGAAAATGTAGGCACTGCTGAGCCCGCTTCACCAGTGTCTCGCTGTTGAACGACCAAGCCAGCCTGCTTGTTAGCTGCACACCCATGAATTTGATGCTGGTAACCATCTCTATGGATGAATCATTAATGCACAGAGAAGTGTGGCTGTGCCTGCCTTTTCTGAAATCAACAATGATCTCTTTGGTTTTTCCGGTATTTAAAACTAGGCTGTTTTCCTTGCACCAGTTCACCAACCCTTCAATCTCCTTGCGGTAAGCATCCACATTGTCATCATGAATAAGGCCCACTACTGTTGTATCATCTGCAAACTTCACAATATGGTTGGTGGCAAACCTAGCACAACAGTCATGGATCAATAGGGTGAACAGCAGCAGACTTAAGACACAGCCCCGAGGAGAACCTGTGCTCAAGAAAATGGTATTAAGAAGTAAAATATCTGAAGAGTTAAGGAAGAAATATTAAAAGGTGCAATGGACTAGTCCAATTACAAGCACAAACAGCCCTCCCAAAATAAATCCCATCTATAAAAATGAAGGAAAGAGTGTGAAGCAGAATTTTGTCATGCAGCATTATTGTTGTTTTTTTTCTCCCTTCTGGAATTAGCTAGTTTAGGGTTTTGTACAGGAGAGCTCAGAAAAATAAAGCACACTACTGTACAGAGAGATTTCCATGCACACACACTACTGAGTGTTTGTGACATAAAAACTGGAGCTAATTAAAAGCACAGAGTAAATGAAGGGAACAAAATTCTAAATTGTATGTGAGAAAATTAAGAAAATGTCAAAGACAAGGTCACTTATATTAAAAAAAAAAGTGATGAGAGAACCTATCCTGCCAGTTCTGTCTAGTAATTGGTGATTGCACACTTCACATTTAGTAATAATTAGATGGAAGGTTCTTGAATTTTTAAAAGACATATTCATTTAATTCATTTCACAAAGCTCATTTTTTACTAAGTTTGTTCCTCTATTCCTACCCATGTATTTTAAAACAAAACAAAATCCATAAAACTCTAATTTATGGGTGGATTTTTTTTTAAGCTGTAGACCTAAATGTCTTACTTTATACAATAACAAGCATTCACCTTTCAAAAATAAATAAATAAAAACATACGTTTTAGAGATCATTAAACAACTATATTTTATTTTGGGACTTTTTAAAGCTATGACCTAAATTTAACCTATCAGATATATAAAATAATAAGCATTCACCTTTCTGTTTCAATATTAGGCATAAGTAACATATTGCTTTTTCAGTAAATAGACATATGGAATGTAATTTCTATACAGCTTACAAAAGTCTTACTGAATTCTAGGAAATCCATAACTTTCTTCAAAGGTTTTTTTTAATATTTAGTTTGTGCTGTCCAACTTTTTAAAATTATGAAGCAGTTATTGCATTCCTTAGAAAACCTTCCTACAACCTTCCCTGATAAAGTTAACATTTTATAACACAAATTCTTAAAATCAAAGTGGAATAACTTGGTGCAATATTTTTTTATAAGCCAAACTGGAATTGGTAGCCCTAGTTTAAATAAAGAAATGCTGTCTGTCTCTCTGTCTCTCTGTCTCTCTGTCTCTCTGTCTCTCTCTCCCTCCTTCCCTCTCTCTCTCTCTCTCTCTCTCTCTCTCTCTCTCTCTCTCTCTCTCTCTCTCTCTCACACACACACACACACACACACACACACATATAGAGGGAGGGACGGATGGATGGATGGATGGATGGATGGATGGATGGATGGAGGGATGGAGCAAAACAGAATAGAAAGTGACCAGATATCAGGAAACCTTCATTTCCTAAACACAGTGCCATGCTTTATTTAGCAAAAGGAAGGAAGGAAGGAAGGAAGGAAGGAAGGAAGGAAGGAAGGAAGGAAGGAAGAAAGAAAGAAAGAAAGAAAGAAAGAAAGAAAGAAAGAAAGAAAGAAAGAAAGAAAACACTTGCATGGAGGGATGATCCTGAACCTTTTAATTTCTGGGATTGTGTAGCATTGTGGTTCACTAGTAATAAATGCATGATAACTATGAAAATCAAACTCTGGTGAGTTTTAATGAAAAGTGCTGAAGAAGTTTTTTCATGAATTGAATTTACATGATTGTCTATGGAGATTTTCAGTCATCCAGGTCATGGTTGTCCCAAGGGTGCTTTTTCAAAGGAAACTGGACTTTGTTTTTCCTTGAAGACATTTTGCTTCTCATACAAGAAGCTTCTTCAGTTATTCAGATCAAAATTGTGGAACTGAAGAAGCTTCTTGGATGAGAAGCGAAACATCTTCAAGAAAAAACAAAGTCCAGTTTCCTTTGGAAAAAGCACCTTTGGGACAATTTGCATGAGTATGAAAAGCATGCTTTAATTGAAAGGTGAGCTTTTAAAGCGTTGAGATCCTTCTCTGACTTGGATTACATAATGGGAACATTTTTTAAATTACTAGTTCAGACTTTTTAATAATGTGTTATATTTTTAAGAAGGAACAACCAATTTGGACTGCAACTTCAGTATCTGAGTTTGTATAAACAGCTTACTCAGAACACATTAAAAAATATTGTAGGAGGCAATCTGATCCTGATTAGGACCACGATTTTGATCAGCGCCCAAATACAAGCTTAATCATGATATTCAAAGGATAATAAAAAAGGGAGGGCAAAATAGGGATCTTCTTGCTTTCACTCCATTTCAGGAGATAGAAGTTAGTTTATTTCCACTTTGGAAGAATTGAATACTTCATTTCATCTGAAAAGAAAATTAGGGAAATTTAGGATCGGAAAGCTCTCTTATGACAAAATGAGGGCTGCTTATAAGAATAACCAATATTGGCTTGATGGGCAAGGATCCAGCTTATTAGAAATCAGTTCCATGTGCTCAAAAACATTTGTCTCTGCTGATTTCAGCCAATGTCAAACAAGAGCTTATAAGCTAAAGCTAATAACTGTCAAATAATTAATAATTACCAGTAGTAAATATTGCTGAAGGCTAGTTGCCAACTGAGTGGGATCCAAAAAATGTACAAATAGCTCTGTACAATGAAAAGGACTGAAAGCATGCACTTCAGCATGAACTGAATTGCAGTTCATCCACAATCCTGCCAGGTACTAAACCAATGTTAAAACTGATAGGACTTACAGAAGTAGATCATGATATGGGCAGTGGTGTTTATAGTTCAGCGAGAAAAAACAGGCATCTGGATTTTGGCCAGAGAACCCAGATATATACTAATATTTCTGTATCTGTGGCCCAGAAATTGGCCATGGAATCAAATGTCAAAGCCTAACTAAGCACCAAAATCAGACTCAGACAGACATGGACTGATCAACTATTTATAAATATTAATATAATATCTTGGGATTTTTTTTGACATCAGAAGAAAATTGAGTTTCATGCTGTCATTGGTGAAAGATGGAACTAATAAAACTTGATTTTGAGATTGTGAGAGATCAAAACAGGGTGGCTATGGAATTTGTAAAAATTAATTGCAGTATTCAGACTTAAACATTTAATTGTATTTTTGTGGAACCTCTCTGAATTCTGATTGCCTAGAATAAGTAAGAATTTCTAGAGTTAGCTAATAAAAGCCTTTACTTCTTCTTTTTTTTATTTCTCAAGGAGAGAGGAGGAAAAAAAAGGAATAGCTGGTGAGCCTTCCTCATGCATTCAGCCTTAAGGCCAATAGCACACTAATGATTTAAATAGCTGCTCAGCCATCACTGAAGGAATATAAATACTCTCCTCATGACTTATTGAAGAAAAATAATATTTGGATTACTCCAGATGATGAACTAAGTTCATTTAAAGGGAAAATGGCCAGAATCTCCATGGCATTTCTTTGGAATTAAAATGATATATATTCAGGGTAGCAAACATTTTTTTTAAGATGATGATTCTGTTTTACATTTTGTATCTAATAATATCAACATCTATATCTCAATAAAGCACAATCAACTAGAAAGTTTGGAAAGTGATTTAAAATCAATGAGAATCTACTCACTGACAAGACCCACCAACATGACGCTCTGGACTAAAGAAGTATTTACTTCTTTACATGCAGGACAAATACTTTTAGTTTCACCTCTGAAAATGAGTTAAATTAATTCTGCATTTTCAAACCAAGGCACCAACTGAAACTTTCTTCAGATTTTGAAGTGTAGCTTACAAACAATTTTAAAAAGTAAGATAAACAATAAATATTTACAAATATTAATACATTTATTGGTTGAAAGTCCAATTTATTAGGGAAAACTGTACGTAATGTGAACCCTAGACAAAATTGCAAATAAAAATGTACAAGATGTATTGAAAATATTTTTAAAAAAACCTTAAGTTCAAATCTGCCAGCTTCATAAAAATCAGATAATGATAACAACTGAACTTGCTATATTTCCATGAATAAGAAACTGAAAAAATGATACTTTTATCGATCCCTATTTCTGAGATGAGACTTTTAAAGCTGAGATTTTTAAAAGTGCACAAAATTGCAAATACAAGCATTATCATCTATCTACATGTGCATTATATATGCATATATAGTCATTCAGATAGCTTTGTCTGGTTGAATATTTAGTATCCTCCAATTTTTATGTATCTGTTTTCCTTTGGAAATGCTGAATGAAGCTGTAACAAAATGGATAATGTAGGCCTAATGCTTCCACAAGTTAATAAGAAAGCTGCAATGAATCTCACATTGCAGATTGAAGTATATGCTTTTCATATCATTGCTCCAGACTTTGAGATGATTACATAACCTTAATACAATAAATCTTGTCTGATGTGAATTGTGCAGCTGTAACCACAATCCATTTTTACTAAGGTGGCATTTCTGTCATCTTGTTAAACACAAACATTATATATGCACAAGTCATAATTTTATAACAGTTACTTCTGGCAAACAAACAGCTTTGTCAGTCAGAGAAATCAGCAGAGCACAAGTCAGCCATACAGATACTTAAGGAGCTGGCTGTAATGTCTGCATTTGCGGTGGAAAAGACTGCCTTGCAGATTTTCACATCTGCATGTATAACTTTAAAGGGCTGAGAAAACTGGGGCCTCCAAAATGTTGCACTCTATTTGTCCTAGTTGCTAGCAGGTCATTTACTTTTATCCAAGTCACTTTTGACAGGAAAATCCTGTGTAGGTTTGCTCAAAAGTGTAGTACAGAATTAATGCAATGGTATCATGTGAACAAGATTACCAAGACCTCAGCATCAATATTTAAGTAGAGTTCTCATATAAATACTGCTTTTTCTTCAAGAATTAAAAACAAATATAGACACCATTAAAATACTAAAATTAACATGTTGTCATTTTACTTTGAAATTATCATCTTGATGATAAAGTAGAATCTCCCCCCCCTCCCTTTTTCATTTTGGGACTACAGTTCCCAAATTTTCCTATACTGTAGCAATAGCAATAGCACTTACACTTATATAGCACTTCATAGTACTTTACAACCCCTTCTAAGCAGTTTACAGCGTTAGAATATTGCCCCCAACAATCTGGGTCCACATTTTACAGACCTTGGAATGATGGAAGACTGAGCCAACCATGAGTTGGTGAGGATTGAACTCCTCGCAGTCAGCAGAATTAGCCTGCAGTACTGCATTCTTAGCACTGTACCACCACAACTCTTAGCAGCTGTTAATGTGTTTTAACTGTGCTGTTAATACTCATGCTGGTTGAGAACATCAAGAATTATAGTCCAAGATACCTTGACAGGTGATTGGGAAAAGGTGGTGGTTAAAAGCAGCTTTAAAAACTTATTATTTTAAATGAAAGGTAGCAATTTAAAAAAAAGATGTACCCTTGTGCCACCCATTATTACAAAGATCCCCAAAGGCAAGGCTCCTATAGTCAAAGTTGATAAATACTGAAATGTTTAAATGCTTCTCATTCAACAGACATGATGTCTCAGATAAGGGCTTTCCCATCAATAGTTATTTGCAACAATTTGCTTCCCCAAATAAGTTTGCATCAAGGACAGCAATCTTCTGAGGCAGTTGGTTGTATTTTGTATTTAACTTTTTAAGACATCCTCAGATACGAATATATACCCAAATCTGATATGACAGTACAAGTAAATCAAAAGATTTCTATGGTTGTTTTTAATTTTTTTTTTAAAAAAAACTGTTTTTGAAATTGTTGGGTGCCATCTAGTGGTGGTTGTGGGTGTTACCGTAATTTAACCCTCCACTCCCACCCCTGGTTTCTTGTAAATAATTGACATTTTTTCTGATATACAAAAGTTCTAGAAATCAAATTAGATTCTGCCCCTGAAGTCCATGTGGTTCAGTAACCCAAGTCAGTTCACCCTTATTGTAGTTTAGCTCCTGTCCCAGAAGAAATGCCTTGCCATTCCCCCTACAGTGGTGGGTTGGGTGTTTTTCTACCTACTCATGAAATGAAAAAAAAAACAATGAGGGAAGAATTACCATGAATAGGATGCTATATGGCTGCCATTTTGTCCAGCTGGAAAGACCAGTAACCAGCAGGAGGGACAAAGAGCAACAGTGAGTAGAAGCAAATCTGGTGGACACATGGAAATGCCTGAAAATAGACTTTCTGCAAACACTGTGTCAATGCTGCTAACATTGGATGTTCTTGCTTTGACAACAGATGGAAATGTAGCCATCTTTTCTCTATTGCTTTTAGAGTTCATTGATGCTGGGAGGGGGAATGTGGATGAGAGTCCACCTAGTCATAACAATAATAACTCAGCCATGGGAACCCAAGGTTATTAGGTCCAGAATTGATAGAAATTTGGCAGGTAGGAGAGATGGGGAGAAAGCCCATGCTTCAAGTTAATTGGGGAATGTGATTTATGACTATTAATTGGAGGAGGAAATTGCACTTTGCTATTTTGTGCCGGGGAGGGGAATTCAATTTTTGGCTTCAACTATGTAGTGCCAATACTTTGTCTCTCAATAAAAGATTCTTTAAGGAAAACAATGCCTCAAAGTTCTTTTGAAGAGATTCCTCTATTGGAACCATGACATACTATGTGTCAGTGCTGACATTTAATATCAACCAGCAAATCAACTTCTGCCTACTTTCCAGACTAAGAAAGGTTTCCATGCTTCTAAATAGATATTTCATGAGGCCAAGCCATTGTATATTTCTTAACCAAGTCAACAAATCACCAACCTTAACAGAGTCATCTGCAAAACAAACAAAAAACATCTAATTGTATAAATAAAAAGGAGGCAACTGGACTTTCTTGTTTTTCTTTGAAGACATTTCACTTCTCATTCAAGAAGAACTTCCTACTGGCTTCCCCATTCAGGTTCCTTGTGAGAAGCTGGCAGGAAGCATCAGAAATTTTCCTTCCTTCCTTCCTTCCTTCCTTCCTTCCTTCCTTCCTTCCTTCCTTCCTTCCTTCCTTCCTCCCTCCCTCCCTCCCTCCCTCCCTTTCCTCCCTCCCTCCCTCCCTGTCTTCCTTCCTTCCTCCCCTTCCCCCCTTCCCTTCTTCCATCCTGTACTGTAATTCAGTAATTATCTTCTTTACTTCTTTTGCTCTCTTGCTCTCTAGAATTCTTGCTGGCTTCCCCATTTTCTTTGCTTGTGGGAAGCCTCCAGGGAAAAAGCCAGTGGGCAAGCCAGCAGGAAGTTGCAAGTCCAAGGTCTACAGGCAGTTAAGTGACTACTGTCAGATAGGGAAGGGAATGAAGGGGTATGCAGATGTGTGGGTCATGAATGGAACATGGAGGTATGCGAGAGGTGCTGCATGGGTTGGGAAAGATGCATGGGTGTGTGCCAGAGTTGCCACACTAATAAGAAATGGAACTCAGAATGGGAAGTGTGCCTGGGGGTACTTAGGAGTGTGCAAGGCATGTAGGGAGCAGTGCAGATCAGGAAGAGTATGTGATGGTGCTCAAGAGGTGCTGCATGGAACAGAGAAGGATGCAGGTGCAACTGGAAGCACAATAAGTGAAAAGGTGGATTAGGGAAGGCATGTGGGGGGGCATAGGTTGGAGAAGCCAGATTGGGGGCAGCACAGGTCAGGGGAGTGTGCAGGGAATTGACATGGACCAGGAAGGGTGTGCAGGGATTCTTTCCTGTCTGTTCATTCCTTTGTGTCTTCCTTCCTTCTTCCCTTCCTTTTTCTTCGCTTCCCCTTTCTCTTTCCAGCAGGCAAGGAAGTTACTGCTGCTGGATGAAGAGGGAACAAGGGATTGTGAGACTGGCTGAGAATGTTGAAAATGAAAATCATGTGACTACAGCAGCCACCCAGCTGCACAATAGCAGCCACAACTTTCTCAAATTTCATCCCCTTGGGACCCATGGGTTCCAGATTTTGGACATATTCTGTAAATTAGTCCATTTAAAGTATATTGGTTTAAAAATTGTCATCCTGTGCTACACCATTTCACCCAGTTAAAGGTCTTGACAACAAGAGTTTTAGTGTTATGTAGATACTGTATGGATTTATTTTTTCATAACTTATTTTGACAAAAAATCTCTAAGTTGGTTATAGAGATTTCTCATGAAGATGGATGTGGAAATTAAGTCAAGTAAAGTCCTGTCCAATTGTCTGCATGCTGCTTTTTAGCCTATTGATTAAATCTTTTTAGTTGACATTCAATAACTAGGGTAGATACTACCCACTACAGAAGCTAGTAAGGAATTTGGAATCCACAGTGGATAAAAAAAGCAGAGATTAGATATTGTTTAACTTTAAATATATAATTAATCGTGCTTTGTGTCTTTGCACCTTTTATTCTATCGCCCAAGAAGGGCATTAGGAATAAAAATAGTGAGCAAACAAATTCCTCTGTTGTTCCGTTCTTTATCTCTTCCCTGAGTGGAAAACTGATACTCTTTGATTCTTCTCTCTGTTTTCTGACCACATCCTATAAGAAGAACAAAATACTTCTTTTTTCCTTTCTCCTCCTCCTCCTCACCTCATATTAGAATAGGAAACTCCAAAATGCAGGTCTTCTATGGGACTAGTCATCCAGTCAATTTTATTTGTCCTTGTATACGTTAAGTGCCATAGTCAATATGAGCTTGTTACTACTACTAGATCTAGACTATATGGAAACAGGCAACCCTTAGATAGTAGTAAGCAGTTTCAGCTAGGTCTATCTGCAATGCAGTCTATCTGGTGATCCCTTTGAAAAGTCACTGCAAGTTTCATGTGGTTTAGGATGCACTTGCAAAGATATTTGATCATGGTCTCTGTTAAGTCCTCGAGTTAATGGCAAAAGAAGAGCACGCATTTTGTAGCCAACAACTGTTTATTCTTCTTCTGCTCACTCCAACACAACCCAGAGGCTCGCAGGCCTCTCTCACATTAAATAGAATCCCCGGGCAAAAAGGTTACAATACAAAATGGCGCACTTTTCACGTCTTGCGCATACGCACAGGCTGGTGCTGCTTAGTCTGGTCCCAGGCAGCTTGCAACAGCCCGGGACCATAGCAACGTCCCGAGCCTGCTTTTGCAGGCTCAGGACACAACAGTCTCCTGTTAGATCAAAAGCCTGCACTAGACTCAAATGTATTTTAACTAAAATCCATAATTTGCCAATAATCTTTACAGTCTTAAATGATTTAACAGAAGACAACTTCAGAAACTTTTTCTATATTACTCTGCCCACTCCCCAAGATCAGACCAGATCAAATATGCCTATCATCAGTTGTTTGTGCTACTGATTGGGCTCATCATACTAATGATTGGCTAAATACATCTTGAAGTTGTTTTTGAAATTTGGGGTGTTTGTAAGAGTAAGAATGGATGAATATTTCTGCTTTGCTTTCTCTCACATTCAATTTCTTTTTTATGCTTCTGGATTTATGCTTCTAGAGTTGTCAGCTGTTATCAAAAAAGAAACAAAAGCCTTCCATCTCCATTCAGCTATTACCAGCATAGAGATGGCTGTACAATAGTTCCTGCTTACAGTGTTGTCATTGAAGATGATTTACTGTGTACCTGTTGAAGATGAGGAACTAAAAAAAAATATCAGCAGGCCTAATTCACTGGAATAACTATGGATAAAGATTGAGAATTTCAATCCTGGATTATTTTTTTTTAATAGCCTAGAAAGCATTCAGTGTCATCAAATCTAATGGACAGAAGAATCACTTTAACATCTGATGACATTTATTTATTTTTGCAGGATCCAATCTGGGTCAGTTTTCTGAGCCTCCAGACTCATGCTGGAGTCCGTCTTCAATGAATTTCTCTCTAGCTAGAGAGACGATCCTTGGAGATGGGCTCCAGCACACATCTGAAAGCTCAGAAGAGAAAATCTCTGGTCCTGGTGACTGACCCAGATTGGATCCCGTAACATTGTCCTGGGACACGTATATTTGCCTTCATTTGTTTAGTTTTTTTTCCTTAAATAGCAATTTCTTTTCCCTGCCATTTGTGAAGAAATGTGCAAATCTTTGGAATTATTTTTTTTAATGAATTCAGTAAAATACTTACCCATCTCTGTTATAGAGTAGAGGGTTCTTCTTAGAAATCTGAAAGACCTCTCTTATAGAGCCCTAGTTAGAGTGTCCCATAAAAATCTAAAACTTAGCTTCAACAAACAGGTCTCAGAAAAGATCAACTGGATAAGAAGAAGAAAAAAGTCATCACTTCCTATTGACAGTGTGTGATTCCATGCAGATTCCCAACATCTTAAAAGCTGTCTGAATCTCAGATCTGGTCCCACCTCTCCAGTCCTGTGACAAGCTACTTTAATGGATAGGCAATGGCCTCCACTGCAATGGCTAAATTTAAAACTCTCCTATGCATCTCTTGTCAAACGCTAAAAGCTTTTTATGTCTGTAGTAGCTGCTCCCCCTCTCACCCGGCCTTCCGTCTGCTGGCATCTGTGACAAATATTACATCTCGCTCTTAGTAACAGTGCAGCGAGTGGCTGGCACAGGCAGAATAAGGCACCTGTAATTTATCTTTGGGAGTTTGGGTTGGATGACAATGCTGGGAACAAAAAGGACTTGGAGCTGTCACCTGATTACTGATTCCAAGATTTCTCCTCTGAGAGTGAGAAGAAGTGAGTTAGGTTGAAGGGTACAAAAAGCAAATCAATAAACAGGTTAGTGTTTGCATCATTATTAACACTCAGGCTGTCAACACACCCATTGAAACTATCGCTCAAGGCAGCTGCAGATTTAATGGTGACTGCAAGAGATTTACTGTAAATGTTAGCTAAACCGAAGCAAGGAAAGGGGGGGAACTCATCTGACAGATAATAGCTTTTGGCAGCATACATAAGACCCTTTAATGTCTATGCATATAAAATTAAATGATTTCCTCTTGGAATGGGTGTTTCTTCACAGAGGACTTAAATCAAATCCTCCCCCTCTCTCATTTTCTTCTCGGACCCTACTACCATTTTCTAGGTGGTAGTTTTGAAGGATAGACAGTGCATATCTGTCTGCTTGGTTGCCTCCAGCCTTTAAAACCCAACTAACCATATAAGACCAACATGACATGGATTGTTCATATAACTCAACTGGAACAAAACCAGAATTGTGCTGATATATAATATACTCGCTTAGTTATTTTTCTGTCCTTCCATCTAGTGAGAAATTCATGAATTCATCAGGGCTCATCAGTGACTTAAAAATACTATTCATTTGTATTCCTATTTAATTTGGAATAAGCGTGCTGAATAAAAAAGTTCTTGATCAACAAGGAATGATAAGATGTGTGGGATTAATTGCACAAATATGTCCATGGGCATCTGCCCATAGACATCTCCCACAAGGTCCTTGAGATAACAAACGGACCGCTCTAGACACAGGATGCATTCATCAACCATTTGGACAGACTCTGATAAGAACACCTGCAGTAGCCTTGCATCTGGAAAGTGTCTGTTATTTGATACATTGTAACCACCCCTATATACGTCTTTTGCTTACGCTGTGTGATGTAAAAACCTTAGTAACAATAAAATAGGGTGCAAGAGTCAGCTCTGGGCTCCCATCCCGAGATACTTGCGTGCGTGTCTCATTCTCCATGGGAGACCACCACAAGATGCGTATAAATTTAATCATGCCACTAGTTTGCATTTAAAGGTAATTGAAAGTGTATCTCTGAAACTGGAAAGACTATGAATGCTTCCAGATTACAAAAGCTAACAGTAATCAGTAGAAAACCTTGTCAGTAAAATAACAACCAAATGGTTTGATTTTCTACTGCACTGATGGACCTGAACTTGTGAGTTTTGATTTGATATATTTAGATACTTTAATTAAATTAAATGTTATAGCAGACATTTAATATTTGTCAGACAGACATGCATACAACCAAAGAAATTAAAGGCCTGACATATAAAAAGAAGAGGAATATATATTAGTCAGCTTTACGCCAATGACTTTCCTTACACATTGTCATATCTTTATATCTTTGCAAACCGTTCTTGTTCCACTACATCCACACTTCTTTTGTTCTTTAAACTTTTCACCTCTTTCTTTTTCATTCAGTCATGGCTTTATTTCTTTACTTATTGACTCTTTTTTCTTACATTTCATTACATTTCTTACATTTGGTTTTGCTTCAGTCCTATGGCCAAACTACCTTGATATACTTCTTTCATTTTATTTAGTAGCCATTCATTCTTGACCCTATCTCTTCTTATTGCATCAAACACACTTCAAATTGCATCTAATTTACTTGCATGTTTCTCATGACATACCCAACTCTCCCTTTCATAACATTACAGGCAGATACATGCTTTAATACATAGACATGTTAGCTTCTTCAACATGCATACAATCCTATCCACTACTTTTCTACCAGTACTGTCAAATCTTAACATTTCTTCATTTATTTCCCATCTGTATTAAATATTCTACTGAAGTACATAAATTAATCTTCTTACTCTAGTTTTTCTGCCTTCATGCAACACTTACAATTGTTTGCATAATTTTCCCTGTCAAAAACAAGTACTTTGATCTGTCATTTCCATACATATCTTCATTCTCTTACTTCAGTTTCATCCCAAATCATTCATCACTATTATTTATAATTCCATTCACTCTGCTGCAAGCTCTTTCTTGAGCCCTCTTTACTTGTTCACAAAACATGTCTTTATTTCTTTCAAAATTGCTCTGCATTTTCTCTTTCAGTGTTAACCATTCCTTGCTCTCTTTAACTACATTCTTGCAATTATCTTTGTCTCTATATACACATTATACAATAGCTTTCTCTCATCTTTTTCTCTCATTTCTCAGAAGTCATTCGCTAATGCCCATTTCTTGTCATTCATAGTTTTTTTAACTGTATCATTCCATCAAACGTACTCTTTCACACTTCTCATTAGCATAACTCCAAACATTTCTGTGGCCTTCTACAACATATTTTTTTCACTTTATTCTAAACAACTTTCACATCCTCTTTCCTTACACCCATTTTCCATTAGTTCCATTGGGGGATTCTTTTTCACAGAAGTCACACTCTTTCTGCAACCCTTCAACTTTTACTCTAGTTTCTTTCACTTCTTTCCTTTTCTTCTATGTTTCTTTGTTCACAAGACCCACTCTTGACAATATCAAAAATCAGCCTGCCCTAACAAGGCTTTCCCGCAACTTTATTTATTAAAATATAAACTAGACTTAGTTTTATTGTGCAATAAACAGCATTCATTGCTAGTAGTGTATTTATATTCTGTATTCCCAGTCATACAGGGAAGGAAAAGATGAACAAAGGATGTATTATTTTTTTGTGTCTTTTTTGTGGTGGCATATTCACTAGGCTAGGCTAGGCTAGGCTAGGCTAGGCTAGGCTAGGCTAGGCTAGGATAGGATAGGATAGGATAGGATAGGATAGGATAGGATAGGATAGGATAGGAGTGAAATACATTTTGGTGACTATCAGCCAAATTAAATTTGTTCAGGAAAGTTGAGGTCACAAAATGGGAAAGATCATGCCATACATATTAATTCAGCAAAGTTCAGCAAGTTTTTTTAGTTTTTTTTCTTTTTGTCTTTGGGTTCTAATTGTGATAGGTCCATTCAAAGGATTATTCTCAGAAAGGTATGAAACCATTCTGTCAGTCTCAGCAATCATGATTAGAGGGAATTTCAAGGACTACAAAAATCAGATTAGAAAGTGTACTAATTAAAGATTCTTAAATCTTGTAGTTGATTAACAACCTTAAATAAATTTGATTATCATACTTCAGAAAAATATATTGTTCATCTCTTGGTTACAATAAAAGTTTGGCATCAGTGCTCCCTTTGTTTACTCAGCAGCCTGTTTGCTAGTTGGAAGAAACACTCATATAATTGTAATGTTCTAAAAATTATCTTTGACTTTACAATTGGACGTCAAAGTTCAAAGGTGAAATATAATGTTGAGCAGATTTGGAAAATATTTCCTACATGAAATCAAAACTAGACCTGAAAAACGATTCTATAAATAAGCCACATGGGACACGAGGAAATATTACAAATAATATTTCTCATTACACATGTAAACCTGTCCTCAGATTCTAACTTATAACCAGAGTCTGAAGTGAAACTTCTGATAAGCATCTTTGTACTTTATTAAACTAGGGAGAGATTATACAAAATATACAATTGTATAAATTTCTGAGAGGCCATTGTGTTAATTTGTGTGCGTGTGTGTGCTTGGGTGTTAAATTAGGGCATTTTTATTACAAGAAAAAAAAGTGTGCAAAAAGAACACTTCTCAAAGATCTGAATATAAACTCAAAATCTGCACAAACTCTATACACACATAGAAAAAACATGGATATATATAATTTACCAAATATATCTGATTTGTTTATTTTTTCTGATCTTGGTTCAGCAAAAGCAAGATAGATTCATATGCATGTATACTTAAAACATCAAGAGTAATAAAATAACATATCTTAGTGCATTAACCATGGGAAATGATTATGTCACACCTATGCTTTCTTTCTTTACTTCCAAATCTACATAATGTTTAGTCAAAAGTTAATCTAGGCTCCTCTCCTCTCCTTAATTCAGCTCAACTCTCCACTCCTCTCCAGGTGAGAGTCTATTCCATATGTTTCAAGAATATTGGAAAAGCTCAGGAGGATCTTCAGCCCACACAACATACATGCACACTTCAAACCCAAGAATACACTAAAGCAGAAGCTTGTCCACCCGCAAGAATAAAACACCCACACACAAATTGAGCAAAGTAGTATATGCAGTACAATGTAGTGAGCTATGTGCAGATCTGATTATTGGAGAAACAAAACAACTACTTCATAAACATATGGCACAACATAGGAGAACAAACCATTCAGGATAAAATTCAGCAAGCCCATCTGCATTTAAAAGACAAATGCCATTCTTTCAAAGACAGCAAAGTTCACATTTTGGACAGAGAGGACCACTTGTTTGAAAGAGGGTCAAAGGGGCCATCTATGTCAACATTGAACAACCCTCTCTCAACAGAGGGGGAGGGATGAGATATCATCTATCTTCAATCTACAACACAATCCTTTCAACAATTCCAAGAAGACTCCACACCCATTTGTACTACTTAGGTGACTCTGATAACACAGATCAGCCTCCATGTGGCATCAATGACTCTCTAAAAGATTGCAAATGATCAGCTGTCTGCAAGGAGTATAAATCCTTCCATTCCCCACCATCCAGTCAGTTGAAGAAGCTTCTTGAATGAAAAGCAAAATGTCTTCAAAGAGAAAAAAAGAATCCAGTTGCCTTGTGAAAAAGCACCTTTCGGTCAAGATGGAAGCCATGACCATAGAACTGAAAAGACTATCTTGATATTTTTGATGCCTTGATCATGAACCTTATTCTGAAATTATAGTGATAGAGAAAAGATGCTTTCTTCTTGAGATGTAGGTCTCAAAAGCTCAATTATATTTTCTGTTCAAAAAGTTACAAAGAAAATAGCAGAACTAAAAATGTGGTATTGAGTGTTTCCCAACCTTCAGCAGGCTCCACAGATAATCCTTATTTAATGCCTTTCTTGGACAATGACATTCATAGTTATGATAGTGATGAAAAAGTAATTTTATGACCAATGCCTGTATTTATATTTGCAGATCTGTAAAGCAAAGGAAAACTAAGATCATAAGCATAGTTGCAGTTTCACTTAGCAATTGCTTTACTTAATGACCAGGTTGTCAGTCCTAAATTATCACTAAATAAGGACTATCTGTATTTCCTGAAGCAAAGGGCCAGAGAATTGGTGTAATTGTTGTATTTTAAGTACTCTTGAAGTCACATTATCCTGCATTTTATAAAGATAAGTTTGGTTTCATTAATTTGTATACTATTGATTTGGAGAAAAAGAAAGAAAAACACTGTAAAGCAGAGTGACTAAAGAAATATCGCAAGAATCAAAACTTGTGGCACACTAGACTATGAACATTTAAAAATATATATATCCGTAAAATATCAAAATATTCAAGTGATTCAGGGGGATATTTGGACAAGGTGACTTCCCAGAGTGCATATTAGTTGAATTATTGCCAATAAAGCCTCTTAATGCTTTACATATGCATATTTCTCATATATTGAAAAGCTAAGATTAGGGTGGATTATCAATGAAGGGAGGTGCCAAACAATTACTTTTATTATTGAATATTCTATTAATTATTCAGGAGAGGAATCAATTATTCATATCTCATTTAAACGAAAGGAAGAAAATAACATGGACATTTGACAATAAGTGTTTCTAGAGGCTTTATATACTGTGGGGACTCTGTCATCGCAACAATGGAACTAAGAAGGGAAAAGAATTATTATTATGGCTGGTTGCATAGTCAGCCAGATGTTTAGACTGAATTTGGATTTTTTGTGTATTTATTAAATTCTTCCCAAGGACTTGGGATAGTCAGATGCAGTTAATAATATTAAAGGTATGGTCACAGGATGTAAGCTGTGTAAAGCTGCCTTTTGCAACTGACTGAGGGTGATTTTGTCAATTCCAATGTTGTTCAAATGGTCTTCCAGATGTTTTGGAATCACACCCAGGTGCTATTACTATTAGTATGCATTGTTCTTTGTTAGGTATTGACTAGTAGTTCATTGCAGTCTCTCCATTGATGGATTGCTAGAAATGTTTTTGATTCAACTAAATTTGGAGATCTGCCTAGTTTGCAATTTGAACTTGATATCTACTAAACTTAGTTACAGCTGTTATTTGTCACTTTGTTATTTCTAGTGCTTTCTTGCTTTCCTTGTTTCTATGTGATATTTTTTAATTAAACATTTTTTTATTTTCTTAAGTTCTTTTCTGTCAACTGTTGTAGTTTGCTTGCATCTGATCTTAGCATGCTGATCTTATTTTCCAATTTGATCTTCCATTTTGTTGATGCAGTGTTTAGCTTTTTTTCTTGTTTGTTGACTTTGCATCCAAGATATTCAGTTAAAACTACAGCTGTGTTGTACAGCAGTTGGTTTGTTTTTTCAGTCAGCTGGTACTTATATTTAATATTATAGTATTGGCATCTTTTAACACTAGGGCTAGCTGTTTCTTTGAAACAAGGTTCAATGCAGGCAACTTTATTCTATTGTTTTTGTGCTGTTGTAGATACTTAGTTATTCTTTGTTTCAGTTCCTCTTGTTTTTTGTTTTTAATTTGCGGGAGGGGGGGGGTTAGTTAGAGAGCTTTGTTCTTTCTGAGAAGGCAGAGGAGAGGGTACCTGGTTGTGAATGAAAACAATTTAATAGCCATGCAGGCTTCCTCTACTGCTGACTCTCCTTTCTTTGCTTCTACTTTGCTGAGTTACTTCTGGAAAGACTTCACTTTCTTTTGTTTTTGGTAGACCTTTGTAGGTCTCCCAAATCTACTTCTGTAAATACTTTATTTCGTATTATAAATTAATTTTACTCTGCAAGTCTCTATTCTGTTATTTTTTATTCTGGATGTTTCTAGAGTTGGTGCATTCATTTTCAGATATTTTCTTCTCACTGGATTTGATTTGTAATAACAGATCACTGTTTCTTTGTTTTCAGTCTTGGTATATTTGTGATAGTAAACAACTTTTTTCCAGTAGTCCAGTAGATGCAGGTCCTGTTGCTCAGCAAATAGTCCTAAGTCCTGCAGCCCATCTGTCACCAGATGTCCAGGAACTCCAGCACTTAGCACAATGATAAGAACCAATCTGATATGGGTTTCTGTAAATTATATTTCACCATATTGTTTAGCAGAGAAGCACTTGTCATCTGACTTCTCTGATAAAACATGCTATGTATGGTTGAGCTTCAGGCATAGGTCTCATCTTCCTTGGAGCATGCAAGCCCTACAGCTACTGGGTGATTATTATTATGGTGGGTTACCCAGTCACCCAGATGTTTAGACTAGATTTGACACTTTTGTCCACTTTTTGAGTCCTCCCCAAAGTTATTATTACTTCTTCCAGATGCTCTTTATTCACAGGAAAAATGGAACACATAGCATGAATGCAGAAAACATTCAGCTATATGATATTTTCTAAAGACTGATCCAACAATATGCAGCTACCACTAAACAATTTTGTTTGCATTTTATTGGATTTTTTTGGATTTTCCAAGTCTCTTTACTAAAATGCATGAACAGTTAAAATACATACACTGCATAAACCCAGTACTAAAAATTTCTAGTTTGTTTTACATTCTGGAAAGCTGTTGACAATATTATGAGCTAGTTCCCCATTCTTCCCATTTTAAGATAACGAATCAAAAAGGCTCATATAAATATTGTATAGATCATCTATATTCAGCAAGCCTGTTTGGTGTAGTGGCTAAGGCACCAGGCTTAGGAGATTGTCAGTTCTACTCCTACCAGCTGGTTGAGCTCAGGTCAGTTGCTCTCTCTCTCAGCCCTAGGAAAGAGGCAATGGCAAATCATTTCCTATATCTTGCAAGAAAATTGCAGGGAATTTTCAGTCAATTGGCAAGTATCATCACCATCAAAGGCACACACACATAAATCTATATTCACTTGTGATCAGTATTACAGTGAAGATATCATCTATTTTCAGTCACGATTGGTCCATTCAGTCAGGGATTTATGCACATGTACTTCCAAAGGTGTAGAGTTTCAATCACACTATTCCAATCATCTTGCCTTTTCTGATACCTCAGTCCCCATGGATTTGAAGATGATATGAGCCTGACATTGCAGATACCAGTCAGTTGACATTATCACTATCTACTGTAAAGAGAGAGGAAAAGGTACTCCTATATTGCATCCTATGAAGAGACTTTCAATCCAGTATTATTATATCTCTCTTTGCCCATTGCATGGGAAATAACGTGATAATTGTTCACATAAACTGGGCAGAACTTATGCTCCTCATAAAATTATAGCTGCCATTGCTGTTTTTGCAGTTATCACCATCAAGTCTTTATCCCTGCACAGTCCAGTTTATATTTGAAGGGATTGCATGCACCACAAAGAAGCAGCTGCAAAGGAATTAGATAAGGGTGATTGCAAAGAAGGGGAAGACAGTTTTAAAAATGAGATTCAATCCAGGGATGTTCTTGACAATGAACTACAGTTGTGCAATGCAATCAATAGAAGAGGTGGTTTTATTTTCTGATGCAGGCCGTTCTTCTGCCGGCTTGCACCAAAATAAATGTTAGATGAATTCTGGAGATAAAAATACTGTTGAAGTCTGGGAGCGTGTCTTTACTTGTCCAATAGAACCTTCAGAGTCATTTGGCAGCAGCTGTTTTAAGCAAGCAAGAAAGGGGAGAGAGAGAAATCTCTCCCTCCCTCCCTCCCTCCCTCCCCCTTCCCCCCTTCTCCTCAAGGCAAACTGCATCCCTTGAATACTTTCTATTAGAGACGCTATGAAGAGATGGCTCTCCCTTGCACCTCCCTCCTGGTCTCATACTCATTCCTCAGGCCAACCCCATGGCCAGCCGTGTCTTGTGTCAGTTACATTATATTGGAAACAAATTGTCAATTACTGAACGATCAAGCCCTCCATTTGTTTGTTAAACTGGCTCTCAAATAGTCCAATTAATTATAACTGAGCTAATTATTAAGATGCACTGGTAGGCATGGCATCTCCCTTACCAGCTACAGCAAGTAAAGCCTCCTTCCCTCTGCAGCACAGTCACTGTTGCAGGACTATATAGGAAAGTGATTTATCTCTGTCAAGCGAGTGAAATGGTACTGCCAATTAAATCACACAAATAATTGCTGTTGTCTCCCAGTAGAATTCCCCTTTGAATATTCAGGTGGAATGGGAGTGAAGGATGATCAGAGGAGAGTGTCTGATATTAAGGGAAAGTCATTCCTCTCCCCCATCATCTTTTTGATGCTCTCCTTTGCACAGGATGCTGCCTTAAGAGCTTCTATAAAGCACCTGTTATGGAACTAGATCAGCGGTTCTCAACCTGTGGGTCGCGACCCCATTTGGGGTCGATCAACCATTTCATGGGGGTCGCCAAACAACGCGATCCGCCATTTTTTGTCAGCCGGTGCAGGGGGCGGCACCGTGCATGCGTGCTACACATGGGGGCAGCACTGTGAATGCGCACTGCGCAGGGGGCGGCACCGCACATGCACGCCACGCAGGGGGCGGTGCATGGGGGCGGTGCCGCACAGGCGGCACCATGCAGGGGGCGCCGTGCAGGGGACGCCCCCGCGCATGCACGCCGTGCAGGGGGCATCGCCGCACATGCGTGCCGAGCAGGGGGCAGTGCCGCGCATGCGCGCCGCCTGCTTATGTCCGGGGTAGCCATATAAAAAGGTTGAGAACCACTGAACTAGATAGAAGCAGAAATTCCCATTCAATTTTTTCTTAATCTTTTCATTTTTCCAGTCAATAAATCTGATATCCTGCTGTCTTGAACCAATAAGGCTTATGTAACACTCAAAAATGTTTAATTCCCTGGGTCTGTGTTCCATTCCTTCTCTAAAGTAGTCATTGCAGCTTTTCATAGATTGCCCCACTCTTAATACTCACAAAGAAGCTACTCCATGGGTGAATAAGAATGAAAACTCAGTTGTTTCTATTCCAAATCCTAAATCTGTCACAAACCAACAGGTTGATCCATGTCAGGTGTAGGCATTTTTGAATAAATGTTAGCAGAAATCTATAACTTGTAGGTACATCTGAAATTATATAAATTGTTATTTTCGCATTAGAGGTATGATTGTTTTACACATATGTGTGTGAAATATAAGAAAAGACCAGAAGAGTCAGATCAATGGCCCATCAAATTTAAATTGCTATTTCTAATCTTAGTCAACCAGCTGTTTCTGAGAAACCTGGAAGTTGGGCCTGAAGGATACTCTTATTGGTTGATTCAAAAGCTATACTCTTCTTGAACTCAGTGAGCAGGTAGCAGTAGTGAAAGAAAGTCTTTGCATAGTTTCATTTGGTATGCCTGTTCTTCAACTTGCCTCCAGAAGTTGTGAATGCTCCAAAACTGGAAGTTTTTAAGAAAAGATTGGATGGCCATTTATCTAAAATGGAATACGGTTTCCTGCCTGAGCAGGGAGTTGGACTAGAAGACCTCCAAGGTTCTTTCCAACTCTGCTATTCTATTCTATTCTATTCTATTCTATTCTATTCTATTCTATTCTATTCTATTCTATTATGTTCTGTTCTGTTCTGTTCTGTTCTATTCTGGATTGGGAGAGCCTTCAGACAGTCACTTGTGACATAGTCACTTCATGGCTCAACTACTACAATGCACTCTGCATGGGGGTGTCCCTTGAAGACTAGTCAAGAATGTAGTAGTGCAAGCAGTTATGGACATGCCTTAGTAGACCCACGTAACACCTCTGATCCACAAACAGCATTGATTATAATTCAAATGCTAGTTATCATCTATAATAATAAAGGCTTAGATGGCAAAGGGTCTGGTTACTTGAGGATCCACCTATCTCTCATAGTGTCTGGTTGGCTAAAACAAGGCTCTGGGTCCCTTTAGTCATCTATCAGGAGTCTGGAAGTGTCCTTCTTTGTAGCAGCAACTGCCCTGTAGAATGAGGTTCCATCTGAGAATCAGGTGACTCACTCCCTGATGCCATTCAGGAGGGACTTAAAGAGCTAGCTATTCTCCAAGCAAAGGGCTAAGGTGGCTCAACACTGAAGTTGATAGTGATATTCTGATTTGCAGGATTCTCCACCTTGTTCTTTTATTTCTTTTCTAGTCTGATTCTTCTACCGCATCATTTTGTTTTTATTGTCTTAGGGTCTCCAAGATGCTTTTTCATGAGGTAACTGGACTTTCTTGTTTTTCTTTGAAGACGTTTTGCTTCTCATTGAGGAAGCTTTCCATTCCCCACCATCCAGTAAATCAGAGCTCTTCAAACTTGGCCCTTTTGTGACTTGTGGACTTCAACTCCCAGAATTCCTCAGCCAGCATGCTGGCTGAGGAATTCTGGGAGTTGAAGTCCACAAGTCATAAAAAGGCCAGGTTTGAATACTCCTGTAGTAAATGTTTCCATTCTCCACCATCCAGTCAGAGCTGAAGAAGCTTCTTGGATGAGAAGTGAAACATCTTCAAAGAAAAACAAGAAAGTCCAGTCGCCTCGTGAAAAAGCACCTTTGGGATAATCATGACCTGGATGATTGAGAATCTCCATAGACATTGTCTTGGGTTGTTTTTGTTTGTTTGATTGTTTTGCAATTAGTTCTAGAAGTGGGTTGTACCAAACTGAGTAAAAAATTAAATTTTAGCCTGAACCAATCCTATGATTTATATTAAAAGTTAGCCTTTAATCAAGAATATACAATATGGAGCAATATAATATATATCTTACTACATGCAGAAAGCTTTACTTAATTATTGAATAACTAGTTGGAAGAATAAATTGGAAGCTAAAACTCCAGTCATGCAACAAGCATGATTCACACAGTATGTGCATATATACAGTATATATAAACAGACTCACTATGGGATGTAAGCAAAGAGGAGAAAGATCATATACTGCATAAGGATATTCTGAGGTAATCACTAAAATTGCATAATAAAATGAATCTATATTTATGCATACATGATTGCAAGAATACATAATACAGCAAAAATTACCTAAAGTTATTCTGAAATAAATTCATGAAATACCTTCAACATCCCACTATTCATGTACAATACAAACTAAAGAAGGAGATGTGTCCCATACCCTGCCCTTTGCCTGCCACATAATATTACTAACACATGATTTTAGATCTGGACAGACACCGTATTAAGAGGATAGAGTAGTCTAATCGAATCTTGGATCTTATTCAATTAAACACTGAGGATGTAGATGTGTAACCTTGTTAATATCATATTTAGTTGAGGCAGAGGAAAAGAAAATTAAGATATACTTGGTGTTGTTGCTAATTAGAAAAATTGAGACTTTGCATCTGGGTAATCCAAAGCAACATGTGGTGCTAGCAGATGTGAATTCATTACACAGCTGCAGCAAAATAGATTTTGTCACTGGAGCAACAAAAGGCTCAAAATCAGATTTCTATAAACATGAGTGTAATACCTTAGTCTCCCTAATTTCCCTTCTAATACCTCATCATAAGAATAGAGAGGCTGAAAAGAGGACCTAGTTTTATTTTTAAGGCTTGCACTGTAGCCACCGAAAATTAAAGAATGATTGCTCCATCTCTATCAATATTTCTTTCCTGAACACTTTATTTCTGAACTGAAAAGATGAAAAGCTGTCCTAGGAAATGGAAGAAAAACAGTTTTGATTTGCTGAAACAAATTAGCTTGATCCATCACTGAACACTTCAAAAAAAATCATGTTTATATAACAGCTGTCCTGCAAAGATATCATCACTTCAAGATGTATATGAGATTTTGGGAGATCCACAAGATCTGGTGAGTTATAAAATATCTTAATTGGTGGTAGTAGAGAAAGTGTTCAAAATATTGCATAATAATCATATATTACATGGTCAAATCTAGTTTTAAAATGGTGATGAATAATCTTTGGAGGTGAGCCTAGAAGGTAATCAATCCCTGCAGCTCTTTTGGCCTTTTCTGCCTCTATGCTTCTGACTTTTAGCAATTTGGCATTAAATTCTTCCATTGTAGTTGCTCCAAAAATCAGTTCTGTAGTTTTCTCCATATTTTTAAGTGGAACATGTGATAGAATAGTTGTCTATAGCATTGAATAGATTTAACATCAAAATAGCAATAGCGCTTAGACTTATATACCGCTTCACAGTGCTTTACAGCCAACTCTAAGTGGTTTATAGAGTTGGCATATTGCCCCCATCAATCTGGGTCCTCATTTTACCGACCTTGAAAGGATGGAAGGCTGAGTCAACCTTGAGCTGGTGGGAATCGAACTGCCGAACTGCTGGCAGTTGACAGTCAGTAGAATTAGCCTGCAGTACTGCATTCTAACCACTGTGCCACCATGGTATCTATCTACAATCAGAAAAAAAAAGAACAGTTTCAGGGTAAGTTAATGGTTGCATACTGCAAAGCAAACATGCTTAGCAAGTGGTGCAGAAAAGTGAGGGGTCCAGATTGTAACATGGAGCATTCATCCTTCTGGTGATTCAGTGGAACTTTGCTAATCCTTTTGCAAATGTGAATCACTGTACTGATTTTGTTGTTGTTGTTCTTGTTGAATTGTTTCAAAGAAGATGTCATGAATATAGGAAGTCAAGTGGCTACAATATTGAAACATTATTTATTTTAAATGCCTTTCATGCATTGTCTTAAGACACAAACCAGTAATGATAGCAAACAATGGCTTACTATTCTGTAGGAACCAAACCATGGAAGAGCAATTGTTTGGTAGCAATATATATATCACTTGTGTATACACATGTTATGTATGTGTATGGGCTGATAAATACTTTCTTTTGATAGCAGGCAACAGAATTTCATTTTAAATGTGTGCCAGTGTGGTTATCTCATCTCACCTTCATGTCAAATAATAAAACTCCAAAATTAACACGGAAAGATATTTGGACTCTATTGTATCTTCCTCTGACACCTGGCTGCTTGTATCACATAGTAGAGTGATTCTGAAGAAGTTGAAAATGTTTCATCATTTTGGTTGGTCCTATTAGAAAGATTGTCAAATTTAGATTTATTATAGTTTGCATTGTTAGATTGCAGCCCTTAGCATATTTCATACAGCTGTTTACACAATGGAACTTCCATGCAAAAATGACTAGGAAATATACAGCATGTACTCATTTTGCTTAAGCCTGTGCAAAAATAGGCAGAGGGGGAAAGATCAACAGAGATCCAGAAAGGGTCAGATAGAAAAGAAGTTGCAATGAAAGCTTCCGCTCAAAAGAAGCTAGGAAGGAAACACAATTTCTTTGTTGTGATGCTTTAGGCTAACCATTATTCACCACCTTGGTCCCATATTTCATCTTTCATGATTTGCTTAAGTGATTTTAAATTGGTTTCGCAATGCAGTTTAACAGAGACTGAAAAAAATGACCCCAAAAATCTATGAAATGAAACAGCCATTGCAAAACCACTGAAGTCCTCAACAACTGTTTTGCAATCAGTGCAGGAGCCTATGGACTACCTTCAGTATGGGAGGGAGGGAGGGAGAGAGGGAGGAAAAGAAGGAAGGAAGGAAGGAAGGAAGGAAGGAAGGAAGGAAGGAAGGAAGGAAGGAAGGGAGGGAGGGAGGGAGGGAGGGAAGGAGGGAGGGAGGGAGGGAGGGAAGGAGGGAGGGAGGGAGGGGAGGGAAGGGAAGGAAGGAAGGAAGGAAGGAAGGAAGGAAGGAAGGAGGGAAGGAAGGAAGGAAGGAAGATGGATCTTGATTGCACATCAGGAATATTAATACTTGTGGCTGCACAAAATGGGTTACGTAAAATCTGTATTAGTTTATATTTTTAGGTTTTGCTAACAAAGAATAAAGAGAGAATGGTATAGCTATTTCGGGTTCCTTTAACCCTCATCAGCCAAACTTACTCTTCTGAGATTCGAACCTGGGCTATCTGCATGTTAGGCAGATGTTATAACCTCTAAGCCACGGGTTCTCTCCCACTTTGTTAGCTACCAGGAGAGAGACAGGGGGAGGAGATTTTTACCTTGAATGAACACCCTGTCAGCCCAGATATGGGAGAAAGAAATCTTCTTTCTTTTCTTTTCTTTTGCCTGTATCAGCTCAATCTAGAGCCATCCACAAGCAGCAGTCACTAACTGCGACATCATTTTACATTTTTAGGTTTTTAGGTTTTGCTAACAAAGAATAAAGAGAGAATGGTATAGCTATTTCGGTTTCCTTTAACCCTCATCAGCCAAACTTACTCTTCTGAGATTCGAACCTGGGCTATCTGCATGTTAGGCAGATGTTATAACCTCTAAGCCACGGGTTCTCTCCCACTTTGTTAGCTACCAGGAGAGAGACAGGGGGAGGAGATATTTACCTCTCTCCTGGTAGCTAACAACTACCCCTAACCAATCAGAACACACCTCCACCCAATCAGAACACAGCCAAGCTCCCACCCAATCAGTTCATACCCCCACTGGCAGTTAAAAGGAAGAAACAGCTAAGACCACACATTGCTGCTCGAAGCACGAAGCTGAAAACACCAGCCTGAAGATGACGAATGGGACTTCGTCGAAACGTCGCCAAGACAGTTCCAATTTTACGCGGGAGAAAACCCGAACAACCAAAAGACCTACATATATATATATATATATATATATATATATATATATATATATAGTTTAAGGTAACTACTGTACTAATTTACTCCTTTAGGATCCAATAAAGCAAAACTTAATTGAAAGCTTTGCTGAACCTAGAACAGTTAGCAATCTTTCTTCTTTGAGCCACTATGTACATTAACCCTGGCAGTTGCCCGAGCATGTTGCAGAAAAGGAAAAAGCATGGGGGAGGGGATCTCAGCATTTAATTTGAATTGGGAATGCTGCTTGAAATCAAGCAATTCATGCATTAAAAATCTCCAGAGTCAGGTAATAATTATAACAGGAGATATCAATTACATTCTTGGTATCCAAGACTTCATTGCAGAATAATGGGGGAAGAAGAGGGAAATTAAGAATTTTGAAAACTCCTTTTTTCTCTCTCTCCCTTAAAATCTCGGAGAAGTTAAAAAGCACCATCATTCCATTTCCTGACTTTTTGAAAAGATTCTCAGATATTGTGAAATATTTCAGATCTTTCCCCTGTTATAGGAGGAGTCTCTTTTCCACACTAGCTTTTATGTATACATTTTATACCTACTCACACCCCTAAAATAGTGATGTTGTGATGAACCCCAAAAGTGCCCAGAGGCTTTACTTCTATAGAAATTCAATTTCATTTACTGTTCCTGTCATTGCTTGCTTGTCTTATGTCTGGTTAGAACAGAGTATACAAATGTGAAGTCTCTCTTCTCTATCTCATTCCTTTTTTAAATCTTAAATTAAGTTCTATGCTCCCTCTTCTTTCATTATGTATATTTCTCTGTGTAATTTGTTTCAATTACACACTTTCCCCTTAGTTTCTTATGTGTTGTATATATATTTTACTTTATATAAACTTACATATGTTGTCACAGATACAGAGAACTTACTTTTTAAAAAAACATTATTTATAATCAGTACAAAACTCACTGGAACTGGAGATAAACCATCTGGCCCTCTCAAGGCAGAAGTGCACATTTTCAGTCCCCAGGACTCTTGCAGCCCTTGTAATTCTTGAATATAGTCCCAAAATCTTCCAAAGTTGGCGTCATATTTTTTTTATTTGATAAATTAAATGTAAATGAGATTAACTTCTATTTGGTTTCATCCACTGCTTTTTGAGGAACGGGATAGATATACAATTTCAAAGCCAGTAATCACTTTTTCTTTCACTTAGGGAAAAAAAAAAGTACATTTTCACTTCAGATGGAAGTGGCAGCAGCAGAGTTGTTTCTGGTTGGCATTGCCATCATCCAGTGTAGTTGCCACTACCATGCCACAAAATTAAATGTCCAGAACCCTTTGATCAGGAACAATAAGTGGCTTCATGTGCAGCAGCTGGAGTCAGCCCATTTATATTACAAAGACTTTTCCACAGGGATTGAAAGCAGGAGAGGTCCCATAGTAGGACAAGCAAAGCAAGATAACCCATAGATACTGTGTTTCTGAGCACTTTTCATGGTGATGAACGTGGCAAATAAGGGAGAGTTTCTCTACATATCCTGCAACTTGTCAAGAGAGGAAAGAAGCAAAGGAGATTAGAAGACAGAGAAACCAGTGCCAGCAGGGGTCTTTGATAATTAAGGAGTTGCAGAATTTAGGTTTTTCTCTGGTTTATACACGCATTCCATTAAGGGAGAAACAGAAGATGATAATGCCTTCTCTCTAGAAGCAGCCTTTAGTATTTTGATGGGCTAATGAGTATTCCAGTATTTGAGGGACTACCACAAAGAGGAGGTCAACTTATTTTCCAAAGCACCAGAAGGCAAGACAAGAAACAATGGATGGAAACTAATCAAGGAGAGAAGCAGCCTGGAATTAAGGAGAAAGTTCCTAACAGTGAGAACAATTAACCAGTGGAACAGGTTCCCTTCAGAAGTTGTAGGTGCTCCATTATTGGAGGTTTTAAAGAAAAGACTGGACAGCCACCTGTCTGAAATGATATAGGGTCTCTTGCTTGAGCAGGGGGTTGGACTAGAAGACCTCCAAGATCCCTTCCAGCTCTATTCTGATTGCCATGATGGCATAAAAAAGAAAGATAAAATGTTTTATATTATGAGGTTGGTATTATCACACTAGAAGTAACTATACCACCCTATTCTGCATTGGTCAGACTACTTGTGAACTATGTTGATTTCAAGATATTATATTTTAAAAGTCTTTAGCTTAACAGGAATTAAATAAACAAACAAATAAATAAATAAATAAGAGCAAAGATGAAGATCAATATATTGGAAACTAAGCCATATGAGAAGCGATTCAGGGAATTGGATCTATTTAGCTTTAAGAAGTCAGGGGATCCATCCATAGAAAGGTCTTCATGTTGATTCCTGCACTAAGCAAAGATTGAGAATTATGGGCCGCATAGACAGGCTACATGATGCAACAATGACACTTTCTCTCAAATGGTGTGCATATATCTGTGAATATAATTAGCCTAAGTGATCTTGTAATCCCTTTTAGCTACCTACTGCCTATCTCCCATGCCACCTGTTCAGCTCAAGAAGCCAGGCTGGTTCTGGTGGAGTAAGAACATCAGTGAAAAATTAACTGCTGAACATTAACTTCAAGCATCCAAGTGATTAAACCATTGTGCTATGATAGTATACGATCCTCCCTTTCTTCAGCAATTAAGGCTCTATTGATCTGATAATGTGAGAAAAAGAACTGGCAGAGTAACACACATTTAGGCTGCTGTAATGAAGAGTGATCATCTATTGTTCCGGGGTGTACAACATTCAGCTGAGGGATTGATTACCAACATATTCCCTCCACACTATTTCCTCTTGCATCTTTCACTTTTCCCCTAAACCCCTCCACTATCAAGTATGACTCTTGCTCATAATTTTTATCAGAATCTTTTGCTTAAAAGAACAGTGACAGCAAATATCCGGAGATGGGATAACTAAATTTATAATGTTTTGGATTGTGGCATATATCCAGATCTAATAAATATGACAAGAGGAGGAAGCTTTAATTCATCTATGTTATATTTCTAGTCCACCTTTTCTTAAGGAATTCAAGGAGCTTAAAAGAATTTTCTGCAAAGTGATTTGCAGTTATTAAGGTTGGTCACACAGACCATAGTCCTTCCCTAGGACCTGGGATAGGCAGGTGTTGGTGTTTATCACCACAGGATATAAGCTGTTACAAATAAAGCTGCCTTTATCTATTGACTATGGTGGGTTTGCTAGTGCCGATGGTATGCAAGAGATGTTATTATCTGTTCACAACAATGGGAAATCAGCTGTCATTTTTTTAGCTAGTGTTGGCCTTTATACATTGTGAGTTTTTTCCCAAGAACACAGGATATTGTAATGTATCAGTGTAATATATATGAAACTTCAAGCAGGATGGCCTTTTGCAATGAACAGATGGAAATTTTGTCAATGTGCAGATTTTCTACTTCCCATCCAGGACTTTTTGGTTTGGCAAAAAAACATACCAAAAAGCATTGGGATCACAATAGCCAGTTTAGACCATAATCTTTCAATTTCAATTTTCAGACCCTGATATTTTGTCATCTTCTCCAATTCAATTATTCATAAGTTAAATAGATGTTATTTTCAATCTCGCAAGCACCTTAATCACATTCTTTATTATGGGTGCTAGGTCTTTCTTGAAAACTACTTTCAATGCTGAGAGTCTATGTCTTTCTACTGATAATTCTGCAAATGCTACATTTTTTTCTGATCATATACTTAGTACCTGCAAGAAAAACTGATTATAAACTATAACACACTTGTCAAAACGATTCATTAGGACATCTATAAAAATTATCATGTGCCAGTAATAATGGTGGGAAACTATAGTTGAAAAAATAGTGAAAAATGAGCAGGTTAAAATATTGCGGAGTTTTCTAATACAAACTGATAAAGTTTTGGTTCATAACACACACCAGATGTAACTGTGGTGGAAAAGAAGAAAGTGTGAATAATTGATGTGTTAATATTAAGTTGTAGTAGAATAGAAGACAAAGAATTGGAGAAGATCACCAAGTATCAAGAACTGAAAATCAAAATTGAAATATTGTCATGACCCATCTGTGGTGGTCTCAATGTTTGTCCACATACTGGGTGCCATACCAAAACTTTTGGACACTTAGAAAATCTGCTCATTGACATTTTCATTGGTCTATTACAAAAGGTCACACTGCTTGGATCTGCACATATACTGTGCAGATGCACTACAATAACCTAAGTCTTAGGAAGAACCCTATTCCTATGAAGTGCAACACCAGCTAAATAACTGACTGCTGTGATTTCACATTCTTGTATATATAACAATAACAATAATAATATGCCACAGTGGAAGGTTCCTGTCTCACCCAGTTGCCATGATTTTGTGTGCAAGTGAATGATAAAAGGAAGATTATAGCTATTTTAAAGTCACAAATTGATAGGGGAATTTTGCTACTAAAGGCATTTTTCTCTTTTAATTGCTTTACTCACTTTATATAAGATATCACAATTATATATATTAAAATATGTAATATTAATATAGAACCCATGTTGGAAAATATGCACTCGAAAAAACAAGAGATTATGTAGCCTGAGCAACATCCTCTGTAATACCCATAAATGTGGTCTGCATTTCACAAAAAATGAAAGGCCTTGAACATCTTTTTTTCAGAGGTGGTTCTTTTTCAACAATTTTGAAATTCAGCTTTTGGAAGTGATTAGTATCAAAACCCTAAACCAGGCATGTTAAACTCGTGACATCATGTGATGTCACGCGACATATCAGGACTTTTCCCCCATTGCCGGGAACCTGCCAATCTTCTCTATATCATTCCAATTCTACTATTTAATATCACTATTCAGAAGCTACAACTGGTGCAGAATGTGACAGCTTGGGCAGTTCTTGGGGTCCCCAGGGTGGCCCATGTTACACTGCTGTTCAGCGAACTGCATTAGCTGATGGTTTGCTTCTGGGTTCAATTCAAGGTATTGATTACCACCTTTAAAGCCCTTCGTGGCATGGGTCTAAGTTATCTGAAAAATGGGGTTGGTCCGCCCCACCTGTGCTTGCAAAAGGGGCATGCTACCAACCCCATCAGTCAAGGAATTTTGGCTGGATAGGATCCAGGAGAAGAGTCTATTCCACTGAGGTGAGATCTACACCCATCCTACTGACTTTCATAAGGGCCTGAAGACCTGGTTCTGCCAGTTGACTTAGGGTTCCTACAAGGATGCACCATTCTGAAGATGATTATTGGATTAATAAAAAGAAACCCACCTCTCCCCATGTGCTTTGTGCTCCCCTCCTTCCCATTTTTAACTGTACTTATTATTGTTGTTTTTTTTTTATTAAAAAATTTTATAAGTTTTACAAAAAGAACAAAACAATACAAAAACAAAAAACAACATATACAAAGAAAAAACTAAACATTACACAACAAAACCCCCCTTCCCCAACCCCCGCCCAAACACCCCCCTTCCCCCCCTGAGCTTCCCAGAGCAGAATATAGGCTTAATTAAAAAACAATTAAAAATTATGTTTATAAATATATATATATATATAACATTAAGATATATATGTATATATATAAAAATAAAAATTATGAAAAAGCTATATAATATTTTTTATATCCAGTACTTATTATTGTTGTTGTCATCAAATTGGTTATACTGCCTTAACTTGGGGCTAAAGTTTTCATTAGTTATATTGCCCTGACTTGCTTGGATATTATAATATTAAATATTATAAATATTAATATAAATATTAAATAACATATTTCAAAATACTACAGTAATAGTCCTTGGAAACATCCCTGTATTATATAACAATATTAATACATTTCCTTTGTATAAAAAAAGGGTGGGGTTTCTATCAGATCATTGAGACAAAATTTAAATCAGGTATTGCTAAACCTACAAACTTCTTAAAAAGATGAGCCTGTAACTGAATGCATTGTGACTCTGCAGGTGTGGGTTTTTTGCCACTAGTGCTTTGCATTGTGTTCATTCAAATGTTTTGTTTTTAAGACTATGGTTTCAATCCACTTTGAGAAGATTTTCTCTAAAACGCAGGGCAGATATATTTTATTTGCATATATAAGTATAATCAAATAAAGCATAAACATGCTTTCTAGGAAAAAAACTACAATGAATAAAGCAGGATTTTCTCCTGTATTAATATACAGCATATACAACTGGTCTTCTAGTTGTAGCTTAACCCAGCAATTTGCCTGATAAGGCTAAAATTAGAATCTCAGATAGGTCTATACTTCCCACCCATTTTATATTCTTGTATCCATGTTCTTCACCTGTCTAAGTAACAAAATGGGGTAAGCATGATCTGATGTGCCACATCATTGCCCTTTACCTTGTCCTTAGGTGCATACATATGGTGAGCTGCATTCCTCTCTTGTTAACCCCATTAAGCTTGGGTCTGTGCCAGTCATGGAAGAACTAACGTATATGCACACCTGTCTGACCATAATGACCTACCATTATCATTTTCCACCCCTCTCTTTGATTGATGGCTATTATATGCATAATGACCCTTAGGTTTTCTTTTCCCCCTTTTTGTTAGGATTTGCTAAAGCAACCTGCAAATTAATTTAATATCCTCTTTTGGTTGGTAGCTGTAGAACTAGGGCTTGAGGCTGATGATGCGTAAACCATTTGTGGCATGTATTTAATCTCCGGACAATGGATAGAGATGTTAGTGCATGCTACACTAAGTTCTATTTACGCTGGCTATTAAGTGCAGTCAAGCTGAAGGCAATTGGAGCACATTACAGAGTCTAATGGGAGAGGAAGCTAAACAACAGTACATTAAGGACTGAAAATGAATTAAGAGGGAGGCATGATAGAGAAACAGACAAGTAAAGGGGTTTGTCCATCGATAACTCTTATTGACAGGACAAATATTCATATACTCCCAGTCTCCCCAACTAATTTTGATATTGGGTATCATCAGATGGATCCGTTGGGATTACAATTACAATCAGCTGTAAGAACTTATCAACTACAGTTTAATGCCAAAAGGTAGGATATGTTGTCTTCAAACTGTTTAGTTTGCTTACTACAGCACTGAAATTCACCCAGTCACCTTCCAGGGTCTGATGCAAATGACAGACACTTGAAATGAAACGAAGGAATTCTGAGTCTAACGTTCATTTGTGGATTTCATGACTTCTGAACCTTCTGTACAAAATTCAGTCCCCCCTTACCTTTCTTAATTTGAAGGTGTGGAGAAAAAAATGGTTTTTATGCTGTGATTGTTAAAGAGCCCAGAATCAAAAGATCCTGATTGTTCTATTGCAAATCATCCAGTGATTTATTTTCAGATTAATCTTTTCTTCAGTCCTGTCTTATGAGGACATGCCCTGTATTTCTTCTTCCTAACACTTCCCTGGGTGTGTATCTAAAGTTGAAAAACAGAATAATAGAAATATGATCCAAAGTAGAAATCAATATATCCATGAGATTATACTGTAATTATTGGGAAAAAAAACTTAGAAGATATTTCATCCTGCTTATTGCAGGATCCATACAGCAGGGGTCCCCAACCACCGGCCAGTGGACCAGTACCAGGCCGCAGTATGCCAGCAACCAGTCCACACAAACAAGAAAAGCCCGATCCACAGGATGTAGGCAGCACACAAAACCACATCCCCTCTGGTCCGCGGAAAAAACCTCTCTCCACGTAACCAGTCCCTGGTGCCCAAAAGGTTGGGGACCTCTGCCATACAGCATCCCTGATAGATGACAATCCAGCTTCTGTTTGAAGATATCCAGTGAAGGAGAACTCAGCACTTCATAAGCATCCTATGTAGATCCATATCCTCTCAGTTGCCTCTTCTGTAGGCTAAACATGCCCAGTTCCATTAACTGTTCCTCATATAGCTTGGTTATCAAGCCCTTCACTAGCTTGTTAGCCATTCTTTGGGCTCCAAATAGAGTCTGACTAAAGCAGAATACAATAGAATAATTATGGTCTGGACTCTCTGCTCCTGTTAAAATACCCTAAAAAACCATCCAGCTGTTTTACAGCTATATCATACAATTACATCACCTTTAATTTGTCATCTATAAACATGCCACAGATTTCTGCCCATCCAATTGTGCATTCCATTTTTTTTCCTACCCAGATGCAAAACTTTACCTTTCTTCATTTAATTTCCAGGCTATTCATTTCAATCCACTATTTCAAGCCCATCTACATGTTTCTAACCTTCTTTCTCTTTTCTAAAACCTTACACATTTCAGTCAGTTTTGTGACATCTGCAGACTTGAGAAACATTCTCATCCATGTCATTGATAAAAATATTGGACAGCATAGAGCCAGGTGTCATATCCCTGGATATTTCCATCCAAGCTTTACTAAAATAAGCCCAGCTGGGAACAATCAGTATGAGAAACAGAGCTTGAACAACTGTGTCTGAATTTTCAGCATGACAGGACATTTTATCGTCCCATTGCTGAATTCCTTTGCAGCAATGTATTAAATTGTCCCTATTAGGTGTGAAAGCAATATGATGCTCAAGATCCAGCAAATTTTCCGTGTGAATTAATCAAGACAGAGCCAAAAATGCTTTTTTTACTTTCCTTGTTAAGTTTGGTGAGGAAAAAATGTTTTCATTTTGTTTTGGAGGAAAAAGAAGTTAAATTTTCACAGGGGTTCATGCAGGTTCTCAAATTCCTTTTAGGTGCAAAGGTGTACATGTATGAGAGAGTTGTGCTGTAAAATTATTTTCCAGCAGCCTCCTCAGTTCCCCAAAAATAAGACTTGTGACGAAACTCTTCCTGTGAATCTTTTCAGATTGGGAAATGTGAAGAAGGCTGAGGAGAGAGGTGTTGGGAGGTGTGAAAGGCCTCCATCTCTCTGTAACAAGAAAGCTCAAAAATGCTGCTAAAAGAAATTCTATTTTTTTTAAAGAAAACCTTTGAATCAAGCTACTAATTTGACTTGTCTTTTTTCAAAATATTTTTTTCAACTGTCCAGGGTGGTCTACAAGTCTGGGAACCCACATGGTAATCTCCCATCAAAGTTTTATTCAGGGCCAGCTCTGCTTAGCTTTTTTCTGATCAACCAAGGTCCATTTAGTTTTGCCATATTGAAAATAGAACTGAAAAGCACACTATTTTCCATAAGAAAAAAAGCTTTCAGGTGCATCTGATGGATTTTAGCACAATATTAGAAGTTCTAATATTACCTTCTAATAAATGGCTGGATTTACCTGACTGCAGCTTGAGCAACTAAGATGAAAACAACACATATTGTAGCATATATAATCCTTGGTTTTGCATCCTAAACTTCCTATTTTGCCTTGGGAGAGAAAAGAATTTGCTCGATTTATTATATCTAGGTTCTGTAGAGGTGCATTATCATTATTATGCTTTGTTTTATTTATTTTTTAAAAAAGCCCAGTACAGTCCTGTTATAACTCAAGAGCTGCTTTAATTGGAATAGTCTACTTATAGGACAAATAACTTGGAGTCCCTTGGGGTTTTCTTAGTCAAACACAAACCTTTAAAAAAAGAAAAAGAAAATTGAGTGTTTGCTTTTCAAAACATTCAGCAATAAACCATTTTCCCTGGAGTTTTGCAAACTGTTCTGTAGCACAAATCTACCTGTGTAAAACTAAGATTAGCCATATAGACTAATTCTTCTTCATGAATGTCCTTCAATTCACATATTCTTCATTTTATGAAATAGCAATAGCATTTAGACTTATATACTACATCATAGCGCTTAACAGCCCTCTCTAAGCAGTTTGCAGAGTCAGCATATTGCCCCCAACAGTCTGGGTCTTCATTTTATCTACCTCAGAAGGATGGAAGGGTGAGTTAACTTTGAGCAAGTCTTCCTCAAACTCCTGGCATTGGGCAGAGTCAACCTGCAATACTGCATTTTAACCACTATGGCACTATGTCTCATGATCTAGACCAGGGGTAGTCAACCTTGGCTCTTTTATGACTGTGCTGGCTCAGGAATTCTGGGAGTTGAAGTCCACGAGTCATAAAAAGAGCCAAGGTTGATTACCCCTGATCTAGATAAATGAAATGCCAACCCCTTCAGAAAGTCTCTGCCTCAACTCCCTTCAGCATCTCCTTTCTCTTCCCATCTTTTGTAAATTGTGGTAGCCATAAAAAACTAATACCCTTTATTAGGCAGGAATGCAACTCAGGGATACAGGATCTATTTTACATGTTGAAAAGAGATATGGAATCTACTGAAGCTGGCTCTCACATGCTTTCCATGGATGTCAGGATTGCTGAAAACTGGTATTACTGCAAGGAGATGGAAAACACATAAAAAACAGCAATGTTTCCTAAAATAAGTTTGTCATAATTTAAAAACAAAGACAATATTGAAAACCCAGCCTTGGACCACCAAAAGCTTGTACAAACATTCTTTTGATTATATGACTTTCTTGCTAAAGGAGCTTGTCCTCCCTTTTTTTTTTTTTTTTTTTTTTTGTCCTTACACATATCTGTGATTTGTGTTGCTCCCTTTACATCTTGAAGGGAAAGACAGCAATTTCTGACAGAGCCAATGTTAGAAATATTAGGCTTTTTAATCAATTTGTTGTAGAAATGTAGTTAATGCAAATTAATAGACTAATCTGTTCATTGCAAATTCTTTCAATGTTGTATGTTTATACCTTAAATTTGGGTTCTTCTGTTTCCACATTAGTTTTCCAAAATAAAATATTTGTGCAAAAATATGTATGATGGTAATTCATTGTAGGGGACACAGGAAAGTCCTGAAGGCGACACACAATGGGAAGAGCTGCTACTAAGGTAAAGGTCAGATAAGTGGGACTCAAGCCCAAACCAAGAAAATAATTTGAGACAAGCCACTCAAACAAGCCATTCAGTAGTTCATATGAAGATAAAGTAAAGGACAGAAAATCACATTCAGACTTGTAAAGTCCTGTTACTATAGCTGTTACAATAAAAATAGTCCTGGCCCATCGGGCATTGCTTTCTTAGTCTGGTCTATCTTATTGGGCTTATGTGCACCTATCTCCTGGTGCACATTTTTACTAGTCATTATTGTGGTTCATCACATAGTCAGCCAGATATTGAGACTGGATTTGGCATTTTTGTTCACCTGGGATTGTTTACCAATGTACATATTTCTGTATTGCAGATTCTGGAAAAAAATGAAAAATGATAGTTGAACACTGACCATAAGATTTATTTCAGGTTCCAGTTTAGCACAAAAAAAATAACCTGTATGAACTTGGATTGAATCAGAGGTTATTCACTTTGACTCAGAGCTCAGTGTGAGAAAGATACCTGTCTCCTAAATGGGAGAAAAATATGTTACATTTTTGTTTTTCTACAGAGTAGGATGCAATTAGCATAGACATTAAAGAGATATCCAGAAACCCACACAACTTTGGAGTTAAACATAGTTCTAGATGTACTTCTGCTGCTATCTCTACTTCTACCTCTACCTGTATTGCCTGAAATTGTTTGGGGATAAGAATAGAAGACATTTGAAGGCATAATTTTCCTACCAAATAGACTGAACAGCTTTGATGTGTTTTAGCAAATATTTAAATTTGGAGATGGTTCTTAAAAATATAAAATGATTTATGATTGTTTACAGCAAGTATTTTGGCTTAGAATTTGTAATTGTAATCTTGTCTACCATAGGTTCAGTGTGTTGCAACTAACATTCAAGGTTCTTTTCATTACAAATCATCTGTATTAGGATTTCCAAGATTCTCTAAATAGGAGCCCTCAATAACCTGTGGTTAGTTTATATCATGCCTTGCCTCATGCTCTCCCTTTTCCCATCCTAAGGAACCATTCAGAAAAATACCCAATTCAGTTGAATATGGCCACAGATTGGACTGAACCAACCTTATTCAATTGGTTATTTAACTTTGGTCTAATTCAGTGAAGATTTCTAGTACCTGTTGAAAGAAGCTATATTTCTGTTCACAAATTATTTCAGGAATTATGAATTCATGAACATAATAGCAACAATGTTTGCCTTTACTTCTTCTGTAAATTACCATTTCTTTTTAAGTTTAATGTCAAAGTTCAAAATTCATCTCTCTAAGAATGGCTTTTCCTAGCTTCAAGGTCTACCTTTATTTTCAAAAGTCATCCAGGTTAAATTTATCACAGTGCTTGTTTCTGATCTACAAAGGCCTAGATACAGCATCTTAATCTCTAAGATCCTGAAAGATTATAGATAGTCCTTGACTTAGGACTGTAATGGAATCTGCCCATTACAGTCATAAATTGTAAAGTAGGTTATGATACGACTGACCCAATTTTATGACATTTTTATCATGAATCACTATGGTTGTGAGGAACACCACAGTCGTTAAGTGAACCAATGTTTACTATGAGGTATTTTTGCTGAAAATTGTCATAACTGCATCATAAATCTCAGTCACATGACCATGGAATGCTACAAAGAGCCATAAATGCAGTTACTTGACCATGAGGGAGGCAACTGTTGGAATTTTGGAACCAGGTCATAAGTACTTTTTCAAAGGATCTATCATAGCTAAGCAACCAGTCATAAGTTGAGGTCTAACTATATAACCTCTTATTTGCCCCAGTCATCTAATCTCTTAATACCTCAAACTATATCCTCAACTTATATCTAACGGTAAGAATCTGTGTGTGGAAGAGTTCTGAACAGCTGTACATAATTATGAAAACCTCTACCTTTTTGATAAGACAGCTAGGTACTTCGTAGGATTTTTCTCTACTTAATATTTAATAATTTTAGTAGCAATTAGTAAATGTTAATGTATATATTTTAAACACTGAGGTCTTGTGCAAACTGTGTGAACATCCAGAGTAACCAGAACTTGGTAGGCCTATTATACAGCAGCAATCTTGCTACTTAGCTAAGGAAAAAGGAAGGAGAAATTAAATTTAGCCCCGGCTGCTCATCTCAAGAATATCTGTATTCTTCTATCATCTTTTTTTTTCCCCTTCAGGGTTATTATACTTAGCACATAGCTAGCACTGGCCATTTTAGTTCCTTGTTCAGAAAGAAACAAATGGGAGAAAGCTTGTTTTCACAGTCATATATCATTTGGCTATACTGGAATCTATAATTTATGCTATCTCCTCCAACCCGATCCTTTTTGCTAATCTACAATGCACAGAATTTGTAGCCAGCAACTCTTTGGCCAGAATTGCCAAGCATTCTGGGAAATGAATTCCAGGGGATTCTGTTAAGAAAGGCAGCCTTAATACAGTCCTTCAGCATCAGGTAGGGCATATTATAGTGTCAGTGAAATGGCATTTTTGTACATTTATCTCAGTGAAGACTGTGAAGTCACCTTTGCTCATGAATTTCCATAGCTTTATGCCAATACAGTTTTCTGAAAAGCTTTTTTTTTTTTCCTTTAGGACTGAAAGTGTACATGATTGCAGCCTAATTGGAATGAAACGAACAGCCCAACTCACAGTTTTCATTGGCATTGAGATACTTGTATACAATCACACTATGCAAAATAGCAGAAGCCTGAATTCATAATTGGACGTTCCAAAATGTAATTATGAAAGATGAAATGCTCCTTTCAATGAGAAGGCCGTAAATAGAATAATTAATTTTGTGTTTGCTTGAACAATTCTGTATTATGGACCTTACACTGGAACTGAAATTAATTAAGTGCACCAGGATTTATGGAGGAGGTGAAGAGCGGGAAGGGGGGAGGAATTAATCTGAAGTAAAAGATAGATGACTTTGTGAGTGTAATGATGCGTTAGTCTGGGGTATTCTTTAACAAATTTAGCAGGCATGTTCTGGGTACAAACAGCATGCACTGACAGAATTATCTCAACTAATGCAGCTGCTGGACTTGGAGCAAATTGAGATTGCAGATGAATACTTCAGATATTAAAGTGATTAACTCCATGTGTTGGCAACTATAGTTCTATTTCTTTCTTTTCTTTTTTAGGAAATAATCTCCAGATATCACTGTATTTTTAAAATAATACTAGAATTAAAAAGATTCCCATCAAAAGGCAGCACCAAAAATAACGATTTCACTAAGTTACCTAATTTATCAATTTGTTGAATTGCAGCACAATCCCTAATTACTAAATGGGAAAGTGGGCTGTGTGAATCCAACTTAATTGGAGAGTACCAAATTTTTGAGGACATGTGCTAAATTAATAAAGGAAATATTATCTTGGATTTAGATTTAGTCATGCTTACATTAGATCCATTGAAATCAACAAATGTCATGTAGTCTCTCTTCATTTACACAATTTATTTATTATGCCGTTAGGATCAAGTGAATTTTGCTATGTGGGGGAGGGGAAGGATAAAAGAGCACCTTATTCTCATGTGATGTTCTAAAAAAATATTCAGGCAATACTTTGAAGCAAGATCTTACCTGAATGCTCCATCATATCAGGAAGACAACAAAGTTGTTTGAAAGTGCAGAGCCAGTTGGAAATACCAACTTTGTCCTCCAGCACCCCAACATCATCCCATTCGTAGTCTGTCCTGAGGCAACTGTCTTATTTTGACTCATGGTAGGATCACCCCTAGTTAGAAGCAGTTAGGTTTTTCCGGTTTAAGCATGTTTAGTCAAAAATAAAAACAGAAGCCCTTTCTCATGCAAGAAAAGTGAGGGGAAAGTATGAGTTCAGGTCTCATGCAGAGTTGTGCTCATCATGACATAATTTGTGATTATATCTGTATTAGCCAATGAAGTAGACTTTAAGCCTGGTATTATTATGCCTGAATAGCAGTACTTTTCCAGGATCTGAGTCCAGAATATCCCCCAGTCCTGCTAACTGAAATTCTTTCGGCTATACAGTAAATGCTGGTAGCTGCACATATTATTTTGTGTGAACAAAACCCTAAATACATTGCTAAATCATTCCCTTGGTTTTCAAGAAAAGCTGCATTTTGCAGTTGTTAATTTATCATTATTTCAATGGAATGCATTTTGAAAGATGTTTCCACGGAGATTTCACTTCATTTGGCTTGTGGTATCCTTCTACAAAATCATTCTATAAAAGCTGTACTTCAAATCAGCATTATCCTGAAATTCACAAGCTCAGGGTGTTCAAATACAGCCTTTTATTTGTCAACATATTTGCATACCGCCTGCACTGCAGCAAACTGAAGGGTTGGCTCATAATATTTCTTCATTCGACTCAGTTTGAAAGTCCCCCCCTTTTTTTAATAATGGCTTAGAGTGTGAAAAAGCATACTTCTTCAGGGCATGCATTATTCAGACATTTAGACATTTGTCATTAAGGAGATGTGATGGATAGTTTTGTTAACTCACAAAGTTGAAATGCCTGATAAAGATTTGTTTTAATCTACAGTATACTTTTTCTTGGTCAGTATTATAGAGTAAAAATGATACAATATTTCTAAAATAAAAATATCTTAAGCCCCATTTGGCATACCACATTATCCCCTTCCACAAAGGTTTAATTGAACTGGTACAAAAAGAGATAATAACATGATGAAGGATTTGGTCTTTTTTTTTTTTTAGCGTGGGGAACTTTATAGAGGTAAGGGTAATGTGCATTATAACCACTTTGGACATTTTTAAATAGATAAACTAGAATAATTTAAATAAATGAACTAATAATAATTTACATTCAATCCCAGACTTAACAATTGTTGATAAGAAAGATAAGAAAATCTGAATAGTGGATATCAAACCTAAAGAAAGCAGAATAGAACAGAAAGAACTGGAGGAAGTCACAAAATTCCTGCAAATATAAGTAGAATAATTGTTGGAAAAGAAAATAATAGTAATAGTCACCGATTGCATTTGGTGCAATCTGAAATATTTGGAGTATCACTTAAACACTGTCGGCATTGACAAAACCACCATCAGTCAATTGCAAAAGGCAGCTTTACTGAACAGCTTACAATTTGTGACAATAATTTAACACTATCAAACAACATCTTCCTATTCCAGCTACTTGTGAAGGATTCAAAGAGGGATAAAAATGCCAAGTGTAAACATCTGACTGTACAACCCACTATAATAAATGACATAATATCATTGAAATAGATAAGCAGTCAATCCATAATGGGAAATTATAGTTTGGGAGATATTAAACAATAGAATGGTCTTCAAAAATTCTAAAAGAGAATTTTCTATCAAGAGCAAATGACACAGTATACCAGCAGAATTGCCAGCAAACCCCCCCCCCAGAGCAAGAAGGAATTCCTAGTTTGAAAAATAGCTTTATTTTTAAAATATTTATAACCTACTTTTTTTCAGAAGAGAAATGTTTTGTGGTTTACAGGAAGAAAAGGCAAAATAAATCTGCCAAAGCACTAAAGGAATCATCAGAAAATGCCAATATCTAGAAAATCCAAAAACTGTCAACTGAAAATTCACTTATAAAGCTCCAAAGGTTAGTTATGCAGAGACCCTCCAACAGGAGCCAAAATGCAAATGAGATCTTTTAACAAAAGAGTATTTCAGAACTATGTATCTCAGAGCAAATGGCTGGATTTTATAGAGGCACAAGAGAGTAATTGACAAGTGAAAATGTCAATAATGTATTACTGTTCCTTTGTGTTATTTGGACTCAGATGATTAAGAGCAGGGCATGCTGTATCTTCTAGACTGTAAAACGGATTCAGCAGGGACTGCTTAAAGGATGCAGAGAAGCTACATTGATGAGGACAACATACTAGAGGGACTAGGTTTTGCTTTTGGAAGCCACCTTGGACTGTAACTACAAGTCCAGATCAATATAACTTCATGGTTACACTGATTAGACTCAAGTCCAATCTGCTAAGGACATCTGGTTTCTGAAGACTCAAAGATGTTTTTCTAAACAAAAAAGTTGTAAGCAAGTTTGGAAGATGCAATTCCTCTTGTATTAGTTCAGCTATTGATAGAGTGAGTTTTTTCTTCCTTTATACCTTGCCAAAATGTGTTTTTATACAATATCTGCCTGATGTGAGTTTGTCAAAAGGGTTCTAGAGCCATCTTAAATCAGAGGTGTGTTCAGAAAAGGTTTTTCCAACATAGCCAATAGGGATGTACTATCTCCTTCATCTTGCATTCAAGCTGATCAGCACTGCTGAGATATGTAATGCAATCCACTTTTCAGAAGGATGTCTATGTGCTTGCTTCCTCTCTTCACAATGGAAATTTTATCCCAATAGATTACACTGACATTAAACCTTAGCAAAAGGTCACTTCTGCAAATGCAAGAGTGGGACAAGGGAAAGCGGATCAGTATTGGTTTGTAGTAACCCTGTGTCTCCTCCAGTACCTGACATATCATGAAAGCTTTCCCATCTGCATAAGCCTACATTGGTACAATACTGGGATTGCAGTAGACAGAGACTCAGGAAAAGCTGAAGAGAAGGGAAGTTTTGATCAAATGGGGAAATTCATTAAGGTTGCAAGGAAGAAACATTAATGTATTTGATACAAATAGCACAATAAATGTTTTTTTTAAAGGACCTTTATCAAGCAATCAGTTACTAAACATCTATATTCACAAATCACCCTTCTCCAACTCCATCTTCCATATGCTCTGCAAACTGTATTATGTGTTACCAGCATTAACTAAATAGGATGCTGAGAGTTATGTTCCGATGACTGCGAAGGTTGCCATTTGGGGAAAGTTGTAGGGATCTGGCAAATCTCTAAATACCTCAGCCACCAAGAAGACCCTTATGACTGATGCCTACTTGGCCATAGAATCTGATACATGCACTAAACAAAGCACATGTTTATTTTTTATTATTTAATTTTTATTTTTAAAATTTATAAACCGCCCCACTCCCGTAGGACTCTGGGCGGCTAACAATAAAAACAACATAAAACATGACAACAAAACAATACAGTTACAGTCATCCAGGGTTCAGGTTTTATAAACTCCAGGCCTGCTGGAAAAGCCAGGTCTTAAGCAGCTTATGGAAAACCAACAGGGTGGGAGCGGTCCTAATCTCCGGGGGGAGCTGGTTCCAAGACGTGGGCGCCATCACAGAGAAAGCCCTCCTCCGCGGCCCCGCCAAATGGCACTGCTTGGCCGACGGGACCTGAAGGAGGCCCAGCCTGTAGGATCTAACCAGCCGAAGGGAATGATGAGGTAGTAGGCGGTCTCACAAATAGCCTGGCCCTGAGCCATATAGGGCTTTAAAGGTAATAACATTTAAAGGTTGGAGGAATATAGGGGGGGAAACAGTCCAGAAGTGACTAGGTGTCAAGTAGTTCTTCTAGGAAATTGTAATGATATGTTGACGTTATCTTGAGGAATAACAAGAAGAAATGCTGCCTAAGAAACAAGCAAGCAAGAGGGAAGAGCCCCCAGAGTCTTAACAGTCAGAGGAAGAACCTATCCTAGTTTGTTAGACAGTTCAAAGTAGCAGTGGGGAATTTGTATCTTCAGACTTGCAAGATTCTGTTAATATATCCTTACAATCAAGTAAAATCAGCTTGTCTAATCCTATCTCACTTACCTGTCTTGTTTCCTATCTTGTTTATCTAGAAGCGCTGATAGAAATTGAGTTTACTAGTATAAAGATGCTTCAAACAACATGTTGTACTGTACATCTGGATTCAGGAAGTGCATATGTAATTTTAGGCATTAGAACCATCACATCAGGAAATTGCTTCGGCAGCTTAAAAAAACATGAATTACAGAAATCCCAAAATCTGGTAGGGTATTCCTTTATTAGCATTAAAATAAGGGTCAAGCAAATGTTTGGAGCATTTATTACTTTTTCATAAATTGTATGTTTCAGTTGTGCTTTTTGAATATTTTTTTTTATTGAATCAAATTGTAACTTTGGGCTGCACACAGAAATGTCTTGCTTTCTTAACTTACCCCACCCATTCATTCCAGGAATATCTGTAAAAATGAGCAGACCATAAACCAATAATAGATGTTAATAAACCCATTGTACGCAAGCCAAATTTTCAATACTCTGCTCCTTCTGACAAGCCAACCACAGAGGAATGACAAGAATCACTCCTACAGGTGTAGAGACCTAAATTATTGCAAGGAAGGTGCTGAAGGATTGTAGTCCAGTGATGGAACATATGTTTGCATGGGGAAGGTCATAAGTTTAATCCTTGGAATCTTCATTTAGGGCTTGGGAAAAAAATCTGGAGAGCTGCCACCAGATTGTGCAGACCAAACTGAGAAAAAGGGGAAAATAGTTTAATAAGGCAGACAGCTTTTAATATATTAAAAGACTTGAGAATCATTTTTACTAAGGGAGTATAATTATTCCCTGTTGGATACAAAATGAAAATATTTTTTTAAAGCCAATAATTTGATGCTCCAAGTAAGATGCATTTAAAGAAAGGAATACACTATGATCATAGCAGCATAATAAGGCAAAACTCATAATTTCAGGGTGGTCTTTAGTAGTTATATCCTTTGAAATTTTGCAGATGATTAGTCAAGAGAACCCCCTTCAGTTACCAGGGGCATCACTTCATTATATAAATTACTCAGATTGATCAATTACTTCTGTCTAATGAAATATGGCTCAAATTGCTGGAACTTATGCAAGCTTCTAATTTCTCAAAGAAAATAGTCCAATCAATGCATACCAAATATATGTGTAATCTTTTTAACCAGAGGAAGAAATTTTCTGATGAAATTGCAACCCTATGGCTTTATGGGGGGGAAGGGTGATGGCTCAGTGGTTAAAGACGCTGAGCTTGCCAACTGGAAAGCTGACAGCTCAGGTTCAAGTGCCATACAATGGGGTGAACTACCTTTACTTGCCCCAGCTCCTGACAACCTAGAAGTTCCAAAGCATGAAATGTGAGTAGATAAATAGGTACCACTTCAGTGGGAAGGTAACAGCATTCCGTGTGCCTCTGCATATAGTCATGCTGGCCTCATGCTAATGGAAGTGTTTTCAGACAAAGCTGGCTCTCTTGGCTAAGAAATGGAAATGAGTACTGCTCCTAAAGTCAAACATGAGAGGACAGGGAAAACCTTTATGGCTTTGTAGGTCCAAGATTAACTGACTGAACTGTGTATCTTGTGTTGTTTTAATAATATGGATTTAGGGATAATTCTACTTTATATTAACCATCAATTCCAGCCCATAATCCTTCTGGGTGTCCAACATAGTTTGGACCCAGATCCATAGTCATGTCAAGAGTGGACTTAATAAAATCAGTTGGACTTATTAGTACTTAACTTGACTTATTTAGTTCAGTAGGTCTAATCTAAATATGACTAAATATGATTTTTTTCCATAGCATATTAATGTTAAATTCTAAAGATAAGTACTATTCTTAGGAAAGAAAATAAAATATGATTTTAAGAATTTTATTTTGTATGTCTAATGATGATGAGTTTGGTAACAGATTTTCCCTGAGCACTGCCTGCTTTTGACTTAGGTCATAGCTTTTTTTGACATGCACAGCCTTGTTGACTTTAGCTGGAGTCTATGTGTGACTCACATCAGGCAGAATTTGGCACCAATTCTTGAAATTTCACAGCCCATTACAGTACAATATTGTGTGGAGGCTCTAAGCTCCATTCAGTTCATTCATTAGGGATTATGACATATTCTCTCCAGCTGGAGAAGCAGGTATGTATCATCACTCAAGAAAATTAGGAATTGGATATAGTCTCATTGATAAATAACACATTGTCATGATTAGCAGTAGCACATGGGGAGTTCTGGAAAGAATACTCTGAATGGGTGTAAATACATCAGTTTGAGAACATGTTGCCTTGCTAATATATGAAAATGCACAATACAGTCTCTGGAAGTATGCTGTGCAACTATTATTGATTTCTTTAATAGTCTGCATTGGAGTAGAATGTTGTTAATATCACATCATTACAGTTTTATCATTTCTGTGCGAGCCATTGTTGCAAAATGCTTTATAGTTCATTGAAAGTATTGGCCAAAATAATGCCTTTAATGGACCAAGACTTCAGAATTAAGTTTCTAACAGTGGCCCAACTGTTTGCTTGTATCCAGTTATCTGGTTATTGTTTATCTGATCTGTAAAATGTACTTTCAGACTAGCAAGACTGATGTCAGCCTTATGAGATAGACTCAACAGGAACCACAACCAGATGAACTAATTCTACTTCATTGTAAAGCTACACAGTGGTGGGATTTAAATATGTGAACAACTGATTCTCTGTGTGGATGCCGCTTCTGGAAGTCCATTCTGGGCCTGGGCAACAAAAAATTAGCTATTGGTTCTGCAGAAGTGGTGCGAACTGTCTGAATCCCACCACTGGAGCTACATTAACAGAATCTTACAAGTCTGAAAGTACATCTCTCCCCCTATCTTCTTTATAGCCCAAGAAACTAGGGAAGATCTCTTCTAACCTGTAATGACATATGGGAAAGACCTTTGGAGATGTGTGAAGAGATAATGCTAGGGAATGGTCAGATAAGAAATAGAATAGCCCACAGCTTCTTAGTAGACTGTAGAATTGACTGTAGCAAAGATCTGTTGAAAAGAAAATATTTCTTTTTCATGGGTGAACTTACATTCCATATAAATGGAATGAACAAACTGGAATTTAAACCCTTATTCCTGGTCTGGTCCTGATCTAGATTGAATACTTCATTGCGAGCCCTGGAGAAAATTCCCACTGATGATAATAGAACTGGTAGGACCATCCTGGAATTGATGTAAAAGAGAAAAAATATTAAATTCCCTTCCTGTACACTCCAACTTCAGTCTACTTCATGTAGTGTTTGCAACCAACTACTAAAGAATTAGACAGGAACTACAAAGTCCTGTACTTAATCATATCTACTTGCTGCTCCAAACTCTCTGGGTCCCTCTCCTGCTTTGTTTCGATACTGTGGTGCTGAGTCACTTCCTTACAGCTGTTCTATCTGTGCTTTCCCTTAATATCACTAAAATATTCTTCCTGTCTGTTTCTCAGCTTTCCTGACTATTTTCACAAACCTTGAGATTGTCCTCTCATTCCCCATATTATTCTGATTCCCATAGCACCCCTGAGAATAGTAAGATAAACTTACTATTAGGTTAGCATAAGCAAAATGAAGGAAATGTTGAACCAAAGAGTGTATTACTTCACATCTTTGCGTAGGCACAAATGTTGTAGTTAATTGCTAGTGCATAGTAAATTCAACTGAATGTAGTAGAATTATTTTTCCAGAACACATTTGTGAGATTTCTCTGCACAACTTAGTGATCTACTGACCTTCATACAATTCAAAAAAATGTGGCTATTGGATTATCAAAAAATACAAACAATAAATGAATAAATCTATATGCCCCAATTGTGCTCTACCAAAAAGTCAAGGCAGCCTAAAGCAGAGAGATGGGTCCAGTGTATCTCCTTACAAGGACTGGTTTATAATTAATACAAGGCAGCTATCCTAACTTTTAATAAACCTAATTTTCATATTGTCCACATATACATACAGTTAAGAAATTACTCTGACAGTGATAAAAAATCTTAATTTTTCTTTCCAGATGCTTGTAAAACAGCCTTAACATATGTCTGCTGTTTAATTAACAGAGCGGCTGGATGGTGGAGAGAAGCCAAGGTAATAATTTAAAGAAATATTTCTCCTACCCTTGATTTAAGTCCCAAAACACATCCATCATGTGCACTTCTGAAACTGGAAAAGATTTAATTTTCTGAACTTAGAAGAAAACATCATAAAACAAGTCAAACTGAAATGTGAAGTCAGGGCAAAGGCTTCAAAAGAAAGAATAGCTTTAAAACCTGCTCAAGGAATCATTTTTTGCTAATGAAAAAGGGAGAAACTTCTCATTTGGGGTAGTTTTATTTTGTCTACATATTACATTTATATTCTGCCTTTTTTCTAGAGAAAGCAGCATATACACTATTTCGTTCTCACCCTTACTCCTGAAAACCCTATGAGGTATGCTGTGCTAAGAGACAGTTATAATTCCATAGATAAGGATGGATGAGAATCTCCTCTTAGTTTTCATTCAACACCTAACCACCATAATACAATGACATTTGTGCCAGAATTGTTAATCTTTGGCCAGCCTGCTGAAGTTTCTATTCTGCTATTTCTCATTTAATTAAAATGTCTCACACTCCAAATGTATTTTTCCTTTTCATTCCATAACCCAACTTCAGGATATATTTTATGCTAGGATATCTATTTACAAATATGTAACTTTAATTAGGTAACTATATACATGAAAAACAGTCAGAAATAAAGGCTAGGTTTTCCCCAAAAACTGTATTGATTTCCCTGTATAGATTTAATAAAGAAAAACAGCTTTAAAATTATTACCTAAAATTGAGAAGACAACATGCCTGGATGTTGGCAAAAGCATTTGCAAAGTCTATAAGTCCACCAAATAAACATGACAATATATCAAAGGTCTGTCCATGATTTTATTTCCAACATAAATGTAATGAGAGTCAGTATGGTATGCTGGTTAACACACTAACCAGATACCAGGAGACAATGGATTCTAGTTCTATCTTAGGCATGAAACCATCTGGGCGACCTTGAGCCAGTCACTCTCTCTCAGTCCTAGGAAAGAGGCAATAGCAAATCATTTCTCAAAATGTTGTCAAGAAAGCTACAACATCCCTACCTAGCACATCTGGAAGAAGCCCTATTAAAGAAAGCAATCCCTGGAAATTTGGAGAAGAGAGTTCAGCAAAATGTTACAAACCAGCAAACTGGAATTTTAAGAAAACTAATGGGAGATGACAGCCCCTTCCAATTGATATAGTTTTGTCTAACTGGGGACATTAACACAGATGATAAAATAAGAGGTTTTATGTGAAGTCCACGGTAAGAAAATTATAATCATGGTCCTAATGATAAATTGCTGGAAGATTAGTCTCCTATTATTTTTGAGTGACTGGGTTGACATTTCGGCTGAGGTAGCTGCTCTGCTCACAGCTAAGTCACAAGTGTCAGCCAGTACTTTTTCCAGCCTGGGGCAGACCCTTTTGCAGCCTCTAGGCTCAGCAAATGGAAGTACATTTTAAAAAGAAAACTGCTATCACCATTATGGTTAGTTCACTAAAGGAACAAAACCATGACAAATATATGTAATTTGTAAATTGGCCCATCTTTTACAATAATTTAGAGACACTTGTTAGCAGTAATAGAAACCCAACAATTACTGATGCTTAAGGTTTGCATTGTTGCTCTGTGAATATTTCATGCATAAATGAACTTCCCCTGGACCAACTGCTGTTTCTGATGAGGCACTCTGAGGCTTTATTGCCAAATACTCAGCAGGACTCCAACAATGAGCCACATAACGGATGATGCATCGCCTTGAATGCTTAAATAATGCAGGGTAGCTGTGGTTTACAGAGTGTCGGCCTGCTTTATTTACATATCAATTGAACACTATTCTAAATATGAAGAAAGATGAACAGAAAAGGACATTGCACTTTTAATATTTCATATTGGTAAGCACCCTGCCGAAACCAGATACCTAAATGGAGACAGCCACTGAACTACATATTTTTAACAGGATGGGAGCTGAGAAATTATGCACAGCATAGGAATAAATTTAACCAAAATCTTTTTCCAAAGTTGGCATAATATCATGTAAAAAAGCTATATTGTCACTGGTAATAAAAACAAACAGCACTGAGCTAGTTTTTTGAGGCTACATTTTATTAGCAAGTGGAAACAAATTCCTTTTCTTTTTATTGCAAGGAAGAAAGGCTCTTCTTGAGAATGCTGGGATATGTAGTTTTCATTGTGTTTTTTCTGGTGGCTGACATCTTGAGTCAGTAGGCAAGACAAAAGAGAGAAGACACATAAAATACTAATGGAAATAGGTAATCAGCTGTTGTTCTTGACAGAATAGGTGTCTTGCTGAAGTGGAATGATTAATGCAATGGAGAGGTGGAGTCACAATGCCACACAATCCTAATTATCCTAATTAGTGCAATGTAATCTTAAAGAATTTTGCTACAGATCCCACTGGGAATAGATTTGTAATAATAAATCTACTGGAAACAAGACCAGCTAATGTATGTTGTTCCCCAGGAAAAAAATATGGCTGACTTTTGAAAATGTCTGACATAGTTGCAGCAATCCAGGAATCTAGATAGGGTTAGTCCTTTTTACACTTCCTGGAATAACTATGTAATCAGAACTTTATCTGGGTATGTTTTCATTCCAGAAAGTGCTACAGACAGCTGGGGGGAAAAGAAAACAAGCTGGGAGGGCCAGCCAATTTGTGCAATTTCAGCATGTTTTGCTTATTACAGGATCAAGAGGTTCTGCTCACCTTCACTCCTGCCTTTCTTACTTCTTAGCTGGATCAATGCAAAACACTGTATAGGGAGCTGCTCTGGAAATACATTTAGAACTTTCAGCTGGTCCAAAATGCAGTGGTGCATGCAGCATTGGCCCTATGCCCATGTAACACCATTGCCAGGTGATGTGAACTGGCCTCGAGAAGGCATCCATGTGCAATTCAAGGTTCTAGTTGTCATTTCAAAGCCCTGCATGGCCCAACCTGATCGGTTTGGGGATTGTCTGTCCAGCAAATCTGGCAGAATAGACATGCCCAGGTCTCTTCTGTCAAATGATGTTATCTAATGGTCCCCTTGAAGATTCAGATGGCCTGATCCTGTTGGCCTTCTGGAAGGCCCTGAGGTCTGCTTTTGGTTCCAGCGTTGGGGTCAAGATGTTAGAAAAATCTATTGCGAGTATTCTGCTTAAAACAGTTTTATGAGGAGCCTTGGTCTTAAGTGTGACTGTGTGCATGCATTGTTTTATGATTTTCATATTGCATTGATTTATTCATATATCTTAATTAACCAGCCAGAGTTACTAGAACTTCTTGGCATGGCAGGGCTTTGATTTTTGCTCAGTATTTTAAATGACAATTTTGATAATGATTGTGGCTTGTTTTCAGATTGCTCTTAAGGAATTGGGAGGTGGAAGCTGTGGAACTGTCCTAAGATTTAATGTATGAGCAAATATGAATAGAGACCAGAGAGCCTGCTTTTCAGCAGGAAAATATATAGAAAAGAAGAATTATGAGAAGAAAGAATAAAGGTCATTGGGAATGAAGATACAATTTTCCTTACCATTTTGTTTTCTGCAAACCCACCAATCTTCTTTTTACAGTGGCTGCAACTACCTGTACCTATTTTCAATGTAGCAAACTAATGTGTTGCCATGGTGGTTAGAATGCAGTAATGCAGGCTAATTCAGCTGACTACCAGGAGTCAGCCTTAGCCTTCCATCCTTCCAATATTGTCAGCAATATGCTGACATTATAAACTGCTTAGAGAGAGCTGTAAAGCACTGTGAAATGGTATATATCTAATTGCTACTGCTATTTTACCTTAAGTCACCTCTTTGAAATTTCTTTTTTTTTTCTGTTAATGGCCAGCATGTAGAGCTCTTGCACCTTCTTTATATTGTGTTTTGTCTTACTAAGCATCTATAATACTTTTCCTCTCTTGTGGACTATCTGAAGGAAAAAAGCCTTCTTGTATTTGTCTGCTGTACTCAGTTTGTTGGTGGTTGCAGAGGTCCTCCCACTCCTGTGTCAAGGTTCCTGCTTTACTGGCAATTCTACCATGCTGCTGCTGAGGGGACAGGCTTAAACTAGAGGCAAAGAAAGCAGCATAGGTGCCTGCAATTTTTTTTCAAGCAGCCTGCTTTTGCAGAGGAGCATAAAATGAAGAACAGAGCAAAGGAAGCCCCATCCGTGCATGTGCAAGATCCAGGCAGCGCATGAAACTACATTCTTGGTCCGTGGAAAAACAGCCCTCCATGGAACCAGTCCCTGGCTCCCAAAAGATTGGGGGACGCTGGAGTATGTTCTTCCTGCATCTGAAGTACCTGTATCTATGATCTTCATTTCTTTTATGGGTATAAAAAGAGGGACATGCTACCAAACTGAAAGAACTACATTTTAGGCAATAAGGTATGAATGCAGCTTCCAGGGACCTGATTAAAAATGCCAGGGTCACACAGCTTTCCAATTTTCTTCCTTCTTTTTTTTTTGTTCAATTAAAAGATAGTAAGAACCTTTCTTGCTTTATCAGAACAGTCCAGTAGTTTACCTTTTCCAGTAGCAAGTCTTATTAACTACTTTCCATTCTTCTGAGGAGTTTCCACCCCAGAACAATAATCTGACACGGATGAAAAAACACAAACAAGCATGTTTTTCTGTTTTCTAACTTAACAGCCTAACAACTCTGTGCAAGTATATCTTAATCAGTTTGATATCAGTAAATATGCATACCTTCATGCTGCTAAAGATACTAGAACAACTCCCATCCAGGGCTTACAAAACTGAGTGGCAAACTTTCCATTTCTCTCAGTCAGATGAATTTACCAGTTGGCTTGGATCTTGCTTATGACCCTCTCGTAGATAAACCTTTCATCTTCTTTCTCCCATCTGTCTTCCAGCACAGCCTCTGTGCCACTGACATTGGTATGTTAGGTCCCATGGAGCTTTTTCTGTTTGGGGATGGAATTTTACAGTTAAGCGCTTTGCGGACTTACCTTGCTCTCAGCAACAGATCAGCCTTCAAGGCGTGCAAAAGATTGTACAACCTGTTCTAAGATGAGGTTAAGATCAACCGATCATGTTCAACAACTGCAAAACTACTAATTCAGAGCTGCTCTGTGAGTGAGATGGGCAGTCTCTAAACTTGAGAAATAAATAAATTCATTCTAATTATCTTTAGCTGTCTACCATCATCTCCATGATCAAGGTTCTTCTACAATTCTCTCTGTTGTTAACCTGCCAACCTGGATGCCAAGTATTTCAAATCTTTTCTATTCCCACTCCTTCTCCCACTCCCTTCTCCTATGAGGTCTTAGTCCTACCGTAGCCTAATCTTATATTCCCGGCTCCATATCAGCACAGGTAGAGTTTGTAAAGAGAACTTGTTTAGATCTCCACAAAGATGAATGGGTACATAAAGATCTAGAGAGAGGCTACGGCAGAGAGAAGGTTATTCAACCATAGATTGATCGTGCATTATTATTATATTAAAATCTTGCAGGAGAGATTCAGTTAGATTACTAGTTGCATAGATACAGAAAGAAAATAAAATGATGAATATTAAATAGGGAAGACCTAATCTAGTGAAAGAGCTGAGTTATGAGAATGCTTCATTATTCTTTTTTTTTCTTTCTTTCTCACTTGTTTCATTCCCTCCACAGGGATCCTCCTGAAGTGGTACTTTAACTACTCAAGTTGCCTTTTCCACTGTGATAGTCAGCAGATGAAGCTCTTCACATTTAAGCATAATGGTGCCAGAGAGACCCACTGCTTCTCAGAGTTATGACCTATAAATGTCGCTCCTGTGTCAAAGGGAGACTGAGCCAAGATGCTGAAGTCTGCAGAGGGTTTCCTTGACAATTCGCAAGGCCATTAAAGTTACTATTCCCTTTTCCCTCTCCCTCCCCCCAATTCTTTCTCCCTGCTGTTCCAGCTTGAGCTCTTACCCCCATCACCCGTTAAGTCAAGATTATTTCTTTTTCTTTGGCTGCACTCTGAATGATTATGCAAATAATGGGCACTTAGTTCTAGCCAGTTATGTACAGCTGCTACATTTATACAGCCCAGGCTGGTAGGTGTAGCCTAGATTAGATTTCTGAAATTGCTCGTTACCAGTTCACATCTCAAAAGCAGACTAAGTATTTTGCAGAATACAGGATGATATCTAACACATTGAAACATACACTATTTCTATATTTCAGTTAAAATGTGTTTTATTTTAGGATGATGCCTTCCCGCTAGCCTCAAATTTCTCTTCATAATAATAATAATAAGAAGAAGCAGAGACAGGCCTTACCTACCAAAGAAAATAGGTGGGTGGGAAATGTTGCAGGTACATTGGACAGCTGAAAAAGAAAAAAGGGGCATTGGAAGACTATCTGAAGGGCAGTGAAGAACAGAATGGAGGCATGGAACAGAATGAAGGACTATGCTGAATGTGGAAGCACCCAATAATGATCATATAAATAGGAAATAGTAAAACAAGTTGCATCAAGAATTCCATTGTCTCTATACAATTGCAGAGGACAACAGGAAGAAGTAGAACCGAATTTGACTTAGTAAGCTCTATTGCAACCTGGCAAAACATAATCCATAAGTGGAATGCAAGTCTTGAAAGTACAATGTGTTCAAAATGAATAGACCAGCCAAGGGAAGGAGGAATGGCATTATTTTACTTACTTGCCCCTGATGTTCAGATCCATCTTGAAGGCCTTGAAGTTCTGGCTTTTTTCTCAGGCAACTCAGGCAACTCATGTTAATGGAGTTCAATGTAAATTCTGTTCTGTATTTTCCAAGCACCGTTGGGTTTTTTAAAAAATTATATGTTGCTTTATGGTTTTTATATTGTGTTTTGTGTTATTCGTATATTTCAGAGTTGTTGGTTATGATGGACAGTTATATAAATTTGTTAAAGAAATAATTTTTGTATGATCAATGTAATCTGGAAGGATTACAAGTGTTGAAAGTACAATGTATTAAAAAAATATTGATTACAGTTAGTCCTCAATTTATGACACAATTGAGACCAGAACCTCTGTCCTTAAATGAGGCAGTTGTTAAATGAGTTGGACCCAAATTTGTAATCTGCTTTGCCATTAAATGAATCATGCAGTGATCATGGGAATGCTGCAATGGTCATAAATGCGAGGGCTGCTCATAAGTCATTTTTTTTCAGCACTGTCATAACTTTGAACAGTAATTAAATAAATAGTTGTTGTCAAAGACAACACTGTTTCTCTCTATTTTATGTTGGTTAGACCAGGGGTCTGCAACCTTGACAACTTTAAGACTTGTGGAGCTGAAGTCCTCAAGTCTTAAAATTGTCAAGGTTGCAGACCCCTGGGTTAGACCATACTTAGAATATTTTATTCAGTTCAGGGTACCACATTTTTGGGAGGTCATTTAGAAACTGGAGCATATCCAGGAGAAAACAACCAAGATGATAAAACTTTGAAGAATGATTGGAGGCATTAAGTATATTTAGCCTGGAGAAAAGGAAAAAGCAGAGCTATGTGATAGCTGTCTTAAAGCATCAGAAGGCATGTCAAGCATAAATAATGGACAAAGTTGTTTCAGAAACATGACAGAAAATAATGGGTTTAAATTACAAGGAATTGGATTTTGGTTAGATATGAAGAAAAATTTTGTAATTGTTAAAAACTGTTCAGTAACAGAACAGGCTGCTTCAAGAAGTGGTGGACTTTTCTTTGTTTGAGATCTTTAAACAGAGGCTGGATGTCTGAATGTTGGAGATGAATTCCTGCATTGGGCAGGGGCAGGGGTGAACGATATGATCACCAAGATATATAACATTTGTCACAGTTGTTGTTCATATCATTCTCAATGTGCTGGTGACATATCTAGTTAACTGTATGATTTAGATAGCAAGGGACTATACTTTGCCCATCTAACTGGTATAACTGAGTTTGTTATTCATATATTGCCACAGTTATTATTATTCATATCACTCTCAATATGATGCTGACCTATCTGGCTGTTTATTATAAAAATGCCACAACTCTTTGTGAAATAAGACAGAAGGATCAAATTCAGTTCTTGACATATCTGGGTAAGAAAGAAAGCTGAAAACTACTACAGGTAGTCCTCGACGTACGACCACAACTGAGCCCAAACTTTTTGTTGCTAACTCAGACAGTTGTTAAGTTAATTTTGTCCCATTTTATGATTTTTCTTGTCACAGCTGTTAAGTGAATAACTGCAGTTGTTAAGTTAGTTACACAGTTGCTAAATGAATCTGGCTTTCCCATGGACTTTGCCTGTCAGATATTCACAAAAGTTTATCACACGATCCAGGGACACAAATATGAGTCAGTTGCCAAGCCCCTGAATTTTGATCACATGACTATGGGGATGCTCCAAAGGTTGGAAGTCTGAAAAACTGTCATAAGACCCTTTTTTCAGTGCTGTTGTAATTTTGGTCACTAAGTGAACTGTCGTCAGTCGAGGACTACCTTTAGTAATTGTTAACAAGTATTCCTGGGAAAATGGGCCACCAAAGTGACTCAAAAGAAGGCAGCCTACATTCCTATCTTGTTCCTTGGCAGAGGTTGTTCAGTCTCAGCTTCTGCCAAGCAACTTCTACAAAGATGGGGTTATTTTCCTCCTCAGGCAGACAGCTACCCTCTCTAGCTGGCCAATAAAAGGCCTGAGGTCATTCTGGGCAGGCTTATGGCTTTGAAAGATCTTGCCCATTTTTCACTGGGAGAGAAGGACGCTCCCTTTCACAATAGACATTCAGGAATGCCAGCCCCTTCTGCTAATGCACGCCGAACAGCTAAATCATACATTATTGATTTGTCAGACATATTTGCATATAAATAAGTGTGATCATTCATACAAACTGCAATGTTGTTCTCCTTTTCATGTTGTGTGATCACAGATGAATAGCTCCAGTTAGATACAGTGGAAGGCCGGATTGTATGAATTACAAGACAGTAAGCCACTGATTTAAAACCACATTTATTGGAGAATGTAAGTGTGACAACTTACTGGTGAATTCAGGGATAATTAGTCTAAAAGACAAGATAAATGAATCTTGAAAGTGGTATTGCAGTGAAGAAATGATCGCCTCCATGCCAGTAAAGCTTTGATGCTAGACATATTGCAAATGATAATTAACTGGAGCACACTGAGGAATTATGTTTCAATTGTATTTTCAAAGGAAGAGAAATTTTCACAGACACATACAAAGTCTTCTTGAAATGAATTGCCTTCCACGCATCCCAGAAATTACGAAAAGCTATCTAATTTGCAACATAAATGGTGATTTGTGTGATTAATTTCTTGAAATTATTTTATACATCTTGTCTTTTTCAGCCTTCCAGGCAAATATCCACTTCTTGTTTACAGCTAATCTGATACAGGTATCAATTAAATGTTTCAGAGCCTAATCTAGACAAATCTACAGGCCAGCACAGTATGTTGATCCATGAGAATTATGTCTGTAGTATTAATTCTATACACTCCCCACATCATTACTTCCCAAGCATCAGCACTATGTAATGAGTTCATGTTTTATGCCCCCTCTTCCTATGTTTGTCTATGGTGTCTGGGAAGGAGGACATAGTTGCAATGCAAAAGAAATATTGCTCGCTAACACTTTGTTTTAATTGTCCTAAATTAGTGCTGAAGACCTACAATAGTGCACGTGACAGGCAATGAATACCAAATGAAGTCATTAGGGTCCATGCAGTTAAAACTAGTAACTAACAAATCTGTAACAGTGGGGACTCAGCACCTCTGCTAAAGTGCTTGGCTTTAAAGAATATTACTCTAGTCTACCCTTCAAAAGATGTGAATGGATTCATACTACACATGCAATGTTCGTCAGTGGCATCGTCTCTATTTTTTTTTAATTAACTCTACGATCCTTGTCCAGGCAGTCTCTGAGAACTGGACATGATTGAAGGAAAGAGGCAAAGGGGTTTTTAAAAGAAGCAACCTGGAATTAAGGAGAAACTTCCTAACAGTGAGAACAATTAACCACTGGAACAGTTGGCCTTCAGAAGTTGTAGGTGCATAATCACTGGAGGTCTTTAAGAAGAGACTGGACAGCCACTTGTATAAGGTCTCCTGCTTGAGGGGGGGGGTAGAAGGTCCTTTTCAGCTCTATTCTGATTGATTGATTGATTGATTGATTGATTCTCAAAACTTAGGTGAATAACTAGCTCTTTAACATCCAGAGTACTGAAAGAAGAGTAATGTCAGGATACATCTGAGGCACATCCACACAGGAAGCAGACAGGGGATTCAGTACTGGTTCTAGATCTCTCCCTGTTCTGGCATGAGCTGTATCTTGAAGCAGGCTTGGCCTATGTTCATTCAGAAACTACAACAAAGCTAGTTTCTTTTTTCTTTTTCTGAAAATACTTCAGCTATGCAGAGTTTTTGCAGAGTCTTTTCCCCCATTGTAGGATTGCTTAATTCCCCTCACCTTCTGGCTCTTTTCTCTTGCATTAACATTTTTCACCAAAATTTCAAGATCAGTGGGAGCAAAGAGAATCACAACTTGGCTTTGCAATGTTTTTGAAGCATAAGAAGTGGTAGAAGCACCATAGTACGGACATGGCAAGGATGCTTTATGAAAGGGCTGCCTTGCCTCTCCATATAACGTACTGATTCCAACTGCAGAACAGAGGCAATATCTTTCTGCAGCAAGTGCATAAATAAATGCAAAGAAATATGCTCCTATTAACTGCATTATAGTGCAATATGCAATAAGGCAATATTTTTTTTTAAATGAAGCACTAGTATAGTGTTAAAATCATGAGTGCACTCAAAACATTGGAGAGAAACTAAGGGTAGGGAGTATAAGGACAGCAATGAACTTTCAATAACATAAGGTACAAAACAAGCAGAAGTTAAAAGGGTAACTTATTCAGGAGCAAAGGTAACAAGCAAACAAAAAATAGCAACATTTCAGCAATGTTATTTCCTCTTATACAACTATCCCTGTCACTATCACTTTTTTGCATCTGCAGCAAGATGTCTTTTCTTGCTGATCCAATTTGTCTATAAGACAAGAAGGCATCGTAGTGGGAATCTTACATACCATGTATTCAGAAATCAGTTTAAATGGAAGCTATCCTGAGAAATCATTAGCAATAGGTTTTTGTTCCAAACCTATTGAGAAACACTCAAGAAAAGCATCCAAGCTGCTAAACAGGCATCACTGTCATTCTGCATTTAATTTAGAATTATTGGAAAATTACTTCAATTCACTGAGTTTGCATATTGCATTAAATCACAATATGGTTTTGGTTTAGCTCATTTCGTAAGCCAATTTACCATGGTTTATAAACTATAATTTATTGTTAAACACAATGTGTAATCCAGTTGTGGTTTATGCAACAATCCATGATTAAGCATGCTATGTTTTACGATGAATTAAGTCAAATCAAATTTTTATTACATTCGTAGAGCAGAATATATGTGTTAGGTCATTCATTTAAGACATCAGCAATCCCAAGTGAGTATTGCCATTCCAACTTGTGATCCATAAAGTACTGGTGTCCACCCAGCACAATCCCAGTCAATCCCTGTTTCCAGATCAGAATAACCATATATCCTCTTGATTCAGCTGGAATAGCTGTTGGTTATTCCAGACTTAACTTTAACATTTTTGCATACTTAATATAGCAGAATAGAGATGGAAAGTAAGATACTAAGTAATCCCTCCTGTAATCTGCATTATGAAGGAAACAATTTAGTGAATGCACAGTTCAGCTCCATGCACTGAACTGAGCCCCATAATAAGTTGTACTACCACATATCATCTCATGTACCAAGTTCCAAAGCTTCTCTCAGCCTGAGAAAGTGGTCCCTGGCAATGGCTTCATAAGTGTATCTGCCAGCATATAATCAGTTGGATAATACTTCAGATCTACTTGTTTCTTTTCTTGAATGTTTGTTGTATAATCCAGTTTTATATTTACGTTTCATATTGACTCTAGATTGCTTTATATCTGCAATTCTAATACATCCCATGTTCTCAAATAGCATAGATTGAAACTGATTCTTTTATTTGGAAGTCTAATAGTAGTTTGTACACCCACAAATTTCCCGCATGCTTGTTCCACTGCAATGATGGGGCTACAATATTTTGTTTATTGCCATATCAGGCAATAGGGACACCCCATAAAAGAACATCATCCCAAGCAGTCTTTGATTCTATCAATTGGCAATTTTGCTCAGGGGTATAATGTTAATTTTCCTGCTTTTATTGTTCAAGTCTGATTTTTTTTTTTCACATTTCAGGTTTGGAAAACCTGAAAAAACCCAGGTTTCAAATCGTTTTCTTGTATTAACAGATGCTAGAATACTTTGAGTTACAGTTAACAAAATTTACACAGTAGTTTTCTACTCTTTGTTTTGATTGGCATTGGATCACAAACAGCTACAAAATGCATTCCACTAGCTGAGTGGCTTGCTTGAAGTTTTGCAATTTTCTTTTATTTGCTTATTCTTTCCATCATCATGGATTACAACCTTTTATTTATAAATTGTTTATACTTTGCAATAAGGGAGATTAGTGAAACAAGGGCAATTAAACAAATTCTGCCCATTTTCAGTTTTCATTTTTGTTTCTTCTTCAGAAAGGGGGCAGTTCTTCCTTATCATTCCAGCCTTAGCAAAATGATTTGAGTGGTCAAAGTATCTCTTAATGATCTGTTTTTTAAAAACAAAAACAAAAAAAAACTAATACCATTCTGGAAAGGTCAAGTAAAACACACTTGGTTTGAAGATCATATTTAGTGGGCAGACTCTGTACTCATTCTGACTATTTACAGACTTTCCCCATTGCATATCATCATGTTATTGAAATAATGTCTATTGACAGAACGTGAAAAGAACTGCTCAATTTCCCTCTAAATTCAATTAAACTTTGTTTATTCTGGGGATCGATCCAATTAAAAGGGGGGAAATTTCAGCCCGGGTAGGCCACACTATCCATCTTAACGCACTATGTCTATGACGGTGATGCTATAATTTCTCCAATCAATGCTTTAAAAGCATTTAGTAGCCTTGATAATGAACTTTTGTCAAAATAGCCTTACAAAGCAATAAATGATCAGATTAATACAAACACTTTGAAAGGGTATCACAGTAAATTGTAGAAGCTCTTAATTTTAAAAAGTGTTTATTATCAGAAATAATATTTATTATAATGATTTTGCTTTGTGATATTGATGTCCATGGGACTAACATGGAGGAAAGAACTGAATTTCCATTGTGTTTATATTGCAACAAAAATGTGTTTTGACATGCAAAAAATAGGAAGACAAACATACCTTGGAATTTATTCCATCTAAAAAAGTAAGGTGTACTAGCAAGTCTTTCCTATATAAGTCATCTCTGTTATCTCATTTGAGGAGTCGACAACATAGTTTTCATAAAGATTTCTCCCCTGTATATACCAGGCTCCTTGTCCTCCATTACTTTTTTAAAAAATGCATAATATAAATAAATATGTACCCTACATAAGGCTACCCTTGAAAAGTATTCGGAAATTACAGTTGGTGCAGAATGTAGTGATCCAGACAGTTCTGGAAGCCCATGATGCTGCATATAACACCACTCTTGTGCAAGCTGCATTGATTACCAGTTTGCTTCTGGCTCCAATTCAAGGTATTGGTCATTACCTTTAAAGCCTACTGGGATTAACCCATGTCAATTACTACAGTGAAAGGGTTGCTGTGAATCCTCTTCATCAAGGAACTTCAGCTGGCAGGGTAGAGAAGACCCTTTTGTGCTGTACCCCACCCACCCACACCTGTGGAACATATTGCCACAGGAAGTGAGTAATGCTCTCACCTTCCTGGCCTTCCAGAAGGGCCTTAAACCCTGTTTGTGTTCATTGGATTTATATATATGTGTGTGTGTGTGTGTGTGTGTGTGTGTGTGTGTGTGTCCTTAATGGTTATAAAAATACGAATCCTGCGCATATTTGTTCAATGATACAATCTTCGATCTCCGGGAAGAGTATACTCCAGTTATTTATTGTTAAAACAACATTTAAAACAATAAAAACAGTTATATACAAGATTAAAACAACTTAGCTTTCGCTGGTTCTCTGCCAGCATCCTCAGAGTGGGGCTTAGGGGGTGGGAAGTTCTTTTTATCCCCTTGCTGATCCAATTGCCTACTCATTGCCCTCGTGACAGGGCCACTCTTCCTGATTGCCTGTGACTGCCTTAACTGTTCCGCCCTCTCTTTTTTGCACTCAAACATTGTATTTTTCTGCTCCATCATCCTTGTGCTGTCTCCCCCTCCCTGCGCTGTTATCATTAACACACTCCTCAATCCCTCCTCTCTACCCAATGCAAGGTGCCTCCTCCGATTTGGCACTACACGAGTCCTGTTGGGCTGCTGGTCCGCCTGCCGTTTTTACATTCCATTGCCAGTTCCTATCTCATCTCCCTCCTCCAACTCCCTAGCCTGCCGATTCATACACCCTTTGTTGTCCATTCCTGTCATTCTTCCCCCCCCCCTTCCTTCAACCCTCCCACCTGTTGATTAACATATTGCTCCTGCCTTTCATCAACCATTCCTATTGATGTTCTCTTCCTCAATGTCTTTTCCTTCCTGTTCCACTGCTCTACCTGCTGTTCCTGTTTACCCTCCTCCCCCACTGTCCATCTTCCCCTCTCCAATGTCCTCCCCATAATCTGCTGACTTGCCTGTTGTTCATCCATTTCTGTCCATCCTCTCTTTTCTAATATTCCTCCCCCTCTGACCTGCTGTCCTACATGCTGTTCCCCCATGCCAACATCAATTCCTATTAAACCCTCCTCCTCAAGCTTTCCTCTCCCCCAATCTGCCGTCCTGCCTGCTATTCTTATCTGCCCTTCTCCTTTCCTGTCAGTCCCACCCTCTCCTGTTTCCTCCCCCCCTCTCCAATCCACTGCTCTGTTTGCTGTTCCTTCCAGCATTCTTCCTCCCCTTACCTGCTGTCCTACGTACTGTTCCCATCTACCAACCTGCGTTCCTGTTGGACTCTCCTTCCCAAACTTTCCCCCCCCAAAACTGCTGTCTTGCTTATTATTCCTGCCTGCCTTTCTCCATTCCTATCAACCCCACCCTCTCCTGTTTCCTCCCCCCTCTAATCTGCAGCTCTACCTGCTGTTCCTGGCTATTCTCCTCCATTCTTACTCCCTTCTCAAATATCCCCTCTCCCCCCGTGAATATGCTTCCAATCTTATGTGCCTCATCTTTTCTATTCTTTTCTCTCTCCCCTTCCCTTTTGATCAGTCCCCTGGGGTCGGGCATACCCCTCCCCCCGTGTTCTGGGCCGTACGATCAATTCTGCTGTTCCCAAGAGTCTTCCCTGGTCCCCTTCTCCTTGCAGTCCCTCATCATATCCACCTCCTCTTCCTTTACTACCCTTACCTGTCTGTGACCCTAATATTCCCTCATCTGTCTCTACCTGTGACGTGTCTATGAGATCCTCCCTATGTCTAGTCATGTAGTAAATACCCCCCCACACCAGTCCTGGTTTCGCCTCTGACAATCAGCATCCGTCTCTTGACATGCTCTTCCTGCACTCTTAGTGCCTGGTACGCCGAGGGCAGTTCTATACATCGGTTGATGGAGTCTGTGTTGGAGAACCAGGCCTCCTTTAGTAAGCATCCTCCTTTGGAGGCGTCCTGGGCAATGGCTTCTGCCTCCTTGAAATCAAAAGAATGTCCGGTATTAATCATGTGCGTCCATATTTGAGAGTATTGCTCCTGCCTTCTGACAGCCAATTTATGTTCGTGTATCCTAGTTTTTATTCGTTTGGCTGTCTCCCCCGTATAATTACATTGGCAGTCTTTGCAATGCACTCTATATACGACCGCTGATCTTTCTTCCTTCAGCAATGGCTCTTTAGGGTGCATGACTTTCATCCGGAGTGTTTGATCAGGCCGGTGAGCAACTTTAATATTATAAGGTGCCAATATATGTGCTGTTGCTTCCGATACTCCCCGGACATATGGTATTGTTGTCCGGGCCATTGTCCCTGGATCATTCGGTGCCCTGTGGGGTTCTTGACGTTTGCTATACCTCCGAATGAAGCTAGTTGGGTAGCCATTCCACTTACACACTTGATAAAGATGTGCACGCTCCCTCTGCTTAGCCCTCCTGGTATTACAGTGCGTGTCTATATGTGCAAATAATGTCCTTACGCATGAGATCTTATGGGCTGCTGGGTGATTGCTCATATAGTGCAATATCCTGTCGGTGTGAGTGGCTTTTCTATACACCATCATATGGAGGGCACCATTAATTTGACGTGTAACCAAAACATCTAGGAAGGTCAAGCTGCCATTGGCCTCCTCCTCCGCCGTGAATTGTATATCTGGGAATATTGAGTTAAGTTTCTCCATAAAGGCAGTTTTTCTTGCCCGTTTGACGATGACGAAAGTATTGTCCACATACCTGGCCCAAAACTCCGGTTGGTAGTCGGCCATAGCCCTGCTTTCCAAACACTGTAGGACCGCCTCCGCAATGATCCCCGAAATAGGAGATCCCATCGGCGTGCCCTTAATTTGTTCATATATTGTTCCTTGGAATATGAAGTACGTTTTCAAGCATAGCCGTAATAACCTGACAACATCTTCTATCCCAAGGGAACTTTGACTCCGTAGTCCTTTCAGCTGTAGTAGATCTTTTATAGTCGTCATGGCCAATTCTTGCGGGATGGACGTGAATAGCGATGTTACGTCGAATGACACCATAATCCCATAGTCCCGTATCCTCATCCTCTTTAACCTCTGTAGGAATTCTTGTGAGGATTTCACAGTGGTTGTGTTGTCCTCCACTAGGTGCTGTAACCTTCGACTTAGCCATTTAGCCAGACCGAACATGGGTGTGCCCCTAAGTGCCACAATGGGTCTCAATGGTGTCCCTTCCTTATGTATTTTGGGTAGGCCATAAAATCTCGCCATAGCCAAGTCCTTTGGCCGTATAGCTCTCAGATCTTCTTCATTTATTCCTCCACGTTTCTTAAATCCATATATGATCTTATTGAGTTGATTTTTCATGGACGTTGTGGGGTCAGTCCTAATTACTTTATAGGCATTGTTGTCATCTAGTAAGGTCTGGGCCTTGCCATTATACTTGGCTCTGTCCATAACAACCGTGGCCCTTCCCTTATCTGCTGGCAGGACCACAATGGATTTGTTCTTGCGCAGCTCTTCCAGGGCCTTTCTCTCCCCTGCCGGTAGTACATGGTGTTGTTTGCGGCCTGTAAGCAATCCCGTAACTCATTGTCTTATGGCATTCTTCTCTGTCTCACTAGTGGCCATACCTTGTATAGTTGGTTCTACAGCCACAATAAAGTCAACGGGCTTTACATGTGTGTGTGTGTGTGTGTGTGTGTATGTGTGTGTGTGTATATATATATATATATATATATATATATATATATATATATAGAGAGAGAGAGAGAGAGAGAGAGAGAGAGAGAGAGAGTCAATTCCAGTCAACCTGGGATTCCTATATTCAAAATTATATATATAATTTATATATATAATTATATATATGTAGGTCTTTGGTTGTTCGGGTTTTCTCCCGCGTAAAATTGGAAGTGTCTTGGCGACGTTTCGACGAAGTCCCATTCGTCATCTTCAGGCTGGTGCTTTCGGCTTCGTGCTTCGAGGAGCAATGTGTGGTCTTAGCTTATTCTTCTGTTGGTTTGTCTGATGTATGTGTTGGGACAAGCAGTGCATGGGACAACACATACATCGGACAAACCAACAGAAGAATAAGTGCACGCATTGAAGAACATAAGAACTCAGTCAAAAAAGAGGAACCAACATCTTCCCTGGTCCAACACCTTAAAGCCACAGGACATGAAATTGACTTTAAAAATACCAGAACCATTGCCAAAAGTGAACATTTTAATAACAGAATAATCAGAGAAGCCATCGAGATAGAAAAACGCCCACACAGCATGAACAAGCGAGATGATACCTCCCGCCTACCAGCCATTTGGAAACCCGCCCTTATTGACAAACGACTCCCTAACACAAAAAATGATACCAGACCCACACTCACAAAAACCACACAGGATGTCACCACCACACATCCACGCAAAAAACAAACCCAAAGCCACACCGATGATGAGGCACGACCACAAACCAGAAGCCAGACCACAGCTGCATCATTAGCCACTTTAAACCCCTCCAATCCATACATGAAGCAAACTGACACCCTCCATGAAGATGAGGCACGACCACGAACGCGAAGCCCAAAAATAGCAAGGCAGCCCAAAATCTTAAACCCCCCTGCAACTCAGACTAACCTGAGCACAACCAAACAGAACACTCCCCCAGCCAATCAGAACACAGCCAACCCCCCAGCCAATCAGAGCACAGCCAACCTCCCAGCCAATCAGAGCACAGCCATGCCCCTAACCAATCAGAACACACCTCCACCCAATCAGAACACAGCCAAGCTCCCACCCAATCAGTTCATACCCCCACTGGCAGTTAAAAGGAAGAAACAGCTAAGACCACACATTGCTCCTCGAAGCACGAAGCCGAAAGCACCAGCCTGAAGATGACGAATGGGACTTCGTCGAAACTTCGCCAAGACACTTCCAATTTTACGCGGGAGAAAACCCGAACAACCAAAGACCTACATACAAACACCCGCGAAAACCTCAGAAAACATATATATATATATGTAGGTCTTTAGTTATTCGGGTTTTCTCCCGCGTCAAATTGGAAGTGTCTTGGCGATGTTTTGACGAAGTCCCATTCGTCATCTTCAGGCTGGTGTTTTCGGCTTCGTGCTTCTAGAAGCAAGAAGCTGAAAACACCAGCCTGAAGATGATGAATGGGACACTTCCAATTTGATGTGGGAGAAAACCCGAATAACCAAAGACCTACATAAAAACACCCGCGAAAACCTCAGAAAACAAATATATATGTATCAGCTATGCAAATAAAAATATATATATATCAGCTAGACAAGTAAAAATATGACTCTTGGGTATGTTCATATTAAAATCAATAAATAGTCGAACACCAAGAGAATAAAATTATACAAAAGTTAAAAATGTTAAAACTTTTATTTAAAAATAAAAGTTTTAACATTTTTAACTTTTGTATAATTTTATTCTCTTGGTGTTCGACTATTTATTAATTTTAATATATATATATATATATATATATATATATATATATATATATATATATATATATATATAATTTTATCATTTGTAACCCCCCAAAGTGGCTTGCTGCAAAGTTGTAGCTTCTCTCTTTATATTTATTTGCAGCAATGTTTTTGGACAGCACAAAGTTTCTTCTGTATGGTAGAAAATGAATTGAGGAGATATTGTAGATTGCACTCTGACAAATGGGTGTTTTCTGATTGGTCATAGATACAAAGAAAGCCATTTTGTGAATTTAATGTATTCAATTTATTCACCACTTGATTCCAAAATGACTCTGCAATGAAATAAAAAAATAGAAAACAATATAACTATATAGAAATAAGACAGGGAATAACATGAACAAATGGTAACTCTAACTAATAATACCCACATTCCAAACAATCTGACTGGGGCCCCCAACAATCCTAACTCAAGGCCATGAAAAAAAACAAACTAACCAGTTATGCCCTCAGCAATATGCTCATGTTATAAAGATGTACGATAGATTAAATCAGGCATGTCAAACTCGCGACGTCATGTGACATTGCGCAATGTATCGGAGCTTTTTTGCCATTGCCGGCAATGGGGTGGGCGTGGCTCCAGTATGATGAAACTTGCCCGTGGGCTGGCAGTTTGAAACCCCTGGATTAAATGGATTAGATTTGTACCTGGAATGAAACTGTGACATAAGGAAAGATGAAGCAAACAAAAGTGACATAGGAATCAATCAATGTAGTAACAAATAGTAGTGGTAACAGTGAGTTTCCTTGAAAGATTCCTCTCTTGATCTTAACTTCTCCCAGTTTCTCACCATTGACCAAGAACTGTGTCTATTTTTGCCCAAAACTTCTGATGTTTTTACCGACTCCAGTTATTTCTAAGGACTTGATTATCCACTCAAGTATCAGGAAGCTGAATGCCTTCTTGTAGTCAATCTAGGCTACATTCAATTTTGTCTTCCTTCTCTTGTAGTTTTCCAAAATTATCTTGTCAATTAAGAGCTGATCTTTTATTCCTCTGTTGTTTTGGCAGTTTCCTTTCTGCCTAGGTAGAAAGATCTTGTTTTCAACTAGATGCTGGTGGATTGTATCAGCTACCACACCAGTTAGCAATGTGAAAATTGTTGGTGAGCAGGTCATTGGCCTATAATTGCCTATAGCTACCCCTTTAGTTGGATCTTTCATTATCTGGTAGGTTTTGCCAGATGTTAACCCATCTTCAATTTCACCTCTTTGCAATAAGTTGTTCAATTGCTTGGCAGCGAGTGGATGTAGGACAGTCAGAGGTTTCAACCAAAAACCATGCAGTTCATCTTCACTTGGTGCTGACCAATGCTTGATCTTCTTTGCCAATTTCTCCACAATTTCTGCTCTTGTTACAAGTTCTTTAATTTCAACTTCTTTTTTATTCTTATCCACCTCCATCTTCCACGATGCATTCTTTTTGTAATTTTGGGTTGTGCAAAAGCTGCACCAGAACAGCACTGTTTCTTCTTTGTTGCTGATGGATTGCTAGAAATGTATCTGATTCAACTGTAATTGGAGATTTTTTCCTAGAGTGTGCAATACAAGCTTCATATCTGCTGAGCTTCCTGGTTATAGATGTTATTTGCTGCTTTATTATTTCTAATGCTTCCTTGATCTTTGTTGTTTTTGGTGATATTTCGTGATCAGATCTTTTTTGGTTTTCTTTTATTTTAGCTTCTTTTTTTTTAACTGTTCTAGTTTGCTTGTATCTGATGGTAGCATGCTGATCTTATTTTCCAGCCTGATCTCCCTTTTTGATGGTGCACTGTTTGACTTTTTTTTTCTTATTTGTTGATTTTGATCCAAGGTATTCAATTATAGCTGCAGCTGTACTGTATATTAATTGATTTGTTTCTTGCAATGAACTGGTGTTTATATTTGATATTATATTAAAAGCATTTCTTAATACATTTGCTAGCTGCTTCAATGCTATTGTTTTTGTGATTTTCTAGATGCTCACTAATTTTTTGTTTCAATTCTTCTTTTTTTTACTTAGAAGGATTTGTGTTTTCTGAAGGTAGAGGAGAGAGTTCCTGGTTTGGGAATGAAAATTATTCAACATTTATGCTGGCCTCCTCTACTGCTGACTCCCCCTGAGCTGCTTCTGACATGGCTTCGATTTCTTTGTCTTGGGTAGACCTTTGCAGTTCTTCCAATTTTGCTTCTGTTAATGTTTTATCTTGCGTTATAAATGGATCTGCTAGTCTTGTTATTTCTGATTCTGCATGTTCTTCTTTCCAGAACTGGTGCATTCTTTTCAGATATCCTCTTCTTTTTGTACTTAATTTTTCATAACAGATCATCTCACCATTATTTCTTTGTTTTCAATCTTTGTATATTTGCGATGGGTAAACCATTTTTTCCAATAGTTCTGCAGCTGCTAGTTCTGGTTGCTCAGCCAACAGTCCTGAATCTTATAGCCCATTTTTCACCAGGAACTCCAACACCTAGCATGATTCTTGTGATGACCAATCCAGTATGGTTTCCATAAATTATGTATTGCCATATTGTTTATAGGAAAGACACTAGTATTGGCAGCCATATTTTACTTTTTTTACCCCCATGGACCCTCCTGCCACAGTCAGAGCTGCTAATTTGACTTTTTTAATGTCCTCTTTAAAGATTCTTTTGAAGTCATTCAACTTTTGTGGACATAGGCTCTACTTTTTCTCCCCCGTGCTGTTTTTTTAGAAATATAAGAGGAAAACGAGTGTTTATATGAGTGTGTATGTGCATGTGTTCATGTGCACACCTTGTTACCCAAACAAAGGGAGGATGAACAGAACAAAATAACAGAACTGAAAGGGATCTTGGAGGTATTCTAGTCTAACCCCCTGCTCAGTCCAGAAACCATTTACCATTTCAGACAAATGATTGTCCAATCTCTTCTTAAAAACTTCCAGTATTGGAGCATTCACAACTTTGTTGTTCACTTTAATAAGATGCTATTAAAGAACCTCATCTAAATACTGATAAATGCATTTTAAAAGATATTACCTTTAGAACCATTACAGGCTAATATAAACTCATTGCTTTGCATATCACAGGCTTAAAAAAGAAAAAAAAACTTGCTATTGCATTTCATTGCTTCCTTACTGCTTCTAAAAAGACCCATTTGATGCTAAAGGTATTGCTTCAGCTTTCAGAAACTGGCACATCAAATGTGATTTGGAAGATTTCAAAGAGTTGTTTCAACAGTATCATTTTCAACCACTTTCCCTTCTGCTCCCATCCTTCCTGATCAAGTTTTCAGCCGCTCCTAAAGCCTGCCCTTCCTTGTGTTCTTAGCTATCAAAAAGTCATGCAGCATCAGCGTCAGAGTTAAACTTGAGGGGAAAAGGATCTCTTTTAGCCTGGACATCAGAAAAATCAAATAAAAAGGATGCTGATTTGTGGAATAAAAGGATGGGAATCCCTGCTGAGACGATAGAAATCTTCTAACTTAACTGAGTTACAATTTAAATAAGTTTGGCTCCAACGGATGGATGAAGGTAAAGGAGGGGGGGAAATCCATTACATTTAAAAAAAGATTCATTGCGATGCAAAAGAAAATATGTTAATATGAGGAAGAGGAGGATTTCTATCTACATTTCAGAGTTACAGAAGCAAATAAAAAATGATATGATGGTGCAGTGTAATTTGGTGTGGCCATTGATTTGTGGTCTGGAAAAGTAAAATTTCTCATAATAGCTCTGCCAAATGGGTGGTATCTTTTTCTAGCTTCATAGCTTCAAGCACTTCCAGCACCATGGAAACTTTGTGAGCAAAGGGTCACCTTTCATAGCCTGGTAGGGTTCATAATTTGGTATATATTGGTTTTTAAAAGTCGGGCTTCAATCTACAGAGTTCTGATCACACAGCTTCCCATCTAGGCAGCCAAGCACAGCCCATCAGTGCACAGAGGCTTTAAAAAGTGCCTGCTTTTGTTGCCCCATTGGAAATGGGCAGCTGTGTCAATCACCTGAAAGGCCACAGTAAATGGCTAATAGACTGTTCAGCTTCATAGTTCATAAATCGTTCTGAATGCACTGAAAACCTAGCATGCCCAAAGGAGAAACTGTAGGAAGAATTACATTAAAAACAGTATCACACGTTCAGAATCCTAAATGTCATATTTAGGCTGCAAAGGGCAAACTTACACACACTTACTAGGAATAAGTCCTGCTAAACTCAAGAGGACTGAAATAGACATAGGAAGACCTGGATTCTGCATACTAGCAACACACAAAATGCTAAAAAGACTTTACCCTGTTCATTGTGTGAAGTAGGGAAGAATAAGAGCAAATCTTGACAATTCTAAAATAAGGATGAGGCAGAAACTAATGCCTACAGATACTCCTCAACTTACAACTGTGTGCTTAATGATAGTTCAAAGTTATGGTGGGCTCAAACTTATGAGTGATTTATGATCTAGTCTTGCACCAACCTCGTGATCACATGATTGAAATTTGGGCACTTGGCAACCAGCTTGTATTTATGGCTGGTTCCAATATCCTGCGATCACACAACTGCAATTTACATTCTTCCAGCTGGTTTCTGGAAAAAAAAACATCAATTGGGTTGGCTTAATGATCCCATGATTCACTTAGCAACTATGGTAAAAATGATCATAAAATCAGGTTCAGTCACGTGATGACTCACTGCACCAATTTACAATGGAAATTCTAGTCCCAATTGTGATCATAAGTCAAGGTCTACCTGCATATGTTCCAATATTCTAGAAATGCTGTTTTGTTTGTTACTTAAAGGAAAGCCTGTAGCTGATTCAAGAAAATGTATTCCACAAATATAATGTTTCCAAAGGTCCAGGAAAATAACTGTGTAAATAAATGGGAGATGGGGTAACTTTCCTGATTTTGGGCACTTTGCTTGCAATTTCTCTATGGAATGCAAATAGTCGAGTGAAAATTCTATTCTGGGCACAATTAGGAAGTTTCATCTTTAGATTTTGGCAGGGGACTGACTCCATTGTTACCCATAGTTGCATTTTCTTCATTAAAGACTACAAGCCATGTTCATATGATGCCAGGTTGAAAGTGTAATTTTTTTTAAGAAATTAAAAATATTGCAAAGGTGGATATTGGTTATTTACAAGAATTGTAGAATAAGAGTTGGAATATCCCATATGAATACATCAATTGCTCAGGATTGTAAAGAAGTATTTACAATATTGAGACTAACTCAATAAAATATTTATATTTTTTATGTTTACTGAAAACTTATTCATGATAAGTTTATTGTTTTATTACTGCCCCATTTTGCTTTACATGTAAATCAAGCTTTACATCAGATTTTCTGAAATAGAAAATATATTGTTACCCACATTCTTCCTATTTGGTGCTTGCATTTTAAACTAAAATTCCATGTTAAAAATTAGCTAATAGATTCACTGATGCCTCTTGCCCCCCCAAAAAAACCTAAATAAGTAAAAAGTAAAAATCAATTCTGAAATATTTACATCCTGCCCAAAAAATAAATGTGATGTGCTGTGTTCCTTCTTGATTTTTGGCTGTGTGAATGTGTGATATACCAATCCTATCTTACAAGCGGAATACTCAACGGGATAGAATGTCTCTTTTATAATGATCCTTGCCATTGTTACTAATATTTGAGTCAGGATTAATCTTCTTTAGCAGAGGGAGGCAGTTGACTCAGGCTGCAACTAGTAAATGATATGGAGAGAATCACAGTGCCCCTCTCATTCTATGTTTTCACTGACTCATGGGTTTTATGTTGGCTGCCTGCCCTGTTGCCCCAAGCTAAATTGCCACTGTTTGTGGAATCCTAATAAGATGGACTCTATTATTGGTTTTAAATATCCTTATAAACATGTTTCCATTATCAGTATTGAATAAAAGTTAATTACCCTACTTGTCAGCCTCAACAGCACATCATTTTGTCTTTCGACCTGAGCTAGTCCTGAGTTCAACTGTAAATAATAAACATGTAAAAAGATCCATTGCCAAATCAGGGCATCTTTTAAATCAATCACATGTTTTAAATCAATTAATTTACCTGATAAATTGATTAAAGATAGCAATTGTGTTTTAAGACGATTAATTCATTTGATATATATCCCACCTTTTTTTTCCTGGTCCTCAAAGAAAAGATAAGAGATAAATAAATATTTCCAAATAACCAATGAGTTTCTCTGGCTGAATCTTTCCTCAAAACACCCTAATTTTGATCCAACCAAGGCTTATATTATACTTCTATATTCATCTACTTAGAATTAATTTCAGTGAGATTAGCTCTCTATAAATAGATAATTATAGTTTTAACTTTTTAAGACAAGCAATGAAGACAACTTATGTCAAGAACATAAGTTTAAGTTACAGTATACGCAACCATTGATAGAGCAGAATGGTTTTTGGAGACATCCATTTTGGAGATCACCTAGCCCGATTTCTTGTTCAGCTCATGAAACAATGCATCTAATGAAAGATGATAGGTAGTCTTATACATACTTCCCTGATAGGTAGTCTTATACATACTTCCAACAAACAATGGCTTTCTATTTTCAAAGATAGTCAGGTCCAATAGGAATCAATTCTTACTGCAGGAAGTATTAATATTTAGCTGAGATCTATGTCTTTGCACGGTCCACCAATTAGTTTTAGAGCAATAAGGAAAATGGGTTATCATTTTTGAGAGTTTGAAGAGAGTCTGTCTTCATCCAGCTGTGCACAATATCCCATCATTTTAATCTAGAGATTGAATCTATTCAGAAGATTTTGCCGAATACAGAAAATTTAATTATATTTTCAACCATTGCACCTCTGCATAATGTAAGGAGTGGGAGCTTTCTTAGAAGTAAGCTGAAATAACCATGCAGGATTATAAAACGGAATGCGAACAGTACAAGAATATCCAGCTGAGAGCTTGCAGGCAATAACCGAATTAATTTCCCAAGTGGGCATTTGGCCAGGGCTAAGAGCTAAGGTCTCCCTAATCTTACACATACACACACACACACACATACAACAAAAACACCAGGGGCTACTAAACAACATCTGCAGGCCTCAATGGAAATGCTCATTTTAATGCTTCTTCTAAATGCTTGCTCTCTCCCTCCCCCTTCCCTCCTTTCTGTTTTCCCATTGGTTTTATTTTCATTTTTTTTTCTGTGGGAAAGCACTGGGAAATGTTGAATTTGGTTAACTAAAATTAGGTTTTCATTTTAAAAAAAACACAGAGCGAAGGAGAAATGAAAGAAACCAGCCCTATTTTCATAATTTGTCTTAGGTTTTGAAAATGTTTATGAAAGGAATGAGCTTTGAATGCCTTATTTTTTTCTTTTACATTCATTTGGCTCATGCGAGTCATTTGTTCCTTTTTTAAAGTTTGTTTCTGTTAAGGTGAAAATGTTTTTAACAGCCTGGGATACTCTATACAGGTCACAGAAAGGATACAAAGAAGGCTGATATTGAGATACTTGATATCCTACATTCTCAGCTGTCTCATAGGGTTACAGCATGGATAAAATGAAGGCTGTGCCCTGAACCTCCTTGGGAAAGCAGGGAAGTAAAATGGAATTTAAACAAATAACATTCGCAAAATTCTTTAAAACATACATGTATTTTTGTCATCAGAGACTAGGAAAAGCTGGACAAAGTGATCTAAGAGCTTGATTTGGTGATATATTTGCTATGGTTAAGTACCAAAATGACAAGGTCATTAAAGGAAAATCCAGTTTTTGATTACCCCCCTGTTCAGAGAAGAAATGATATCTCATTGTTAATACAGCTGAATTAATATAAATTAGCTGTACATTTCCTAATATTTCCATTTTGTCAGAAAAGAAGAGGAGGGATTCTTACCAAAAAAGATGGAACACAAAATGCTGTTTCACATCATGTCCAGTTCTTCTGTCAAAGATCTTGCCTGTCTCACTCATCTTTTTTTTATTATTATTCTAAGGAGCACAGAGTGAATATGCATGTCTGCACTGGAAACATTCTCTGATATTTTAATGAGATGATTCAATTTATATTTTTCAGTAAAGAAATTAGATGTCGTTCTGGTCTTTTTCAAATTGGTGTCCTCCAGATCGCTTTAGCTTATTATAACTACCAAAATTCTTAGCAGCTGAGAATGAACAACGTTCTTATAATTATAGTCCCAGTATACCTGCTAGGGTTTAAGCTGGAAAAACAGTGCCATTACAGCAAGAATCAGGGCAGGTGCCTTTGCAAAAATGACATGATAACTCTGCAATTTGTTCTCTCCATGAATTATTTCGATGTTTACCATTCTCAATTCCTGTATGGTACATTATAGAAAATATATTAAAGGTCCATATGATTTTATTATAAATTCCATTTTTTGTTGTCGAGCAAATTTGAGAAGTGGCTCAGTATGTATATGTGTATTTCTTTACCTATTTTGTTATGACAGCCAAAAGTAGATTAGTAATTCTGTTAATCATCTTATTGTTTGGTGTTGGTAGCCCTGAAATCACCAAGCAAGCTATTCAGTAGATTGTCTTCCATTCTATTATCTAGTTTATTCTAATCTACAACTTGTAAAACTCCCAAATAACACAGCTAAACAATATGGAAATTCTAGAAACAGAAGCTGCAATATATTTATAGGACCCCTCTAATGGCCTGAAAAGTCTATATTAACACAGTACTATCAGCTTTGAAAACAATTTCTGGGCACTGCTTCTCCCCTTTGCTCTGATGGACTGGAGAAATGCAAATCAATCTGTACACATTATGATTTCTGATAACATTCATAGGAATGTGACATGGCTCATGTAGATTAAAGGCCATTTGGATTCTCACATTCTAAGCTGTGTCCTATTTTAACAATCAAAGCCAGTGGTGTTTGCAGGATACATTTTTAAAAAGTCAGGAGAGTGGTACACATAAAATCAGGCAGAGCTCTGATCAGTCCATTAGAATCACCATTTTCCTTTTTTTCACCCCAGCCTCTAGATACCCCCAAAGACTTTTGTGTTATTAAATTATACTCAGTGTAACAAAAGTCAAAAATTGTTTCTAGCAGCAGAGATAGAGCTCTAGAATATTTTCTTCTCTTTTTCTTTTATTCCCAATTTGGCTTCCATCTTTCTTTCTTACTTTACACTTAGCCCAATATTTTTATTTACTTGCTTATAGTATTTAACTAATTACATATTTATTTTAAAATTCTAGCCATCCACCATATGCGGCATAATCCAGCATGCCTCCCAAACAAAAGTAAAAATCTTAAAATCCATAAAACATCAAAGCTAACTAAAAATCTCCAGGCTGCCCAAAATGCAGCCCTTCTCCACATATCCAGACAAACTTTCCCTGGGCTCCAGCCAGACCTTGTGGGAAAAGCCAGCTCTTCATGGCTTTGCAGAAGTCCAGTGGGGTCAGAAGAAAGGGTGTTCTTGGCTGCTATCATGTAGATGTGCTGCCTAGGGGGTCCTGCCAGATGGCAACATTTAAGGGAAGAGACCTAAAGTGTACTCATCCTTTAGTATGCTGTACATTTAACTTTCTTTCTTTTTTTTTTTTACAACAACAGGGATTTTAGAAAATACAAGCACCAAAAATACAACATTAATTATGTTTTTAATTTCACATTTTTGCTTTAACGGATGTGCAAGATATTAGTTAACTGAAAGGAATGTAGCATAAAATAACTGAGGGAGAAACAATATTTTAAAGCTTATGTTTAGTTAAATTTCAATTCCACTTTTTTGATACGCAGGAGTGTGTGAGTTTTTTAAGCATATTGTTTTAGTTTTGCACTGCCTGCTTTTCTTGAACATGTTGTTATTAAAACATAGAACTTACTGTACATCAGCATGCCTGCCTATGAGCAGTTAGGGCAGTAGATTACTATCCACTGTGCTAAAGTCTCACATGGCCTTGTTCCAGTCCTCGTGTGGACTCTGGCCTTGGCTAGCTGTATCCTGATGATGAGATATGATTTATTGGAAGCTGATTTTAAAAACAATTTCATGCAGTAGTTTTACTACACCAACTGCCCAGGGTATAAGGCCAAGGCGAATTTAAAGGTCTGGGTTTAATCTTTAAAGGCACCAACAGTTTGGGATCTAGTTAATTAAAGGACTGCCTTCAACCACCAAAGAGCACTCATATGTCATCCAATAAAAAGAGTAAGCTCTGCAAATCCATAGAAGAGATCTTTTCCAGTTGCTGGCCACAGCTCTCCTTAGGTTATTAAGAGATGAGTGGGGGAGATGAAGTTATGGAAATGATTTAGCTGTGTTTCTTCAAAATGTACCAGAAATAGTTATTGTATTTTGCTGTATTGCTGAATTTTGTGTTGTTTGACATACTTTCTGAAAGTGCAAAAAAAGGGGTAGAGGAGGGAGGAATGGAAAAGGAAAGAGAAGGAAGGGGGGAAAGATCTCCATAAAACCTTAATCTTGCTCCACTTCAGGCCCTGAGTGAAAAACTAACATTCTGGGATAATACTGAACCCGTTTCTATCCCTGATAGTTATTTTCTTGCCATCTAAAGCTCTCTCCAAAAAAGAGAGAGAGAGAGAGAAAGAGAGAGAATTAGTGGAATTCCACATGGCTGAAGAAGAGGCCCAATTTTAAAACAGAATGAAGAGGGAGACAATGCATTTGCAACATTTCTGTCAAAGCAAATGAGGTCATTAACAGACGAGCTCAGTGATGGAATTGTCTCTCATCGTATTTATTATATGGTCCTTTCCCTGACACCTCCCACTGAGAGAATATTAAATATTTAACGCAAACCAAGGCTCTGCTCATTTTTCATTCCCATTTCAGCCATTCCATTCAGCTCTAATCTGCTGCCAGCTACAAAGTTGACTGGACAATGGTCTGTAATGAATTAACCCATTGAAGGCCACGGTAGCATTTACAACACAGCAGAAAGACCTTGCATTTTATCACATCTGACTTGGGTATAGCTCTCAAATGCAATTCATTAAAAAGGCAAGGGAGGGGGAATTGGCTTAGGTAACCCAGCATGCAGGAAGGACTGAAAATGGTACCTTGATAAGATAATTGAAGTGTACTTTTTAATTATTTCTAGGAGCCCATTGTTCTGAAAAAAAAAAAAGTTGCTCCATTGCAGAGGAACAACATTGGTTAGAGTCCAAATGATCACAGAGAGAACTAGAAATTAAATATCAAGGGCACAATTTGCATTTGCACTAGAGTTCCACTTATATTAATAGGAAAACATTGAGAATCTGCTTAAAATGTGTGCTGAAATCAGTGGAGTTACTAGATCATACTCTCAAAACTATTAAGGACAGAAGAATCTAGCTTATTCTTTCCATCCAAAGACTGGATCACAATGAATGATTTTTTTTTTTTTTTTTTTTTGTCACAATGCCATTATCCTGGTACCGTCTAAACAGCTAGGGGCAAGGATTCCTGAGATAATGCCTTCTGTCATATAGATTGTGATCATCAGCAGTGTTTTTTCTCTTACATAGAATGGTCTTCATTCTATGCATGTTCATTCAGAATTAGTCAGAAAAAAAGATTTTATCTTTTGTGGGACCCACATTGTAGATACAATTTGTCTACAGATAAATCATACATTGATCTTATTACAATTTTTGTTGTTAGCTGTTGGATTTGTTACTTCAGAAGTTTACTTTGTTTGAAAAAAATGCACATTCATGAGGAATGATTAAGGGCAAAATAATTCAGGTCCAGTCAATATTTCTTAGCTAGGTTAACAATCTTTATCAGACAAAAGTGCCCCTTTGAAGATCTTCAGATCCTGGAAAGCTATTCCCTGGTTGAAATGTAAAGTTTGACTTTACATTTTAGTTTTGTCTCTTCTTTCTCCTGCAACCTATAATATTTTTCTTTATATAGACACTGTGGGAAAAGTTATCTGATTTTGAAAACATTCTGTTTTCAGTATCTGAATAACTCCTAGACCAGGGGTGACAAACTCACAACATCATGTGACATGTCACGACATATCACAACTGTTTTTCCATTGCTGGCAATGGGGTGGGTGCGGTTTTGGCATGACGCATCCAGCCCATGGGCCGGCAGTTTGACACCCCTGTCCTAGACCAAGAGAATCTCAAGGATGATTGAGTGGACCTTTAACATACTTCAAAAAAATTCCAGAGTTATCTAAATTAATCCAATTTGGCCTGAAATTTGGATTTTGTCTGAATTCAGAATGGAATGGAACAGAACAGAACAAAACAACTTTATTTGGCCAAGTGTGATTAGATGCACAAGGAATTTGTCTCTCATGCACAAGTTCTCAATGTACATGCAAAGCAACAGACTAATAATAATCATAATATAATACCAATAAGAGCAGATCATAGAGAAGACGAAAATGATAATAATAACAACACCAACAATAACAACAAAGATCTACAAATAGAATGACTGTGGCAAAAGCAAGCAAAGGTAGTACCAATAGTAATAGGTGCCTTGGATACAATCCCAAAGCAACTGGAACACCACTTGAACACCATTGACATTGACAAATTTGCCATCAGTCAATTGCAAAAGGCAGCTTTACTGGGAACAGCTTCTATCCTGCGACAATATCTGTAACACCATCAAACATCCACATCTACCTATCCCAGGTCCTTGGTAAGGACTCGATAGGTACACAAAAATGTCAAACCCAGTCTGAACATCTGGCTGACTGTGTGATGATCAATAATAATAATATAATATAACATGGGTAAATATACTTAGGCATAAAACAATACGGTGAGGATTAGGTGTTCAGAAGAGTGATGGCACAAGGGGAAAAACTGTGTCTAGATGTTTTGGCATGCAATGCCCTATAGCGGCATCCTGGGGGAGGAATTGAAACAGATTATGTTCAGGATGTGAGGGGTCTGTAGATAGTTTCTCAGTGCTCCTTCTGATCTGTGCAATATACAGGTCTTCAGTGGAAGGCAGGCTGGTTGTAATAGTTTTTTCTGCCACTCTTAACTATACGTTGGAGTCTGTACTTGTCCTGCTTATTGAAGTACAGATGACAGACTCAATAATTCCTCTGTAAAACTGTATCAACAGCCCTTAGAGCAGTGGTTCTCAACCTGTTGGTCGGGACCCCATTTGGGGTCGAACGACCATTTCACGGGGGTCGCCAAACAACGCAGTCCGCCATTTTTTCCCCTTTTTCCTTAGCTGTGCTACTCCCTTTTATTCTATTGGCTTTTGAAAGCCAATAGAATAGACTCTCTTGAATAGAGTCTAATTCTATTGGCTTTCAAAAGCCAATAGGAATTGTCCAGGCTGTCTCTGCCCTGCTGAGCCCGCCAAAAGTCCCATTCTGCAAACGGTGCTGCACCAGTTGAGTAGTCCTCGACTTATGACCGGTTGGGGGTCGCGGCATTAAAAAGGTTGAGAACCATTGCCTTAGAGTAATCTGAATTTCCTAAGTTGATCCAGGTTCTAATATTAGGTTTCCATTTCAAATCCTGGGAGAATACAGAACCCAGCAATTTGAAGGATTCTACTGCTGATACTGTGCCATCAAATATAGTAAGCAGCAGTAGAATAGGAGGGTTCTTTCTAAAATCCATTCTCATTTTTACAGTTTTAAGCATGTTCAGCTCCAGATTGTCCTGGCTGCACCACAGGCCAACCTCCCATCTATAGGCAGACTCATCATTGTCTCAAATGAGACCCATGATTGTTGTATCATCTGCAAACTTCAGTGCTTTAATAGACAGATCTTTAAAGATGCAGTCATTGGTTAGAGGGAAAAGAGCAATGGAGAAAGCACAGAGCCCTGAGGGGCATCTGTGCTAATTGACTGGGTGCTCGATATGACTTCCTCTAGTTTCACCTGTTGCTTCCTATCTATCAAAAAGCTAATAATCCACTTACAAATATGGACAAGTACAGTTAGCTGAATCAATTTGGAGTGAAGAATTTCTGGAATGATGGTACTGAATGCTGAGCTGAAATCTACAAAAAAAGACCTGTCCATAGTTCCCTGGGGATTCAAGATGTTGCAAGATGTGGTGCAGTGCCATATTGACAGCATCATCTGCCGATTTATTTGTTTGGCAGACTAACTGCAAGCTACTAACAGTGGCTCCTTGATGCTTTCCAAGTGGTCCAAGTATACTAATTAATTCTGGTATTTAAGGGTGAAATCCCTCTAAAATTAAATAAATACAATAGGGATCATAATCTGTAGCTATTGATTAAAAAGAAAACCAATAAATCAGTTCAGTTTGTCAAGTTATCTAAATACTGCCCCCATTATACTGTATATATGGAAAATGAATTTCATTTTCAGTATTAAAAACAATTCTGTGAATTATCAAAGTAAGCAATTGCCAGAGGAAAACAAAGCATTTTTTTTTTATGAATTGGGTCGAAAGGAGAATTTTGATGGGTTAGGCTATAAACAGCTGTTACTAAAATGTGTATCTATATTTATTGATCAATATAAAACATATTAAAATATTATACATGATAACAAAGGAAGGATGACTATACAAGCAGTAATACATAAATTTCACCTAATCTTACGAGCTGAGCAGGTCTTCAGTCTTTGCAAAAAGATGTTAGTGAAATGGATCGTGCAGCTGACAAGAATTTTTCTGCTGAAGAACAGGTCTTGCTGTGACAAAGCCAGAGGCTTAATGCTGGATTTGGGACTAACAATGCAACCCCTGCTTACGCCACTCACAGGCGGAAACAGTTGCTAGATGTTTGCTCTGTACTTTGTGATTCTGGCAGCAAGCACATTTATTTTTACTTCCCAATATTAAACCTGTCTTTGCAGATTGAGTCCCCCATTCCACAGGAAGCTGTTAGACAAATGAGTAGCAAATGCAGCAGTTGGTGTTTTCGAATATTTATCTTTCTCAGATATTTCCGTCCTACCCCCACCACACATTGTCCCAGAACATCAATTTTCTCTTCCTTAGCCCAGTGTCCATCATAACCACTGGAATAGCAACTCTGAGAATTCCCAATGTGGTTAGTAATCAGGCTGACTGGGAATTTTGGACACTCCAATACGTTTTGAGGGTGCCAGTTTGGGAATGCTGCTGTAAAGTGAAAAAGATGATCTTGTAAAATATTAGATTTTGCAGCATTTGGGGGGCTGTGATAACATAAACACAACTAGAACTACTATGGTCTAAAATCACAATATTTGTCATCAGTGGACATAACACATTTCCCATTCACTATACCCAGTTCAGAACAGACCACGATCTCTGCATATTATTCAGTGAAAACTATTGCCTTTCTTCAAAATGTCCTATTCATTCAAAGTTGACTGATAATTATGTGGTTTGGAAAGTGCCTTGTGGGCTCAAAAACTGACCAGGTCTTATTTACAGAATTCTTTCCTTCCATCTCTTGAGCACAGAGGCAAGAATTTCAAGCAACATCAACTCTTCCTGATGTAAGTCCACTTGAATTACTGCCATCTGGAGGGTAGTTTTTGCCTAGTACAGATCAGACAGCAGATCAGATAACATGAAACATTCACTCTGCTGTCCCTGAAATATCTAGAGTTACAGCTAAAGGTCATGCAGGACTCAGGATGTTAGAATAAAAGGGAGTGGGGGGAGAGCTCTCATTGAGGCAAACAAAACAAAGAAAAAAATCTAAACAGCATACAGTGATAATTGAATTAATTATATGTCTTTCATGGATTGGTTAGAGAAAGTGTTATTGTATGAGATGATAACTTCTTGGCTTAGGTAGCTTCTTTGATCCAACCTCTCAACTGAGGCACCATCTTAAATCACAATTTTCACAAGAATGCAATGAAACTCATTCTCTTCACCTTCTACTAGAGCTAGTCATATCACTGAAGTCAATGAAAGCACCACTTTGGGTCATTGGCCACTGCTCTCTAAATCCACTGCTCTTTGGAATCCTCTGTCTTTAAAGAGTGTGTACTTCTCCAGTAGAAAACCTGTTTCTCCCAAAGAGACTAAGAATATCTACAATATCTTCCACTTCAGAGAAAACATAAAGCAAGCAAGGAAGGAACAAAGACAGGATCCCTTGTTTTATATCACTATTTCTAACCTGGTAGAAGCCAGAAAGATCCATTTCAACAGGGAGAAATGCAACAGCCTGGGGGATGATAATAATAAAATATCTGAGTAGAAGAATGAGGAGACCCTACTGAGCATCAATAAGTATGAAAAAGAATTGTGGGTTTTCGTAGATCACAAATTGATCATGAGTCAGAAGTTCCAAAAACAGCAAATGCAATCTTGGGCAATATAAAAATGAAGAACAATCATTGTTTTTCTCCACTGAATAAAACTGTTCAAGAAAGAAACAGACTTCTTAGGAGCTGGTAGATTCATTTTTGCTGGGTAGAGGATTCTACTATTGCTGAATCACTGAAGTTTAATTTCAGTTACCTATTTTCAAATGCATTTTAGGGTTAGGGTTAGGTAGTGCTTTTTTTCTTTAAAAAAAAAAAAGTGCCAGAACTCACACATGTCATACAACCCGTCTTGCCTACCCTATAAGGTTTCATCCAAAAAAGGTGCCGGAACTCCATTCTGGACATTCTATGAGAAAAAAAAGACGTGGAGTTAGGGTTAGGGTTATGGTGAGTAAATAGATAAAAGGTAGAAGAAGACTACATTAGGCCAGGCTGTGAAATTAAAGAAGTGGAAGAAAGCAATAACTAATGTGGATGAATATAAAAACAAATAATTTCTATATTATTACCAGGTAGCCTTTACAGAAGTCAAGGTTGTTACCTTCATGTTTAATGAATCTTCAGACTATAAATATTGACCCTGCCAAAATGAGGGAAAATTTGTTGTGGACCCTGCACTGGTAATAAGAGGGAGATACACATTAAACCAGGATCATTTTGCTGTAAATTAAATTCCCTTGCCTTCATCCATGATTGAAGCTTGCCTTGATAACTAAGTCTATGAAACACAATCTTTATAGGACCGATCCCAAATCACAACAGTTGAACACTTTATTCAAGATCAAGTTGAATGTGAAATGAACCACAAAAATCCTAAAAGGTTCAGTTAGAGACAAAAGTATTGTTTCTTTCAGTAGAAGGTATAGACCTTTGTTTTGACATATATCTAAAAAAAAAAATAGTGGGGTTTTACTGGCTATGAACATTTAAGTACCAATTCTGTGTTTTGTAAAGTTTTGTCCTGCTGTTACTGGTTGGAATATTTTTACTGAACGATTACTGCTATTCCAATCCACATAATTACCTCCATTTACTATACATGCATTTGAAGTTTGTCTTGCTTAGCCTTTTAGAATTATATATCTGGACCATTAGAAAAGTACAGAACCTGACCATCTCTAAATTTGCTTCACTACCTTCAAAATATTGGTGCAAAGAGTTCACAGATATGTGTTCTTTTGTGGATTTGAGTCAAGTTTGTTTCTGGCACCTCTGTGCAGTTTTCATAGCAAGACTGTTGTCATTGCTTTGTTTCTAGGGCTAAGAGAAAGGGACTGACCCAAAGTCAGCTATTGCGCCTAAGGTAGAACAACAATTCATAGTCTCCTGGTTTCTAGCACGGTGCCTTTAACCACTACACCAAACCAGCTCTCAGAAGATTCACTAAGTATTGTTTATTAGAGCCATTGCCTCTGTGGTGTTGAAAGAAATCTTGACCCTATTTATTGGGGCCATCCACACCCATTTCTCCGTCTATGCAATTAAAACCCTTTGGGAGCTTTGAAGCATTTAATAAAACTTTGAAAATATCCTTAAGGAATCACTTTTCATGTAGTCCATTAATTTGTTCTAATGTTCTCCGATTCATGTATTTTATAGTTTATTTTTGATTGCTTTTGTGCCTAATTGTGGTCTCTCCCTCCCTCCCCCCTCCTCCCCAGTCTGATCTGAGTTCTTGTTACTTTTCAGTGGCAAAACTGGAATCTGTGAATGTTAGTCATTTATTGAGTATCTTGTAAAGGTTCTTTAGCAGATCAATACGAGCAAAGCTTTATAAAGCGGCATTTTAGGTTGATAATATACTTGCAAAATATACTTCCTCAACCTCACACTTTCCAGATGTATGTAAGGGGAAAAAATTGATATAAAGAAAGAATAAATATACACTAATTCTATATTATAAACCAGATTTTCCAATGTCTTTTATTGTGATTTTAAAAAATCAGGGAGGAAATCTGAGATGGAATAGACAATAATTCTGAGGTTTTGGTTTTGGTGCTAATAGATCACCTTTGTTGAAAAAAACCTCTTTAAACTTCAAGAATATGTATATGCTATAGAAGAAGTCCTCCAAAATTGTCATCAAATTATTATTTATAATATGTAAGAAGGGAAATAATTAAGTAGATGGGGAATGTTGCCTGACATGTGTTGCACTGAATTTAAATTAAATTTAATGTAAATGAACTCAAACCAACTGTAATTTTCTTTAGTGGACCCAACAACTTTAGGAAATCAGCATCCAACACCCCACTTATAGGTCAAATGATGAAACTTATTAGCAATGGATTGTCTTCTGTTCAATACAATAGTTACAATACTCTTCCTTCATTATAAAGCAGCCATATGCAAGTAGGTAATTTGAATTGTAAGTGTGAAACTGGATGACAGCTCTTTGAAATGTTTTGAGTTCAAAAAAGGTAGCTATGACCTTACCTAAAAGCTATTATCATTTTTATCATCTGGAAGTATCATAGTTCATCCATGGAAAAACTTCTGGAATGATGAGAAAAGCATCAGAATGTGGCCATTCAAATTTGAAACAGGACATTTCAAGCTCAAATCATTTTGTTCATTCTGTTTTAAAAACTAGGCTATATTACAACCTCAAGCTGCTGTTAGCTATAGAGGACAAGCTGCAGTGAGGAAGAAAGAAACTCTCCTCAGTTCTATCAGGGACCCATATATGCTTGGCTGCTGATTCAAACTCAAAAGGCTCTTTGCCAGAACCCCATCGCTCATGACTCTCTGGAGTCTTTCAGGAGGCCTTGTAGTGAAATCTGATGCTAATCAGTAAACAGAAGGAGGTGCTGATACGCTTACTGTACATGGCAAGGAAGAACACAAAACTAAAGCAGTAATTAGCTGAGGAAAGACGTGTTTTTGTAGGGGAAAAAAACAGCTTAAGGATTGTGGTAGTTTATACATTCAGTTATTGTAAATGAACTATGCTACTAACTGAAACCCTCAAAGCATTTTGTAAAGAACAAACATAGCTCAGAACCTCTGAGCTTTGGAAATTCTTGAAGGAAGGAGAATTCTCATCTGAAATGATGTAATACCTTGCCAAATGTTTTCCACCAGAGGCTTTTGATTTTAGCAAGATTTCTGGATGATTTGAAAGCAGAGCTTCTCTCACTATAAAACTGCCATCAAACTGAATTAAATGCAGAAGTAATGCCAAGATTCACACTTTCATAGATAGTCATACACATTGCTGCTGACACCAATACTGATATGAATAAGGATTAGAGTGAGGGTGAAGGTTGGTTTTCGAATGTTTCATTACCAGGCTAGGTAACATCTTCAGCAGAGTTTAGGGGATGTCAGTGTTCTTCTGTTTATAAGGGCTTCAGGTGTGGGTGTGTCAAGTGAGGGTCTGTGATGGGTCTTGTGATGGATCAAGTGTGAGTGAGTACAATGTGTCCTGGCCCTTCTGAAGAGGATCTGGACACAGCTTCTTTTGTGTGCAGTAGGGTGTCATTGTCATCATTACACTCTCTCAAGTTGAGGAAACAAACCACTTACTCAATAACATTCCCTGGGATCAAATTCACATGTGAGAAGGAAACAGACAACAGACTCCCATTTCTCAACATCAACATAAGGACACTTGGAAACCCATGTCTACCGCAAACCCCTGCACGTGGACCAGATCTTCAGCTTTGCAAGCAACCATCCCATTGCACAAAAAAGAAGCTGTGTCCAGACCCTCTTCAGAAGAGCCAGGACACACTGCAGCACCACAACACTAAGAAAAGCAGAAGAGAAACAGCTGCTCAATTTCTTTCTCCATAATGGCTACCCAAAAAACTTCATATTCTGACACACAGCACCCAGACCACAACATACCATGCAGCCAACCACCATGCAAAACTAACCGCATCATACACAAAAGGGGTGCCAGAATTCTTCAACCCCTAGGAATAGCAATAGCTCACAAACCCATAGTCACCCTCTTCCAGGAGTTATCCAAAACGAAAGACAAGATACAGAAGGATGAAAGAAACAATTTAATCTATAAAATAAACTGTAGCCATTTGCAACCAGTTCTATGTGGAACAAACATCATGTGAATTAAAAAACAGGATCCATGAATACCAACTGGCAGTCAAATGCCACAAACCCAAATCCTTAATTTCTACCCACACCAACCCCAAATAGCACCAGTTCAATTGGAGCAACACTAAAAGCATCAGCCATGCTACCACCCACCACGCTCATGAGTTCATCAAAGCCTGGCACTCCACAAGCAATTCCATCAATAGACACATTGACTTGCAATCAGCCTACAAACCCCTCAGAATCCAAATCAACTGCACAACCAACAACATGATCCATCACAAGACTCACTGATGACTCACACCTGACCTATCACAAGACCCATCACAGACATCACAGTTTAAATTTTGAATTATTACATGCTTCCATTGTTCCTAAGGGAAAAGCTTACATGGCTATAACATCTGGAAAGCAAGTATCTTGTCTTACTGAGGATGAACACAACCAAAGAATAAGGATATCTGCAGAATATAGTTTTAAAAATCAATGTGGAAGCCATTTGAACTTTGGTTCAAAGCACCACCTAGTTTGTATGTGCTTCTATAGTAGTACTGGCCTCCATCTTGATTTTTTTGTTACCACACCCTGCAGACACTCTATCAAAGACAATACAAACTGTCGTAAAAATCAGTATGGATATAAGTTTAAAACTAAACAAATCCAAATGCCTTCGATACTTGGAAGATTTTACATATATTTATTTTATTTTTATGTAATATTAAGTTTATTTTCCATCTTTTTTTTAAGAGCTAAAAACAATGAGGAAACAGTCATTCCACAATTTTTCCCACATCATTTGGGCTGAAAGACAGTAACTACACTGAAATTACCCAGTTTCTATGGATGAAGAAGTCTTGAACCTGGGTCACATATAAAATGTTACTTAAATGAACATAAATGAGCTCATAGCTAAAGAGAGTGAAAACTAGCTTTGAAATTAATTCCCAGGGTTTATAGTTGAGCTAACGAATGTTTGAGCATGATACAATATTTTGGAAGAATCACATCATATTTAGCAAAGGTTCTACACCATTAAATGACTCCTCAAAGCAGATACAATTTAGCAATGAAGACATAGATAAGTTTTCAAAAACCAACAAACAATTGTTGTAGGATACCCACAGATGTGTACTCAGTACACCGACATTGAGAAATAATGTGGACAGGTGAACAATTCCCACCAAATCTTTGTAGTTTGGAATCTTTCCATCTATATACAGGCAAGTTATTGGTATCCCCAATAAACAGCAAAGATTTAGATTGGGTACCAATACGATACCAGAGGCGTCTCTTTCAGAAGAAATTAGTCTGGTGTTGAATATCATTCAGGCAAAACATATATACTGGTAGTAGCAGTTACATTTTATCTACTAAGTACAGACTCACTAAAATCATCTTTTAATTTTTAGGAGTGGAGATTTATGAAACTGTTTTATGGGTCATTCTACTGTCCTTCTGTCATCCATACCTTGGTATTTGATGCACATAATAAAGACTGAATAAATATACTACATATCACAAAACCTATTTCTGAACATTTTTGTCATTATATGCTACACATCAGTACTTTTTGTCTCAGGCCTACAGCCAAAAGTGAATTTTGCACAAAATTTGTTGTTTTGTTGGGGTTCTTTTTCCCTGGCATCTAGAGAACTTAAAAATCTCTAGTGAAAAAACTATTTTAGATTTCCCAGTTCACAGGGAATAAGTTTGCATTGTTTGCAGAAATATATAATGCTACAATTATTTTCTTCTCTCCACAAATCATAAAGAAGCAAAAAGGCGATCTTTATTAAATTATAATAAAGTGGGAAAATCCTTGCTCTCCTTTATTAAACTATAAACAAACTCACATTCATCTAAGTGTTATCCAGCACATCTAATAATTGGTATAGTTATGAACCTGACTTCCATTTTTATAATCATCACGGAATGCATATTTTCTCAAAACTGCAACCAGAGTCCCAAGCTTATGTTTGCTTATTTATTGTTAGAGTTCTGCAATTTACCTACCTCTTCAGTTTTTGGCAGATTCTAGAAAGTTTATAGATATTAATAATACATAAAAGTACAATAATAGATAATAATTTATACTAATTCATTAAAACCAAGGTAGACTAACAAGATTCCACATTTCATTTATAATAAAAAGGAATGGTCAGAACTAGCAACTGTAAAAATAGTTCTCTAATCCTTGATCCTATAATTATCATGCCTAACAGAGGTAGAGCTAGAAAAAAGAAGTTCTAATTCCAATGAAGCAATAGTCCTCTCTATCATAAAAACTTCCAGAAATAAAGTCAAGCTACATAAGCTTGGCAGATAACCAAAACTTAAAATAAGTAAATAGCACCAAAGTATGTCACTATCCAACCACCATTTATCAAATTTATAGTCCTCATTTCTAAGCCCAAAACATTTGACTTCTAGAAAAGGGTGATCTGCAAACCATCATGCTATATAAACCAGTTCATATAGGAAGAAACTGCTGGGACAGAGGGCCAATAGATCTCAGGAAATTGAAATGTTTAATACTTTCTGTTATGTATCTGTGGTTTATATAAAAAAATTTGACTCAAAGAAGGAGAAATATAGTTGTTATGAATGAATAAATGAAAGAGGAGCCAATAACTTCCCAGGGAAAAAAACAGCAAAAGCAGGAGTTAGCTGGAGGATTCTGTTAGAAAAAAATCCAGACTTAGCACATAGACTGTAAATATTTATTGTGAATAATTAAGCTTCAAGATATTTTTTAAAGAACAAAGAAGCCCCAAAGTAATGCTACACAGCATCAATCTGCTAGCATCTCTGGGTCACTTATAGGCCTTTTATAAGAAAAAAGTGGAGAAATTGAGGATTTGGGAATTTCCAGGTGAGTAGAAGAAAACAGAACAACTTTGCCATAACCCTAACTGTTGCCAGTTGCAACAATATAAATAAAATTTACTGAGCTACATGGAGTAAATTCAGATTTAATAATAAGCTTCTGCCATAAAAAATGAAGCGAATCCTCATATAAAGGTCTTTTATTCTCTTGGACATCATTGGTTCTAGGGGTTCACTATTATATAATAATAAAACTGAACAATGCTTATGAGAAAAATGTTGCATTTTTAAATTTAAGATTGCACTTTAATTGCAAGCTGTAATTTAGAGATCCAATTTTATTCATTTAGGAGCATGATCATACCAGACAGATGTTTTCTAGCTACAAGCATAGGGATTTCCCTTTCCCACAAATTGTTTCCTTTCTAGATCTTCAACATACACACCAACTCGGCCTTTCCTGCAAGTAATACCACAGTAGAAATCAATAGATATAGTTCCTTTCCTGTGTTGCTCTGTCTTTGATTTATATCTAGTGTATCTATCTATGCATTGCAATCTTTTTCTAACAAGTGGCATAACTTTGCTTTTCAGATTTAAAAGTTAACTTTCTTGGTGTGGAGTTTATATCTTTAACGTCTGTTAGGCCTAGTAACATGACAGTCAGCTTTCTTGAAGAAAGAAGCACAAAGCAGAAATATGCTTCATCTGAAAGAAACTTGTTAGAAGTTGGCAAGGAAGATTTCTATAGTATATGAAATCTTTTTAAAGGATCTTGTTCCTATTTTAAGACCAGCTATCTTGGCTGAACTTGAGTCACCTCCTTAATAAAAATTCCATGTTCTGTCTGCAGAAATGCTTCCAGCACAATTAGATCAATTTCCTCTAAGTAGCAATAAATGTGTTTGCCTTTAAAAGGCCAACACAAGCACATTATCACAGCTCATAATCCTCATTCTCTCTATTAGCTCAAAGTACATCCTAAAGGCCAAAGGTCACAGCTAAAGACTAATCAGTCTCATTAGCTTGTCTAATTAATCTTAACTAGGGGGACACAAACACACTAAAACTGTTAGAGATTTTTTTTTTTTAAGAAAAAAAATCAGGATATGAGAATCATTCATCAGAGACTCACAGCCTCTAGGCACAGGAAGAAGAGATGATGACCAGAACAAAGCTTCCTCACTGAGTCTTTCTAAACTTTTGATGTATTCCCATTTCAGATCTATTCTATGTTAGCAATACAAAACCAGGATTCTAACAATAGCATGAAACTCATAATAAGGAGAATATTATAGATAGTCAAGATCTTGAGGTATAGAGAACACTTGCCTTTTATTCTTTCAATTCATCCTTCTGCAGTGTTTTCATCAACAAATACACATGCAGTTTGGTCAGATTGATCTGTCTTCCATACTCTTTTGCCTTCTGTTTGTTGCCTTCAGACTCAACTGGAACTCATTAATGTTTAACTGATATAAAAAGGATATACTCCATGGGGGCCTGTAACACAACACAATGACTTTCAAATTGCTTCACCTTAGCAGATATATATCAGCTTAGATGTTAGCCCTCCTTATCCTTGCCCTTTTTAAATTATTATTTTTAAGTGAATAAGAGAAAAATATGACTGCTACAAGTGACAATAAAGTTAATGTAAGCAGGCATTCAGATTTTTTTGCATTTATATATAAACTAGAACTTTCATGGAGAAACATTGCTTAGGCACTACTTGGAAAAGAATACATCCCTCTTTCCGTAAATTCCACATAGTTTAGCAACAAAGAAAATTAGACCCAATCATATGAACATTGAAAAATAAATCTTGTGAGTGGAGCATATATTGTTCTGGGGGAAAATGTTCATGCAACCATTGTTAATTAATGGTTTCTTACTCGATGCTAAATTTTGGTATAACTGATGATAAAGTCAGAATCCAAAAAGAAATGACCACTGTGCAAATCTGCATTTTACCACTATATAGATACCATGCAACATCACATGAAATCAGTAATTGAAGAGCCATGATATGCCAGAGACAAGTCAAAGATTCATATGGCTGGATTACCAAGACAAATCAAATTGGGATCCTTTATATTGTTTATCAGGGGAAAAGTTTTTTCTTATGGCTTTGGCTGATCTCAATGAGTTAAAGAGAACTGGATCATCGGTACTTAGATAGAAAACCACATTGAAATCCTAGGTGTATGAACTTCATTTGGATGGAAGATAATGATAAACTGCTTCCATACAATTGCCATGAAAACTATATGGATATGAACATGAAGTATCTAGGAGTCAAACTCAACTCAAAAAATATTACCTATAATCAATTACTACATTCTATCTCATTTTTAGCACCCAAACTATTTTTCCCATCTTAACAAAATCATTGATATTTTTCATATGTTTCACATTTGTAGGATGAAGCAGGTCACACTGAATGAATTAAGCCTAGCTTAGGTTTAGTCACTAGATAAACCCTTGCAAATCTCACTTCTAAATTCCATCCAAAATGCATCTATGTATCCCATCCTTAATATGTCTTCTGAAATGTTTTAAACTAGAAGACCCTAAAATCAACTGTTAAGTATCATTCCACTTTTAAATAGTTTATTGGATGTTAATAGGTCATATTTTGTACCTGATAAAGCAGTAGAAACAGTTTTCAGGTTGTGTCATGGCTAAGAAACCATTGCAGATTTTAGAAAACTACACCTGCATGGTGTCATATTCATACCCTCAAACTACTTATAGTTTCTAATACTGACTTTCTGGTTTTCATCTACAAAGGTTTCCACAGTCATGCATTTTTAAACCATTTTAACCAACCAACACATCAACTTAGCTATCTGAATATTCAAATATTTTTTTTTTACCTATATTCTTCTAATATATTTCACTGACCTCTACAATCTCAGCCATGTTAATACCATTCAGAATGCAAGGGGGGCTCATGCTATCTTCAGGAGGAAGAGGAACATCACTGTGAATGAGAAAGAAAGGAAAAAAAGCCCCGAAATGAAAAATTAATAGGGATATAAGAATTGCTTGACAGTGTCCATTTAAATCTTAATTCTGCATTACTGCAGTTGAATAGTCCTGTTGCTTGGTGCCTGTTCCTACAAATTATCATCTTATTTCACATTTTCATATAACCTTGAAATAAAATAATGTCAATATATGCTCATGGAAGGTTTTTTTTTAACTAGGTAGCAGAGTAATGTAAATCAGCCTTCAAAAATATATCTTTGTTTGAGTGAAGCTCACATTCCCTTTATGTTAGTTAGTAGATATGATATAAAACATTCTCAGGTTGTAGTATTTCCTAGAAAACATTGCTTGACATGGCAGATATTTTATGGCAGAAAATGCTATTCTAGTAATATGTGACCCAAGGATTGCAGATAAGGTGGGAAAATAAGTGCAGCTGGTTCAAAATGGTAGGGATTTGGGTGCAGAGTTTGTAAGTACAATAGTAACACAGGAAGGAAAAAACAAGAAGATATAAGAAATCACCAGAAGTAGAAGACATTAAAAACAAAAAGCTCAGGAAGAAAACTGACAATTGTATTAAAGCATGTCTTGTTATGGATAATAGAAAGGTAGATATATGAAATATATATAAGTTTCTGGAAATACTCTCACACAAGATTTACAATTTAGCCTCAGGACTGGTTGTTTTTCTCCTCGTGGTAATGGACTCAAAGCCCTGACCCACTGAAACCTTTGTCTCCGAGGTAAAACATGTCCTTATTCCCATGTTAACCATGTGCCTGGGATTTGCTGCTCTAAAATAAAAGATCTTTCAGTAGGGAAATGAAAATATACCCCTAACTGTTACAGAATCAGTTTAACTATCAATTTAAAGTAATAAGTGAATGCATTTTCTAGTAATGTGAAACTCTGTCTTTGAATTTCTTAAAATTATATTTTATTTTCATTTCAGGACAAGCCCATTTCCTTGTCTTCCACCCATGTGTTTTAAAAAGCTTAGTTTCCATAACATATATCGATGTCTTCATAGTGTCTTCTGTTTCTCTATAATACATCTTTTTAACCAGTCTTTTTTTTAACTTACAGTCAGCTAGAATAAGAGGCAGGGTAAATGTATTTCTATTGTTGGAGGACATGGAAAGTATAGAGCCATTTTGGCATGTTGCAGTGCAGATGGCACTGTTGGCATCCTGTTGCAGTGGTGGGGGGAGATCCAAATAGATCCTGAGAAGTCTTTGTCTTCATATATGATCTTTGTCATTGCCATAAGTATGCCACATAAAAGAAGTAATTAGTAACCTTTCATTTCAAGTATTTTCTCTGGCATGCTTCTGCTGACTATATAACCTTCACTAATCTGAAATTCCTGAGTAGTCCCAGGAGAACAATGCATCTTGAAATAAAATTTTTGTAATGTCATTTAAGGCTATCCCTAATCCAGAATTATTGAAGAGGCATGGGTCATGGGAATTGAGTTTGACACTTGACAAATACTTGGCTTTGTATAAATGGACAGGGCACTGAAATAACTGCCTCTACATGTCACATGAAGAGAAATTAATTCTTTATTAACTTTCGCAATGATAATCTAATAAACTCATTTGGTCTACTAGTTTCAGCAGTTAAAATGTTCAGTGGCTTGGATGCAAATGGATTTTCTCCCCTCTCCTGCTGAAACCTTTCTGACAAAAGAGACAAACCCAGGACCCAAATTCCAAAAGGTGTGGTGAGCCATTTTAGATTGTTACTTTGCTAATTTTTCACTCTAGAATGTCATTAAAATACACCTGTATTTTAAAAATATAGTACTGAAAGCATGTTTATCCCTTTTTATCTGTGAATTAAAATTATTCCAGCAAATATACAAATCTGTGAATTAAAACTATTCCAGCATGCTATTAGGTATACAACAGCTCTATACAATACAATGTACAGTATACTACACTATAACAGCCAAATTTTAATGGCTTCTGACCATGCAGAATATACTGGAATAGGTGTTCATAACAAATTTAAATAAATAAGTTGTCATTATCATCATTCTTGAATAACTTATGCAGTAATGTTCAGAATATACCTCTGCTCTTAGCTGTGATGGTTAGAGGTTGTAGGAGCTGATCCAAAACATCTGGAAGATACTCAGTTGGAGAATATTAGTCTAGTCAATTTTATACAGCATTAGTTTCCATTTATACAGTCTGAAAATGTGAACAAAGTGCTTGGAGAAGTAAAACTAACCACCTGGCTCCCTTTATTATTGACAATTAACTATATTACTGTAACTCTTTATCTTGATTCCCTTCATTTTTGACAACTAGCTACATTACACTGAAGAGAACTGACAAGGTAAAAATGCCTCTTTAACAGAAGGGATAGTTCTAGCTGGGTTGAAAAAAGTGCTTAGGCAGCTTTTCTTTAAAAAAAACTCTTTGGATTACAATTTCTTGTTAATAACCTCTTGGTTGTTAAGTTTTGAAGCAAACTTTGGAGGAAGATCATAAAGGACCAATTCTAATAACATGGATTATCTGGGTATATTTTAGCTCAGATGGTACTGGAATGGCACCAAGCTCCCTAATCTTATTCAAAAATGATAAATAAACTAGATCTCTCAACGTAATTTCTGAAGGTAGTGTGTTTATACTCTCAGTTGTGGAATCTTCAGAGGTTTATATGTGATTCCCTGACATTTGTGCTGTTGGTTTCCTCAGCTTTTATTTATTGTAAAGAATATATCTTTGTAAGTAATGTATCAAAGTGAACAGAAGTTGGCACAGACTCTATATGATAACATCTTTTGAACACATACTTACGTTTAAAGGAAAAAAGTGATAAAGTACAGGTAGTCCTCGACTTACAACAATTCGCTTAGTGACTGTTCAAAGTTACAACAACACTGAAAAAAGTAACTTATGACCATTTTTCACACTTACTAATGTTGCAGCATCCACAGAGTCATGTGATTTATATTCGGATGTTTGGCAACTGATTCATACTTATGATGGTCACAGTGTCCCAGGGTCATATGATCACCTTTTGCAACTTTTTGACAAAACAGCTGGTGGCTGTGCTGCCAGTGGCCATGCCTTGAAAGGCCACTGTAAATTGCTTGACAAGAGCCACACAGCATTAAGAGCAGAGTGGTGGGAAAATATTTGTAATGAGGAAGGGAGAAAAACATGCATCCCCTGAAGGAGATCAGCAAATGCCCCTCGCCCACTTCACACACCTGGGAATTCCGGGGGAGTGGACACCGCAAACGGCATGAGAGTCCATGTTAATTGCACTACGCCAAACAGACCACAGCCTGGTTTCGGCAGGCAGCTGTGTGCTCTCCTCACTGCATGGAGTGACTGGGCCGAGTGAGGCAAACCGGCGACATGCTGAACCTGCCTGGGCACGCACAGAGACGACGGTGAATGCATGTGCCTGGCACCTGGCATCCCAGGTGATTGTTTTGCCATGCAGACTGACCACATTCTAAGTGCTTCCCTTTCACCTGGGCCACTTGGCACCTGTACTCGCCACCGCCTCTGCGCATGCCCAGGCAGGTTCAGCTTGTCACCAGTTCGGCTTGCCCGGCCCAGCCTCTCCACACGGTGAGGAGAACGTGCTGCTGCCTGCTGAAATTGGGCAGGCTGGGTGGAGGGCTGGGCACCATAGTGCAGGTAATGTGGACTCTCATACTGCAACCCTTCCCCACTGCATTTCTTACCTGTTTGTTGCTACCACCTGTATGTGTGCCCAGCCTGTTTTTTGACCTCTCCTCTCTCGCCCCTCCTCCTCCTCCTCCTCCTTCTTTTCCTTTTGGTGCAGCTCCAGCTGACTCTTCCTCCTCATTCTCCCAAGGCTGCATTTTTTTTTCTCCCTCTCCCACCCAAACTACCTCCTTTTATATCCCTTCCTGTCTCTGCCCCCCTCCTCCTCCTTTCTCTTCCAGATGTGCCGGAAGTGCCAATCCTGGGGCCTTTGCCTCGCCCCAGCAGCCCTGCAGCTCCTGAAGACTCTCTCAGGGTAAGTCTTGCACTGCGCTGCTTTGGCTCATTCCTTCCCCGCTACCCTTGGCTGGGCAGGGCCATGTACCACCTGCCACGTGCCAATGTACCACAAGTGGTACACGTACCATTGGTTGAAAAGCCCTGCTCTAATTATATTTGTTGCTCTTTCCTGCACTCTTTCTAGATTCTCAGTGTTTGTCTTCCAGTTCTCAACCAGTTGACTTCCTATTGGATTGATGGTTACTGAACTGGACATAATGAAATAAAGAATAGGGGAAGGGAAGAGGAAATTATATTTCAGTCCCTGAAGTTCATCACCTAATGATATGAAAAACCTTTAGGGAAGATATGTTTCTTACAAATTTACAGTGCATCATGGAATTATGGTACTATTTGCTCAGGAGCTTATTACTTAAAGCCACTTGCATATCCAAATTCCAATGAATTTCCCATTATAATCATATGCTCTTCAGTTTTAACAAGGGACTTAGATAAATAATAGAGAAGTAAATGAGAACTGAATTTGTCAGTAAAAGTAAACAGTAATGCTGTTATGGTAATATTCACAGGAGATTGTTCTCTGACAAATTATGAAGAGAAAGAAGTCAGATTTTATCTCCTCCTGGTACTACTGGTTCTGAAGAAACTTACAAAAAAATGTCCCTGTCTCCATGTGAGGTCAGAGACATCTCATTAAGAATTGTTTTACTGTCCTGATGTTATCTCAGTATATCTTTTGCAGATTAATTTTTGAGAACACTGACCACAGCTATGATGTTCTACATGAGATATAATATTAATGCAAGTGTGCACTAATATGTTATTGATACATTCTCTACAATTATTTTCTTATTTATTCTAATCTGTCAATACTGTGCACACTGATGTTAAAAAATGAATGTCACAACGTGGGGTACAAAAGAAGAAAAACTGACCATAGCAAAAGCTATTTGGTTACTAGAAAAAGGACCATTTTCATATAGTGCAGAACTGTATGCTTGGCTCTACGTTTCCCCAAGACTTAAATACTTTTACATGGATCTCTCTTGCAGGGAATCATTTGCCATCTCCAATTTCCTCCTTTCAGGCAGCCTCTGAAATGAATGTAAGAAATAAGAAATAAAAACCAATCAACACCTCACAGGGTTATTGTTGTCTGAAAATAGGAGGAGGGAAAAGTATTACTTATGTTCACCTCTTTAAAATTACAGGTAGTCTTTGACTTACAATAGTTCATTTAGTGACTGTTCAAAGTTACAACGGCACTGGAAAAAGTGGCTTATGACCATGTTTCACACATATAACCATTGCAGCATCCTTAAGGTCATGTGATCAAAATTCAGATGTTTGGCAACTAACTCATATTTATGATGGTTGCAGTGTCCTGGGGTCATGTGATCAGCTTTTATGATCTTCTGACCAGCAAAGTCTATGGGGAAGCCAGATTCACTTAACAACTGTGCTCCAGCTTAAGTGATTAACAACTGCAGTGATTCACTTAACAACCGTGGCAAAAAGATCACAAAATGAGACAAAATTAACTTAACTGTTTCAGTTAACAATAGAAATTTTGGGCTCAGTTGTGGTCATTAGTCAAGGACTACCTGTACTTATAAAGTAATAAAGGTGTATAAAATCAAGTAAATAAATATAAGGGTGTAAATTGTTGGAATTATCTGGATTATCTGGCCTGTTAGGCTGAGTCATCAGCTGCAGTAGGCCAAGGTATGAGGAAGTCAGAAGTAAAAAAGATTTTGTTGGTGCCGTGTGTAACAGCTGTATAGTAGCGTGTGCAAAACAAAGTTAGCACGTGTAATATGCTAATATGCTGTGTCATAACAAATGTGGTTGGTGTAAGGTGGTCACCAGGTGCATATAAACCCGCCTTCTGATAACACAATAAAAGGGATGCTTCGTCTTTGTTCGAGTCTCCCATCCCGAGGAAACCACGTGTACGTGTCTGTTCTTCAACACCCATGGGAGACCGCTGGGCGCGTGAAAACCCACAACTGGTGACCCCGATGTGATTCAAGTTTCTGAGCACGTCTCTTGGTACTGCAACTCAGGGCCGGTCGTCAGGATAGACGAAGCACCCTCCCAAAATATTACATCTCTTGGTACCCTCTTACTCACTCAGCGGAAGAGCTTACTGCAACTCAGGGCCGGTCATCAGAGCTAGACAAAGCACCCTCCCAAAACATTACCGTGAGTATGGGGACAGGATTCTCTAAGCCTCAGGTTGCGCACCTCTCAGAACTTAGGGAATTGACCAAGTCATCAATAATTAAATTAGGAAAAACAATGGGAAAGATTTGCTGCTTCCCACTAAAAGGGATTTGATCCTCCTCTTAAAATATGTATATCTAAATTGCCTTGCATATCCCAAAGGAGGATCCCTAAAAATGTCTGTGTGGGTTAAATTAGGAAAGTATTTTCATGAATGACCAGGATGTGTAAAACTAAGATTTCTGTTCGCTTGTCTTTGTGTATATATGTTTGTCAAAGTCTGTGCGTGAGAGGTAAATGTGACTGTTAACTGTTTCAAATCCAAAGGAAAAAGAATTTTAAAGTCTGCTAGAAATTCTGCTTAAAATAAGCCACAAAAAGGAAAAACCCCACTCTGTTTGTCTGGCCAACAAACAGAGTGAAGAAAAAAAAAAAAAAGAATTGTGTTTGTTTGTTTGTTTGTATTCCTCTTTCTCTCTGTGTACTCTCAAGAACAGCCTTAAGTTACCAGGAGGGATTGTTTTAAGTTTATCTGTTGGAAAAGTTTCACTTGCATTTATTATCACTTATTGGTGATGCTACTATGAAACTTTTCTTATCCCAAATATATAAGCATTTCTCAATCTCTAAAACGATGTGGTCTATTTTAGAATAAATGTTCTCCTACCCTTGGCAAGTTGCACACCTTAAAATATTAGGCTTTTAAAATTATTTGGAGTTTTCAGCATTCTCAAACTGCCTGCAAGCTACCCCCCTTCCAATTCTTTTCCTGTCCTTTGTTCTCCATACCTTTTGTCTGCCTCTCCTGGTAGAGTCCATCCAGAAAGCGGGGGAGACCTTGTTCTTGTATCTTTCAGCCCTGAAACCCTCTCCCAAACCTTTGGAAGCAGAACACACAGACCCATATGCTGCCTCCATCCATTTGAGCCATGGAATTGAGTTTTGAATCCAGCCATCCACTAAAAAGCCACCATGCAATCTGAAGTGGAACATCTTCCCAAGTCCTACCATTTCCCCAGATGCCTGTGAGAGCTGCAGAAGGAAGGTGGTGCCATGTGAAGCCTCAGAAGAGAAAATTAAGACTGTGGGGGGAGGGTGGAAACTCATTGTAAACTTTTCTTTTTTGCCCCATTTGTATTGTAACAAGCCAGTTGAATGTATTAATGGAGAGATGGCATTTAGGAATAGGTGGCAGAACAAGTACTGAACACCTTGGACTTCTATCTGGCGGGAGGGAAAATTTATCCAGAATGTTTGTATTGACTATTTTGTAAAAGCACACACACACACACACACACACACCATTCAGAATCATACTTGAGTCCCCTCCACCTACCTTTAGTAAAGTTCCCCCCAAGCTGATTTTTGCTCTATTGCACCAAAGCTTTGTGGGACCAACTTCCAACAGATACCAAGGGGGAGGGAACTAGGCCCCCTCAGGTGATTTGCAATTCATATGCCCTGACTAAGGAAGCAACAGGAAAAATCCCAAACTTCAGCCCTGAATATCTTGCACTGGTGAGCTCAGATTGGGATTCCTAGAACTCAGTATGTGCAATTTAAAGAAAATTTAATAGACTGGCATATTGGACATTACAAACCTGGATGCACTGAATTAAGAGCTAAGGCAGGAAACAACCCTTGAAATTGGGCAGCCAGTGGTCATGTACTAAGGAAAACCATGGCTGTGAAGAATTTTGGGAGGTATGCAAACCTGACTGGAAGCTAAAGGTGACATCCAACATTTGAAAATGATTGGCACAGAATATTGGATACTATAAATTTCTTTTCCACCTAACAAAATTTTGCCTGACTTTTAGAACTTTATGGGTGCAAGCTCCCCTTTTGGGAGCCACTAAAGGGATCTTTTTCTGCTGCCTCCATTAATGTCTTATTTTTCTTTTTCTTTTTTTGCTTAACAGTTTAAAAGCTTGCCTACCAAGTCTCCCTGACCAGATCAATTTTAATGTCATACATTTACACACTTAAGGCACAAAGTGGGGATATTGATGGAAGTTAGCCCCCCCAGAAGGAAATATTAAAAAGGGCAGAAAAATATATTTTTCTTAAAAGGACTTTTTAAAACCAAACCTGGCCCCAAATCTATCTCTCTGCCCCAAGCAAGAGCTAGGCCCATACAAATGCAAATGTAACACCATCAGAAAGTTGAAGCCAGAGCAATCAAGAAGACAAAAGAGAAGATCTGCATACCCCACCCAAACAAGCCTACTGCCCCCATGTGCTCTCTCTCTCTCTCTCTCTCTCTGCCCCTCTCTCTCCTCTGCACTTTCCTGAAGAATCATCTTTCTGCAATAAACTGTAACCTTCAGGAACTGTCACCCACCAACAGGTCAATTTAGTAACTACACCTATCACTGCACTTCAGCAACCCTTGCTAACTAAACCAGCCTTCACTTTGCCAAGCGACACTGAGGATGACTTCCTATAAAGCGCTACCTCCTTATTTTAAATAAAACAGAAAAGTAGGAGATGTTGGAATTATCTGGATTATCTGGCCTGTTAGGCTGAGTCATCAGTTGCAGTAGGCCAAGGTATGAGGAAGTCAGAAGTAAAAAAGATTTTGTTGGTGCCGTGTGTAACAGCTGTATAGTAGCGTGTGCAAAACAAAGTTAGCACGTGTAATATGCTAATATGCTGTGTCATAACAAATGTGGTTGGTGTAAGGTGGTCACCAGGTGCATATAAACCCGCCTTCTGATAACACAATAAAAGGGATGCTTCATCTTTGTTCGAGTCTCCCATCCCGAGGAAACCACGTGTACGTGTCTGTTCTTCAACACCCATGGGAGACCACTGGGCGCGTGAAAACCCACAGTAAATACTGTATATCCTCCCGTAATCTGCGAAGAATGGCAACATGGAAGATTTAAGAAAGCCCTCTTCAAGTATTATTTATAAACTGTTGTAGGAAAAAATGTTCAGCTTCCATTGGTTTGAAGGTTTTGCCATGTTGTAAACGGTTGACTAAAGGCCATATTCCAAAATTAGGTTCTGACATAATCAAAGTTGGAATTTTAAGGTGTAAAATGAGTACCTTATGCCTCTGCAAATTTTAACATAATAACAAACTTGGAAGGGACCTTGGAAGTCTTCTAGTCCAACCCTCTGCTCAAGGAAAAGACTCTATACATTCCAGATGAGTGGCTGTCCAGTCTCTTCTTAAAAGCCTCCAGTGATGGAGCACCCACAACTTCTGAAGGCAAGCCATTTTTCTGGTTAATTGTTCTAACTATTAGAAAATTTCTCTTTAGTTCTAAGTTGCTTCTCTCCTTGGTTAATTTCCATCCATTGTTTCTTGTCTTGCCTACTGGTGCTTTGGAAAATAGGCTGACCCCATCTTCTTCATGGCAGCCTCTCAAATATTAGAACACTGCTATCATGTCACCTATAGTCCTTCTTTTAAGGCCTTAATTTAAGTTCAATATCCTAATTTAAGACCTAATTTCACCCACTAACCTTTCAAAAAAAAAAGCAGAGGGCAGGTCCAGTATATATGATTCTCTGACAGGTATTCTGGTCCTAGTGATGCCCTTTCCAGGCATACTCTTCTCAGAAGTTTCTACAAGTATGAATCATATCAGTCCTAACTAATTGGCATTTTTAATAGATACCGTATCAAAATCAGCATTCAAATCACCATAGATGAGCAATTTTATCCTTCAAGTGGCTCACAAAGTTGTCAAAGCAAGTATCCAATTGATCCAATATAGACAAGGTGACAGCAAATCCCTAAAAATCTAAAAATCTGTGCTGCGTACAGTTGCACACTGATACACTATTGTGTTCTCTAGTACTGTAAGTGTCTGATTGTGCCCTTGCACTCAGAGCTCTCCAGAATCCAGGGCACAGACCAGGCTCCATAATGCCAGACAGGGCACTTAGAAGCAACATGTTGGCAGCCTGTCATGTTTCATCATCTTATAGTTCAACAAGACCCTCAAGAGGATCCTCTGCTCCATCTCTTAGGAACCCCCCTCTCCCCAATACTTTCCAGAATTCATTAGATTCCACAAGTCTTTGGGAGTGGCTGAATTTGTTGCCCTCTCCTTCTCCAAGTCAATTCGCAAAACCTAAGTAAGTGACTAATTTTATTTATGTGTACTCCATGTATTATGCCTGGCCATATTTCTGCCAAATGTGTTTTTGAAGCACTGAAGAGATTTGCCCTTTCATCCTGACAAGTCCCCACTAGGACCGTTCAGTCACATTCCCCGCCATCCCACAGAATGCCAAACGCATTCCAGCCAACTAAAAATGTTAGGGCTTTTTCAGTGCTCTCTCGTTTCTCCCTTGGCCTCTTCTCCCAGCCTGCCTTCTGCCTCAGGGTAGATGAGTGGAGCTCTTTGGGGCCTGGACACCCTTTCTTTTTCACTGCCTTCACCCCCATCTTCCTGCCTGCTTCTCGGACTCCTTAACAAACTGTCAGTGGATGGGCCAGTCAGCCCTTCTTCATCCACCCCATTCAGCTAGGCAGGTAAAAGTTTAACCAGCTTGTCTTTCAGCCAGCTGAAGCAAGAGCCCCCCATTCAGGGCCATGATAAATTGCTCCTGTCAAAAATACATGAATGCTCATATTGAAAAACGCCTCTTTCTTTCTTTTTAACTTGCAGACTCTCTACAGTCACACAGCATCACTTGCTTGTTAGGCTACATTTAATGCCCACTTAGTCAAAGAATGTTTCCATTTTGCCTCTTTGTCTTGTCCCATCTTTCCCTCCTGCACCCTCAGGCCAGCCGTCCAGTGGGAGTTGTCAGGAGGGGAAAATAAAAATCAAATTCAAAGGGGAGAAAGGAGGGTGTTGGGAAGGGAATGCTTAACAAAACAAGAGGGAAAACCCTCTTTGTGCTTGAAAATAGGAATTGTCAGCTAGTCGCTCTTCTTCACTTCCCTAGAAAATTTCTCTCCAAAACAAAGCAAAATTTGCCCTTCCTCAGAACATCAAATATCTATCTATCTATCTATCTATCTATCTATCTATCTATCTATCTATCTATCTATCTATCTATCTATCTATCTATCTAATATATATACTTCAGAAGTAAGTTCCATTTCAGACTATTGATCTCATAGCTGTAGTTTCCCACTCCATGAAGATAACACAAATTATCTATCTTATAGTTAAGCTGCATTCAGTTTTAGAGATACATTGTAAACCTTTCTGCACAGTTGAAATGTGCTATACATTTGGTACTGGTTACATAGCCAGAAGAAGCAGATAACATTCTTGGTAGCAGACTTCAGAAAGAAGGTGGTTGTGAAAGCTTTAATGAAAAAGCCCCCTCTGTACTGCATCATTTCCAGTTGAGCTTTAATTTGCAATTCTTAGGCAAGGCACTTGAGCATATGGAAACAGCTCTAGGGATTCTTCGATGAGATATTCAAGGCTCATTTCAATCTGACTTCAGGCTGAGGTCTGGGACTGAGATATGTAGATTGAGTAATTGCAACATCCTCTACCATGGAACAGTTGTCACAAACTGTAGTTGACCCAGATCCACAGCAAGAATGTTGATAGGTACTCATAGAGAGATTGTTATTGTATTGGTTTTTCAAGGATAGCACTGGTTACCTATCTTTGGGTTCCCCCTACTAAAGGCACAACTCAAAATGTTGCTAATAAATAGTTTAGGACCAGGATCCTTTATGGATTGTCTTCTCTCACATCAGGCTGTCTGCTCCTTAATATTTGATAGAGAGGCCTTTTCATATATCTCTCCAAAGCCCTCTTAATAATTATGTTTTTTTATGCAGTTCCTTTGCTCAGTTATGGTGGAACCCTCTTTGATGCTTCATTGATGAATTAAGACTTTTCTGTTTTCAGAAAAAATGTTTCCACAGTCAATGCAAATTTCAGAACACATTATGTTCTACTCTTTGTATTATACTTTTTGTTAGGGTGGGGGAATAGTTTTGCATTTATTACTGTTTTGAATATTTTGAAAGTATTCCTCCTAAAGAGAGGAAGAAGAAGGTTGGAGAGGAGATGCTCAAGAAAAACAATAAAAGAATCCTGGTTGTTTTTTGAAAACAGTATTTGTCAGTCCCAGGAAAGTGAAACATTTATTCATTTCATGAGCAAACTTAAGATTCATGACTTGTGTTAGGAGGGCAAAACAGAAATTTTATATACATACATACATGCATACATACATACATACATGCCTGTTTTGTAGAGTGAGGACATATTAAATGTAGAGAAGTGGAGTCATAGATGTAGATCTTGCCTTTCCTTCAGGAGACCATAGCAATCCCTTTTTCAATGTTACTTCTAAGACAGAACTCCATCTAATAGGTTGGACTGATGAGTAACTAGCAATTTGAGATCAGGGTTTCTCAACTTTGAGAACTTAAAGTGCACATCTCTTCAAGTTGCCAAGGATGAGAAACATTGTATTGGACTGATAGGTAACTAGCGAGCTCCATGACTGAAGATGGAACTCAAGAGCTTTCATGGATGAAAACATTTTAATGTGATCAAATATTTTAATCACCAAACCACACGACATTACTATTGTTAGTTGCTGAGGGAGGCTAAGATCTTTTCTTACCCATCTGAACTTGAAGGCATTCTGAAGTTGTGCTTTTATATCTATTTTTCACTGAAATTGGAGGTGCCTCTCCATTGCCCATCAATGGGATCCTATTTCCCTGCAAATTTTGTTTGAGGATTGGTTTTCATAATACGGGCACAATTTGGGGCATCTAAAATGGAAAACAAAAGTCAGCAAGGTGCAAAATGAGAAGCCAGACGTGAACAGCTTATGACTTCATAGTAACTGCAATCTGGAATGAATTAAAAATAACCACATTAATCACCACAAATAAATAAACCAGTTCTTAACATGTACAGACCAAAAATTATAATAAAAGGTATCAGCTGATCTGTCTGTTCTTTTTTTGTCAAACAGCCAAGTAGAAAGTAGACAATAGTGAGATAAGAAGTATACCTCAAGTGGGCAGCAGTCCAAATTTCAAGGTCATGAATTAAAAAACATCAGACTAGAGATAAAAAAATACTGCCATAACATATATATAATGTTTAGGAAAAGGGTTATATAAATTTTAAGATACTCATCAAATATTACTCAATATTCCAAAAGAAAGTAACACTGGAAATAAATCAGTCACTGGAACCCAGGAAAAAAAATTGTATAAATTATTAACTGGTATCTTAATCCAGCCAATCTAACCAGGTGCTCCCCAGCGGAAAATAGACTGCAACATTGAAAATTCCAGCTAATGTGGAAATATTGAAATCAAAATGAATTGGCCCTGAAACAGGATGCACCAGACCCTTCCTTTGCAGCCAACCTTTAAAAATGTCTTTCTAGAAAAGAATGTAGCTCCTTTGACTTTTTATTCAAATGTCAGAGTTGTCATTTTGTTACATTATTCCTTCAAATGTTTTATGGAAATGTATCTCCTATAAATTATGGCAGTGGTTTTTGTGTTACCGGTGTGTGTGGTTTTGTGTGTTTGTGTGTTTGTGTGTGTGTGTGTGTGTGTGTGTGTGTGTATATAAAACATACCTATGTTGCAACTAGAAATTTATATACATATACGTCAAAATTAGTCCTACTGTTTTTAATGGGGATTTATTTTAGGACAACTGTTTGAGTAGCTCTCCTGAATAATAGATAACCAGCATAATGAATGGGAGGAAGATAGAGCATTTGAATTTTTACTTTTACTTTTTTGTCCATATGCTTTCATGTACACTTTTGCAATGTTGCAAAGACATCAGAAGAGCTCACTTAGAGATCTAGAGCAGCGGTTCTCAACGTTTGTGTGACGGCGATCCCCGTCACACGGACACGCCGCGCATGCGGGGGGCGGCATGCATGCGCGGTGGCGCCCCCATGCGTGGTGTGCATGCGTGGCAGCGCCCCCATGTGCGGCGGCGCCCCCATGCGTGGCGGCGCCCCCATGCGCAGCGGCGCCCCCATGCGCGGCGGCGCCCACATGCGCGGCGGCGCCCACATGCGCAGCGGCGCCCACATGCGCAGCACACATGCGCGGCGGTGCCCCCTGAGGGGGGAAAATGGCGGATCGCGTTGTTTGGTGACCCCCGTAAAATGGTCGTTAGACCCCAAATGGGGTCGCAACCCATAGGTTGAGAACCACTGATCTAGAGTAACATTAAATTCTTGTATAAAAAGAAAGGGTGAAAGCACACATGGGAAGTTTGCTAATCAAAGAAGCTTACAAGTGAGTATTTAGTGATAAAAGTCAGTTTGACTTCATGTCATTTGAAGATCTTGCAGAAAAGCTGTGACTGCATTGATAGTTGGTTATAATGGAGTTTGGGTCAAATATCACTCTTCTGCTGCATCCAATGATCTCCAAAATAATGACATTGCATATAACTGCATACAGCATACTTAATCATTAATGAGAATTGTTGCCTCGGTCTGTCATCTGTAGAACCCAGTGTTAATCTTTCTAGGTATTTGTAGTGCCTCACAAAACCTGTTTATAATATGCAAGCAGTGCACAGTGTTTCCTCACTCTAAGTTCCCAATCCCTGGGCTCAAGTAAAGCATTTTCTGCCTCCATTTAACCACACTCAGAGATTCTGCACTGCAACCTACAATCACAGCTGCCAAAAGTGTAAAAGGGCCTATGTCAAGGTTGAATTGCTAAGATGCCTGCTAACTTCTATCACTATTCAACCTGTCAGAGAAACAGGGGGAAGAAAGTTTGAGAAAGAAACGGAATTCTAAGGAGCCAACCAAAGTCTGTGAGAGCCAAGGTCACAAAAACCATTGTCATAACAAATCAAGAAAATGTGATTGGGCAACATGGTGGGTGGAGGAAAGCTATTGTTATCTAACCAGATTTTAGTGCGGGAGAACTAGAGTTGGTTTAACTTCTTCAATTCTGAGATGTATACTCAATAAAGTTTTATCTTTTATGGCATTTCAAAGCCTTGAAGATTCCTTGATTTTGAGTTCGCTGTTTAGACGGTTGACAGACTGACTGCAAAACTAGGTAAGCATGCCCTTTTTATAGCTTTTAACAGGAATGCATATGCAAAACAAATAAAATAACTTGGATTCACTGGGGAGGGCAACAGTATGGAAGTGTCCTTATTCATACAAATTATTGCTTCCCTGCCCCCCAAAAAGTCCACAAAGCAGAAACAAGTTTAGCATTTCTTTTTAGTTAATGGCTTTATTTCATGTACAACTACAGTTCTTTTTCAGTTCAATCTGTCTGCTTTACATATTCTAGCAGACAGGGCTAGAAAAAACTCAAACAATCTTTGTCTAAGAACACATGTTCGGTCTGAATAGTCTGAAGTGGAAGTCATTTTTAACCTCCCCAAAGCTCAGTTCTGTTAACCATCCCACTCCCCTGGCAGCCTGGTGTGTCGGTCACTTTTCTGTCCTCCCAGCCCCTATTTAAATTATCCTAGTAGCACTGCAGTTATTAATTGTTCTTGACTGACTTCTTAAGCTAATTACAATTTCACACTGTAGTATCAAGCATGATTAAAACAATTAGACGTTCTGCACCATACAGATCATTTCTCCCTCTCTCGATTCTTCTCCCCTCCAAAACTGTAACCCTACTTCTGCATCACTGCAATAGATTGTTCAGTAAGACTTGAAAATGTTGTCTTATGAAATGCATTTAACAGTGTTTCATCTTCCAAATTACAGCCATTTTGTAATGTAAGTTCTTGCTGTGCTCTTTAGTTTCCAGATGATGTACTGAACACGGTAGAAAGCAGTTCAGACATAAGCTTGAAGTTCAATTCATCAGGTATGCAATATTTATATACATGTCTGAGCAAAGTAATCATATTGGATAATATATGGCAGGGCTTTTCAGGTGGTACACGGCCCTGCTCAGCCCATCCAAGTGTAGCAGGGAAGGGAACGAGCCAAAGCAGCACAGCTCAGGACTTGCACGCGAGAGTCCTTAGGAGCTGCATGGCAGCTGGGGCAAGGCAAAGGCCCCAGGATTGGCACTTCCAGCTCACCCAGAAGAGAAAGGAGGAGGAGGAGGATGAAGACAGGAGAGGCTATAAAAGGAGGTAGTTTGGGTGGGAGGGGGAGAAGAAAAAAAAAGATGCAGCCTTGGGAAGAGGAGTCAGTTGGAGCTGCACTGAAGGGAAAAGAAGAAGGAGGAGGGGAGAGAGGAGAGGAGAGGAGATCAAACTGGCTGGCTGGGAGCCAATCTACAACCTCTGTGGCAGCCATCCATGCCGGGCGTGCACAAAGGTGATAGCGACAAACAGGCAAGAAATGCAGTGGTTGAGGGGTTGCCTTTCACAAGGAATGAAGAAAGATAGCATAGGCTGGAGGTGAGGCATGGAGGGAGGGAGGGAGGGAGGGAGGAGATGGGAATGAGAAAGAGGGAGGTAAAGAGCAAGAGGGAAATGGAAAGGAAGGAAGTGTTGGAAGAAAAAGCCGGGAGGCTTGCTTTCCAGCTGGGAGGCTATACCTTTAAGAGAAAAGAAAAAAAATGAAGCATTGCCATTTGAAATAGATGAGAGGAAGCCAGTTGTTCCAGCTGCTTGAGAGGAGATGTTTATTGGCAGAAGCAAAGTGCCATTTGTTACTTTGAAGTTCTGGGGTTTGTGCAATGTGGGCTTTGTGTTGGCAATTTCTATTGTGGCTGATGGCTGATGTCCTGTGTTGGATTTTGGGTTCTAATTCTATTGCTCTGCCTTTATTAGCTGTAAGTTTTGCTGCAAGGGATTTTGAAGTATTTTTGCCCTGAATGGATTTTGCCTGTAGCATTCATTTACATATGAATGGAGCCATTTGAGGAGGCTACCTTAGTTGGCAGCCAGTACTTGCAACATTTGTTATTGTTTTTCCCTTAAGTGCTGGCTCCTTAACTTTCCTTTCTAGCCAGTAGCTAATTCTTAAAGGAGAATGCATCTTTTTAAGCTAGTTCCCTCAGCAGCTTGTCTTTTCTGTCTCTGGAAGCTTTTCCTTGTTTAATAAATATATGGAAGAGGGAAAATGTGGAGGGGTGTTCAAATTTTTCCTTCAGAAGGAAGAAGGTGGGAATGAGAAAGAGGCAGGCAGGGAAGGAGGGAGGGAGGGAAACAGGAAGGAAGAGAGGAGGGAGGAAGATTGGAATGAAAGGGAGGGAGGGTCTGAAGGAAGTCCTGCCTTAGCACTTGGCCACCAGCAGCCCTGCCATTGACTTTGCTTGTCAAAAGGTTGCAAAAGGGATCACATGATCCTGGGACACTGTGACCATCATAATTATGAATCAGTTGCCAAGCATCCAAATATAAATCACATGATCCTGGGGATGCTACAACGGTCGTAAGTGTGAAAAATGGTCATAAGTCTCTTCAGTGCCATTGTAACTTTGAACAGTCACTAAGCAAATTGTATTTTATCACTTTTTTTCCTTTTTTTTTGGTCATCAAGTTTTTGACACCTTGCTAGGTGGTACTTAAATATTGTCATATCCTAAAAGTGATACAATCGGTGAAAAGGTTGAAAAGCCCTGATATATGGGATACCAAAACTGTCAACTTTGTTATGCCTGTTGAAAGCGTTGGATGTCCCCTTCCCTCCCATTCACTTTGTTTTTAATAGTCTCTCTCTTTAAGATATATCTCATTCTACTTATAATGGGCAACAAATCTCACACAATAAAAGAGCACTGCTACTTCCTCTGTGACGCTTGTTTAGTTTAGATACAAACTTCCTGAGCAGTCAGTTTTATATTGCATGAATTCAACTTCAAATATTTTTCAGTAAATATTATTTTTCAATTTTTATGGCCACTCATCTCAAATACATATTTAGAAATGAATAAAATACAAGGCTCATGTCAACAAATTATCAAGAGGCTCCACCCCAATCATGTACATTTTGCAAATACAATGAACTATGAAGAAAAATAAAATATTGTCAGAATTCAGCAACTTAATCATATTGTTTTTCATTCTGAAATGTGTTGTTTGGACAAGTATTTTGCTTTTGAATGAATAATATTCCCAGCCTCTAATCATTGTAAAATTAAGCTTGAAAAGTGTGTGTCTGGTGAAATGGGAATAATTTTTCCTAATTGTTGTTAAGTTATTCAAGGTCAAAGTTCTAAGTATGGTGCTATATGGAACTTAGATTGTACATGGATTTCCCTAGAATAAATAGTGGACTGAAGATGGTTCTGCAGAAAGCAAAGCCAAACACTATAGCAGAATGAATTGTTGGTGATTGTACTGAAGTATATTTTTCAACAATGGATCCTGAAGTTAATTTTAAGAGTGTTTACTTCTATGGGTAGACTGTGTTTAAAAATGTTACGGAAGAGCAACAAAATTTATATGGTAAGATTAAGACTAATCTGAAAGTAGATTTAAAAATAACAGGCTACAAGAATGACATGAAAAAAGAAGTTACACTAAACATACAAAAGAAACTGACTAATAATTTAATAATTCAAAGGGATATGCAAATAAAAAACAAGAAAGGGACCTGGATAATTTTCCTATATTAGATTTACAAGAGAGGTGTGTTAAAGCTTTGAAGAATTTTGCGTGAAGGGACAAAGACAAGATAAAATGAAGTCAAGTTCTAGGACATCAGTTTAAGAGACTAAAGTTCAAGATCGTTAGAAATAAAAGAAAGGGAAATAAAATTGATTTATTTGATCAAGGTTAAAATACATATGTTCTTATTTCTGGTAACCCATAATGAACTTTTGCTGGCATCATGGCCAAAATGACAAGGATTTAAGGATTTGTTTATAGATATGATGTGGGATATGGGAAGAAAATATTTGTTGTATTTTAAGGGAAGGTAATAAATTATTAAAATTATTTATACTTATTGTGATGAAGAAGGAAGTCATTTCTTCATATATTTTTCCTTTTTCTTTATAATTATTTTTTTTCTAATTTTCTTTCTATTTTTTCTTTTCTGCTATCTTTTCTTTTAAATTATATTAGTCTTTATTGTTTTATTATAATTTTTAATAAAATTACTATTTAAGAAAGCTACATAGCTGTGTGTCTACAAGAAAATCTCAACCTTGAATTCCACACAATCTAAATTTCTGAAACCATAGCACTCATCCCTCCTTTGGATGTTCTAATGTGATAGAATTAGGCTGCATCTCTCTGAAGATTCATACACAATTATGATGCCTATGGTCTTGGGCATAGCAAATGCTTTGGAGAACCTCTTTGGTTCATATCACTCTGAAGTATAAATATAAATCCACTCTGAAACAAATTGACCAAGATCTGATATATTGGGATTTGTCAAATTTAAGCAGGAGGTCTAGGACATAGACATTCAAGAGGATAGGGCTAAAATTTTCAATCTTTATTATAAATGGGCTCCCCCTCCCAGCCTCTGGACCTTTCCTATTTTTTTTCAAGAAAATGTATGCATTGTATAGAAAACTTTTATCTCTTGTCCATGTTGATGTATTATCCATCAGGGTGGCCACCAGAAAGATACCATGCTCCTAGATGAATATTGCACTGGTATACGTTCAAACATAAAGATTGAATGTGTGCCTTGTGTCTTATAAATATGTCTACTATATTCACATTAGTGATCAAAATTCAGAACCCCAATTATTAGAAATGTTAGTTTCCCTCATGATTAGGAGAACACTGTTTTCCTTTAAAATGACCAATTTTTAAATATACCAAGAGTGGTAGTAAAATGTTTATCTGCAGAATTAACCTAAAGAAACTGTCTGGGCCCTCCCTCATAGTATTGACTGACTTAGTTTTATGTTATTTTTATGCATGCTTTTTAACTGCTATATGTTTTAGTGTATGTTGGTTTGGTTCTATAAATAAAATAAAAAGCATTCTCTACTGTAGTAAAATATTGAAAAAAGAACTGCTATCCAACATCATTTTTTTCTTGCTTCTTTTTCCTATTTGTTTAACTGGCATTTGATCAGAGGATGGGGCAGTCCCATTTTTATTTGAGATACAGACCCTTCCCTGTACCATAGTTTCTTATATTGTCCCTCAGTTTTCTTTGGAAGATCATCATATATATTAATTGAATTATTCTTGATTTATGCTGGTGTAGATAAAATCAGATATTTGGAAGGCTGCAAACTTTTTGATCTGCTTTACAGTCTCATCCCTTCCTTTTTCTTCATGTGATATCTGTGTATTATATTACTTCCCTTTCTGACTCAGCATCCCCCAGAATGAAAATGACAAACCAAATAAGGTTCAGTTTTGAATTGACTGTTTTTCTTAACGAATATGATATACAAACACAAATCCATTTTTTTTCAGCAACTGAGAATATATTACAAAAAAGATGCTCAGAGGCTAGATCTCCTTCAACTCCTTCAGAACTTTATCCATGGCAAATTATTAACCTTGGAATTTGCTTAGATCAGATCTCCTTAAGCTAGCATTGCCTATGCTGCTTCTGTATCAATACATTCTTCCACATTCTCATTTCAATTTAAGAATAAAAAAAAAGTTGCATGTAAGTCCCATACCTAGTCTGGAATCTACTCAGTGGTGGGATTCAAATATGTGAACAACCAGTTCTCTGTATGGATGCCGCTTCCAGAAGTCCATTCTGGGCCTGGGCAACAAAAAATTAGCTACCAGTTCTGCCGAAGTGGTATGAACTGGCTGAATCCCACCACTGAATCTACTGTGTCTTAATATCCTGTTTTTCAATCATCTGTTTGGCTCCATCAGCTTCCCATGCTTCAGTTCAAGCTATTCTGTGGATCTTTTCAGGCCCAAAGGCATAGGCAGGATGATGAGTAATTGAAAGATCTTTAACAGGAAACAGCTTCTACACCCTCTCTTATCTCATACAAATAAAATAAATTCAAAATCATTTCCAAAATGCAAGTAAAATACCATTTATATGCTTGAGAATGCAACATTAAAAACCTTTTGGAAGCTAAAAGACAGTACAGGTAGTCCTCAACAATTCATTTAATGACTATTCAAAGTTAGAACAGCATGGAAAAAAGTTTTTTATGACCATTTTTCACACATACAACCATTGCAGCATCCCCATGGTCATGTGATCAAAATCAACTAACTCATATTTGACTGTTGCAGTGTCCCTGGGTCATGTGATCACCTTTTGTGACCTTCTGACAAAGTCAATGGGGAAGCCAGATTCACTTAACAACTGTGAGACTAAACACTTGCAGTGATTCATTTCACAACTCTGGAAAGAAAGGTTGTAAAATGGGGCAAAATTCATTTAAGAAATGTCTCACTTAGCAACAGAAATTTTGGGCTCAATTGTGGTCGTATATTGAGGACTACCTGTAATTATTATGGCTGTACAATGCTTTGGATTCAGTTTGGAAAAGCACCTGCCTATATTTCATTAAAATAGCCATATCTTTCCCTAAGAACACTTGGCTGCTGGGGGGAGGGGGCTTTTGCTGCAGCTGAAAAAATCTGGAAGCATTTATTTTAATGAATCACAGGCTCTTATATATTCCAAAGTCTCTTTTCCGAGCTGAATCCAACGTTGTTTTCCCAGAATTACATACATGTTGATAAACAGTGTCTCTTCATAGTCTTGTATACTATGTTAATTGCAAAGCATGCTGCTCCCCATTTTTATTTTTAAGAAGCATTCTTTTCTTTTCTCTTTTCTTTTCATTTTTATAACTATAGCACAGTGGGCAAGGTGAATATTTGTTGGGGGGAAGCAGCTGTGGACAAAAGACACTTTGGGGACACTTTTACTATAACAATTCACATTCCAGATGGCAAGCACAGCTATAGTTTACACACAGTCTGTGAGATGCATTACATCTTGTACCTTTAGAAACTGTTTGCTTTTAATGTTCAGAAAATATTGCAATCCCTGCAACTGAAGTATCTCACTGGGATATGTTTGAACTATATTAACAAATCAAAACAAAAGCAAGGAAACCCATTCTAACGTCTTGAGGATTATGAGTGATATAGAATGCAAATACAGTACTTATACATCCATGCCTCTGGAGTTATTTCCCAGCTAGCAACATAAACTCCAAAAACCATTTTTTACCTTTCCCTCCCTACCCCAGGTTTTAATATATCTGGACTGAAGAGTAATGCACATGCTTGTTGATAAGTTCTTGGAAATATCCATTTGCACAAACTGTCCAAATAAAACAAGGTCAGCATAAAGTTTGGCAGCTCTGTTGTGGTTCTTTTGGTTATGCCAAAGAAAACAAAACTCTTCTTCAGAATAAATAACCATATATCCTGATCCCGTTGTCGGTGAAAGGTGCAATTTAAATAAAAGGAGAAAACATGTCTTTAGAATGCTAGCAATAGAGAACAACTGAGAACTTGACAGCTCACCACAGGTGGGCTGATCAATGCACCATCTCATAATGGCCTTTCAGTAAATGTTACAGGCAAGCAAGAGGTCACATTTGCAGGAGTCTCATGGGTTGCTTAATCTGATTGGGACAGTAGCCAAATCTTCTCTGTCATCATTGAAACTTTAACTTTTTGATACTAAAATGCTTGAGTTCTCAAACTTTAAAGCTAGAGCTCTAATATAAAGTTAGTATTTCCTTTTCAAATCTACAAAGCTGGTGTTTAATCCATTTGAGTTTCTTTGAAATGGTGTCTAATACAGGAGAATTTCTTGATCCACCATTGTTTGGTACAGACTCAGCTAACTTTATTGCTTTAAGCACTTTCCTTTTCTGCCAGCTGCTAGTTTGACCATAGTGACTTCATATTTTACTGTTCTCTAGGGTGAATTACTATAATCTGTCTGGCCTTGAAAATTGTTCTAAAATTCCAATAGTTTCAGAATTCAGTTATTATGCTAGTTTTAATAGTTTGCGTAGATGAAGTTATTTCAATTTTACAAACAGTCCAAAACATATATTGGTTATGTATTCACAACTGAACCCAATACAATGTTCTTGTGACCATTCTTAGAGTCCTAAATGACTTGGGATGCAAATAAATGGAGAAATACCTCCTCAAAAATGTAGAGATTTTGCAGGGAGGTCTTTTCCAGCCTCTCCAATAATTTTAATGCAGAGAGAGGAATTAATTGATCAGTTAGCCCCACCCAAAAAGTGACATGGCTTCCACATAGCTTGACTCATCAAGTCACAAGAAGTGGGAAGAAAACCACTAAATTTTGCAGATTCACGAAAGATGTTAAAAAAAATTCAGCAACAAAAAAGAATGAACAGGTCTTCTGGTTTCTCCTGAAAAACACAATAGCATTACTAGAATTGAATAGTTATTGAGTAATCATATTGGATCGCTCTCTTTTTGGTGGAAATCGAAGAGAGTTGGCACTGACTACATTGGTTTGGGTGATAAATTCCCCAGGTATTTAAAACATTTTCTGAATTATGAAGGTCTTGTCAGAACTATAGATTTTATTTTAATATAAGTTGAACTGATCATTTGGTTTTTGTGCATTTATTTCTATTTTATGTCTGACAACCTGGGATCCTTGATGACAAAACTATACTACAGAATTTAGCAAAATAGACAAGATTTAATTCCTCAGACATTGTTATTAATGCCTTAGAAATGTCTGGCATGGGATATTCCTAGATAACATTTGCTGAATTAGGAGGCTGACTTTTAAAAAATATTTTATTGAATTCTGTTACTATTGGTAGTTACCAGCTACTTGCAATATTATTTGTGCACAGTGCTGTTGTTTTACTGCTTTTCTATTTCATTGCATGGTTCTGACTGGTGTTTTTGTTTTTTGTTTTTTTGTACTTAATCAAAGTTAGTTCCCCTGAGGTTTTTTTAAATCAAGTATTGTCTTGCAAATATACAATAAGCAAAGGAAAGAAATTGGTAAAACAGCAAGATTAGAAAAAGCCTGCCTTTTTGTTAAATATTTTATGCTATTATAAAGGAAAGTTAAAGGAATAGTGTTGCTTTTACCAAATATGACATTTGCGTAAAGTAAGAATAATGAACTTCATTGTAAGCAGTAGTATTTATATGACTTGGGACTGAGTAGAAAGAAACTAGATTCACCATGTAGTTAATTATCATCTCAACCAGAACTGAGAATGGTTATTAAAACAAAACAAAGGCTGATTTCCATATGAATATTCTTGACTTTCTAAAAGAAACATGTTTATATATTCTCAATAAATTATTTAAAATTGCTTTTTAAGAGCCACCTACTACTTGGCAGGGTAGCATTCATTAAATAAATATAATATCACCATGGATATTGTTTGCCCATGTCAGCAAGGAGAACTCCAAATCCATATACAAAATCAGCTATACCTTTCATATCAATGTAATTTGTCAAGATTGATTTCATTACCGTTCTTCCAACATTTTCATTCCTATGTCAGAACCACAAGATTTATACTCCTACAAATACTATACAATACATGCATTAGGATAAGTGCTTAGTGCTCCACTAATTTGTGCCTTTATTTAGAAAGCTTAAAAAGCTTAATTCTTTTTTAAAAAACCTAAAAATTAATGACCAATAGAGTAATTGTGGGCAGCTTGTTAACTAGTTAAATGGTAATAGAGCTTAGAACGTCTGTCTTTGTATATATGTCTATGTGTGTGTGTTGTGTATATACACACACATGTATATCACATATGTATATTTGAGGGATATTTGTGCCTTTAAGTTAATGTTGCACTGGTTTGACATGTACCTGCAGTTTTCTTGGCAAGATTTTTTAGAAGTGGCTTGCCATTGCCTCCTTTCTAGGGTTGAGAGAGAGTGACTGCCCTAAGGTCATCAGTTAGTTTTTCTGTCTAAGGTGGGCCTAGGACTCATATTCCTAGGCCACTACACCTGTCTCTCCTAAATGATAACCCCCACACCTATTGTCCTTTACAATTTTTCATATTGAAAGCTTAGTAAGAATAGTTATTTTGAACAATGGTTATTGTTCAACTCATGCAAATCATTTTACAATCTGATGCTATATATGTTTAGATTTACATTTGTGTTTACATTCATATTTAAATCATGAAACCCTACTGTAATATGAAGATGCTATCATAGACCAAATATTTGGCTGCCATTTTGTGTGAAATGGACCTGGACTTTGGCATTTTTTTAACAAGTAATTAGAGCATCTGACCGGGCATCAGGGCCACATTCTCAGCTTCAGCTTTGCATTTGTAATTATAATTATAATTGTGAAGAAAATCACTTCTGCAGTTTTCAAGTATTCCATTGAATCTGATAGGGAGGAAAATTCCTCACAAAGGTAATTCTGTGCAGTGCCTATAGGATGTATAGTTCATATAAATTAAATATGTGTCCTGTTTCTCTAAAAGATCTGCTCTGACTTCCTGTGCTTCAATAAAGTCCCCACAAAAGACATTATGAAGGAAGTTTTTCCATGGAGCTTTTTCAGAACAGGAAGTGTGGCAGCCAGGGAAGCAGCAAACTGATGGAGAGATAGATAACGAAACCAACAATGTCCTGCGGATGTTGCTGATAACCTTTGCAATGAAATATGCTCACCAATGTTGCAATATTAGTCAAATAAATTCTAGAACAGACACTTCAGCATCTTTCAATTCCTTTCCTATTGCATATGATGGAGGAGGAGGAGGAGGAGGAGGAGGAGGAGGACAATATCATGAAAACAGATTGAAAGACTAGAACATACTCTTTGCAACAACTTGTGTTGTAAAGATAACTCAAACTTTTCTCTGTTGGATAAGGGAAATGCAACAAGAATGGACAGCTGGATGGGTCACTTTATATAGAGCTACTAAAAAATCAGTATAACAAATGGGGTAAGCAATTCCTAAGGGAACCTCAATCACACTGAAAATCCTAATTAGATGCTGTAACCTCAGTAAAGGTTGTCCCCATTCTTTTTCCCTCAATTTATTCCAAATTTATACTCTCAATTTATTGCCAAACTGGGAAGGATGTGTCTATACAGAGATGTATGTTTATACACACATGCCCATAGAAGACAGACATACCATGGGCTGACTATTAAAGAAAGGTCTTACCTGAAGCCCTTTTCTCTGTCATAAACACTGCACCTGTTATATAAAACGTATTTCTGTTTATGATGTATTTCTGCCTGGGATTACGTTAGAATATAGCATTTCCAATTACATCCCCTAAAACTATTATCAGGTAAGAGAAAATAAAGCTTTCAATTTGCAACACACTAAATATTATCTATGTCAAGAAATTATGTGCAAAGAGGAATGCAGCCCCACCTATCTTCTTCCAACACAAACCAGGTCTCCTGGCTCAGGAGTGCCACCTCCCTGTACTCTACGAAGCAAAGTTTCTATTGATCAGTGCTAAAGACTTCCCTTGTTTCTGGATTCTAGAATGTCAGAACCTGGGTTTTAAAACTGCACTGAAGTTTTATTATAAACAGAAACCAAAAAAATATTTTCCAAAGCACCAGAAGGCAAAACAAGAAACAATGGATGGAAACTAATCAAAATCAGAAGCAATCTGGAATTAAGGAGAAAATTCCTAACAGTGAGAACAATCAACCAGTGGAACAGCTTGCCTTCAGACATTGGGATGCTCCATCACTAGAGGCTTTTAAGAAGAGACTGGACAGCCACTTGTCTGGGAATAGGGTTCTCATGCTCAAGCAGGGGGTTGGACTAGAAGACCTCCAAGGTCCCTTCCAACTCTGTTATTCTGTTAAAAGTTGCAGAGGCAACAAATTTGTGGGTACTTGGACATCATTCAATGCTTAACTATTAGACAGATAACTCACCTTGTCAATCTTGCTCACAACAATTTAGAAATTAATACTTTGCCAAAATCTGTTTTCCAATCTCCCAAAGTTTTTCTTGCTTTGAGAAATAGGTTTTTGACTCAGTATTTGGATGCTGAAAATTTATTTTGAAATTCATTTTTTGTATATTGAGCTCACTTTATTATCCAACATACTGAAATGGTTTAACCAAAGCATAAGAAGCCAAAGATACTGCTATTTTATAGATTCTTGTACAGTATCAAACAGTACTTTCATACAATTCCTATCTGTAAGTGTCTATCCTGCAGCCACCTTGTACAAATTGCATCAAAATGTCCTCCTAAAAAAAGCAATGGTGACATTTTAAAAATTCTATTAATAACTTACTTTTTACCTCAATTGTAAAACCAGCTTTCTCCATCAGTTGTGTTTGATTTTATTTCATATTTGTGTTAACATCTTTGTTTTCTGATTATTAATCTTGAAATCAGTTAATATACCAAAGACCTTAAAAAAATATATATATACCAAAGACCTTTAATTTTCCCATTAATACCTCTACTTCCTCTAGTGGATCTTCTAAAGTTAAGTCTAAGTCATCTGAAAATTTATAAGTTTTTTTTATCTTAACTCCCATAATTCTCTGATCTTGTCATATCAATATTCAATATCTCAAGAAAAAATGAATAAAAATTGAGACAATAGACATCTTTGTCTTGTCCCTTTTGAATCTCACAATGTTTTGTTAGTTGTCTATTAACAATCATTTATGTTTTCTAGAAAGTATAAATCAACCTTACTCATTTAATAAAATTATCACCAAGGTTCATATGTTCCAGAACTCTGAACAAAAAAAATCCAATTCAATTTGTCAAAGTCTTTTTCTGTATATAAAAATACCAGTGCAGCTTGTTTTTCATTATGTTGCTCCAAGTATTCCAGATTATTAAATACATTGAGTAACCTAAATATTATGCAAGAATACTATGCAAGAGGTTCAAAAAAACTGTAAGCAATTCTCCATCCTGTTATATGCTTCTGAGTAATCCTTTTTCTAAACTAAAAAAGTTTGGGGTTTTTTTAAACTGAAAAACCCTGTGGTTGTTTTGATGTAAAGTGGTGGGCACTATAGCTGATAACCATTTGAGCATATGGCAAGAACAAGAATATTACACAAGCCACTATGCACTGAATGTGCCTTTTGACATCACATTTCAAATAGCTGTAGTGTACCAAAAAAAGGTTTATGTTAGGTCAGGCATGTCAAACTCTCAATGTCACGTGACATCGCACAACGTATCATGACTTTTCCCCATTGCTATCAATGGGGTAGGCGCGGTTTCAGTACGACGTATCCGGCCTATGGTCCGGCAGTTTGACATTCCTGTGTTAGGTTGATGATCATAGGATCTTCTTAGTGATAATGTCATATTTATGGAACTCCCTAGAACAGTCTTTTACAATTTGGATGCCCTCCAGAAATTTGATTTTCCAAATATTCTAAGGTCACCCTGGGGATTAAAGTCCACATCCCTGGACTTTGGATGCATATCTTGGGAAAGGCTACACATGTGCTGCTGTTATTTTGTTTCAGCAGCATTGTCTTTAATTAGTTAATTAACTAGAATAGTTAGAAGTGATCTCCCTAGTGGGGAATAACTTAACAAATTGTAGTGAATTAACTTAACAGTGAAGTAAGTCATCTAAGTACTGTTTTCATATATCCCTTCCAAGCTTATCCTGTTCCTTTTAAAAATAGGAAAGTTGGAGGTCTACAGCTGTTCATTTTCTGCAGATGGTAGAAGCTACCATCCCCTTAGAAATATCTTTTCTCACTGAGGTAGTTGTATGCATTTGCTATACATTTCATAATTTTTCATATTCCTTTTAATTGTGTTCTATGGCTTTACCACATTTTCTTAGCATATTACTTCTAATGTGAAAGCTTTATAGAAATCAATTGTTAATCCATTTTTTGTTTTTCCTTGTTTTTGCTTTTCCTTTCTTTTTCCATATATAGTCTATAGAAGTGTTCTCAACCTGGTCTGCAGACTGCTGGGGGGGGGGGCTGTAAAGTTGTCACAAGAGGTCCATGAAGGCTTGAAGAAATATTATGATTTAAATCTTGATTTAAGTCTAGGGGATCTGTGGCCACAGTTCATGGCCACAAAAGGTATTTAAAGGGGGTCTGTGGTAAAGAAAAGTTGAGAACCACTGGTCTACAGCATCTGAAAACTGGAAGAAGATTGTTTCTCCCTAGCTTAATTTCCATATTTCTAGCTATTAATAAAAGTAGATATGCTCCATCCATTGCAGACAAAAAATATCCCAGAAGTCATCAGTGTCTAAAAATATCTTTTTATTTTACTTTGTTTAGTGGGTTTTATTTCCAAGTAAGTGAAAATAGAATTTGAAGACATAAGCATGGAATTATCTCCCATGGATATAACTCAGAATACAAAAAGGCTTTACATTAACTAGACTGTGCCCTTGTGAACAATCTTATTGCAGTTACATACTTATATTTGTAATAATTGAATGGTAAGCTGCCTTGGATGCCCTCTGGGAAAGAATTGCAGGATATACAACTTACAATTAATCCAGAAACAGGTGTACATGACATGGTCATTTTGGCACAGTCTGAAGTGTGTGGAAGTCTAGAGAGCAGTCTTTTTTCCGCAGCTGCATCCTGTGACGTGTCTCATTCAGATTCACAAACAGCTGAACTATTCCTGAAGTTCACAGATGTATCTGAGAGCTGGTTATGCATTACATAAAATTTTCTTGCTTTTTCTCTGTGTTACAAGTGACAGACAGGGTTTGTTGAATGTAGTTTGGCACTGAGATTCTGCAAACCAACCCTATACAGATTTTTTTTAAATGCCAATCTTGTGCAATCCAATGGAATTTCTTTTTGAGTAACCATGGAAAGGATTCCAATCGTGGAGATATTTCATGGCATTCCAGAATCCTCATTTCACTTGCTTCCCACCAAAATGTTTGGATGTGCATTTCAAAATATCATTTATCTTGAGGGATGTCAACACTAAAAACATTAGCACTTATCACTGTCAATGTAAATGCCAGAAATTAGCTTTCTTTCATCTGAAAAAGGAATAATTAACTTAGCAACTGTTTCCAAAAGTGCTAATTAATGGGTTTCACCAAGTTGATCTGTCAGGATACATCTTGATCTGAACAGCAGTTGCCTTCCCTTGCCCCCCCTGCCTCTTACCCAAGAAGCTTGTATTTCCTCTTAATTTTTTTTCCTGAGACACCAGTTCACAACAAGCTTCAAACTAATTTGGTAGTGCCATAATGTGAAATATGAAAATTATAAAGCAAGCAATGTTGTCAATAAATAGTTTTGTGCTTGTCTTGATTGCTGTTATAATAAACATATATAGCACATAGAATCAGAGCAAAATGTGATCATATAGATCCATTGAAATTGAATTAAGGTAATCATGAGATACTGATAATCCACTATTTAAAGGTATCTACTTTAAATTGGTACTAAAGTGAATAATACCAAAATAGTCTTAGCTCTCCAATTAATAGCTAGTTCATCTCAGAAAGAAAAAAAAGATAGCTGTGACTTATGGATTTTTTTTTTACAGAGCTTATCCAGGGACAGAGCTGTGATAATAGGCAAATAATATTGCCCCCAGTTCAATTACACCTCTGAAAAGATATTTTAATCTTTAATCTGGTATAATTCAGCAACAAACACTGAATGTTGTAAACAAAATATTGAAATCTTAGCTTGTATTTTGAATACTCAGCAAGGTTTGTATTTTCCTTATATGTTGAACAATCCTTATTAAAAAGCACTACTCTATGATGTTTCCCACCAAAATTTCATATCAAAAAAGTATCCCGAATCTTCTGTCTTTTCAGACAGGAATAATGGCAGGTGATATTATCTCTTTAGTACATCTTGTCTATGCCTGAACATGAACTCATGAAGTGACAAGTCCAATCTTTACTACCAGAATTTGTATGCAGATAACAGCTATTGTCCCTGTTTAGTGGTGTGCATCTTATGAGCTATATTACCTAGCCAGCATTTCAGCACTCTCCTTCTTTCCCTATAATTTGAGCTCATTTACTAAAAATTCATTGGAAACTGTGCAGTAAGAAAGGGAGGGGAACTGTTTTATTGGTGTTATATTATTTTTCATCCTCCCCCCTCCCTGTTCCTTCATGATGAATTGCCTTGTATTGAGATGGTAGCTTCAGCCCAGGGATTTAGCAATCTCCTCCTGGTCCTTTGCACAGACAGATGGGAGGGCCCATGTCCTGAGCATGATGGATTAGCTGGAGAAAGCCTGTTGAGTGGAGTTCCATGAAGATTGATGCTTTCTCCTTCTAACAGCATTTCCAAAAAGTTTCTATTACATTTTGATTATGTTTATAGAATCTCACTAGTCTCCAGGAAGATTTTTTTTTTTTTGCCTTCTTCCTCCTCTCATTATGTGTATATGCTCACCAACAGTGCACCTGCTATACTCAGTAGTTATGTATAGTTTCACTTATTTTTATTATTGTCTTGTCCACCAAATGTTTCTCAAATAACACTTGAGATAACATAAAGCAAAATAAGTGAGTAGAATCCAGTTAGTCCTTGTCTTTTTAAATATTTAATTGCTTATTAATTTATTAGATTTGTGTCACATTTTTGCTCTAGCAGCTCAGGGTGGTAGCCTTATCTCTTCCCATTTCATCTGCAACATCACAGGTTTCCAAAGACAAGGGTGAATTTAAACCAGGGTCTTTTTGGATCCTATTCCAACCCTTAACTTGATGGCCTTTGTCTCTCTGTCTCTTTCTCTTCATATGAACCCTCAGCAGAGAAGGGGCAGAACAAAGCATCAACAAAACAGAATAATGTTCAGTTCCATAATAATAATAATAATGATGATGATGATGATGGAAGGAACCTTGGAGGTCATCAAATCCAACCCCCCTGCTCAGGTAGGAAACCCTACACCATTTTGGACAAATGGCTGTCCAGTCTCTTCTTAAAAACTTCCAGTGTTGGAGCATTCACAGCTTCTGGAGGCAGGTTGTTCCACTGCTTAATTGTTCTAACTGTCAGGAAGTTTCTCCTTAATTCTAGGTTGCTTCTCTCCTTGATTAGTTTTCATCTGTTGCTTCTTGTCTTGCCTTCAGGCGCCTTGGAGAATAGCTTGACTCCCTCTTCTTTGTGGCAGCCCCTGAGATATTGGAACACTGCTATCATGTCCCCCCTCGTCCTTCTCTTCATTAAACTAGACATACCCAATTCCAGCAGCCTTTCCTTATATGTTTTAGCCTCCAGTCTCCTAATCTTCTTTGTTGCTCTTCTCTGTACTCTTTCTAGAGTCTCAACATCTTTTTTACATTGTGGTGACCAAAACTGGATGCAGTATTCCAAGTGTGGCCTTACCAAGGCATTGTAAAGTGGTATTAATACTTCATGTGATCTTGATTCTTCTTCATTAAATTCTGGTACTGATCTGGAGTCTTATTCGGCCTGCCAGAAAGCATTATCACTATCAAGCTGAAAACCAAATGAGGGGTGGAGAACAGTCTGGTTAGAGAACAAGTATGTTGGGAAGGATACATTGCTCAGTTCCACCATCAGGAGAATAGATAGCTAAGCAAAGAGTCAATTTCAGGGAAGTTTGGCCTTGTTCCTTTTATGATCTGATTTCAAGCCATCGTTCTGTTTATAGACCCCACTTTTCTGCTGAAGCTTGACAATATGGGCTGAACTTTGGCTACCTGTAGGGAAACTTGCACATCTCAGGTGTTGTATTTGGATTTAAGACTGCCTATTGATTCTGCTGTGAATGCATGTATCGATTTTAATATTGGACTAGTGATGTTTCTACTAAAGTTCTTGAGTCTGGGCACTCATGTAATAACTCTACATTCAGATGTCTCCACAAAAAGCAGTTAGCTCAAGTTTTCCTATTTGTCATTCTTGTGTTTCCATCTCCCATGCCTAGTCTGAAAAAGTCACTAGAGCAATGACATGGACATGGGATGGAGCATCTATGATAGAATTCTACTTCTTACACAAATATACCAGCCAGACTAATTGCACGTGTGAATACAGGACAGCTACCATTTTGCACTTATGCAAACAGACTTACTAAGATTATTTAGAGAAATGACTCCCAATTTTATCTGTATACAAACCATAATGGGAATAATTTGCCTCCCCTTATTATTCTATGGATGAGGAAGAAGGTGGTGGGGAGAATTTTTTGCTCCCCATTCTTCTGTACCTTTTTATTTGCTTTTCTCCCCCCCCCCCAAGGACCTCCAACAAAATTTTCAGTAATATATAATGAGTTCAGGCAATGCTCTTGCTACAGGGACAGATACATCTCGTATGTGGGTTCTGATTTCACTTGAACTGCTGGAAGATACAGAGATAGGTGTAAATTTCCCACTTTTGTTAAAAAAGAAGCACTATTGCTTAAATCCTAATGAATCAGGGAACTTAATGGCTGAGTAGAAACCAGAATTTCACATTTTCTTTCCCTGACCTGCACAGCAATCAGCATAACCTAGTGCAGCGGTTCTCAACCTGTGGGTCGGGATCCCATGTGGGGTCGAATGACCATTTCACGGGGTCGCCAAACAATTCAGTCCGCCATTTTTTTCTCCTTTTCCTTAGCTGTGCTACTCCCTTTTATTCTATTGGCTTTTGAAAGCCAATAGAATAGACTCTCTTGAATAGAGGCTAATTCTATTGGCTTTCAAAAGCCAAAGGAATTGTCCAGGCTATCTCTGCCCTGCTGAGTCTGCCAAAAGTCCCATTCTGCTACGCTTTGGCCAGCGCAGGGGGCGACATCACGCATGTGCGGCGCTCCCGGGCAGGGAAAGTCCTTGACTTACAACCTGTTGGGTAGTCCTTGACTTACGACCGGTTGGGTAGTCCTCGACTTATGATCGGTTGGGGGTCGTGGCATTAAAAAGGTTGAGAACCACTGATCTAGTGGGTTTTAATTGGGTATTCATTTTCTAAAACTTTTTCTTTTTTTTTTTTGTCTGCATTATCACTCACTCTCAATCTCCCACATTTGGGGGGGGGGGGAATTGTCTTAAAGACAATCTTGATTTCTGGCCACATCATAGAAAGAGCTTTCAATATTTTGTCAGCATTTTGAGAACCACTGTTCCACTGCCTTCTTCCTAAGGTAGAGAGGATGAGACTGACTAAAAGTCACATATATGGCTTCTGTACCAAGACTGGAAACTACAACTTCTATTCCAGCTCCTTTAACCACTCCTGGTTAATCTTTTAATCCTCAATTCAAACAACAATATTTGTCCCAATTATATGATCTATATATAGCAAAGATTCAGTCAACTGAAAACAATTCTCTCCTGAAGCCCATTACCTCTTCTCATCCTAGTGGATCTTGAATCAGTTTTCCACAGGCCAATATGAATCTCAACTATGGATAAATAATTATTTCCAATAAAATATGAATAGAATAGAATAATAACTTTATGGTCACATTGAATGTACACTAATCGGCTTACATTAAAATGAAATTTTATTGCCTACAGCTCTCAAAGGATCACCACCTCCAATATACACTACATAAATATGACATAAATATATACATACATACATACATACATACATACATACAGAATATATATTATATAACACAGAGAAACAACACAGTCTAATTCAGATTATGTATAAATGTGCATGGTAAGAAAAACAAATCTTGCGAGTTTACCAGACAAATAACATAGGGCCATGGTGGTCGTCACCCAGTGCTAGGCCTTCAGTCCTGTCCATGAGCAACCTGCATCAATACCCACGTAGGGTAAGGTTGCCATGCCCGTGCCCACCTCCCCAAGCATTTTTTTACTAACCTGCCTTTCAGCTGCATTCTGTTTCTCCGTTCGCTTCTCAGCCTTCACCGCATGTTTGTGGGACTATTGGTAAAAAAAAAAAAATCCATCAGACTTTCTAACTTCTTGAGATCTTGCGAGAAGTTAGAAAGTCTGATGAAACTTTTTTTTTACCCACAAACAGGTGGTGAAGACTGAGAAGCAAATGGAGAAACAGAATGCAGCTGAAAGGCAGGTTAGTAAAAAAACGCTTGGGGTAGGTGAGGGCATCTGGGTGGGAGCGGGGGCGACAACCTTACCCTGCATGGTGGTTGGAGGGTGGGGTGCGTGCCCTTCCCATGCCAGGCTAGCCCCTGCAGGCCTGGGGCTAGGCGGCAGTGGGCCGGGTATTGAGGTGGGGTCCAGCAGGCTAACCAAAGCAGCGGTTGGAGCACCAGAGGCTTGGGGAGGGAGGGGGCTGAAGGGGGCGGTCGGGCCATTGGCAAGAACAACACGTCTGAGCTGAAAGCAGCCTTGGAACAAGTGGGGTAGGTAAGGAAAGAAATCCTTGCTCCCCTCAGAAATTGCCTTTCTTTCTGTATCTGACTTCCAGCCCCATGCCATTTCTCCTTCGCAATCCGCCACCGCGTGCAAGGAAACAAAGGAAGGTTTTTTGGGGGGAAAAAAGGTCAATAAATCAATTCCAACTTCTTGTAAAAGATCGTGAAGTTGGAATTGATTGATTGACCCAATGGGCCACGCCCCCCCAGCACCTGGCGATACATAAGTGGGTTTTGGGTTGCAGTTTGGGCACTTAGTCTCTAAAAGGTTCGCCATCACTGGCATAAGGAACAAAGCTATTACAGAATCAGGTAGTCCTGCTAGAAATACTTCAAAATGTCCTCCCACATGGGAGCAACAGAAACAGATTGTAAAGTGGGTATGTGGGTTCTCTAACAATGCTTTGAGCTCTAAGCACATAGCGCTTTTAAGCAGCATTCTGAATACCAGGAAGTGAGCTTCCTATGTTCTTCTCAGCTGTCCTTACCAATCTCTGTATGGACTTTCTATCTGAGGCACTGCTGCCACCAAACCAGACAGTGATGGAATTTGTTAAATTGCTCTCAATCATGTTTCTGTAAAAAGTGGCCAGGCCAGAAGGAGAGAGATGTGCTCTCCTCATCTGACACAGGAAATGCAGACGCTGGTTTGCACGCTTCACTAAGGATGACATGTGGAGAGACCAATTAAGATTTTAGTTATCTGCACCCCCCAGATACTTCATACTGTTGACCACCTCTACAGCTGCATCTTTGATACTGAATGGAGTATGGCTATGCCAGCTTTTTCTAAAATCTACAATGATTTCCTTTGTTTTATCAACATTTAGAACCAGGTTACTTTTATTGCACCAGTCCACCAGAACCTTCACCTCTTCCCTATAAGCATCTTCACTGTCATCCAGGATAAGATCCACCACTTTTTTGTTTTGTTTTGAGGATGCACATATGTAAACCCTGCTGTACCATCCCTTTGGCTCATCCACTTCTTGATCCATTTCCCTTTATTGAACAAGACATTTTGAAGTACTTTCTACTAGAAAACTCTGATTTATCTGCATTTCTATTCATATGTTCAAAAAAATGTGTAGAAACCCAGAAATAAAATGATGCAGGAAGGTTATTGGACTGTTAAGATTCTCATATACGGTACATTCTCATTGCTGTTTACCCTTCTCATTCAAAGTCTTTCTTTGAGCATATATATCCATCAAAGAATTTTTAACTTTTATTTTTTAAATTTTATTTTCTGCATTTGTTACATAGGCAAAATACAGATGAAAGCATCAGCTTCAAACGCTATTATTCAGAACAGCATCTTTCCAATTGCTGGACTTGGACTGAACAGCTTGTAGTTAATTTGCTATATAATCACTGCTTGCAACAGGAAAAGCAAGTGATTCAGCTGTGCTTATATTATAAAAGGGGAAGTTAACCATAGAGATAAATCCTGAAGAGCTGCAGCTGGGATAAAAGACATCAAAATAAATGAAGTTGGAGCCAGGTTTCTAGGCCTGAAAAAGTGGCCATTTGGATATTCAAATGATAAAGTGTCCTTTAGCGTTAAAGCATGTGTGGAAGTTGCAATTGGATTCATTTTCAGAGGACTTCAACTGGCATCTCTTAGAGGATTGAAAATTAAAAAGAAACCTCATTGCGTGTTTTTATAGCTGTACTTGGAGGCTTCCTGTCTTCTGACTTTAAAAAACTAAATTTCTAGTAGACAAGCTACTAGTTTGTAAGCTATAGTGAAATCTCATGGTTCAGGACTGTGTAGATATTCATAGATAATCCTGTTTTATCAGAGATGAACTATTTTATATCTTGCCCAGTATGATTCCTAAGATTGAAAATAGCTCTTCAAAGGAGTACTATAAACGATCCAAAATGTTGAAAATAGAAGAGAATGTGGACAACATGATAGGTTGCCTGATAGACTTGTAATTAGAAAAGAGCCATGAAATAATATTTGTACATATTTGTATAGCTACAAGTCTATTATATACACAAAAATGGAAAGATTCAGAAATACCTATAATGAAGTAAGTTGACAGAATTAGCAGAGTTGGAAAACTTGGGTGATAAGAGAAAGATCAACAACTACATTTATATGTGACTGGAAATTCCTTATGGAGTTTTTGCTGAAAAAAAAGAGAAAACTTAGCTTATGTTTATAGGTTTAAAGATTACAAAAGTTAGCTTGTGGAAAGAAGGAAATTATGATGTAGCCTTCAAGAAAGAAGGTAAAATATAAATGCATTTATAACTGTTATCAAAAAGATCAGAAGGCATTTCTTTATAATCTTTTCTTTTTCTTTCTTTTTCTCTTTCTTTTTTATTTTTTTCTTATTCACTATTCTTTATTTTCTTTGTTTCTTTTCTAATATTTGTGTTGTTTCTAACTTGTTAAAAATTTCTACAATAAAATTATATTTTAAAGAATCAAAAAATGTTTGTATATAATTTTATTATGAATCCAGATTTCAATACAGAAAACCATTCAAAACAGCATGCAACACTATACTACTAAAGGATGGATAAAAACAAGGTTAAATATGACTTAATGATGTTAATAAGAATAGCACAGAACAGAATCATAGAAATATAATGTATTTGTTGTATTTATATCCCACTTTTACTATAGACGTTCAATGCAACATACTGTGCATAGCTTTCCTCTCAATTCCCCACAATTACTCTCTGGGGTAAATATAATTGAGAAAGTGGCTGACCATGGCTGAAGATGGTTATGAACCTGAGAGACCACCCAAAAGCATTAAAGGTAATGACAAACCATTCTACATATTGCCAAAAGAAGTACCTTGTCATATTCATGAACCATCAGAAGTTCAAGCTCAATTTGAGGGACTCTTTATCCATTTTATCTCTGTTTAACATTGAATGGATGAAAGTATCTTGCTTGTAATTACAATTTAATACATTTTAAAGTTTTTATTGCACAGCTAATCTCCATCAAAATAGTATCCTCATGACTTCAAAGAAATAGTTGTCAGGGACAGACAAGCTCATAAATTATGGAATTGTCAAGACATGAATATATTATACTTTGACTGCAAGGCTCTGTTCTAAGATAACCTTTGCACAATCATTTTTACATAAAAATCAGGAATGTTGAGAATCTTTTCTTCCAGAACCTAACTTATAGTTCTTTCCTTTCTTTCACAAAAGTGTTGCTATCACATTCATGTTCTCCTTGCTATTCATTATATTTCCTTTTATGACCAAATGCAAGGCTGACTTTTCTTTAGATATTTTTACTTTTGAATCTTGCTGAAGCTGGGTTTCAACCATACAAGAACTAATTCATTCATAAATAAATTGATTAAAGCTGAAAACATATGGCTAGTTTACATGCACTTATTGTATCCATAAGGTTTCATATTCAGATCATTATGGTGGATAGAATAAAGATGCAAATAGGTCTTGCCAAAATATGCATATACTGCATATTATACAATCATTAAATAATAGTTCTGTAGCCATTTTGTTAATACTCTACAAATAAAGTTTATATCATCTGTTCCCACTGATAGATTGCCTTGAACCAAATTAGAAATATTACAGGAAAAATAAAACAAGCAAGAAGCTGCTGAAACGTGAGCTCCATGTGAGATGGAAGCCTCAGGGATTCACTATTTTAGTGATAACCTTGTATTAAGAATACCTTACTCTTCACTGAGCACCCTCCTCACCTTTTATAAGGTAATGAAAACCATACTCTTCTCATAAGATTTTTGCAAAAATCACGAACTGCCTTTGCAATTAAATCACTTTGGAGAGTTATGATTTTTATTATTTATTGTTATGGTTTTCATTTGTCTCAGTTTTTAGAAGGATGGTAGATAAAAGTTTGAATAATGAGAACATGTTCAATTCTTGAATTATACACTAAACTAATAGCATTTGATACATATTTAGATGAAGTGAATTTTGGAACAATAACTAATACTTTAAATAGTGTAAATGGCTGTACGACTGCTCAGTTTCTTTTAAGTCATAGATGTGGATGGGCAAATTCAAGGTCACTATTTTTTTCTTTCTTTTGATTTTTTTTAATTCTGTAATTACATTTGGACAGGTCATTTCTTCAAATAAGTGATGCCTTTAAACTAAAAAACGATCTTTGATAGTTTTTCAAAGCATCCTAATCCCTTCAAAGTGCAACATACATGATTCTTTATAGTTGTTATCTACATGATTCTTTAGAGCTATCATCTACAAATTCCATGAATTAGCTATATGCCATTTGATGGACAATGTTTTAATTCTACCTAAAACAATTTCATTGAGTAAACATAATGTAGATTTGGAGCACTAAATCTTTTTATAGTACCAAAATACTTATATAATATTCCAGTGATTATGCTTTGTGGTGGTCTCCTATTTCAATGTTTTCATCCATTTTAAACATCTATTGCCTATATTCATTGTTATACTTTTCTTCCTGTTAACATTAGTGCTAGAGGAAACTATATATGCTAAGGATTTTATTTGTCTTCAAATGTGTTGGCTCCAAAAAAAATCCTCCACATCAGTCAGCAAAATTAATTCAGTTCTTACAGTTAATCATTGAATGGATAGGATGAGGACACTGGAGGAGTATATTTAAAGAACAATGAACATAAAACACAACAGTAGGAGGAAAATGAGAAGGGATTGGGAAGAGTCTCAATTGCTATTCAGGAACAGGAAAGAAACCAAAAGAAAGAGAGACTGAATTGAGTGAGATGAAAATGGGCAATTAGAACTCCTAAAATGCTAGTGTTGTAGTTTCTGTTCCTCAGTCTAAATAATCAACAAGGGACTGAAACTGATTAATTGAAATTAATCAAATAAGAATTTATATAATCTACTTCCCAAAGTGGATTGAGGAGGTAGCATCTTCACCTATGTTCACGAACTGAAGTGGAATGGAGGAAAACTGTTAATAACTATGTCAATAAAGTGATGACAAATAAAAGTCTCAGAGCATAACTCAAAGATTCACTTTCTTATATTTTCTGACCACAACTTTATGAAAATATTTTCTGACTAGTTGAGAAAATTAGTTTAATATTTTAGTTCAGTAATAATGATGTTTGCACAACGAAGGAAAGCTGGCTAGTTATAGCACTCATTAATCCCAAATATAAATAGTTCAGATGGATTTTGGTCAGTTAAAACAACATTCACCATGACTGACTTACAAATAAAGGAAAGTTAGTCAGGGTTGGCACCTATGACATCTTTAATCATTACACTTCTCCAAATGTTATTAAAACAGTTCTCCTTTTTAGAATGGCAATGCAAATAAGGAACAGGTGCACAAATACCTGTAGATGGATCACTGTGGGTTAACCTACTTTAAAAATCAGATAGACATGCTGAATGAAAAATGGGGCAACTTCAACCACAAGGCACCTATTTAATTGGGCATGGCAAAGCTTACTAATTTACCCTACAAAGCTCTATTTGTTTTAACATAACTAAGTTAATCTCATAGATGAGGGCAGATTGACAGCCTAATATGTTAAGACTGCTTTCCACTTTTACAAAATGTGGCCTAAAAGATCACATGACTAGGAAGTAACATTCCGAAATGACTCAGTTGAATGCAGGAGGAGGATGAAGAGGAGAGAGAAAAAAGGAGGAGGAGGAGGAGGAGGAGGAGGAGGAGAAGAAGAAGAAGAAGAAGAAGAAGAAGAAGAAGAAGAAGAAGAAGAAGAAGAAGAAGAAGAAGAAGAAGAAGAAGAAGAAGAAGAAGAAGCAGAAGACGAAGAAGAAGAAGAAGAAGAAGAAGAAGAAGAAGAAGAAGAAGAAGAAGAAGAAGAAGAAGAAGAAGAAGAAGAAGAAGACTTGCAAGATTGTGTTATTATAGCCAATCTCAATAAAGATACTCTTAGTTTTCCCATGGAATTGATCTTCTGCTCTCATCTAACTAAATTAAATGAAAATCTTATGGTTTTTGACTTTCCAACTATTTAGCATTGTCTTCAATGCTAAATAAAAATATTATCAATGGATTCATTGTCAGGAGTTTCTGAGTACCATCTTTTAAAAGTTTAGAGCTAAAGAGATTGTGGTGTCAGATCCAGCTACTCCTCTAACCTTTCATCATCTCATTGCATCTTTTAAAATTATGCACTCTAAAGATATAGAGCTGACAGATCAAGAACTTTAGGATTCTTGCCATCTGGCTGTTTCGGTGAAATAGTGTAGAGCTTTCAGAAAAAGTACTGGGTAAAAAAAATGAGTTAACATATTATATAAATTGTGTGTTATCTCTGATGGACAAAAGATAAAATGCACATTACTAGCAATTCACTGGTTTCTGAACAAAAAGGCAATGGACAGTAAACTGTGTTTTGAGCAAATATCAACAAAAATATAGATTCAATTGTCCTACTCAAAATGTGCAAAAATGAAGAAACTATCTCTGGAAATTTGGCAAATATATTTTCCAAATAAACCCGAGTTTCATATGATACCTAACTTCCAGGAAGACTGAAAATGAAATTTTGGCATGGAAACTGGACTATAGCTAGAAAATACATCACAGCAATCTGTAAGAACAAGTTAGGCTGAACCAATATTGATAAAAAACATTTTGTGAAGTTATCAGCTCATATCATATACCATACAAATTTACACATACCTATAAAGATGCTTTTCTAGATTCTAATGCACAATAAACAACTTGGAAGATGTTATGATTTGGCAGACTTTAAACTTATGAATCCTACTCTTTTATATCAGCTTGTAGTATTTGAAACTGTAATGGTGTTTGCATGTATATCAACGGCTATGGTATATATTACAATGACATGGAAAATTATTAAAACTCCATAAACTTCAAAGGATTTCCACCCACTTTTCCACAGTCCACTGTGTCAGCAAGTCTTTGAAGGAGACTTAAGAGTGTCTGTTCAAGGGAACACTTTGAACAGTTGTACATCAGGCAGTGAAGGAAGGTGACAGGCATCCCGCTAACAAAACTGATACATTGTTAGTTTCAACTTTGACAGCTTCCTGAACATGGAGACTTCCGATAGTAATAGTCAGCAAACTGTACCTATTAACCCTGGGTTAATTGTTAACCTTAGAGTTAAGAGAAGGAAAAGAAGTAGCTGTGAAAGATGAGAGCCAAAACAAGACTTTCCAGGCCTTCAAAATGTCATTCAATTTCATGTGATGAATTGGCTTGTACATTCTATTGTTTCCAACCTACTGCTCTACTGCAGGTAACTTGATGAGACCAGCACCATCTCAGCAAGAAGCCCGATTCTTTAGTCTTGATTAAAACAGAAAGCTTCCTCTGTTTCTTTAGCAGGGAGAAATTAATGTTCACTTCTAAAAATCTGAAAATCCTGGAACTTTCTCTGCTGAAAATAAACTATTGTTATCATTTCAGCATTGCAGAAGCATTTTGACAACAACCAAAGCCTTTTTGGCACATTTTAACATTTAACATTTCCTATCAAGAAAGAAAGAAAGAAAGAAAGAAAGAAAGAAAGAAAGAAAGAAAGAAAGAAAGAAAGAAAGAAAGAAAGAAAGAAAGAAAGAAAGAGGAGGGAGGGTGGGAAGAAAGGAAGGAAGGAAAGAAGGAAGGAGGAAGGAAGGAAGGAAGGAAGGAAGGAAGGAAGGAAGGAAGGAAGGAAGGAAGGAAGGAAGGAAGGAAGGAAGGGAGAGACAAAGGAAGGAAGGGCCAGAAAGGGAGGGAGGGAGGGAGGAAGGAAGGAAGGAAGGAAAGAAGGAGTCTTTGATGAAGAGAAAAGAGAATGAGATACATATGTTATTTATATATTGCAAATCAAGTTCAGTTCTTAGTGTTTTAGTTAAGCTCATACTGCTCATTTTGTAAAGATTGTTATTTAAGATGTGAGATTTATGTTATTTACAGAATTGTTTTCTATGTCTGCACTCAGAGTTTGGTTCTCCATTAAAACTGTCTAAGTAAAAGGGCAGCTGTATATTTAAACTGTTTTTCATAGTTTGGCCCATACAAAACACTTGAAATGAAATCCACTGAAATCACTTAGACATCAGCACAATCAATAACATTGCAACCAATTGGCAAGAGCAGGGCCTTACTTTTCTAACTTAATGTAATATTAAAGAACATCCAGCAAATAAAAATATATTTCAGAGTGATGAATTTGGCAGGGTTCCTTTTTATGCAAGAAATAAAAGTACACTCTAGTCATTGACTATTAAATAGGTGAGAATAAAAGTATGAGGAAAATAACTATACCTTACCTGATGTGAAGCTGGATTTTTGTTCACTTTAAATGAGTTCTGTGATCCAGGTTAGACTGGGGAAATAGATCCAAGGATTTACATTTAAGCTTTGAGTTTTGCAAAAATGTGAAGAGGTATACCTGTACAAATCTATTCAATAAGAACATCACCAACAAATAAACATTGATAAGTATCTATGTTAAGGGATTTTTGTGACATAACCAGCATACACTTCCATGCAAGTGAGAAAAAACAACAACAAAACATACTGACTTTTAACTCCCCAATTTACCGGTATGGGTTTACAATGCCAGATAAAGGAGCTGGTTTATTCATTTGAGTTATATACAGGTATTTCACAAGGATCAAGCATAGAATTTAAGCATGAAAAAGGGTTTAAAGCAAAGCATTTAGGAGACTAACATATAGAATTTAGAGCTAAATTTCTACTTAAGAGGATGTTTCCTATTTGGAAAGAGACAACTAAAAGATAGAAGAGACTGAAAGTACACCCTGTTGCACACAGAAAAATGATGTTACACGGCACAGCAAGATCTTTCACAGAAAGTGAAAGGCATTATGTTTCAGGAATCTGGTTGAACATGGTAGGTAAAGAATAGCAAGAGAGAATACATATTATCTGTGAAAAGAATCAGTTCCTTCTAGTCCAATCTATTTTGGAATTCTAAAGGGACACTGAGATTTTCTTGACCATGACCTTGGAATTTTCTCTTCCTGGAGCATTTATCAAACTTCTTTTGCAGTAAACCACCATGATCTCACAACCATAGAGATTATAACCTTTGAATTATAGCAGCATTATACTGACACAGATCAACATCCACACATTGGCTATAGTCTAGAATGCTAATGTTGCCATTTGCAGAATGCAAAATAATTCCAAGTAGTGTATTTAATCCTATCATTGTGCCATTGCAGCAGGTTTATTTTGTAATTTTGGTGAATGTATATTCTCACTCCATCCAGCTGTAATCATCAGATCAACAAATCTTGATCAGCTTTAGGAAACAGCCAAAAATGTTAACTGTAAATGTTAAACGTAGATACTAAAAATAGGTCTTATGCAAAAAGGAGCATGGAGTTGTATATTATTAGATTATAGAAGATAAAGATAAAATGGAGCATGGGTGCATTCTATGAGGTCTATAAAGGGCTGTAACATAAAACAGGAGAAAAAGTTGTTTGATTGTGTTTCAGAATTTCACTGAAGAATAGGGCAGTCTTAGATGGCTGGATCTCTTTGGTTGCCTTCGATATTCACTCATTGATAGAGAGAAATATTGCCATTCTGACTTCTTCTGCATCTATAAAATTGACCTTTTATAATTCTATCATTGGAAGGGATACATGATCCAACTGATGGTATTCCACTGGTACTGGTGTTAAGCAGATGTTTTGATTGTTTGTAGACAATGAAGGGAAAGAGCATATAGCTTTGGGATAGGACAGCAATCAACGTTACAGATATAGCAGATGGTGGCACCTATGCATCAGCAGATGTTTTTATCACCTATTTTTCTTCATTTTTTCCCTAATCATGCACATTTTGAAAGCAATGCTGAGGATTGTGTAGGTGTGAAAAATCACAAGGTTTATAATGACAGGTGTAATATTTGGCTTAACACAGAGTTGAAAAGTTAATGTGTTAAGAAAACATAGCACCTGCAAGAAGTAAGCTGTAAAATCAAAAATAGGGACAAAAGAATTTAGTAATTTTATAATTAAAAGCTGCTCCTTGGGAGCACTGTCAGCTGCTAATCTTATGGCTATGCAACCAGAAAGCAGCTTCTAAATGGACATATCCAGAACAATTGGAGCAACATGTCAGGAAAGTCTGACCTTTTACATGGTGCATAATAGTTATCTAATTTTTATCATAGTCTGCATAACCCCTGGGTATTGGAGGATTGGACATCCACACCCGTATACAAATTTTAGCCATTGCACTGGAAAAGGCTGAAAATGAGGTAACATAAGATGTTCTGATTTACCATGAAGTTTCTCCAAATGAAAATGCTATAATATATTGGGATTTGGTAGCTTATAGCAGGGGTCCCCAACCCCTGGTCTGTGGACCAGCACTGGGCTGCAGCATGCCAGCAACCAGTCCGCACAAACAAGCAAAGTTCCATCCATGGAAATAATTTTGAAATTATTTCACAAGAAGAAAAAGTTTGGAAAAGTTTTCATTGATGGAATGTAATATTCTTATACATCTTTAATTACAAGGTTGCCTAAAAGTATGAATCCTGTCTTGTCTTTCATTGTTTAATGATTTTTCCATTTTTCCATCTGCAGCCTCCCAGACTTTGCATAGTTCAATTAAATCAAAGAAAGCAAGCATGAATCAACTCTAATTGGGCTTGTTGTCAAATGCAGGAAATCAGGAGGCTGGGCAATTCAAATGGATATATAGGTTTATTGTATGCTAAAGCTCTCTACAAGAATCTGAACTACTAATAGTCAGAGTGAGTAGGTGGTAGATAAAAGTCAATGGAATTCAGGGAGGGCTGGACTCTCTTGTGAGTGCAAAGGAACTCAGGACTGATCACCCCCTTGAATCCTTCCTCACTTATTCATATAAGTATGGGCAGCCAGAAAGATTTTGTGCTAATGGAAAGATACGTAGTAGAAAACAACAACACTTTCATTTATAGCTTCTGTTGCATCCAAAAACTGACTTAGCTCAAACCCCCTCCCAAATTAGGAAGAAATTTCAAGCACAATGAAAGCACTTTTACTGTAAAAAAAAACAAAAGATTATTTTGCAGTAGAAGAAAACACTAGAGAAATTGCAAAGCAATTATGTTGCTTCAAAGGATTGCTCTTTGTAAAGTTAAATATGCAGCGACACTGCTTCACTTCCTGACTCCCGTTAGTCTTATCTCATGATTAATTCAATTTATTCTTTGCCTGCCTATTCAAGCAAGTACTCTTGGAAGTGATGGGATGAGAAGGAGCTAAGATGAACCTGTTGCAGAATAGAATTAGATTGCCTAAATTTAGTCGATAAGTGCTGCAATTTGTACAACAAAAATTGTATGATGGCCTGAAAAAAAATCTAGACGCCAGTAGAATTTGCTTGAATCTTATATTGCAGGTTTAAGTTGATCACTTGTTAGCTTTGTATAATGTATCAGTATCCATCATGATATGTCCTGAAGATTCACCTGCTCTAAAAGCCTTATATTAACATTAAATTCTCTTCTTTTATAAAAATATGAAGTGAAGAAAAAATTAAAGAAACAGAACTATTTCTGTGTTTGTAAAGTAAAATGCTTTAGTGATGTTAGAATGTTTGATCAAGTAGTAATGAACACAGTTCTGTATTCTACAATATTTTTTGAAATGTTTAACAAATTGGTTTTTTCAATATTCAGTCTGAATTAGATATATGTTTGAGCCATCTGTCTATTAGCATCTGAGATATCTCTGATTTCATTCCTTCCAAAATATCACTGAGAAATATATGTTAAAATGAATATTTCCATGCACAAAAAAGCATATCTCTATATAAAAGGATTTGCTACTTTGTCGCCACACCTTGAACATGCACCTTGTTAAGCCATTTAAACTGGGCATGGATTGTATAGCATATACAAATCTCAGGAGTATGTAACACATAAATATGTTGGTGTACTACACTGTGTGGTGTAGTTGTTGCACTACATTTGTGAAGGCTACAGTTAATTAATATGCATAGTTAATTAGCCATATAAATACATGCTAACCTCGTATCTTCGATTATTACATTAATCAATTAATTAAGAATTAGCACTTTCATTAGAATTACTATCCCAATAGGTTTGCAACACATTGAAAACAGAATAGGTGTGTTTGTGCATATATAGGAGAGGAAGAGACAGAAAGGTAACAGCATCAGTGCTAAACGACACTATTCAACTGTTCAACCCTGTGACACAATCATTCTCTTCTATTAAAATTCAGAATATTAATAGACAATTTAATAAAAATACAATCAGGGCAATGGAATCACCCAAGACAAGTAATGCTGACCTATGGCTAATAATACTAGTATTGCTTATCTTTGCCAAAATCAAGGAGGAAATGTCAAAACCAAATAAATAATCAAACACAATTTGTCAGTTCATCGAAAAGCTGGGGAGTTCCTAGGGAGGTTTTCAAAAATGACAAGGTGATGAAAGTGATGGTCATTCCACACTACAGATGGCACATATGAATGGACGAGGCTTCAGTCACACTGTCTGGATTGCTATCTTGACATTTGTTACTAACTCTGTGTACATCCCTTGGACCAGGACTGGCAATGTGTGCTTAAATCTTTGCATGTCTACAGTTGCCCTACAGCCAATTCCTACAAAGTTATTCCTACATGCTCCCTTAAGCACTTTCCATGCATCCTCAGAATCTACTTTAGAGTCCCTTCCGATTTTGTCAACCTACAACTGAAATGAGGAATGCACCTTGCGTTCTGCTGTCCCCTGGGATTTAATCCAGGCTTGGTGTGCAGTAATCATCTGCCTCCACAGAATACATTCACCAGCAGAATTCCACTACTAAGATATACCTTCCAAGAGGTCAATAACAAGGACAAGGGCATGAAATTGTGCCATGCTCTGGCCATGCAAACTTTGCCAAATTATTGCCACTCCACAGCACATCCCAATGGTGCTTTTCAAAAGGCAACTGATTTTCCTGTTTTTTTTCCCTTTGAAAACATTTTGCTTCTCATCCAAGAAGCTTCTTCGGTCAGAACTGAAGAAACTTTTTGATGACAAGAAAACATTTTCAAAGAAAAAACCAAGAAAGTCCAGTTGCCTTGTCCCTGGATGATTAAGAATCTCCATAGACACTCCCCAGCCTATTTCTTAAGGTCTAAAGGGATAGCTCGAAGCACAGCCATTAATAACTGCACTATTTGGCATTGTGGGAATAGTGGTCCCTACACCCAAGCTAAGAAACCTTTGCAAGAAATTCTCCTTGCATTTAGTTAAAAAAAGACTTTTAAATAGCCAAATGTTATAATAATTGTTTTTGCATAGCACTTGTGTCCTTTTTACTTATGCAGCAGAGAATGTGACTTAACCATTGTCCACTTTAACATTTTTACTGAATGGGGAACATTTTGCCTACTACTTTACTGAAACCAGCACTCATAGTAAAAAGCAAGAAAACAATTCCGTACCCAGTTGCTCTGAGTATAAGCTTTTCTATTCCTTTTTATTAACTTCTCCCACTCATTCCAGAAAGGAAGCACGGATTGCTTTTCCTTTCATTGGTGTAAAATGTGAGCTTTTCACTGATGGGCCATTTATATGAGCGCCTCTTCATTGACTGGTACTAACAACTTCCTGTTTTTCTGTCAAGGGCTAAAAGAGGAAATTAGCAAAAGTCTTGAATTTCACTTGGGGGAAGAAAGGAGCCACTATTTCACTGTTCCTCTAATTAATAATGGATATTGTCTTAGGGATGTTGGTAGGCTGGGGTTTGGTGGCTATGGATGATGCTGTGCAATCTTAATTTGAGAAATGGTTAGTGGGTCATCCTTATACTGTAGCATAAGGAGGACAGGTAGATGACCCATATCTGCATTATGAGGACTAGATTAGGAATTTGTTACAGATTTTAGAGATTTTTAACTAATTTCCAAACTTGTCTAAGGCTTAATAGTATCTATATCTTCTTTATATGATCAGTTCCACCAAGGAGAAATCAGAAATAAATGTTTCATAAAATAAGGTGACCAACTTTTTTACAATGAAAAGGAGGAAACAAATAAATTGAAGAAAAAAATATCGTAAATAAAAGAAACATTGTATTCATTGCAACAATAATACAGACAACTTGCATGTGCAAAGTTTGCCAGCCGGGTGTTTTGGCGCGCTCAGCAGCAATTCCTATTGGCTTTCGAAAGACAATAGGGGGACACAGCTATGCAAAAGTTGAAAACAAAACCCATCAAAAAAAGGTGCCGGAATGCCGTTCTGAGTGTTCTATGAGGGGGGAAAAAAGCCCTGCAGATTAGTCTTCAAATATCGAAAAGGAGGACTTGTAGGAGGACACTTTTTGAGGGAGGACAGAACTTACAAAAGGAGGACTGAAGGAGGACAGTTGGTCACCTTACATAAAAGGTACATATTTCCTTTTCTGAAAGGCCTTATAATTCCTTGTCCTCTGCATAATATGATGAGTTGGATGTGGTCTCACAATGTTTACTTTCTATTTCTCTTTGAGAATATTAGAGCAGTATGGTTTTGAATACAAAATATGGTTTGGGATAAGCAGACTTGAGCAGTTAGATGATTTTTTTAAAAAACAGAATGCTTTTTAGGAAAATAATTTAATTTCTGCTCTAAAGCAAGTCTGAAGAAAAATTACTGTTCTTATTAAGGTATAAAAAGTCCTTGGCTGGAAAAAAAAGGAAAATAAAAATTTCACTCAGGAATCAAAGCCCTTAGTTGAAGAATTCAGGCAGTTGTTAAAAACAATTTTAGATAAAAAGTGCCATGCCTATAAACGTCAGCTCTCTACCCACTGAATCCCTCATTCACAACTTCATGTACTCTGCAGAAGGCTCACAGTCATGGCTAAGTAAGATTTGTCTTGTTATTGCAGACATGAATGCAATATGCTGAAAATAGACAGAAGCCAAAACAGGTGAAACTCAAAAAATTAGAATATCGTGCAAAAGTTCATTTATTTCAGTAATGCAACTTAAAAGGTGAAACTAATATATGAGATAGACTCATTACATCAAAGCAAGATAGTTCAAGCCATGATTTGTCATAATTGTGATGATTATGGCTTACAGCTCATGAAAACCCTAAATCCACAATCTCAGAAAATTAGAATATTGTGTAAAGGTTCGATATTCTAAGCTCAAAGTGTCCCACTCTAATCAGCTAATTAAGCCATAACGCCTGCAAATGGTTCCTGTGCTTGATTGGCCAGCAAACTCGCCTGACCTGAACCCCATAGAGAATCTATGGGGCATTGCCAAGAGAAAGATGAGAGACATGAGACCGAACAATGCAGAAGAGCTGAAGGCCGCTATTGAAGCATCCTGGTCTTCCATAACACCTCAGCAGTGCCACAGGCTGATAGCTTCCATGCCACGCCGCATTGAGGCAGTAATTGCTGCAAAAGGGGCCCAAACCAAGTATTGAGTACACATGCATGCTTATACTTTTCAGAGGTCCAATATTGTTCTATGTACAATCCTTGTTTTATTGATTGCATGTAATATTCTAATTTTCTGAGATTGTGGATTTGGGGTTTTCATGAGCTGTAAGCCATAGTCATCACAATTATGACAAATCACGGCTTGAATGATCTTGCTTTGCATGTAATGAGTCTGTCTCATATATTAGTTTCACCTTTTAAGTTACATTACTGAAATAAATGAACTTTTGCACGATATTCTAATTTTCGAGTTTCACCTGTATAGTAGATATACTGTAGATCTGTGGGCTCCAGGATTTATTTAAAGTTTAGACTCCTTCCCCCACTTTTCTGAATCAACTAATATTCAGTCTTCTCTTAACAGTCATAGAAGTTACCTGATTTGTGTTAGCAGGATCTCCAAGATGGGAGCCACTGGTTCTTGCCTTGTAAATTTCATTCCTCTTAGCACATCTCTCACTGTTTTCTCCTCTTTACCCTCTGAATTTGGAGGTATCTGATGCTTCTTCCTTCTCTCTGGCTGGCAGGGGACCTTCATGCCAGAAGATTTGCCTGGCATCATCATTGACACAGTTGGGTCCCAGATGGCAGTTCAGAGAGCTGCTGCTGCTACTCAGAGTAAAAGCAATATTGGATTAGATGGATTAATTGCCTAACTCGAAATAACATTGCTTCCTAGGTGGGAATCAGACGTCGCACACTTAGAAAAGATGTGCCACTTTGAACTATGGTAAAGGAGGATACATTTTATTAATATTGTCCCTTATGAGGAAGGCAGAATTTTGGTCTCTGATTTCCCTGGAACTTTAAAAAAAAATTAGTATAATATAAACATGAAATATTTTTAATATATTCATAAATGCTAGGATTCATAAATGTTAGGAAATAAGAACTGGAGAAAAGATTTTAGCATTGCTCTTTGCAATGATGTAACTTTTTTAACAAAGGGAGATCCCATTTTGTTACCCTTGTAGCCCAAAATGGCATTGTGTATCACAATATAGCACATTCTTGTCAATTCACCCTATTACATTGTACACTCATATCCATTTTTTAACATCAAGAAACGTATATTGGCCATTTTTTTGAACTATTACAAGTGTCTTTCCATTTTAATTCTTTTTTTTTCACAAAACATTATTAAATTTCGAAATAATACAAAATAAGCTGTAATGGTAATGAAGGCTCCTTCAAATAGATGTTCTGCAAAAACAACAAAATCTCCAGCATCGTATTCAATGTCCCACATGCTTGTATTTATTGAAAACCAGCTATCTGACTTTTACCAAGTGATTTCTTGCAGCAGCATCTTGCTTCCCATCATCTAAATGACTCCAGCATTGATCTTGGTGGCTTCTTTGAAGGTTACACATATCACATTCCAGGGATGCCTCTTTACTTGTAATTCTGCATTAGTCTTTGTAGAAGTCAATGAGATGGAACTCAGTGAGGGGAAAAAGGCGGCTTAAACAGCCACTTGAAGACAAATGGAAAGGCCCAGCGCTCAAGAGTTTTACTGAATCATATTTTTCAAGACTGCACAGACAGTACCACTTAGTACAAAGGAAGGTGAAGAGGGCAAGACTGCTTGCTTTGAAAGGATCTCCACCTGTTCCTGCAAAAGAACTTTACTCTTTTTTAAAAAGTTACATTTTATAGGAGCCATAAAAAGTAATTAAGAGGAAGGCCTAACTAACACTGTCTCCCACATCACTACTGATAATGTCCAATGTCTGCCTTTTAATGCAAGCTTTATACAAAATAAAAATGTTGTGATACAAAGTCCTGGGCAAGTCAATAGCCTCAAGGAAAAGGGATGAATTTTCTCCTGAATTTTGTAGTTCTCACTCACTATTGACTGTCCAAATAGGATATAGAATCCATCACAATCCACTTGGATTTTTGCTCAGCTGGCTAGATTGGGAGAAGGGAAGGAGTTTTTTAACAACACATTTGTTATTTTATTTCTTTGAAAGCTAACAAATCATTTAAACATATGTGAAACATTACACTGTTCAATGCAAAATTATGCTTTTTGCTAGAATCATAAACAGAGCAGCCCTTTAAGGCCATGTTAGAAAAAAAGAAAATACTAAAAGGATAACAAGATAAGACTGAGTTGAATAAAATCTGTGCATGCTGATTTATATGCAGTAATGGTCATAATGTAAATGAAATACAGCACATTTCCCCTTTGTGGGGAAGACCACAATCAGGTGACTTGTGTTAGAAAATGAAATTACTGAATTATTCAAAGGAGAATTACAGTAATGGAAAATTTTGATTCCATACATATACTCTGGAGGAACACATGTTTTGTAGGTGGGTAACATTTCTCAATTTAATCAAAGTAGATTCTTCTTAGGCTTTAGGTTAATGGCCATTAATATCCAACATGTACATTTCTGAGTTGAATGTTAAAGTTGTTTGCATTTTCTTTTAAAAACTAAAGCATCTCCCAATGGTGGCAACTATTTGATTTGTTAATTCCAGACTCGGCTGGTGAGAGTACTTGGGCAATCTTGTGCAGGCTAACAAAATAAGTGGAACTGGGTCTAGTTAGCCCTTGCATGGGAGACTTCAGGAGAATCCCAGCACAGTGGCTTAGGCTAGAGAATTTGAAAAAAAAGCACAAGAGAAAACAACTATATTACTGCCAAGAGTATTGTATGAATGGTCCATTAAGTCGTCAGGGGTTGAACTTAAATATCTTGTTTTTTATCTTGTTTCTTCTAATCTCTGACCTTTTACAGTAAAAACAGAGCAGGAAATGCCTGATGTTATTAGATCAACTAGCAAGCAAGAAAAAAGATAAAAAACTGAATGGGAAGACAATTCTCTTGATTTCAGCAACAGGCAGTCCATTTCTTATATTGGGCATTGAGAACTGGCATCATACACTGGACTCTGTAAAGTATAAATGATAAACTTTAGATAAAGTAAAAGAAAGCATTTGTAACATCCTAACTGGTTTATAATTTCAAGGATTAGTTTCAAAGATCTTCAAGCTCCCGTTCTTTCACTTTCTTCTTCCTCTTCAGAGATGACTTGCAAGGATCAGAAGATTTGTTGTAGCTGGTGTTCACCATTTTTTCCTAGGCTAAGGGATATATGTAGCCTTAGAGAGATGTCCAAATGCTCGCCCCAGGAAGAAGTAAATGGCCTAGGTCAAAAAGTAATTTGATTTGTTCCATTTGCATTGAAATTTAATTAAAATTTAAGTGATAGTTTAAAGTAAGATGGACAGCTATCTGCTGGGGACACCATATTTACTCCACTGCACTGATTAATGGAGTGGACCTGGTGACTTGAATGGTTCTTTTTAATGCTATGATTTTCTAATTAACCTAGCATTTATTATTTATTAACCTGAATAAATGCCTGTATTATATTAAAGATTACAAATTGTCCACACCCCGAGGCTATAGGTGATTCTGGATCCTCAGATTTGGCACTACACTTTAGAATTATATTCAAACTCTAATTTAATTAGTTAAGCTCCAATTGCTTATACTAGGAGAGAGACTAAGGCTGAATTACATAATCCAGGTTTGACCCGTGGCTCGGCTATTCACCTATTATGAATTATATGTCTTCCTTTTTGCAAGAACTTGTGCATCCTTCCTTTTAAAACATATACATAAACCCATTTAATAATGAAAATCATATATCCTCCATACATCATCCTTCATATAATTAGTTAATAATTGCAAATTTTATGAATTACAGGAACACTTTATTTGGAAAGCTTCCTTCAACTGCATCATGGTATACCCTATAGAAATATTAAATTGTGCCTTTAACCAAGTGATAAAGATTGGAATTTGTGGACAAGGTACTGGAACAACAGCTGATTTGTGAAGTAAATTTGAGCCAGTAGTGTAATGTGGCTGCAGGGCAAGTGACACATATCCTTCAACCCAAAACATGCTCACCCTGTCAAATCTGAAAGGTTGGCCAAAATAATAAAGAAAGGTGGTCATGCAAATAATCTGGGTTTGTGCAATGAAGTCAGTGATAATCAACACCTTGAATTGCACCCAGAATCCTACTTGGAATCAGTGCAAATAGTGTTCAAGAACAATTCCATTTAAAGTACATTCCTGTAATCAAAATAGGAAGTGATTATTACTGTGTAATATCTTTTCAAATATTTAAGAATACCATTCTATCTCCCCTCACTCACTTTTTCTCAAAGCTAAATGTAATCAGTTCCTTTGGTCTCTCTTGATGGGATAGTTCCCTGATAGATCAGTTCCCTGATTCTCATTTCTGTTTTTGGAATTTTTTTTCTAATTTCTTTGAACTTCCTGAAAGTGTGAAAAAAGGGGAATTATTATTATGATTTGGAAAGAATATCTCTGTTAATACAGGCTAAAATGGCATTTTCTTTTTCTGCAGTCACATTCTACTACTGACTCAAATTTCATAATCAATTGTTGTTCCAGTACCTTGTCCACAAATTCCATTATCAAGCCCATTCTCTAACCAATCAGGACTGTTTTGAAATTAACTATTCTATCCCATTTTGTGTCATCCAGAAATATGTTATGAATTCTACCTCATCATTTAACTAATTAATAAAAATATCAAAGAGTAAGGATCCAGGATTCATCCTTGTAGTTTCCACATGATAAACCATTCTCCAGTTTGATGAGGAACCAGTGATGATCACTCTGTAAGTGTAATTGTTGAATTAGCTATGTATCTACTTAATTGTCATGCCACCCAGCCCACACATAATTAAGTTGCTAATCTACTTGTCATGGGGTACTTTGTCAAATGATTTGCTGAAGTCAAAATATATTATATCCTTTCTGGATATCTTGCTGAAACTGAACAGAAACAGATCTGGAAAATCCAAGAGGTGAAATATGATTACTATCTAATACAGCTGCCACAAGCACAATTATTTTTGTAATGTGCACTTCAGGAATATATTTTCAGTACAAAGGTGCAGAGAGGGTCATCAAGACTCAGTAATCTCTGATCCTGAAAAGGACAACAGTCAGGATGTTGATGATCAGCTAGCCAACATTTACATATATTATCCAACTACTTCTGCTTATTAAACTAAATTTTAAAGTGTTAAGACTTAGGAATGTGCAAAAAGCTTTGAATTTTAAATGTTTCAAGCTTGAAGCATTCAGTCCTGGGTAATTAACAATTAGTTTCAACCTTCATTAGTATTTATTTCTTGGATTTTTGTACCACCTAATCTCCAGATGGTCAAGGCATGGTGCACAGCACTCTCTCTTTCAGGTTCCATTTCCTTTCAAGATTTCCTTTGTTGTGAGTTGGGATAATGTCACTAGCCCAAAGCATTAGTTAGCTTCCCTGGACTTAATCCTGGCTCTCCCTAGTCCTACTCTAATACCTCAAAATATTTTCAGTTTCAGATCTTTCAGACTCATACTTCTGGAGTGTTAGAACCCTCCCAGTAAAGATAGAAATGCTGCATTAAATTTGGAAGGAAGCATTTTGAATTCAAAAGATTTTCCATACTGCCAGTAATATCCAAATAAGATGCTTCTGATGGAGACAAATTTTGGAACAATGCAGTTTCAAGAGTTCTGCTTTCTTGGGAGGTTTAACTGAGGCAAGTCCTTACAGTCATCACTGATGGAATAATAAAAGAAGCTTTTTTCACCTTTTTATTCATATATACTGCATGCTTATTCTTCTTATTTTTCTATTCATTGAATAATCTCATTTATTACATCATGACTTCTTCTGAGTTAGACTTTAAAAATATGTCAGGTTTTTTCTTTTCTTTTCTTTTTTAAAAAACAAGGACTCTGGGGAGCTGCCATCTTTCATCACAAACCTTAGCAGGAAAATATAAAGGCTAAGTGTGTGTGTTTTTTCTCTCCCTTCTCCCTTTTCATATGCAATCGATAAATGCAAGCAGATTGAAAATCTTGATTGAGGTCACAAAAACAACTTGCAGCCGATGCTGACGTGATTTCTGAAGTGCTTGATATTTGACCAATTTGTGTCGGCAATTGGTATACCGTAATAATATTTATTTATGACACTTTTAGTTTCCCCTTTTGCAGAGCTAAGCCCTCCAGCTATCCTTCCGCTCTCAAAGGAGAATGGGAGCACATCCAGCCTTGCTCTGAAGAGAGAAGGGAGGGAGGGGACAGCCCCCCTCCTTGTCCTCCCCACACCAAGAGACAAGGAGGGGGGCTGTCTCCTCCCTCCCTTCCTCCTGCTCTCAGAGTGTGTGGCAGTTTCTTCACCCAGGGAGCCTCTGTTAGTCCTGAGGATGGGTGGAAAATCCTCATCTTTACCATAGAATCAGTGATTTCTCTGAGAGAGAGGGGAGCAAACTAATCTCTGCCCCAGCACTGAGACTTTTTCCCTTGGTAGTCCTGAAAATCCATGATGAGCTTATTTTCTCCTAAGTGCAAAGGAAGGAAGTAGTTCCTAAAGCAGTATTAAACTGTTTGACCCTCCCCACCTTTACCTAGTCTCAAATAATGTCATTATTCCTCCTCCCCTGAAAGATAACTCTGTTGTTTAACACATGTGTCTTGGCAGTAACAATCTCAAACTGCCCCTTAACCACAAGCAAATGATTACAAATTGTTCCTTTACCCCAAGACTTGCTTGACAGTGAGATGGGCAGTATATAAATGTAATACATAAATAAATAAATAAAATATGCCCCAATTCGTCTTGGGGGTACCTATGCCCAGTTGAAGAGCCATTGTTCCAGAGCAGGGTCTCTAACCCAGGACGGTGGCCCACTACTGAGCTGTGAGCCATTCTTAACTGGGCTGTAGAAGCACCCATCCCCACTTGCGCGAGAGACAGGAGAGCATATCTGGTGCTCACACAAATGAAGCTGGGCAAGTGCATACTTGCTGGCTGCTCACATGGAACCATCCCCTCTTCCCCCACCACTGGTCTGCAAAGCCAAAAAGGTTGGGGAACTCTGTTCTAGAGGTTCTTCAGGTCTGTTCTAGTCCACCTATACATAATAAGGGACTGGTGCTCTCCAGAGGCTCAAGCCGTTATGTTTTATGGCTTCTTTGCTAAAATGTCTACCTTCTGAATTCCTTCATTTGGACTCTTTCTCTAAGTTGTGACCCTTTCACGCTGTAAGTCATGTTTCTGGAATAATTTGAGGGAGACTGGAGGCTGCCCTTATGAAAGTCTGGAATGACAGGTGAGGAATTGAACTCTGTATACTCAGAGGCATTATTTTCTTTGCTCCCATTCCTCGTGTTTTAGGGTTGGATTATATACACTGGCAATTACTTCAGTGAACTTTTGCCTCAAATTAAACCCTGCTGATAGTGTATGTCTCTACTTTGACTTTTTTTTTTATTTTACTGCTAAACACATAATATGTGGTCCAGTTCTTTCTGGTCAAAAAAACATTAATGATCTCCTTAATATTCTCCCGATTAGGAGTCAACTCTGCTTGCCCAGTTGCACTCCGATTAGATCCAGAGCGCCAGTAACCTTATGGTCATAAATGAGTGGCACATATATAGTTGGACAATTATATGTATTGTGACTAAATTTTCCCCTGAAGAGCTCATTCAAGATGTTAGAGTGAAGGATCATAAAATGAATTAATAGCTGATTCACTGTATAATTTCCTAGTTCAATATACTTTAGTGTACTCGCTAAATGAGCCATACACAGCATTCAGCCTGGCCAGTTAACAGCTTTATCATTGAGATTTCAGGCATAGAAATAAAAGCGATTCTTCTGAAGTAATTGTGTCTAATTAAAAGAAACATTTAAAAAGTGTAACCAAAAGGAATTCATTTCAAATGGAAAATTAATGCTGAAAAATAGCCCTAAGCTCTCTTGTCTCTGCTAATAGCTAAGCATTCTTGGAATAATTAAACTGTTTTGAAGGCATGATATCTTCCTTGGTTAGGAATGATGGCCAGTGGTGTGCCTATTAGGAAATTGTCAAGGAGTGCCTGGCAGTAAAAACAGGGCATCGTGTGCAGGATAAACAGTAATAAAGATGGAGTATATCTGTTTTCTTATTTCATTGTTTCTAATATCTGTAGATAAGTGGAAGGCAGCTTTCTCAATTTTCAGGACAAGTAAAAACAAACCCCCCCCCCAAAAAAAAGTTTTAGCCAGCTACATGACAGCCAGTTTCTAGTATAAATGTCCCAGTGGTATCTATTTAACCCAATCATAGGATGATGACAAAGTCCCTCTTTTTATATGTCACAATATCTTGGTGAACAGTGATGGCTCTGATAGGACCATCTGGATAGGACAAAGTCAGAGGGGGCACAGGATTTTAAAAACAACAACAACAACAACAACGGGTGCCTTGTGCAGATCTAAAAGATGCTACAAGTTCCTAGGGGGAAAATGACCTACAATTTTTAAAACAATCCACATCGTATCTTGTTGAAAATGTAATCTTTGCCTACTTTGCAGGAATGGTTTCTTAAAGTGTCTTATTTGGCGGAAATGGCAAAGATTTCAGCTTTCTTAAAAGAACAATCGCAAGAGAAATTTTTTGCTGTTTGGGATAAATGGATAAAGTTTATACAATTTAAATTGGATATAAAAAAATATCATCTAGCTTTTTTATAACTTTTATTTTTATATATACACATATATTTTAGTGTTATATTCCCTTTTTTTCTCTTTTTATATAATTTTTTTTAACTTTTTTTAATTAAACCTATATTCTGCTCTGGGAAGCTCCAGGGGGGGGAAGGGAGTGGGGGTTTTGGGGAGGGTTGGGGAAGGGTTGTTTTGTTTTGTTTAGCTTTGTTTTATTTTGCTTTGTTTTTGTATTGTATTGTATTGTTTTTTTTTGTCTTTTTGTAAAAATTTATAAAAATTTTTAATAAAAAAAAAAAGAAAATGTAATTTCGCAGCAGCAGATTCATAGTGAAATGAGCATTAGTTTGGCTTTTCAGCTTTATCTTGTGACCACATGTGACAGTTGGATGTAGTGGGATCTTCAAACTCCAATCCTATGGCAGGAGTGACTTCAGGGTATGGTCAAAAAAGTCAAAGATGGCAGCCAGTGTCTTTGACATGTATGTGTGCAAATGAAAAATGGATGGGGCTTTGATTATACCATTCAGTTGCCATCTTAGATTTTTTTGACCACAACTTTTGCCTATAAGATAGGAATGTCATATGCCCCTTTGTTTTTATTTATAAGATAAGAACACTACTAACACTTGAGTAATCTAAAGCTATGAAACATGAATCCAAATCTAAGCTTGTACTTGTGCAAGAGGACTTTATTTTTCCAGACCTTTTCTCTCCTGAAGAATCACGTACTGTATGTGTCACTCTGTCATATGGGTAAGATCATTCTCTAAGCTATCCAATACCAACTCCTAATGTTGTAAAAGTATTACTGAATCCAGCAGAGAGGAGTCAAAAAAAGTCAGCTACATTTTGCCCACAGACTTTCCCAATTAAAATATGTCAGATTTTTCTACCTAAAGGTGTAAGAAACCAATGATGATGATGGTAACGGTGGTGGTGATCACGATGATGATGATGAGTTTCCATAGGCTTCCACAGCAAAGTATCAGCCTCTGAAAGGAGAAGCATTTGGTGCAGAGGCTAAGGGCACTGGACCTGTGGAGAGTTTTAGTCTGACCTTAGGCACAAAACTGCAGGATGGCCTTGAGCCAGTCCCTTTCTCTCAGTCCTGGAAAAAAGAAGCCAATTCCAAACATCTTGCAAAGAAAATTACAGAAACAAATCAAGAAGGTGGTCAGGAATCAAGAATCTCTCTCTGTCTCTGTCTCTGTCTCTGTCTCTGTCTGTCTGTCTGTCTGTCTGTCTGTCTGTCTGTCTCTCTCTCTCTCTCTCTCTCTCTCTCTCTCTCTCTCTCTCTCTCTCTCTCTCTCTCACACACACACACACACACACACACACACACACACACACACACACACACTTACTCAATGCTACATTTCTAGGGGAATGAATATCTGTGGGGAAGAGAGAAGGGCAAATGACCAAATAGTTGTTGCCACATTGTAACACAAGCTCAACCCCTTTGTAAGTATCACATACATGTTACACACAGGTACATCACAATGTCACAAACTCATTTTGGCTTTCTAAAACAATTCTTGAATTCTGCCTTGGAAGTAGTTACAAGGAGATACTGTCATGCTGACGCTTTCTTCAGTACTGTTGAGCATAACAGTAAGAGCGTAGGAAAAGTGGACCTGGATGTCTGTTTAGGTAGGTTTTAGCCTGGGAATGTCTGGACATTGTCAAGAGGAATGGTGTAATACTTGGGGAAAGATATCTAGTTTCATCACAATGCAAAACCTCCATTTGCTCCTGAATCCAAAATAAGTCCTTTAACAGAATTTTAAAAGGTAATTTGGGATTTAAACATTATGAAAATAGAAATAGATTCCCAAAGCTGAGCAATTAAATAAATGCCTCTATCACAGTCTGCTAATCTCTACCAACAATTACTTGAATAGATCCTGACATATTACAGTGAAAAGTTATCGTCAACATCATCTAATCCTCTATTTATAATTGCTTTGTTATTATTTTTATTAGGTGAAAAAAGCAGAGCCAACAACATAAATATTCATAAAAAGACAGTAAATATTTCAAAGTAAAGGGGCAATTTATGGTTAAATAGTGTCCTGTTATTTATTATTTTGGAACTTTGCAAATGAAGTTGGTATTTCAAATGCCATTATTTATGTGCTCTGTATCATTTGATTTTATATACATTTTATAGAATGTTACAGTTTTACTTTATTTCAAAGCATTCAGCCTGCAATAAAATTTTATTTCAGGTTATTATTACATATAATTTAGACTTCACGAAGAAGTGCAAGAATTTAAAATTAATATTATTCATCAAATTTGTAAGGAAAAATATACAAGACCCCTATGGCACTGCAAATTGGATGTTTGCAAAATACATGCAAAAACCACACTGTGAAATTATTTCTGTATAATCCAAAATAACTGTGAATATATAAAACAAAAAATATATTTAGCTTATCTGGAATGAAATACAATTTTTAAATAATATTTTTAATTAAAAGTTCTGATCATCCATTTTTCACTTCTTTAATGGGTTCTCTTTTCCCAAATATTTTATTCACTAAAATACCAGATACTTACAGGTATCTAATAACACAGCAAAAAGTTAGCTCATAAAACCTTTAGAACAATTAATGCCCATCTATAAAAACAAATTTCCTTCATTTTTTCATATTTTCTGTATAAAAACATATTTTTTGCTTGAATATACTGAAAAAAATCCACACTTCTTCATTTTTTATCAAGACTTTTTATCAAGTTTTCCATTCTTTCTCTCTATAACTTTAAAATGTGGTATGTCAAAGTTTCTAATTATGTGTTTCTTAAATAGCAACCTGAAGCAATTGATAGAAAGGTTTTTTAAAAGCAGTAACAGAAACTGCACAGGGATCTCAAAATTTGGGAATATGATTTTATCAATATTAATCTTCCTGAAGAATACATACAACAATTTAAAAAGGGCTCTATGAAGAATATTTTACAATTTGGGAAACATAATGTTATCTCAAATTGTCTGTCTGAAAGTTCCTGACAAATGTCATACATGACATATTTAAAAATGATTTTTTAAGAAAAAAATAAAAGGAATTTAAGCAGAACTCATTTCAGCAATCCAAAACGGGTAGTTCAGAATTTCTCTTCTTTGCATGGTTCAAATAAATGTCATCAGCAGTCATTGTTATAAGCTTTGATGCAAAAGGCTTTTAGTGATTTGATTAGTAATAATTTAACTTATTCTAGCCTGTTACAGATGTTTATTTTAATAAAAAGAAAAAGTTGCTCTATTTCGGATAATGATCTAAAGATAAATGTAGTGCATCTTAGGCCCCAAGAAATACAGATGAAGCTCTTCAAGAACTCTACAGTGTATTCAGTAACTGATAAGCTAACGACTTAACTAAAATACATTGTATTTTTAAGCACAAAGCAATACCTCATATACTATGACTTATCTGAGTTAGGGTTAGGGTTAGCTAGCAGATATAGGAATATATGTCTGAAGCATGTATACAGTTTATGTTCAGCCTATATGGGGAAAACCTCTTTTCTTGGCAGTTATATGTATTGTGTTCATCGGGATTTTCTTCCAAAACAGATGGTGTTTCTTGCTCTCTTATACTATCAAAAAAAATTAGGCAGGATCTTGTCTATCTAAAAGCAATATGCAATAAGACAAACAATACAAAACTAAAGACAAGAAGTAGAAAATGAAACAAAACAATATAACAAAGAATAAATAAATTGAAGCAAGTTGTAAGCTTCTGCTTTAAAACTGAAGAGGATTTAATAATCTTAGACAGTAGAATGTTCCAGTAATAAAGAGTGATTCTTAAAAATAGAATGAAATCACATTGAATGAAACTGATTCCATTACTGATCATGCTGAAAGCAGTTTTGAGTATTTTTCTTCAGGAAATGTGTAAATCCCAGCAGGAACAAAATTTGACTAGTGTATATTCCCACTTAAAAATGAAAAGGGTTTGCTGCTTGGTGTAGTTATAATCCCTGACACAGATACGAAGCACCTGAAGGAAAAGCTGTGAATGAAATTCTTTACAAGGAATTTGCTGTAAGCGTTCCTGGCTTTTTAAAACAAATAAAAAGTTGAAAGGCGTCTCTCAGCCAACATGTACATTTTGGAAATGTATCCAAATCTCTGAAAATCTGCCCCTACTCCACAAAAGAAAGGCAGGTATATGAAATCGAAATATCCTAGATTACTCATGAAGGAAACGACCACTTTCACTAATAGAAAAGAAACTCATGAAACATTAAAAATGTGGAGACAACAGTCTTAAATGTGTAAAACGAATGTACAGTGATCCTCTTTGTCACTTTTGTTTATTTAAGAGTAGATTTGTTCATAAGAGAGTCTCAATAGATTGTTTTCATCTCTGTGAATAGTGTGTCATGGTTCGGAAAGATGAAACTCTTCAAAAGAACTTTGAGGCATTGTTTACCTTAAAGGATCTTTTATTTGAGAAACAAAGTATCAGCACTACATAGTTGAAACCAAAAACTAATTTTCCCTCCCCTAGGTACAAAGTAACAAAGCACAATTCCTTCCTCCAATAAACAGTCATAAATCACATTCCCCAATTAGCTTGAACCACGGGCTTTCTCCCCAGTTCTCCAGCCTGCCCAAACTCTATCAACTCTGGGCCCAATGACCTTGGGTTCCCACGGCTGAGTTATTATTGTTATGACTAGTTGGACTGTCATCCACATTCCCCCTCCCAGCATCAACTAACTCTAAAAGCAATAAAGGAAAATGGCTGCATTTCCATCTGTTTCAAAGCAAGAACATCCGATGTTAGCATAGTCGATGAATGAGGTAAGTGTTTTTAAATATCCAAAGTGCCCAGCTTGTTTTACATCATGGCCGTGACGGAGCGCGTTAAGGTGGAAGGTCTTGGGCAACTACAGCTTTCCCCCTTTGTAATCCAAACCATCCCTGCAAGTTAGGGAGGTTTGATTGTCCTTGAACCATTGGTCCCCCAACTCAGGTGCTTGCTCATTGTATAAATTGTTCAGCCACTCAGATGCTTCCCCTTCCAAGCTGGACGCAACCATATCAACCATAGCGGCTGGGTTTGGGTAGAAATAGGCACAGCGATTCAAGTGAGAGCGCACCTGGTTAAAGAAAAAGATCAGCTTCTCCGGGTCTCCATCAGTGGTTGATGTGCTCCCCAGGGAGCCTGCATTCCTGCTGGTTGCTGGCCTCCCCACTATGGATATTGCACCAACGGTTGCTGGCCTCCCATGGCGGCTGCTGCATCCTCATGTGCTGCAGGCCTCCCAGCAGTTGTTGCACATTCAGGGGCTGTTGCCACCCCATGACTGTTGCTGCATTGCCAGCAGTTGTGGCATCCCCAATTACTGTATGACCCCCAATGGTCTCAGCAACTGCTGAAATGGCACCCCCAGTTGCTGCAGGGGCTGTTGCCACCCCCACTACTGCTGATCTGCAGGTGGCTGTGGCATCCCCAGTTGTTGTAGGCCTCCCTGTGGCCCCGGAGGTGGTTGTTGCTGGATCCCTATCAGTTGTGGGCCCCTCAGAGGTTGCTGCATGTTCAGAGACGGTGGCCAGCCTCACTGCTGCTGTTGTACTCCTAGCAGTTGCTGACCCCCTAGTGGCTGCATCATCCCCAGTTACTGCAAGGCCCCTATCTGCTGCTGCACATTCAGGGGCTGCGGCCACCCCCAGTTCGGTTGCTGCACTGCCAGCGACTGTTGGCCTCCCATCTTTGGGGGCTGCAACATCTCCATTTCTGTATAGGCCCCAGGCTGGGTGGCTGATAAGCATGTTGATTTGGGCTTTGGTTGTCCCAGTGATGGCTCAGGCTCTTATCTCGCCAGTGGCGGTCTGGGCTTTTGGAGGCCATGGTAGGTAGCTTTGAGGATGGGGAAGCTGCTTGACCTGTGCAGGTGGGACTGGGGCTTCCCCTTGGAATGAGTTGGTGGCTGCCTCACTGATCATCATGATCACTCGCATATGGAGAACAGGAGGGTTGTTCTCCACTTTTCATCTCTAGCTCCTCAAATCTTTCCACCAACTTCTCCACGGATTGACTATGGACTGTGGACAGGTACTTCCACTCACCCGAGTCCTCAGGGGTTGTCAATTTCGTGGTTCTCCACAAGTCTAGGGAATGCAACTTGTGGGAAGCCCCTCTTTGCAGCTTGACCTCGTCCGTCTTTGAAGCGCTTGATTGTGGCAAGGCCATCTCAAGATGTCTAGAGTCTCCCCTGCGTAAGGTCCATTCCAATGACCAGATCAGATGTCCTCAATGTTTGGGTCTTGCCCCCATCTGAGAGACCTGAAAAATTTCCTTCTCCACCGGCGCGCTGGCCTGAGCTCCCTCCTCTGAAGTAGCAGCCACTGCCAGGGTGCTGGTTTCAGGTGCTCCTTCCTTCTCCATGTTGAGATCTTCTCCAACTCTTTGTCGGTCTATCCCTCAATTCTAGGGACAGAGACAGTGGCCCTGGACCCCAAGATAGTTAGGTAAAAATTGTAGTTTTTAGTTTAATGTCATGGTTACAACAGATGAAACTCTTCAAAAGAACTTTGAGGCATTGTTTACTTTAAAGGATCTTTTATTTAAGAAACAAAGTATAGGCACTGCATAGTTGAAATCAAAAACTAAATTCCCCTCCCCTAGGTACAAAGTAACAAAGCACAATTCCCTCCTCCAATAAACAGTCATAAATCACATTCCCCAATTAGCTTGAACCGCGGGCTTTCTTCCCAGCTTTCCAGCCCGCCAAAACTCTATCAACTCTGGGCCCAATGACCTTGAGTTCCCATGGTTGAGTTATTATTGTTATGATTAGCTGGACTCTCATCCACATTCCCCCATCAACTAATGCTAAAAGCAATAGAGGAAAATGGCTGCATTTCTATCTGTTGTCAAAGCAAGAACATCCAATGTTAGCAGCATTGACATAGTGTGCATATATGCCTGTGTGTGCTTTAAATCCCCTGATGTTCCTGAGCTAACATGATTAGATCTTGTGTTTTTTTTAACCACAAAAAAAGAAAAGGAAAACCTTCCCAAATTCTCCCTGCATCTCAGCAGCTCCTTAATATGCAAGGCAGCAAAAAATGGGACTGGTCTAATTATGAGTCCCAGGAGTAGCCAGTCAGAAAATGAATTGATTCCTTTTCTTTATGAACAATACATGTATCACAAATTAGAGGCACCATCACCAGATATTTAATTACAAAATATCATTACTTTCACACATCATTTCAGATTTGGCTGATCAAATCAGAGTTAGGAAAAACAGAAGACATGGAAGAAGAGTGAAAAGCTGCACTACTAACAGGGTCATTTGTTCAGGGGTACTTGAAAGCAGGAAACTGGTGTTATTGGAAAGTGAGAGGAGGAAAAATATATTTTCCTGTTATCTTTCAAGAAAGCTCAGATAGTTTTTCTTCAAGAGCCATGGTGATGCAGTAATTAGAATGCAATATTGCAGGCTAATTCTGCTGACTGCCAGCAGTTCGATTCTGACTGGCTCACGGTTGACTCAGCCTTCCATCTTTCCAAGTTTGGTAAAATGATGACCCAGATTGTTGGGGGGGGGCAATATGCTGACTTTGTAAACTATTTAGAAAGGACTGTGATGCGGTATATAAGTCTAAGTGCTATTGCTATTTAACAGCCATGACACAGCAACCAGGATGTTCACATATGCATGAAAACATGGCTTTGGGCCTTTAAAAGACAGCATTTTCTCCTATGATTGCGTAGAAGTGAGAAAAGCTATTGTTTCTGAAAGTAACTTGGAAATAAACAGTTTGAGACTCCCAGTAAGGCCATAGCAAGCTAGACATCCTTGCCAATGTGGGATGGTGCTTACAGTAGAGATTAGGAACCAGACACAGTATTCTGACCAAGAAAATCTCTCCAGAGAAAGAAGAGATTGTGAGGTTGACCACATGCACTTCAGATATGAACAGACTACAAGTTTTAATACTTAAAGGAGACATATAAATGTCAAACCAGAAGTGTTAATTGGATAATCTTTTTTTATTGGATGTACAAAAGAGATCTGTTAAAGTTTTGATGATTTTCTGAGGAGGGACAAAGAAAATTGAAAAGAAATTAAGTTCCAATACATTATTTGAAGGGATTAAAAACCAAGATAATTAAAAGTACAGGAAAGAAATATACAGTTGGTTATTTGATCAAGGTTAAAACAGATATGGTTTAGTATTAAACTATTAAAGTAACTATTAAAGACTTTTGCTGATAAAGAAAGAATGGCAAGGCTTTTGAATTTTGTTTATAATTAAGAGATAAAATATGGGAAACAGAGACCATTTGTTGTATTTTAAGATAAGATGATAAATTACTAAAAATTTTACTTGTGATGAAGGGGAAAGTTACTTCTTTATATACTTACCCTTTTTTCTCTTTTCTTTCTTCTTTCTTTTCCATACTTTTTCTTTTTTTTTAATTCTTATATCTTTTGTAGTTTGTATTAGATTTTACTTTTCTAATTGTAATCTCTAATAAAATTATTACATATAAAAAAGGAAATAAAGTCACACAAACCAGTGTATTTATTTCTATGTTATTTTTAATTATTAAGATTTGAAGTAGTATACAAAAAAAATAAACAAAGAAAAGAAGTAATAATACACTGGAGAAATATTGGCAAAATATTAAAATGTTTTAAGGTTCATTTTAAAAATGCCAAAGAAGCAAGGTGAGATTATTGAGAAAGAACATTCTGGAAATGTGAGGCTGTGAAGAAGAGGCAATGTTCCTAGGATCAGCTAAATGATTTTGCTTAGTGGTGGGCTACAGATAGTCTGAAGCCCATCTTGCTCTGTAAGGAACAACTCATTTACTAAAATTGCTCTAAAGTGTGAAAGGGCCTCTCATTTGTTGCTGATGTCTTTGCTGTTAGGTTTTAATAGCAGACTTTTGAGCTCTAGATATCCTGCACTGAGGAGAATAATTGTATGTATTGCCCCACAAGAGCCGTTTCTTTCCTAAAATGGCAGGTATTATTATTTGTCCATTTATCTCAATACAGGTAGTCCTTGACTTACAATAGTTCATTTAGTGACTATTCAAAGTTACAATGCCACTGAAAAAAGTGAATTATGGCCATTTTTCACACTTATGACTGTTGCAGCATGCATTCCCTTGGTCACATGATCAAAATTCAGACGCTTGACAACTGACACATATTTATGACGTTTGCAGTGTTCTGGGGTCATGTGATCACTTTCTGCAATCTTCTGACAAGCAAAACCAATGGGAAAGCCACATTCACTTAATAACCATGTTACTAACTTAAAAACTGCAGTGATTCACTTAACAACTGAGACAAGAAAGGTCATAAAATGGAGCAAAACTCATTTAACAAATGTCTCACTTAGCAACAGAAATTTTGGGCTAGTGGTCATAAGTCTAGGACTATCTGTATTATTACTTTCACTGGTAACGGTGGTCAGAATCCCAAGAGAAGTTGTCCATTCCTCTTCACTGGAGGTACTTCATGTTTATAGGCATTGTAATTCTAACTACTGTTGGATATGTGGAAATGAATTGGTGAAAAGAGCTGTAACAATCAAATCCCTGCTTGTAAACAAGAGCCCAATATCTGACTGGTAGCCACTGTTGGACTAGATGGCATTTTGATTGGCTCCAGCAGGGCACCTCTTTCTTAAAACAAGACTCTTAGCTTGATTTTCAGCATAATAGTTGTTGATGAAGTTAAAATTTGTGCATATATAAGCTGGCACCTCTTTGACTGTCACACAGATGCAGGTTTTTCTTTCAATAGTGCTGCATATCCATATAAACTGGAGTGACAGTTGGGGAGGGGAGAGGCAAGTGCCCACAAACCTTTGAGACTGATTTACAGCTGCAGCTTTCAGGGTAGGCCCATGGCTGTGATTATTTCTCCAGCTGACTTGCAAGCCAATCGTTTCAGGAAGTAAAAACACTCTTCAAAATTGATGAGGGAAATGACAGCTTGTTGAATACATGATGTTGTGCAATGTACTTATACATTAACTTAAGAGGCACTTATGGGGGCACTATTCATCGTTCCTGTATTATAGCAAGTATAACAGCAAAGGACGCTATGTCAGCAGGATATTATATCTGACAGCTACAGTGTACATGGAAAACAACAGCAGCAGGTACGACAAAGAACAATATGGCAGAGGGTTGGGTATGGGCGAGAGAGAAACTGTAGTGGGTCTTCATCTAACTTATCATTAATGTTCCTTATACTATACAGCAAGTTTCTTCCACCTACTGATATCTGGGTTCCCATTTCTTGTTTCATAATTGCAACATTGATGTATTATAAATGCAGATATTTGTGCTGGAAATGATTTAAATGATTTAAATTGCATTTTTTCCCACTATAAGCAGTGTATGTGTGTGTTACATGTGTGTAGATGTGATTCATGTGGATCAAAGTAAAACTGAATAAACCATTCAGTGTGTATATATATACACACACAATAACACACCTATACATACCCTGCAAATACGTTTTATTCAGTTTTACTTACTTACCAAACATCTTTGATTTGCATGAGTCACTGACCCACAAAATAATCCCATCTGCTATATGGTTTTACACAACATATTGGGCTAAAGGATGATTAGCAAAACTGTCATTCAGTGTCCCATGTAACTACAGCTTCTACCTATGTGATGTGGAGAGAAAGAAAGACTTGTTGCTTTTTATTATTTCTCCAGTCTTCTGATCTAAGTTGAAGGACAGAACAAGACAGGAAGAACAGGAGGCAAAAGCTGTATTTATAATAAAAGTGGCTTCCTCGGGGACAGTTGCAATCTCATTCAGGACAAAACCAGTTAATGCAATATCAGATTGGCTGAGAGACTAGTAAATGTGCATCAAATAGTCCTAGAATAAACGTCATTTGAGCCATTTGAGCCAGGGCTTGAAATCAAACATGCATGCACTGACTTGTCTAGAAAAAAAATCATTCAGCACCAGAGAGAACTGAAACAAAAGCTGCTGGGTGAAAATGAAGGAACAGAAGCATGACATATGAGTCCCATTAGATTGAGGGAAAATTAAAAGGATTTATTGATATCAATTATCTAGAACGATTTGTTGCAGTGCAGATGACATGTGAATTACCCTCCCTTGCTAGATTTCAAGTTTACCAGATTTTAAGCCAATCTCAGAGGTTTACAGTAACAACACGATGCTGATTTATCTCTCCTTAATAAAAAAGTGATCAGGAAAAACTTGCATCCATCATTCTATTTATCACTCATGGTGATTTATTAACTAATTAAACTTACAGTGGGTCTTTTTCTATAAGTACGGATAATAGAGTGATGTAGTAGCAATCCAAGCAATAAATAATACCAGAGTACAGTATGTTTAATACTTAGTCAAAGACATTGCCCATAATACAGTGCTTTGATTAAGTAACCAGATGGTTTTGTTTGTCATGTTTTTTTCTATATGTGTGCATGTGTATTTTTCCTACCATATAACAGCCTAGTTTTTCCTTAAGTATAATATCTAGAAAAAATTAGATTGTGAGGAGCATCTTACAACAAACAATAGTCTAGAACAGGGGTCCCCAGCCCCAGGGCCACAGCCCACCACCAGGCTTTGAGCTGTTCGGAACCGGGCCTTGGAAGTGGCAGGTGTATGCATGTGCATCCCTATTTGTGTGAGCAATGGACGAGCACGTGCACGTTCCATTTGCACAAATGTGAAGCTGGAAAGGTTGGGGAACTCTAGTCTAGAAAATAAGATTATTATGAAATGTCCATTTCCATGCCCAAGTTCATGGAACTTCCTCACATCATCAGGCTTATCATAGTCCCCATCTCCATTCCCATGGACAGAGAATTCTGTCAAAAACAGTTCCACATAATACCTACCCTTAAGCATCACTCTCTACAGAAATTCATATTGCTGCACAAGTGTCTACATTGTTTATTTCTATCTTTCGAACCTAAACAGCTTTGAGTAGGAAGACACAAAAATTGTATTTCCCCCAAGAAATATATGTAAGCACAGTAATGTTCAAATGTTACTTCATGAGAACTTTATGATAAACTTTAGTCTTAATCTAATGCTGTATACTTCTACAGTCAGCTAACTGGGGCAGCAGTGAATTAAGGGATAAATTTGCTTAATAAATATAATATATAGTTTAACTGAGGCACCAAAGACAAGAGAGTTGCCTGATGGCAAGATTGAAGATATATAAATTCAATTCAATTCAATTTAATAAACAAACAAACAAAGTAATTGAGATTGTTCAGTTTGGAGATAATGTGACTGATGTAATTTAATCTCAGGAAGTGAACCTATTCTGCATATATTAACATATCTCTCTCTTTAAATTACTAAAAATAACTTTTTTCATGTTTCAAAATTACACAAGTATAATAAGACCATAATCAGCCTAAATAAAGTTATCATTTATTTTAATATCCTAGTCACAAGATCAGATCAAGGGATTATCATTATTATTATATAATATATATCCAACCCTTGGTGCATAGGCAACAATTTATAGCTAGTAACCCTTTAGGTGCTCATTTTTGGTAGGTAATTTTATAAACCTGAGGAAAGGGTTAGTCCCTCTGCTCTTTTCTTTCCTCTTGATTGCGGGTGCCTTTGAACATCATTCACATCTACATTTCAAGAGTTCTCTTAATGAACTGCAATTAGATACTTGTGCTTTAAAAATATATTATTAGGCCATCTTTTTATCATTTTTAATTATTAATCATCATCATGATTATCATTGTCTCTGTTTCTTGGCTAAATGTTCAAAACAGTCTAAAAGCAAGTGGCTAATGTGATGAGCATAGACTATTAAAAACAAGTTGAATAAATTTTCAGATGCTAATTTCCCTCACTGTCTCCTCCTCCTCTTGGTATATATAAGTTGCTGTGATTTGGGCATCAAATTGTATTCTACAATCGCTCTCTCTCTCTCATCTGCCAGCTTTTATGTATACAAAAGTAGAATAAGACATATACCTAGTTTCTATCTCATAAAAATGGCAGTGTTGGTTCATTATTTCACAGTTTCTGAGATTGTTTCTAAGGTTTTCTTGACAGGAAATAAGAAACATGTCTACCAAAAATTTGCAATCAGAGCTGACCCTATCAGGAGATGCCTTGAACAGCCTCTTTAATAACACAACCTTTGCTTTGTCATTTAAATTGAAACCTTGGATACTTTCAAATGTCTCCATAGCACATGTAATAACTGCCTCCCTTCTCTGCTCTAAACAGAGATGGACCACATATCAATGGCGAGATATATATTTAACTTATAAGTGGATGAAAACATCCATGGCGGATAGCTTCAGTATGCATGTTGGCATGAGTAGGATCTGTGGAAAGTAAGATTGAAGGGCTTTTTAAAGTCAGATGACTGTTTCAGATTTTATTGCACAATTCTGATGTGTTATCTAGGCTCAAAATTAGGAGTTTGGGGTACAGGCAGCCTTAAAGTCATAACTGTATAGGTCTTCGGTAAGGTCATCTTTTGGGGTCCATCCAATCACTATTTGCTTTATGATGGGCATGTGAAAGTGATCAGGCACTTTCAGTGAAGATGCCAAATCAAAGAAAGTCCTCTTGGGAAGCTTCATTGACCCCTTCTCCTTCCACATTTAAACAAGCAAGCAGGCTGTAGTTCCTTGCTCCTTGATCATCTTGCTCCTTTGTCGCTGTGAATGTTATAGTTGTCATTCTTTAGATTTAAGTGTTTCATTTATCACCTATATTTTCCTTTTCTACAAGGCTTCTAGTGTCTATGTGTGCTCTTACTGTTTCATTTTACAGAAAGGCATAGTTAAAATAAATCAGCAGACTGAACAAATGTCCACTGAAAAAAGAAAAATAATGAAAAATAGACATAAGTTCTTTCATTTCTCTGTGAGGAAATTCTTTCTCTATCGCCATTGTCCATACTTATTTGTTTACCTGTTAAATTTATTTACATCAGTTCCATGTCTTAAGCAAAGCTACTGCTGGCTGGGAAAAGCAAAGGATAAAGCAAAAGAGCTGTTCAAGCATTGGAAAGATGTTGTGTGAAATGCCCTAAAGTAGGGTCAAATGCTGTAGCCAAAATGTGTTTGCAAAAGGCACCCACAGTGCCTTTTGTGGTTGCCTATTCTCTGTTCCCATTTCACTGACATTTTCTTGCCTGCAGCTGTAGAAAAAGCAAGCCAGTCGCAAGGGAGAATATTCCTATCTTCTAGCATTGACCAAGTGAAAACAAAGACAGGTACAATACATTCTAATTCTCAAAACAGTCAGAGCTCTACCGTGATTGAAAATGATCACATACTCATTTATTTGCCAATATCTATTGTATTTTTCACTTGTTAAATATGCAGGAAATGTAAATGTTCTGCACTAAAGCATATTCTAGATTCTAGAAGGTTCTTGGATTTAAGATATTAATCCTGCTCTTCATGATCCCCATTTCAGAATGAATTTTACCAGTCTGTAAAAGGATCATATATACTGCTGGATTTGCTTTTGTTTAGTTTAGTTTTGCTTAGTTCATTCAGTCCAAAATCAGAAAAGTGCGTGGATATGCCTATCTCAACATCAAGATTCAATCTTCATTCAAGGGCATCTTTATGTATTAATATATGTATCTTCTTCTCAGTAAATTACCTTTATAGGTTTTATAGGCTTTGTACCTAATCTCTACATCTTTTGCAAATAATAATTCCCTAATAATGCACATAATCCCTCATATGAAAACAATTTTCCCAATACATGCATTTTGGAATGGAAGGAGGGACATTTCTTTGAGTAATAAACTGCTTCACAAACATCAGGAGAAAAAATCAGTTAGGAGCAAACTATTACATTACAGTTCATATATGGGTTCTGAAAGTGGCAATTATGTTAGTTCCCATTAAAAGCTGAATTTTAATCTATGCATTGTACTGGCCATGTTGAGCATTTCTGTGCCTTTAAATACATGGGGTTTTTTGTGTAATTTTAATTTGTTTCAGGATTAACTCCTAAAAGTGGAAGAAGAATTGCTGGAATGGGCTGGCAGTTGAGGTTTACATTTATAGAACTGTGAGTTTTCCATGGTGATAATTAATAAAAGAAATCCACAATGAAACCTTCCTTCCTTCCTTCTCTTCCTCCCTCCCTCTAATACAGCTTGCCAGTTTTGATATTATAACATTATCCTGTCATTTGTTCTGATATTCACATAACAACAGGACCGACTGTATTCCCTCATTTTTCTCAAAGCATGCTTTTGCAGCAGTAACCATGTATGAAATTAATTTATGATAGTTAGTTGGTATCCATTGGATAAGTTAACAGAAAATTAATGAATCTCAACATAATTATAAACCTGTGATTCTCTCAACAGCAGCATTAATTTTATTCCAGAATGTTACCATTCCTAAAGAATGGGCATTTTTGCATGGTTGCTTTAAAATATAGCTCAATGAAAATAACGTAATTTTCTGTTAAGAAAGTTTGAAGATATTCCACAGAGGCATTTCCTTTTTGTGTAAGATATACGAGTGAAGCATGTAATCCACCCCGTCCATTACAGTTTTCATCATTCTCTACATCCTGGTGGTGAATGTTTGAAGAGAACATCTATCCATCAAGGAGACTTGATCCATGTTTTTAAAATTTTGCAGTAGCCTTTGGGGACAGAGTTGTCATTCTCCTTTCATGTATTTTATAAATTATAAATCACTTTTCTGGTTTCCCTAATGTAAAGACCATAATTTTACTTTATTTCTGCTCTCTGCCACAACACAACCTATAAGCTTTGTCCATGAAAAAGATTGGAAACTAACAGCCATGTTGGATGGGGCAACCCTAAGCCCTATTTCTGAATATGAAGTGTAAACCTGATTGTGAGAATTTGCTACATTCAGTCTTCACTTCCACGCTGACTGAACTTTTAACTGTAGAATCCATGACTGAAACAACTGGCTTTCTTGCTTTTTTCCTCACACAGACAAATTCACACATACTACATACACATACATTTTTTTCAAACATCTTGCCTGGTGAAGACTTTTGGAGTACTCAGATGTTTTCACACTCTTTTGTGCTAGTTTAATTGGCCTTAATAAAAGCATTGCCTGACTGTGCATTTTGGTCTGTCATGTCTATTATTAGTTTTTAAGAGAATTTTTGCCTCAGGTAAACCCCTTATGAAATGAAAAAAGGCAAGTAGCTTGAATTGTAAAATTTATCCCCTCCAGCTCTAAACAGACCTTTCAGTCAAAATACAACAATCCCATGACAGGATTGGTGAAAATGCAGCTTCTGCTGGCCCAGCTTGTGCATGATGGATTTGTATTTCATTCAGTCACAGGCCAATGCAAATCATAAATAAATCGCAATGGATATTGTGTTGGGAGAAAAGGACACTCAGCTGGCAAATTAAGTAGCAGCCAATTCCTAAATGGCTCTAGGATAAGAGGATAGCCATAGTGCCTCCATCATCACTGCTAAGAGCTGAGAGGTATTCAGAGTCATCAGTTTATAGGTCAAGGGCAATTTTTGGAAGAAGATTTTAACCAATCTCCTTCCTCCAAAGAAGCAAAATAATCAATCAACCAGTGAAAATCTGAACCGAGGTTCCAAAGAAAGGATCTTGGGAGTAATAAGGAGGAAACAGGAGCGCATGAGTAAAAACAGGCCTAACACATCCCAATGCAAAGCTGGTAGGATACTGGGGGACTAATATGGGCCAAAGCACTTATGTTAATCCCAAGGGCCTCCACAAGCATGGATCAGGAGGCACTTGAGAGAACTTGGAACGTTTTAATTTTCCAAAGTTAAGTATAGTAAATCGCTTTTGTCTTTATCAGTCTGATACTTGGGAAATGAGGCATAGATTTCTAGAACCCTCCCAAACCCCACCAGAAGAAGCAAAGCCAGTAGAACGGCCACAGGAAGTCAGCCAATAGCCTTTGGAGCTTGGGCTATAGGAGACTGTGGGGGCCAGTTGGTGGAAAAGGGTGTGGCTGAAAGGGAAGGAGTGAGACTTCCCTCACCTTCATGACATTTCTGATCTGATGTGATGATACTGTCATCAATTCAGATTTTTCCCTGATATTTAACTGTGAACGGACGGCACAGCATCTTACATGCCCAGAAACAGCACCCTGTCCAGAAATAATTTCACTTTGCCCTTGATTATAGTAACGTCCAAGGCAGGATAAGACACCAATTCAATTCAGCAGTTTGTAAGAGGTTTGTGTAGCTGGTTGCAAAACATTGGATGCTTCCCAAACTCCAAAGAAGTTGGAAATGAAAGTGCCAAGCTTCACCTTTCTCTTGTTTAATAAATATAATTTTTCAAGAAATCTAGACACTTTCGCTATTTGGGGAATCTAAATCGCAGAGTCTGACAGAACATGCAGCTATTATTTAGCACAACACTGAGAAGAAACAACTTTCAAATTCCCCTTTTGTTGTTGTTGTTATTGTTTTGCAGAGCAACAGCGCCACCTAATGGAAGCATGACCAATCTTGTCCTTTCAGCAGTGAGGTGATATACCCAGCCTATCAGACTGGTAATTACGCATAAAGAATGCTCATTTGTAACTAGCACTGCACAAGGGAGTGATGTGACTATCACTATATTTCTCAACCTTTTAATTGCCCCGTGAATGCACAGCCTTGTCGGATGCTTACTGAAAATAGTCAATCAAGAGAATAAAAATGCTATGTATCTTGCTATCCAATAGCAAAGGAAGGCTTTTAAAAATAATTGTATATCCCTTTCATCCCAAACATCAAAGGGCTTTTACAATGGGGAGGAACTCTATCATACAGATGTAAATCTAAGATGTGTTTAAAGCAGAGTTTCTCAACCTTAGCAAGATGAGTGGACTTCAACTCTCAACCAGCCATGCTGCTATGCTAGAGAATTCTGGGAGTTGAAGTCCACTCATCTTAGTTGCTAAGGCTGAGAAAAACTGATTTAAAACCTAAGAAGGACTATGCTGGGTAGAAAGTTCCACCAACCCTGCATTCTGCTCTTATTAATTATTGTTCCATCCATCTGTATTGTCCTTCCAGCTGGGTTTTCTGGGAACTGAAACCATGAAATATTTTATGTTTAAAGGAGCATCTGGAGAGCCCAAAAAGCAGCAGAGAACTCCAATATTATCTTCACAGTCATATATTTTTCAAGAACTGAGACTGATGATCATGTCACGTTTGATAGTGGAGAAAACATATAGATACTAGGACTAATAGCCATTGATGGCTATTATTTGCTATAAATTTGTCTAATTTCCCTTTAAACCAACCATATGTTTTAAGAAACATGGAGGATAAGGAGCTAAAACATAAAAGACCAAACAATAGGTCTAAAACCATTGCTTTTCACAGTTCTATGTCATTATAAAATGCTTTTAAAATGTAATACATTTCACCTGATATTATATAGTAAGGTGCTTTACATACATTTGTACCTGAGCCCAAAGAGGCTCTTATCCTGTGAAGTGAATATGCCTTCTTTAAAGCTGTGTGCTCTCTTCTGCAGCCTACAAAATGTATGACACATGGACACATTTTTCACCAGGCAAGTCAGTTTGGAAATGACTCCTCAAATTAGAAAATCTGAAAACTTGTTAATCTAAGACACAAAGATCAAAGAAAACAGAAGATCTGGTGTAAGGCATAAAATATTTCACGGTTTCAGTTCCCAGAAAACCCAGCTGGAAGGACAATACAGAAGGATGGAACAATAATTAATAAAGCAATGATTTCTACGAGCAAGTTAAAAGAAAAAGCATTTGTAACCATTTTTCAGTAGACCAGTTGCAGCTAATAACGCCATTGGCAAGATTTCTGAATCATGGGTTTTTCTCATGAGTTAGCAAAAAAAGGCAATGTTGGCTGTTCACGATTTACAGTCTTGTCATCAATTACATTTTAAGACTAGAGTTTTGTATCATCAGTAAAGACACATTTTATTTTTATATAGATCTGTAATACACACTTAAGGAGAATGATAGTGTTGTCAAAGAACATTGGGGTGATGGAAAGGATGTGGGTAGTATAGCTCAGGAGTTTAATCTGCAAAGTCTTTATGGTTCACTGCACAACGGTAACAAAACTCTTTTTACCTGCATAATAGTAATATAGGTGATCTTCTTGCACTATCTTCTATAAAGATAATTCACAAATCCAAATGAATATTAGGAAATTTTTCTCAACAGTTAGAGTAATTCAAGACTGCAACTAAGTTTAATAGTGGCTCCCATTCTTCTCTGAGGAGCAATTAATGTTTTACTTCACTGGAGAAAAAGATACTCCCCCCCAAAAAAATATGTTTTTCACTGGAAAAAAAATTAATCTTAAGGAGCTCTCAAACCATGTCAGCAATCATTCCACTGTAACCTATTTTAAACTCACACCGTTTTGTAGTTTGATTAACAATAAATGCTTGACATCTAAGAATTGATACTATGGTACTATTTCACAAAGGGGCTCCGCTTTCGTTGTTGGCAGCTCCGACATTCAAAAAAATAAGATGCTCCATTTGACAATCATACCAAGACTGGCCACGTCACCTTGCTCAAAATGCCACTGGAAGCACGTTATGCATTTAAGTGACCGTGAATAAAAGATAATCAAAGACCATCAAAGGAGCTGCTTTAATAAGGTTTAATTATGTTGAGTGACCAGTAGATACCAGACACTGCTTTGTTTCATGGAGTAACCATGAAGGATAATGAATGAATTCAGCCTTTGACTAACCCCTAATTTACAAGCTTATGATCTGGTTTAAATTTGCTATTAGGTATGTCATAACCAAAAATAAAAGTAATGCTACGCTATGAGTAAGGTGTCTGCTGAAGCCAGTAATGAGTCCCCCCAGGGACCTGGCGGCCCAACCACCAGGCCCAGTTTCCGGCGACCAGTTTGAGATACAAGACATTCTGGACTCCCGGAGCCGTCGTGGACGAGTCCACTACTTGGTGAGATGGAAAGAGTACCCTCTGTCGGAGGCATCGTGGGTGCGGAAGGAAGACATACATGCTCCGCGATTGGTGCGGGCCTTCCATCGCCAGCACCCTGGAAAACCGGGGGGAGGGGCCATGGAAGGGACCAATTGATTTGTCGCACGCTCACCTGTCTCTGTTTGCCTTCCAGGAGGGGCCCTGGTAGAGAGGGCCACCTGTCAAGCTCCTGGGCTTGCCATGGGCCGGGAAATAGGGAGCATGCAGCCAGACGCCGCGGGTGCCATCCTCAGAGGAGACAGAAGCCAGGAACACTCCTCCTACCAGCTGGACAAGGGACTAGATAAGCAGGACGAGGGAGGGTTTGCGCCTTACCTTGGCTGCATCTCCCTTCCTCCAGCTGCCTCGTTATCAGAACAAATGGCTGGGACGGCAGAGGCTCCGTGGGTGTGTCTGGAGGGGGGGGAAGGGTGGTGTACTATGCCTATTATACATACCGGATGCTGGCTTGCTAAGTGGGGTGGGGTTGGTGGGGTTGGTGGGTGGAGCACAACTATGTAAAGCACTGGGAGCAATTCACTCCCAGTGCTGACTTTGCTTTTGCATTAAAGTTTGCTGGTCACCTGTTCCTCCTGTGTTTGGAGTTTATCAGCAGCTGGCAGAGGACAGCTGACATAAGGATTTCATTTAAACTGAGCTATCTTTTCCCTAGTTGTAACATCACTTACATGGAGGGATATTTTCATTTATACACTGTCCATAGATAAGGGCATGGACCAGATAAAACTAGGCTTACAGAATGAAGTGCTATCTATGCCAATGGGGATTATGGAGCAGAAATCCAAGGTATTTGACAGGGACTCTGGGAAAGACAATAGAGTCATAGATATCTACAGATAGCCACAGTTGCCAAGAAATTATTTTACATATACAGTAATGCCACAGTACATATCCTGCCCTAGATGAAAGTACATACATCACGGGCTTCATATTATGTCATATGACCTATGTTAGAGTAGGCTCAGGTAGACCAAGTTCCTTATATTCTTCCATCTACTTTACCTAAAAAGAAGAGTATGCTTTTTTTCTAAGCCCCCATCCAATGACTGGAATGGCACAATGGTCAGTTCTTGCTTCCTAATATTATGTTAAAATGTGTACAAAGTACTAAGGTGTACAAAGGTGTACAAAGTACTAAGAGACGATTGCCCAGATTCAAAGACTAAGGTGAATAGACTTGTTTTCTATTGGAACCATGAGCTAAAATTGGATAAATTGCATTAATTTGATTCAAATATGAAACATAGGTTCCAGAAAAGGAGGTGTGACTGGGTCTATCGCTTCTAAGCTTCTGAAACAAAACATGGTTATACCAGCAGGTCTGTAGGCTTCACAGGACCAGCAAACTAATAAGGTTGATTTATTATTATTATTATTTTTAACCATTGCACAGTCAGCCAGAGATTCAGACTGGGTTTGGCATTTTTGTTCTACCTATCGAGTCCTTACCAAGGACATGTGGATGTTTGATCTATTTACAGATATCGTCGCAGGATGGAAGCTGTTCCCAGTAAGGACACCTTTTTCAATTGACTGATGGCGAATTTGTCAATGCCAATTATTATTATTATTATTATTATTGCCATCGTCGTTGTCGTCATCAACATTATTATTCCTTCACCTACTACTTCTTGTCTTATCTTGTTTTTAGAGTTTTTAATTTTCTTAATAATGATAATGATGATGACTTTAGGTACTACTTGTTTTAGCTTTGTTGTATGCCACCTAGAATCACTTGTTTCAGGAGATGGACAGCTATATACACTGGATAAATAAATAAATAAATAAATAAATAAATAAATAAATGTGCTAGCAAGTTAATGGGGATATATTGTGGTCCTCCCTTTCTCCCTCTAAGATTCCTCAGTGCCTTTAGCCCTTCCAGAAGTGTATTGAATAATGCAGGCAGCTAAAATGCAGACTATTTACAACTTGAAACATCCTCTGTACTCCTTATAAGAATAGATTTTATATTTTGATTGCTTTATGTATACTACAGATCTTTCGCACTGACCAACAGAAATGTGTTTGCTTTTGCTTCTTTCCTTTCTATCTTTCTTTTAGAAAAATCATATTATTGGACAATAATAAGAGCACAGGATTGCTTTGTTTTAGGTGCCCCTGAAAAGGAGTTCAACTGAAATATAATGTACTGACTAATCCCCTAATTTAGTGAGCCTTCACAGGTGTCTCTCTTCTGTCTCTGGAATTTTATTTTGCAAATCCCTTTAGGTTATTGAAAGAAACAAAAGAATTTTTTAGATCTCATCTAGGATATCTTGGAAACCTTCACAATGCTTACTTTTATATGGGCTAATTGACAGCAGTGGTGTGCCCCTGTGCAAGTAAACCCCGCTGACCATTTTGTAAGGACAGGAATGCACATCATCCTTCCTGTCATCCTGATAAGGAAGACAATTTCTACCTGCCTTTTTTTTCTGGCCATCATGAGTAGTGCTTTCTGATTTGTGCCAACAAAAGTGGTCCTGTACAGCAGAGTTCCCCAACCTTTCGTGGTTGGTGGCCTGGAGCAAGGGAGAAGGGATGATTTTGTGTGGGGGGGGGGTAAATGCATGCACATGTCTGCACACACACAAACACCCATTGTTCGTGTGAGTGGGGTTGTGAGCACTCACACAACCGGGGCTGTAAGCATCCACAACACTTGTGGTGATGCGAGTGCTCACACGTGGTGCCGCAAACACCTGCAATGCTTGCAGTGATGCTCATGTAAATGAGTCCGTAGACATCCGCAATGCTCGTATGAGTGGAGCCACAAACGACTGTGATGCTTGCAAGAGTGGGACTGTGCATGCGCACACATACACAAACATTGGACAGCCTCTCACGCAGCCCAGTGGCAAATAGGCCACGGGCCAACAGTGGGCCATGGACGACAGATTGGGGATCCCTGCTGTACAGTTTTCCTACAATGCTTGTCTCATTTGAGACAAACCCTTCCATTTCAATTGTCTACTATACTCTGTGGCAAGAACACCTCCTGCCCTCTGATTATTGGTCATTGTCCTCCACAATCATAAAAAAATGCTTACTGATAGAGAAGCAAACTGGTGAGTCTTTTCTTTTTAAAAGTTCACCAATGGAACAGTGAAAGTGGACCTTTTTTAAAAAAAGAAAGATGAAGTTGAACAGAATTCTGTCACTTTCCTGTTCTAACTCAAGTGAAAAAATATAATAAAACTACAGGGGTTTTTTTTCTCTCTCTCTCTCTTTCTTTCCTAAGTCCACTAGTAGATATATCTGATGAGAAGGCATCAAGTCAAGCAAGAACATAGAGGAATGCATATAAAAAGATATATCAATGAAGACTAAGGAGCCCTGGTGGCGTAGTGGTTAGAATGCAGTATTGCAGGCTAACTCTGCCCACAGCCAGAAGTTCTATCCTGATCGGCTCAAGGTTAAGTCAGCCTTCCACCCTTCTGAGGTTGGTAAAATGGTGACCCAGGTTGATGCGGGCAATATGCTGACTCTGTAAACCACTTAGAGAGGGCTGTAAAGCACTAAGGAATGGTATATAAGTCTAAGAGCTATTGCTATATATTCTCAAAAAACCACCAAAAAAGATAGGTGTTCAGCACAAATGGGAGCAATATAGAGTCAGGGCCTCCACCAATCAGTAGCTCTAGAAACACATCTGGATCTTCACCATAAACAGGATGAAATCCAGTCAGTTTACACAAAGAAGTCAAAAATCTTTAGGCAGGAAAGTGGAAAAGCTCTGAAACTGGAACTCTAACATAGACAGAGAAAATGGAAATGGACACCCCAGCCATTTTGTGCTGACTGTGTACCTGCCATCCAAGCTACACCACCAACTAGCTATGAATATCTGCTCTGGTATTGATTTGGAAAATGGATTCCTGCTTGGATAGGAGTGTTAGGGTGGGACGGGTTAGATAGGATAGTAGACACAACCATGTGATTAAAGCCCTGCATCTTTTTACATGCAACACACATAAAATGGGGGGGAGCTTTGATCACATGATTGGGGACACTATCTTGACTTTTTAGATACATTCACCCTTGCAGACACCCCTGCCCTGTGGTATACAATAGAAATGATTAAGGCAGCGGGGGGGGGGGAGAGAGAGAGAGAAAAGAAAACCAAGTGTTCTTCATTTCTATCCAGAGGAAATTGGAGCTCAAAGGGAGAATGGCTCTTGCTCACTTCCCTCATGCTGTTAACCTCAATATTTACTGGGGCAACAACTCCTGGAACTTCTACGTGGCACTGTTGTATTCAAGGGGTTGTAGTCCCGACACAACTGTAGGATTGGGGAAGACTGTCAAGGGTGGTAAAGAATGCTAGGATCCCTGCTCAGCTCTGTCAGAGAAGTTGCCCAGAAAACCCACCAAATATAAATTAATCCAATGTGTAATATTTCACTCCCCAACTGAAAGGCTTATATTTGACTCTTTGCAGACAAAGGAGTAACTTGTAGGCAGCTTTAAAACAGTAGTACTGATGACCATTTTTGTTTCACCCAGGCCTTTGATGAGGGAGAGGAAGACCTCTTGACTCATTGCACTTGCATCTTTTATCTTTATGTTTTATTGATTTTATTACAATTTCTTATTTCATTTTGTAAGCTACCCATAGACATTGAAAGTTGGGTGACACATAAATTTAATGGATGATGATGATGATTAAAGTGATTTACAGGTATACTGTATGCTCTTTATAGGTGCTGTGGTACACTGCAGTTTCTGTTTTTGCCCACTAGGTGTCTCTTGCGCCTCAAAAAAGTCTAGCTATTCTCCCTTTGCAGTCCAAAAAAAAAAAAAAATGATAAGAAATTGTTGACATTTTTATACTGGCAAATTTTATAGTTTTTTTTAACAGCTCTCATCGTGTCTGGAGTGCATTCTTCCTGAACAGAATAAATATTCTGCTTATTTTTCAAAAAGGGGAAAGTACTTCTCAAGAAGTGCAAATTATTTTGATAGGGAAGTATTCCGGACAGTTCTTTTAAATATTAGTGAAAGAAAATCACTTTTGTGCATATTTAGAGTTCCATCTTATAAAGGATGTAAACTTCCTTTTAAAATATTTTTTCCAACTTAGTTGCATATTCTGGAATGCAAAATAAACAGTAACATTACTTCATTCCCTTATTGCCAAAGCCCTAACTTTGAAGCAGTTCCCAAGTCAGTAGGGTATACAACTTTAGGTCAGTCATAAAAAATGACTGCAGTTTACCATGTGATTATCATTCAAAAGGAATTCACTTTGCACCATAAATGCATGGACAGCCAACGATAATGTAAAGAGAATGAGTCTGAAATTCAACTTATCCCAACATTCAATTTCTAACAACAACAAAGCCGAATGCTTACCTATTTTAAGTCCTCAGTTCTCTTGTTAGTCTACATATAAGGCTGGAGACATTGTTTATTTATCACAGCTAATATGTATTTATAGACCTATCTTAACTTTATTTGCCATTTCTGAAAAAAATAAGCAGTGTTTAAGCTATGATTGAGTTTTTGGATCAAATGAAGCCATACTTTGCTGAATCCTCAGTAAGCCACAGCCATAAGATTATAGTGGCCGAGTTTATACAAAATTCCAAAACAACTTTCCAGAAAAAACCCAAAGAAATCACATTAAAAGGTCAGCATGATCTGTGAACTCAGTCCATAGTACTCTTTGAATGTCATCTGACTTTCTGTGTGTCTGCAAAACCTGATGAAAAATTCTGAAGAAAAAAAAAATCCAGAACTTTTGTTATATTTGGGTTGTTTCTACAATGCAGTAGAATTTGGAACTGTTTTTTTTCCCTCATGGACTAATAAAACCATCTTGCTTTTTATAAATGATAAGGACATCATCATCATTCTTTTCTGGGGCGGATGGAGATCTCAACACCTACATTATGAACATTCAAGTTGGGTGAAAACAAGAGAAATGGCAAGATTAAATTAGCTTTATCTGTCTTCAGAGCCATCTGTCAGCTGCTGAAAATCTGTGGAGATGTGTCATTACAGAATTAGTTGAGTATCTGGCTACACAATGCAATTCTGAGTCCCAAAATTACCTACTGAGGAAACATAAAGGTTATTTTACTGATTCTTATGAAAAGTACATTTAGAAATCTGTCAAGATACATATAGGCAGGGGACATTAATGCAATTTGCTGAAGGAAAAATACCTTCTGTTTAATGGTGGGCTCACCAGTGTTATTTTTCCAGTGACCTCATCAGCTGCTAAGCTGGCAAAAATGCAGCAAGCAAAGCATTTTAAACATTTTAAGGAAAGCTATTTCCGACAAATTTTTGGCTGATCAGGGAGGATTTTTTTAAAAAAAGACACTCTGGAGAGCTAGAAAAGGGAATGCCAGTGGCTATATTTAATAGACAAAACCCAAATATAACTCAAGAAAGAAACTGATCCATTCATACAGAGATATCTTCAGGAGAGGTCAAAGTTGAGGCAAATTGGCCCCATCCCTTCCTGACTTTTGGAAAAATGTTAAAACCGAATTGTTTGAGAGGATATTCTCTTATATTTGATCCCATCTTTTTTCATGTCCACCCCCTCCCCCCATTCTCTTTCTCTCTCTGCGTATGTGTGTATACAGACACAAACATACACACCCATACATACAGGGTGGGTTTTGTCTCACTGTCATTTTTTTATTTTTTTATTTTTTGCTGGAATTGGGGTTAAAATTGCTTTTAATTTGACTGTGGACATTTTAATTCCTGTTTGATATAAATAACAAAAGTCACTAAATTGCAGTGGGGTAGAATGCTGAATAAAATGAAATGAAAAAATGAATAAATAAGGAAAGCATCATTGCATGTATAAAAGGGATGATGCAATGCTGCTTTCATCCTTTTGATGACAATACTAGTTCCTGTTAGTCCTCTGAGTTCATCCCAGTTTGAATCTCTGTCCTCACCTACTCCTTTCCTACTTGTGCTGAAAAGTCTTCCAAGGCAGTTCTCTGCCCAGGTAAATGGCAACACCCAGTCTGGGCCATCTGAAGAAGCAAAACAGAGTTCAATCTGGTTAACCCTTGGTTGGGAGATGCCCAGGAAATTCTACCTATGTTTATAAATTAGTCAGGGAAGTCAAAAAGACATCCTAGAAGAGAATGACAAGCATTGTGATGTGGTTGCCAAGAAAACAAGATGAATGTGTCCATATAGTCACCAGGAATTGAGCTCTGCCACAAAGAAGAGGGGGTCAAATTATTATCCAAAACACCACAGGGCAGGACAAGAAACAATAGTTGGAAACTGATCAAGGAAAGAAGCAACCTAGAATTAAGGAGAAACTTCCTGACATGAGGACAATTAATCAGTGGAACACCTTGCCTTCAGACATCATGAGCACCCCATCACTGGAGATTTTTAATTTTTTTTTAATTAAATTTTTATTAAGTACAAAGAAAAAAAGGATTAAAAACATTGAACATGGTAAATCGTCTTCGACTGACATCTCAGTCCATATTGTACATTAATTACATATAATATACTTATATACAACTATACATTTCTAGTCTCTATCTCAGTTTATCTTTACTGTGACCTCCATTTTTCCCCTCCATCTATAAAATCTATTCCATATTTGATAAAATTCTGTTTCTTCCTGATTTTTTAATCTTTTTGTTATCCTATCTAGTTCTGTGCAATACATAATTTTCTTTATTAATGCTTCCCCCCTCAGTACTTCCATTGCTTTCCACTTTTGAGCAAATAGTATCCTTGCTGCTGTGACCACATGGATAATTAAATATGTGTATTTACATTTTTCTCTAGTATTCCTAATAGTAATGTCTCCGGTTTGTACTGAATGTTTTGCCTAGTCATTTCTATTGCCCAATCCCAGACTATACGCCAATACACCTGTGCTTCTCTACAAGTCCACCATACATGAAAAAGGTGCCCTTTTCTTTTTTACATTTCCAACACATAGATGAATATCCGTTATACATTTTGACTAATCTGGCCGGAGGGAGATGCCATCTGTAAACCATCTTATACAGGCTTTCTTTATATGCTGTCGCCACTGTGATTTTGTTATTTCGCTCCCGTACTTGCTGCCATTGATCCATATTTATATTATATCCTAGATCTATTGCCCATGTCACCATTGTTTCTTTAACCTGCTCCTCATATAGCTTATGTTCCAACAGGTGTTTATAAATATTCTTTATTTGTTTTTTTTCCGGGCCTAGCAGTATTTTATCTAACCCCGTATCTTGTCTGTTAATTCCCCATTCTTGCTTATCCTTCATGTATCTTGCTTGTATCTGGAGATAAGACTACCATCACTGGAGATTTTTAAGAAGAGACTAGACAGTCACTTGTCTGAAATGGCGTAGGTATAGATTCTCCTGCTTGAGCAGGGGGTTGGATTAGAAGACCTCCAAGGTCTATTCTATTCCTATTCCTATTCCTATTCCATTCCATTCCATTCTATTCTATTAAGGGACTTGCCAAGGAAGCCTAGAGTTGCTATCTAGCTGAAGAAAAGAGGACAATCTTTCTTAGGGCCTCTTAGTGATTTCCCATTGACTACTTTTGGAACCAAAACAGCAGATATGGGGCATTTAAGGGTTCTTTTTTTTTAACCTGTTCCCAAACTCTTTCCCCCAAAATGGCAGTTGTCTGCATAGCAGATTTAAACAAAAACAAAAAAAGTCAGAAATCAAGTCCCAGACGTCTTGCATAATATTAAGTTTGTCTATTTAATAACTAGTTTATACAAGCTCAAAACTTCTAAATGAAGTGGACTGGACAAGTCACAGGCTGGTCCAGTCAGTCCTCAAGTAACCAAAGATTATTGGAACAATATTCAACATTGGCAGACTGCAAGATCCAGGCCAATGTTTTCAAGATGTACTTAGTGAAAAACTCTCTGGCAATTTAACACTTGTAGGAACCTGGTCTGAAAAGTAGATGAGGTTTTTAAAAAGTGTCATCTGCAACAACTGTACTTGGACTGAAAACCTTGGCAATCAAGACTGATTTGATGAAAACCACAAGACCATTTAAGCAGCCCTCAATGCCAAGAACCAGGCTTATACAGACTGACAGCATGAGCCATCATTTGTCTAAAAAAAAAAAAAGGACAAGTTTGGACTTGTAGTCTTAAGTACAGGCGAAAGATGAGTGGTGGCAAAGAAAGGCTGAGCAAGTAGAATGCATCTGAGAATTCTTCAGTGTCATAAAGGCAGTTTATGGTCCTTCTAAAATAAGTCAAGGCTAATCAAAGATCAGGAAGGACTAAAATACAACTGGGCTGAACACTTTTACAACCTATTCAATAAGCTGCCCATAGTTGATCCTGATGTTTTACGGGGGTTTTCTCAGATGCCAGTCTAGGATGCCCTAGACCACGGGTGTCAAACTCGCCACATGATGCGTCACAACATATCGCAACTCTTTTTGCATTGCCAGCAATGGGGTGGGTGCGGCTTCGGTATGATGAAACCGGCCCATGGGGGCCAGCAGTTTGACACCCCTGCCCTAGACCTCCCTCCCTCTACTGATGAGATCAAGAAAGCAACAGGGTAGGATGGCATTCCTGCTGAGATCTACACAGCACTAAACCCAGGCCTTCTAAGATATCTTGACTCACAGAGTAGATGCATGATGACTTCTGCAATGCCCTCTTCATAGCTGTATATAAAAATAATGGAAGCAAATCAGACTGTGGAAACTACAGGGGTATCTCACTGCTGTCCATTGGAGGCAATAATTTTGCCTGCATTCTCTTTGAACAGACCTGTCAGTCTTGGAAAAACTTCCCAGAGGCACAATGTGGAATTCAGCCAGAACAGAATACAGCAGACGTGATTTGCCAGAAGACAAGTCCAACAAGTAGAACAAACCTCTTTACTCTGTCTTCATTGACCTGACAAAGGCATTTGATACTGTAAACAGGGAGGCTCTCTGGGCTATTCTGAGACATTACAGATGCCCAAGGAAATTCATGTAGTTGATTCAGCTATTCCATAATAGAATGACAGGACAAGTTCTTTACAATGGGAATACATTAGCTGCATGTGCCATTTCCAATGGAGTGAAGCAGGATTGTGTGTGCTCAGTCCCATCCTGTTCAATATGTTCTTTGCTTGCAGTTGTCACATGTGGTCCAGGGTCTGAAGGAGAAGTGTATGTCAAGTACCAATTGGATGACTGTCTTTTTGATCTTTGCTGCTTGAATGCATGAAGTGCCTCCATCCAGTCATTCAAGAAACTCTTATTACTGATGACTGTGCACTCCTGGCACACAAAGACAGTGACCTACAGTTGATGTTGAACAAATTTTCAGAGGCTGCTATGCTCTTCCACCTGACTAACAGCCTGAACAAAATTACAGTACTTTATCAACCTATACCAAATATACAACCAAAAATCTCTGTGGAAGACACCCAGCTGACAATTGTAAACAGCTTAAAATACTTGGAAACCATCATCTCAAGCAATGGGTATTTTGACAATAACTTAAGGATCAGCAAAACACCAACCATGTTCTGGGGCAGCTGTATACTAGAATACTCAATCAACACAATGTGTCTCTTTACAAGACTGAAAGTTTACAGAGCTGTGGTTATCTTTTCTCTCCTATATGGATGTGACTCTGCACTAACAACACATCAGCAAATTCATGCAGCTCCCACCTTGTTGGCATTGTGTAAAATTTGAAAACTTGGTTGTTCTCCCAGGCCTTGAGATGACATGGATGGGGCTTTTTGGTTATATTAGTTACGTATTTTTGTTTTCTCTCTCTACGGTATATTTCACTGAGATTCCATCTTGGTTTTGCTCTGCATGTTTTATTTTATTATTTGTAAATCACTCAGAGTCAGCTGAAGTTGGACAGTATTCAAACTGAATTAATTAATAACCATGCCTATTCTGTTTAACTCTTATCTCCCCTTCTCCCCCCCCCCTTTTTTTTTTTTGCAATCAGCCACGGTTAGCTAGATGTCATCTGCATTGGAAGGGGCAAACATCTATACTGGGAATCAGTATATTTGTGGCATATTCTTGAGGTAGTATTTATTTTACAATAATCTTTCCTCATAAGATCACTGAAATTCTTAACAATGTCTTTAAATCAATATTGAGATAAAACTGTTTAAAGTATTTATATCTACAATACATTTTTCTTGGAATAATTATTTCAAGATAACAAACAGAAGTAAAAGTGAAGTAAATTAAATACTAATTTGTATGGATTTCCATAGATACATTAGAGTGTATAGGAAGTGTATACAACTTACTCTAATTAATTGGGAACCTGATATTTCATCAAACTTGTATGAATAATATTTGGCATAAATGTTCATAATTATGAATAGGAAATAAAATATCAATTCCAGCAGTTTTTATGCTCTGCCTGGCCTTCAGTTATTTGACAAGACAGGATGGTACTTCTGACATCAAATTAAAGAAGATATCCTTGATAAATTCTACAAGACATCTTGATAGGTGAAAAATAATAATTTCTGAAATACACCTCACTGAAGGATTAGAACACCACATTTTAATCCAATCAATTTTTAAAAGACTAAATTTGCTTTCAAAAATTTGAAATGCATCATATCAAAGACTTTTTGACATCTAATGAGGCCATCACTGCCAATTCCAATGTATCTGAATATGTAGCATAAATGTCAGTAATCTAATATTATACAATGCTTGTCATATTTTTATCAACCCAGACTTTGCAAGATGAACAGTCAAAAATAATATATGTACCAGTGTCACTGTCAAAATTTTGCTATCAAAGTTTAACAAGGTTAAATGGTTTTCAATGGTTAGTTTGCACTATCAGCAGAATCTTTATCAGCTTTCAAAATTAAGTCACGTGACCCTCATTAAAGGAAGTTGGAAAAATGTTATTCAGAAAACTACCATTATAAACCTCAAACATTATAAGAGCAAATCAATATGTGTCCTATCCCACTTAATAGGATATCCATCAGGACAGGAACTTTTCCTGCTTTTGTAGATTCAATAGTATTTGTTATTTCCTGAGGAAATAAAGAAGCAGCTAAATAAACTGCTTGGTCATATGTAATCTTTGGAAGATGTAGATCAGGGCTTTTCAACTTTTTCACCCATTGTACCACTTTTAGGATATGGCAATATCCAAGTACCACAGTCGCCTAGCAAGGTGTCAAAAACTTGATGACCAAAAAAAAAAAAGGAAAAAAGTGATAAAGTACAAGTAGTGCTCGACTTATAACAGTTCACTTAGTGACTGTTCGAAGTTACAATAGCACTGAAAAAGTGCCCCCTAAGCCACAGCCGAGCAAGACACCTGCCTGCCCGCCCAGCAGCGCTCTTCCTTCTGTCTGAGGTTTTCATTGTTGTGAGCATTTCTGTTGAGGATTGGCAGCGGGGGTGGGGTGGGGGGTGTTTGGTTTTTATTCCCCCCCCCCCCATCTGCTGGGTGGCTGCAGCAGGTTTTGGTCACTTCACATGACCCTGGGACACTGTGACCATCATAAATATGAATCAGTTGCCAAGCATCTGAATGTAAATCACAAGACCCTGGAGATGTTGCAACATTCCAGCTGATCGGCTCTTCTTCTGGGCTCAGAAGCGCCAGGATCAGCGCCGAGCTCCAGCTGGAGCCTGGCGTTGATCCTGGTGCTTCCGCTGAGCCCTGACAGCCCTGCAGTTCCAGCCATCTCTCACTCAGGGTTGTGCGGTGCTGCCACCGTTCAGCTCATTCCCCTCCCCGGCTACCACTTTTCTAGGATGCTCGCGTACCACCTGCCAGGTGCCAATGTACCACAAGTGGTACCCGTACCACTGGTTGAAAAGCCCTGATGTAGATAACTTAACATGAATAATTTATTCCTCAGTAACCTCTGATTCAATATTATAATGTTGAGGTTAAAAATAAATATTAAAAGTTATTTAGATATATTAGATCATAGTTTTGTATACTTTGCTCCAAGAAGCTTTAATAAAAGAAGTGATAATATTTTGCAGTTAACCATTTCAAATGAGAGGCTCTTATTTCACAGCTCTTTACTCCTTGATTCCAAAGTGTTTGTGATTTGTGTCATTAATTGAACATTCTGTATGAAATGCATAAAGGGAACTGTGTTCTAATTTTACAGAGATAAAACCTTTAGACATTTCCATACCTTGCAAATGTATTCAAAATTTCTTTAACTTTATATTTTTCTAATTTTCCTGATTTATAAGATTACATAAGTAATCATACTATCACAAACCTTAAAAGTATTCCAAATAACTATTACTTTCATGAGTGTTTATTTTTATAAAATCCTTCTTCAAAATGCTGTAAGTATTCATTCTTGTGAAAGAGTCAGGTCTGTTATGTAAGCAACCACAAATTTCCCATACTCAATGAAGAGAATAGCCTCCTTCTCAGTTCATCAGAAGGCTGTTAGAAAGAGAATCTGTGCCTTAATTGTACATTAAGGGTGTTTTTGTTCTGAACTGAAAACATTCAATTGTTGAAATTCTTATAATGGCAATCCTTCCATTTCAATAAATCTTATTCAAGAGAACTCTATGAGACTCATGCTTGGAAAAGAATCATTTTCAATTTGGATGGCTGCTAATCTGTTTATAAAATATAAATCTATTAGGAATAATGTATTTAAGAACTATCTTGGAGAAAACGACTTTGTTTATTGTTATTGATGGAATAACTGCAACATCATTAAATGCTGCAGTATAATCTATATTACAATACAAGAGAATATAGGCAGCCCTAGGCTGAACTGTGGAGTCCTTGTTGCTCTCTGAGATTGGTTGTTTACTTGCAGATATTTTGTTACTAGACTAGATAACAATTTTAAGGCACCAAGGACTTTACAGTCTATATTACAGTTTTCTTATCTGAATAATTAAGTTGGGAACATGCCTGATGTGAAACTGAAAGAAGTACATCCTTGTTGTCTCCATTTAGCCACTAAATTAAATTCCATCTTCTACATAAAAAGATTTTTCACATGTGGAAAAAATTTCCTGTAAACATGTAATAGGCTTGAGTTTTAAAAACACTGAACACTTGAAAACATGCCAAAAGTATGTGATACCAGCATTCTTTTTGTGGCACTCAGAACAAGAAAAATATTGCTTCTGGTGTATACATGTCTCTGTGTAGTGTTTGTATTCATATTTGCACTGCAAACATGAACAAGTAACAGCAGATTCACAAATCAATCCACTATAAGCCTCTGAAAAACATACAATAGCATTTTAAACGTACAACCTCATTGGAATTAGGCTGTAATGTCTTCCAAATTGTACAATGGAAACAACAACATTGTCTTCTATCTAATGAACTTATCTTTGCCATTTTGAACCAATTATGTACAAAGTCTGAGATTCGGAAACAGGCATACAATATTTATCATCTCACAATATGTACTTCTGAAAACTGCAACATAATATATTTTCCTATATGAACAATTTTAGATTATTAATGGAATTACTATGAAATCACTGTGGCAGTTACAAGATGTTTTTGATTTACATGTTGTCCAGTGCCAATGGGGGTACTTAATTTCAAACACTATCCGATTACCAGCTCAATTACTTAAGTACTCATTTCAAGCATATATGATATGCCTTCTGTCAGAAATGGCTAGGCCTAATTGTTATTGTCTGGTTTCATTAATTGGTTTTATTCTTATTTTAATCAACTGCTTTTCATTATGGCTAGTGGTTGAAAGAAGCAGACCTAAACTGGCAAATATGAATATAATGAATATTTGCTTTGATTTAGGAGTTTGGTATACATTCCCTTCCTCTATACAGTGTTATTCAAACCTGAGGAAGCACCATATTCCCATGAATTTGAATTTTACCGGATTTTTTTTTTTTTACAAAAACTTTATTCACTTTCATTTGAAGTCAGAGGAAATCTTTTTCATTGTGCTCACTGAATGTTGCCATATTACATTAATTACTTCTGAGAAGAGCTTTTTGCATCACTACAGGCATGTAGTTGCTCATCAGAAATCAAGGACGTGGCCACCTCCTGACAAATGGCTAGAAACTGCTCTGCTTTGCTATAAAATACCAGAGATAAAATACTGGAGATAAGCAGGTTCACTCTTAAAATTCAGACCCAGAACTGGAGCAGATTGGTGAAGAATCAAGTAATAATAATAATAATAATAATAATAATAATAACAGCAGCAGCAGCAGCAGCAGCAGCAGCAGCAGCAGTAGCAGTAGCAGTAGTAGTAGTAAAGTTGGAAATGACCTTGGAGGTCATCTAGTCCAACCCCCTGCTCAGGTAGGAAACCCTATACCATTTCGGACAAATGGCTGTCCAGTCTCTTCTTAAAAATTTCCAGTATTGGCGCATTCACCACTTCTGGAGGCAGGTTGTTCCACTGGTTAATTGTTCTAACTATCAGGAAGTTTCTCCTTAGTTCTAGGTTGCTTCTCTCCTTGATTAGTTTCCACCCATTGCTTCTTCTGCCTTCAGGCGCTTTGGAGAATAGCTTGACTCCCTCTTTTTTGTGGTAGCCCGAGATATTGGAACACTGCTATCATGTCCCCCCTCGTCCTTCTCTTCATTAAACTAGACATACCCAATTCCAACAGTGTTCCTTATATGCTTTAGCCTCCAGTCCCCTAATCATCTTTGTTGCTCTTCTCTGTACTCTTTCTAGAGTCTCAACATCTTTTTTACATCGCGGTGACCAAAATTGGATGCAGTATTCCAAGTGTGGCCTTACCAAGGCATTGTAAAGTGGTATTAACACTTCACGTGATCTTGATTCTATCCCTCTGTTAATGCAGCCTAGCATTGTGTTGGCCTTTTTGGCAGCTGCAGCACACTGCTGGCTCATATTTAGGTGATTGTCCACTAGGACTCCGAGGTTCCTCTCACAGTTACTACTATTGAGCAAGGTACCACCTATACTATACCTGTGCATTTGGTTTTTCTTGCCTAAATGTAGAACCTTGCTTTTTTCACCAATGAATTTCATTTTGTTAGATAGTGCCAAGTGTTGAAATCTGTCCAGATCCTTCTGTATCTTAAGCCTGTCTTCTGGAGTGTTGGCTATTCCTGCCAGCTTAGTGTTGTCTGCAAATTTGATGAGTTCCCCATCTATCCTCTTGTCCAAATCGTTGATGAAGATGTTGAAGAGCACTGGGCCCAGAACAGAGCCCTGGGGAACCCCACTACACATTTCCTTCCATGTAGATGTGGTTCCATTGAGGATCACTTGCTGAGCACGGCCGGTCAGCCAGCTACGGATCCATCTGGTGGTGATGCTGTCTATCCCACATTTTTCTATCTTGTCAAGTAGTAGGTTGTGATCTACTTTATCAAATGCCTTACTGAAGTCCAAGTAAATTATGTCCACAGCATTCCTCTGATCCACTAATTTTGTCACTTGATCAAAGAATGCAATAAGATTTGTCTGGCATGATCTGTTTTTGACAAACCCATCTTGGTTTTTAGTAATGACTTTGTTTGCCTCTAGGTGTTCGCTGATTCGTTGTTTGATTAGCTTTTCCAGGATCTTCCCAGGTATTAAGGTCAGGCTGATAGGTCTGTAATTTCCTGGGTCCATTTTTTTCCTTTTTTTTGAAGATGGGAATTACATCAGCTCTTTTCCAGTCCTCTGGTAGTTCCCCATTGCTCCAGGATCTTTGAAAAATATAGTTCAGTGGTTCTGAGATCACATCTGCCAGTTCCTTGAGAACCTTGGGGTGTAATCCATCTGGTCCTGGCGATTTGAACTCGTCTAGGCTGGACAGGTGCTCACTTACCATTTTCTTGCCTATCTTAACTTGTGTTTCTATTCTGTTTTTTATGGCACTATTTTTGATAGGTTGGTCTGTTTTTTCCCTTTGTGTAAAGACAGATGCAAAAAAACGAGTTAAATAGTTCTGCTTTCTCCCTGTTGCTTGTCACCAACCATCATCATGCTGGATCTGAGGAAAGAGATGCAGGCTGGGAAACATAAACTAAACCAAATATTGGATTAATAGACAGTGGCTGGCTAACTATATTAAGCTTAGTACTATATATTTCAGACTTTTATTGGCAGTTCTGTTATCCTTAAGATAAAAGAAAACATAAAAGCATCTTTGGGACAACCAGGATGACTGAGAATCTCCATAGACAATTATCCTCAAGATTTTTTCCATTTTTTCAAGACCCTCACAATAAAGTCCCATCCCCCAAAATCACAATCAGTCCACACATCTGGATTCCCCCTTTTAGGCAAAGGACTACAACTCCAAATTGCCAGAATTGAGCTGGTTAGGGTGAAGGTAATAAATCTAGCATCAGTGGGCATCCAAGAATGGAGGGAGAAAGGAGGACAATGTGAGCGTTCAATTGTGGGCTGATTGTAACTTGTATTTATTTATTTTATTTATTTAAATAATTTATATGTCTGCCCAACTCACAATAAGATTATAGACAGTATTTAAAGATTAAAAGCCCAACAGATAAAAACAGTAGCCTATGACATCCAAGGTAAAGATGTTTTCCAACCACTTCATCAATAGAGTTGTCTAACTTCCTGGCCTGAACACATGTGGAAACAACTAGGTCTTCAGAGCTTTACAAAAAGCAAACAGGGTCAGGGATATCTAGATCTAAACTAGCAGTTGTCAAAGCAATGGACAAATGCAGGATGCCTGTGTTGACCAAAGGGGCAGCTAGCTGGCCATCTTCCCTCTTTACAGCCCCTCCATTGTAAGCCTTCGGTTCTCCTGATTTAATTAACTATATGTAGAAACTCATTTGAAATTAAGGCACATGGTGCAGTTCTTGTGCTGCAGTCTTATCCTTCTTTCTAATAATTATCACACTCTAGTTTCTCATTTCTTGAATGACCTGTTTCCTCCTAAAATAGCAAGAGAAAAGTCTGATAAGCTAGTAACATCACATACATCATGACCTCGATGCTTTTATATCCATTTCCTTGGAAGTAACTCCCATTGCAATTAGTTCTCAGTAAATTTGCATAGGATAGTGCTTCAACATTACTGGCAGTGTTATACTGTGTACTTAACAGTTTGTAATTTATACCTTTATTGCTATAAAATCCCTCCTCAGTTTGGTAGCATTTGCCATGCTGACTGTGGAATAATTAGATTAATTGGAGAAACTCTGATCTACAATATTAAAACAATACTGGCTTTGTATTATTTCTTTCTTAGACTTGAATTCCAAGAACATGATGTGCCATAATCCAGAAACCACAATATTTGGTTTATATACTGTGCTAACCTATACCAAACAAAACAGTTTATGATACGGCATACTGCATAAACCTAATCATATTTTCTCTTAATCCCCAGCAAAAAGATATAGGCAAATTGAGAGGGTGACATTTCAATAGACAAAAAAGGTTATCTTCTCTAGAATCATAAAACTTCACTGTTGCAATCAGAAACCCTGCTCTTGAACTAAAATGTCATTCTGCTACTTATTATTTTGCTAAAGCAAAACAAAGAAACACTATCTCTGTTCTAATTCCTACATTATTATTTTGGAAAACCCATTTCCCAGGTAGAATCTAAAAATTTTAAATAGTAGGGATCTGGTCCCTGTCTTTGAACGTCGAATGATCAGTACAAGATAATTCCACTCACCATTCATACAGATTTTATAACTGAGTTTCTAGATGTGCTGGTTTTCATACAAGTCAGATGATCTTCCCCATTTGTCATTTTAATATGTGAGCGCTACATAATTTCTTGTATCTTAGGCTGTAGATCTGCAATACTGTAGCCAAAGGGACATAGGGCTATCCTGTCATATATAATGAAACTAAGCAGAAAGGAGAAGTGAAACTAGCAGATGTCACATCAGAGCTTATAACAATTTGGGCAATTGTTATGCACTGTCCCAAAACAGCGATTCTCACAAGCTAACCTACCAAAAGAGATAAAAGACACTTGCTAGCAGGAAAGTTTCACTACTTAAGTCAATAGTTTCAAAATTCTATGCATCTTGATTCTTCTTCATTTAATAGTAGAGTTGGAGAACAATTCCACATCTTATTTTTATATGTGCTTTGTGGATACAGCATTAAACCATTATATTCTTTGGTTCTCATGTTATTTATTGTGTGAACCTAGCCACTGCAGTTTGCTCCACAATTCATAGTTAAAACAAACCATGGATTAACACGGAGTTCCCACATGGTGGTATTAAAATTTTTTCATTAAGCAACAATTAAGCATATCAAGTTATTGACATGTTAAAGTATTAATTGTGGTTTGAAAATCATACTGGATAGATTTCTACAATACATTATATTAAAATAAATAAATCAAAATGCCCATCTAATTAATGGGGTTTTTTTTCTTTTTTAGTTCAGCAGGGCTACCATGGGACTTTCAAACATCGAGATCTGTGCTTTCTTTGGTCTTGTTTTATCTCTTGGTGAATTTTCATACCTCATGTTCATGGACATTTAGCATTCTGTAATAGAAAGATAATAAATCACTGCTGATTATAGTTAGTCCCAAGAATCTAACCAGGTTATTCCCAAATAGAACAGCTGTTTTGTGCTAAGGCAGACAAGTGGTAGTTTTAAAGCATGCAACAGGAAGTACCTCTTTAGTTAGACCTTTCCTGTTTTGTCATCTTTCTCAGTGCACTTTTGGCCATTAAAAGCAACCTAGAAAATGATACTATCAAATCCTGATGCAAAGGAAAAGATAAATCAAACTCTTTCAGTGAAGTGTCAAAGATATATTTTGTACTATACAATCCTGTTTAAGTGCAGAGAAAAATCAGACTTCCAGTTTCTTATAATTGTAAGATGAAAGCTGTGGGGATGGTTCATTTTCTTGTGATACATTGAGAACAAAGATTAAAACTCATTTTTGAGTTTAATGTGCAATAAGTTTTTAAATGTAGATTATATAAAAATAAATATGGAAAAAGAATACAATCTTTCCCAAAAAGATCTTTTTTTGGAAACCAGTGGTTGCATATCACTTTTTAATACTGAACTTATTAAAATCAAAATAATAAGTTCAGTGTGTGCTAGGCTTGGGCACAAGTCTTACCAACATTGCCAACTTCCTGGTGCAAGGACTTCAACTCCCAGAATTCCTATGAATGACAATAAGGAATTTTGAGATTAATAATCTGAACACCTAGAAATTGCCAAAGTTGAGAAATAGTGCTGTGGCAGCAGGTTCTTCATGCATGGAGAAGGAAAATTTCACTGTTGCTTTCAAATGATAACCTCTCCCATAAATTGTGGCTGGAAAGATGGGTGCCTTCCTATTAAGTGATTGGCTTCCATAAAATGGATCTTCACAAGGGAGATATGTTGGAATGAAAGCTTCAGTGGTTCAAATGATTAGAGAAAGGTCAGTACCCTGGAAAAAGACTCATCATAAAGTTGATGATAGGTAGACATTCTGAAAGCTATGCATTTAGAGGCTGGGTGAGCCAAGGAAGAAGAGAAGAACAAAAAATACTAGGAGGTAAAATTCAAGGATTTGGTATTAAAATGGGTGTCAGAGATAGGAAATAAATTCAGGAAGTTCCAAAAAAGAGAGGAACTAGAAGGAAACTTCCCTGAAGACTTAGGGAAAGATGAGACAGAGCTACAATAGAAGAGGACAGGACAGGAAGAAGAGAGAAATGAGTGGGTCCTCATGATCCAATGTTATAATAATGATTTGTTGAATCTGGCCATATTTGTTTCAGAAGCACTTACAAAGCTAACTGAAGAGTGCTTCTAGGTTGAAAGGATTTGCAGGTGACAACACCATTGCCCAGGGGATGCCCAATTGCCAGAAACAATGCAGTTTTTGAGGAGGCTCCTTTTATGCCCCACAGTTTGTTGAATAAGTCACAATAACCCTGGATTCTTATACTTAAAAAAGCAAACTGCATGCCTGTGGTGATGTTTGAATTTAGTGAATAAGGAAAAAGGTATAAGAAGTCTGGCTAGTCTAAAGAAAAGAAGAAATAGGGGAGATATGATAGCAGTATTCCGGTATTTATGGGGCTGCCACCAAGAAGAGGGGGTCACGTTATTCACCAAAGCACCAGAGGGCAGGACAAGAAACAGTAGTTGGAAACTGATCAAAGAGAAAAGCAACCTGGAATTAAGGAGAAACTTCCTGACAGTGAGGACAATTAACCAGTGGAACAGCTGGCCAGAAATCGTAGGCACTCCATCACTAGAGATTTTTAAGAAGAGGCTAGACAGTCACTTGTCTGAGATGGTACAGGTCCTCCTGCTTGAGCAGGGGGCTGGACTAGAAGATCTCCAAGGTCCCTTCCAGTCCTATTCTATTCTATTCTATTCTTAATATTTCCTACCAGTTTGAAGCATATTCTCCCTGTAAGAAAAGCCTTCATAGGAAATTTTGAGAACTTATCCTGGAGACTCTCTGTTTATTGTATTGAGATTCTACTTTCTTTTATATTTATTGAAGTCAAAATTCATGGTTTTTTAATCCCTTTTATTCTGAAAAACAATATAGATTAAATTACCAAGGAACCAATAATCTTTTTGTGGATGGGCAGCTATTCTATCTTCAGCTTCTTAATTTTACACTTTAACTTGTTTTTATCTACCACATCACCTACTTGCTACCCAATCAATTATAAATGGTCAGATGAGATTTATGCATGTGGACAATGCATGATTACTACTACATGAGAACAAGTCAAAGATCTGCCTTTGTATTTCTCCCTGAAATTAATGGCATTTCAACAGTCTGATTCATTTACAGAGAAGCGGTGTAGCAAGAGGTTTTATATAGTCCAAGCAGGCAGTGTTAGCTACTTATCTCAAGCTTATAATTACATGGGATTATACTATGTGCTAGTAATTAAATAATACTCTGATGTTCACTTAAAATCATAGAACCATGAACAAGCTTGACCATACAATTATCTTGTCCTCAAGTAGCTGGAATATTGTGGATTGTATTGTGCCATCTTGAAGTTGATATCAAATGTAACCAGAAATTTACCCAAAGCAATCTAAACCCCTGGCTCCCAAGAAATATTTCATTTCAAAGCAAATTTTCCAATTCACATATTGTATAAATTTACATATTTTGTACATATGTATTATAAACGTTTACACTGTACAAGTGATTTGAGGTTTAAGCCTATCTAAGATCCATGGAAACCCAAACATCACAATGAATAGATTCACAAACTACATTAATCTATTAATTGTGAACCAAGAAATGTAATGTTTCATACAACACACTAAAACATAGAAAATGGTTTATAGGTTAAATGACACACTATAGACAATACTATGTATGAATCCAACTACATTATTTCCATGATTATATGTACACAATACACAATTTTCCCAGAGTAATTTTGTTTGTAACAAGTACGTAAGACTGACTCATTCAAATTCCACATCAGCCACTCATTCATAAAGTAAGCTGGCATACGCTCCCTGCTACCTGATTTGTAATATTCAGATTAGACAAATCTAATTTACTGTTGGGGATAGGTAGGTATGCTGAAAGAATATATGAACTGGGTTTAAATCTACTGATTAAAAACCCTAATTTAACCAACCAAAACAACTACATCTGATGAGTAATAAGAGTAGGCCAATCATTATTTCCAACAGGCAGCCAAAGAATCTCAACAGGTATCTATCAGATGGATCTGGAAAGCACATTCAGAATGAGATCCTAATTACAAATAGTTTCATTTGAAAGAATTTTTAAATTTTTACACCAAGAGATTTAGGCTGAAAATTATATCTAGTTGTTCATATATAAGCTATATCTGCATCAGGTTATAATATTAATAAAATTCATCTATTGAAGTCAAAACTTTCCCCATTTTAGGAGGCAAGTAACAGAATGACTAGACCAGCGGTTCTCAACCTGTGGGTCGGGACCCCATTTGGGGTCGAATGACCATTTCACAGGGATCGCCAAACAATGCAGTCCGCCATTTTTTCCCCTTTTCCTTAGCTGTGCTATTCCCTTTTATTCTATTGGCTTTTGAAAGCCAATAGAATAGACTCTCTTGAATAGAGTCTAATTCTATTGGCTTTAAAAAGCCAATAGGAATTGTCCAGGCTGTCTCTGCCCTGCTGAGCCCGCCAAAAGTCCCATTCTGCAAACGGTGCTGCAAGTTGTCTGCAGCGAAGGCGAGCTGTCTGGAAATTTCCACCCCTCCCTGCTGAGCAACCACTAAAAATGTAAGTAAAAGAGGGCCAGGGGTGGGAGGTGGGCGCAGGGAGGGTTGCTGGCATGCGTGTGGCCCGGCGGGTGCCTTACCTCCCTTGGGCTGGGCCAGCTGGTGGCCCAGCCTATGGTCAGCCTGTGCCGTGTCTGCCGCTTGCCAGCTATGCCTCGGCTGACGCAGGGGGCGGCACCACGCATGCGCGGTGCTCCCGGGCAGGGAAAGTCCTCGACTTACGACCGGTTGGGTAGTCCTCGACTTACGACCAGTTGGGGGTCGTGGCATTAAAAAGGTTGAGAACCACTGGACTAGACAATGCCAAAAATTTGAAATAATAAATGGAATTCATCTATAACAGTATATGCTGGTTGCCACCTGCTCAGATGGCTCAACGGAGGGCTAGATACATTTATAAAGCCATATCCATCATAAAATCATATGGTTGGAAGGAAACCTGGTCTGGATGTTTTCTAGCCCAAAGCCCTGACCAAAGCCCAAATTCTAATATCATTCAAAACAAATGGCCATTCATTGTTTTCTGGAAAACTTCCAGTAATATAGTACCCACAACTTCAAGAGGAACACTATTCCACTTTTAATAGCTCTCATAGTCAGGAAGTCCTGATCTCTCATTATAAAGCCTTCCTTCCACCTATTGGTTTTTGTCTTACCTTTAGAACAGTGTTTCTCAACCATGGCAAGTTGATGAACTGGCTGGGGAATTCTGGAAGTTGAAGTCCACAGACCATAAACTTGCCACAGTTGAGAAACACTGCTACAGAAAATAAACCCAAATCCTCTGCCCCATGACAGAGTCTCTTCATGTCTCTTCTCAACCTTATCTTCTTTACAGTAAACATCTTGAGTTTCTTTAACCATAGGATTAGGCCTCCAAGCCTTCTACCATTTTCTCTTCTCTGCACTGTTTAGAATGCTTAGGCAAATAAACAGTTACTATAAAGACTACTAAATAGTGATTGGACTAGTTCTGGCTCTTTTATGACTTGTGGACTTCAATACCCAGAATTCCTCAACCAGCCATGCTGACTCAGGAATTCTGGGAGTTGAAGTCCACAGGTCATAGAAGAGCCAAGATTGCCTACCTCTGGACTAGGTGGATTTTTAATCTGAACAGAGTTCATCTTGTGAATTTACATTCCCTTTTTTTATATATACTTTGTATCAGATTTTTAACGGGAAGGCTAATACAGTAATATCCAGAAATAAACAAATATGGACCAAAAACATTTTCAGGAAATTTGGAGACTTCTATGATCACTGTATAATATTTTAGAATCACCAGCTAATTCATCTCAACTCATTAGGAAAATATCAAATTGGAGAAGGCAGGGTTAAAATGTTATATATGTGCTTTTTCAAAATAGAAAAACTGTGGTATTAGATAACTCTCAGTTATGCAGCATTGCTAATGATAAAAATGCTAACAGATCTATTTTAGCTGTGTCAAAAGTAAAGGTGTGTTAATTCAGATTTAAAGACTTCACTTATGCCACAGAATTTTTCCCAGATCAATAAATATTTATAAACAGAATGACAGAGATAAGGATGAGGGTGTTCTTTCAATACAGTTAATGCAGGATAGATAAAAAACACTGAATATTTAGCATAATTGCAAAGATCTACTGCAGGACAAAGAACAGAGTGACCCAGATTCAAGGCTACATTCCATTGATGTTAACAGGATAACTGGACTATCTCTTGGCCCAAACTGCTGAAGTGTTGCGATGGGAATAAAATTGAAGAAGGGAGTTATTGCAAAAAAGATGGATATAAATAAAAATTAAATCTAACAAATAAAATTATGTATCATGGAGAATTACTTTTCAGGATTACAGACACTTTCAATCATTCATTCAAATATTTTTTATCCCCCCCTTTCAGCTGCCAATCAATTTTGGGGGGGGGGAGAGATTATTTCCAATCTAGATTTTTTTCCCCTCTAGATTTATACCTATGCAAATTTTAGGGCTCCCCAGTCTGAGTTAATATTCTTCTCTCCTTATGCTTAGGTTGTGCAATATTGACTGAGAATGTTGTTTAAGATTAAGATAATGTTCATATTATTTGTACCCATGTGGTTCTTGAATAACTTGAATCAGTCTAACTATGGAAGAACAGCAAAAACTCTATCATAAGACATACCTATGACCACTGAACATGCAAATCAAGATCAGTTTCTATACGTTAGTGCACAGAGGCTATGCACGCATGCAAGGATGCAATATGTGTGAGACCAAATCAAAACATGGAGATAAGGGTGAACCATGGAACTTGATCCTGAACATTTATATCCTTTCAAATGTTCATGATATAAGTCACTTGGAACCAATGTAAAACTGGAAAATTGGAATTAGCTATTTTTTTCTTCTTGCCAACATCATAGTAAATAAAGCATAATTGCACATATAACTAATCTATTGGTATAAGATCCCTAGCTATCATGGAGGGTGTGTTCAGGCTGAAAATAGTTAGCATCAGTGTTAGGGATTAAAAGGTCACTGGTGTCTGATAAAATGTGGTGCTCATCTCCATTTCTTAGTCAAGGGAATCAACATTGTCCGAAGATATTTTCTGTGGTCATGTGGCCAGCATGACACACAGAATGGTACCTTCCCACCGAAGTGATACCTATTAATCTACTCGCATTTGATACTTTCAAACTGCTAGGTGGGCAGGAGCTGGGGCAGGAACGGGAGCTTACCCCGTTGTATTGCGCTCAGGTCTCAAACCTGGGCTGTCAAGCTCAGTGTCTTTAACTGCTCAGCCATTGTGCCCACTAATTAGGAATTATCTTTAGAGAACTGATATTGCTTTTCTCTGTGTTATTTATAATATTTATTTTTGATAGTTCTTGTTGGTCATAATTACACATGTTTAATATATTGGCTATGTTGTTAATATTCTATTTCTACACTTTACTGGTAGATACATGGCATTAAATAATGCTCATACTAATATACATCATACAGATTTTCAATAATCCCATAATTTACTAAATGACTTAAAGCATGGACCAACTATGTTTGGCTGTCAAAATATTGCTGAAATATTTTGCCATTGGTCATGCTGGCTAGGATTACTAGTTCAGCTAAAGTTGGAAGGCTATAGATTACTACCCTGGTTTAAAACAATAAATAGTTGCCTGACTTTTAAAGCTTATATTTGTAAAACAAGCATACAGCCCGGATTACAACATTGTTAAAAATATATCTGCTATATGATGCAATACTATAATATCACTGCAAATCTATACCCGGTGAAACAAAATCTTTCTCATGCAGCAACTTGCAGAGAACATAGAGTGCACTATGATAGCTGAATACTGTGAAGAGAAACATTTTCTTTTTTAGTACCCTCTTGAATGAGAGGGACTATCAGTCAGCTCTGAAGAACCCAGATTTCCAAAGAAAAACAAAAATAAACTTCTGGAAAAAAACAACTCATATTTGTGAATAAGATATGCTGTTCTGTATTTTGGTTATATAGTATGAAATTTTGTGCCTGTTCTTCAAAAGCTTTTTAAAATCACCCTTCTTTTTGATGGTACCAAGTAATGGGCCTATCTACATTAGTGCAGGCAGAGTCTTTTAAACTATACATTCAAATTGGAAATCCATATTGTTGCAGCCGATTGTAAATGAGGTTTATTTCATTGCTAACTTGAGCTATGAAGAGTACAGGATAACAAAACCTGACCCAATTCAAACAGATTAAATTAGAATTTGGTTTCTTTGGTTTTAATTTATTAACCTGTATTTTATTGCGATTTTATACATTTGTGTGTGTGTGTGTGTGTGTGTGTGTGTGTGTGTGTAAATAAATAAATAAATGTTGGTGTGTTCTATGAACCCAGTCAACTGTGATTTTTTAAAAAATAAATCATGATTAAATAAAATCAGTCACTGGTGGTTTTATAGTTAACCAGGATCTGTTGACTAAAATATAATTCATTTGGTTTGTACAATGTGCTAAGCTAAAAAACAAGCAAACCCTGATGTGGCTTGCCAGTTACAATATTTACTTGCTCTCCATCTAGTATCAATCCCTACAATTGCACAGAAAAAGCAGATATGGGCAGACAGTAGCACTTGTTATGGCCAAAAGGAAACAAAAGCAAATAGAGGAGTAATCTAAACCAGGCCTTTTCAACCAGTGGTATGCGTACCACCTGTGGTACATTGGCACCTGGCAGGTGGTATGCGACCATCCTAGAAAAGTGGTAGCAGGGGAGGGGAATGAGCTGAACCGGTGGTAGCACCACACAAGCCTGAGCGAGAGATGGCTAGAGCTGCAGGACTGTCAGGACTCAGCGGAAGTACCAGGATCAGCGCTTCTTTGAGACTGTCAGGGCTCAGAGGAAGCATCAGGATCAGCGCCAGGCTCCAGCTGGAGCTCGGCGCTGATCCTGGTGCTTCTGCTGAGCCCAGAAGAAAAGCCGATCAGCTGGAATGTTGCAGCATCTCCAGGGTCTTGTGATTTACATTCAGATGCTTGGCAACTGATTCATATTTATGATGGTCACAGTGTCCCAGGGTCATGTGAAGTGACCAAAACCTGCTGCAACCACCCAGCAGATGGGGAATAAAAACCTAACATCCCCCACCGCTTCCAATCCTCAACAGAAATGCTCACAACAATGAAAACCTTGGACAGGAGGAAGAGTGCTGCCAGGTGGGCAGGCAAGTGTCTTGCTCAGCTGTGGCTTGGGGGGGCATTTTTTTCAGTGCCATTGTAACTTCAAACAGTCACTAAGCGAACTGTTGTAAGTCGAGGACTACCTGTATTTTATCACTTTTTTCCTTTTTTGGGGGGGTCATCAAGTTTTTGACACCTTGCTAGGCGACTTGTGGTACTAGGTTATTGCCATGTCCTAAAAGTGGTACAATGGGTGAAAAGGTTGAAAAGCCCTGATCTAAACAATAGATCACCTAATAAATAAGTTGGCTGGCATCCAATACCACCAGGTTAGTCATAATAATTCCAAAAAGTAGATTGGAAATGGTAACTGACATTTCAGACTGTGATCTTATTATAGAGTATAAACAGTGTCCATTCAGAGCCTCACTTCAGATTGTAGTGTGTGTATGTAGGATTGCACTGCTAGTAAATTTCAGTGCTAAGTTAAAATACTAGTCTCCTGAAAATTCAAAGTTCAGTCCCTTATGATTCACTGACATTTGATTTTGGAATTACTATTAAGCCCAAGAATGTACATTTAACAGTCATATTCTATGAGTGTCATGTCTTATAGGTTAAAACATGACTATTCACATAAATGCAGAACCATCAGGTTTGATTTGCATTTGGAGGGAGAATTAAGATTATTTTTAAAAAACAAAATAAAACAATCCAAGGATTACTTGAGTAAATTGCTTGGCATGGAATATTAATTGACCACTGGGGTGCAAAGATTCAAATACTTAAAAAAAATGGATAGAGAGGATAGTAAAATAGAAAACATGGCTTATTAGCTAAATTACTCAAAAGAGCACCAAGTGCTACAGTACTATGTAGTACTTCCCACTGGAGATATTTGCTCTTGACTATAATTTGCCCTGACAGGCTTGTTTAGCTATTGTGCCATCCACGATGTTATTAGCTTCGCTGCCCTGGATTTTTTAAATATTTTTAATTAGATTTGTGAGCCATTTCAGGAGGATATTTGTTTTCCTATCTTTGTGTCTGTCAGGGGAAAGGTCTCAATAGTCTTCAATTGGTGGCCTGATGGTATTGACTAGAGAGAGGGAATGATCAAAGGGGAAATGATAAGAAAATATACTCTGGCCAGAACCATCACATCCTATCTCTCAAGAGCCTGGTTTTCCTGCTGGAGAAAATATGAAGAGAGAAGCCTGCATTTCACCTAAAGTTCTTGTGTTATTTAAAACCCTGCATGATTGAAGTTCTAAATTAGCAGGGTGCTTACAAATAAAAACAATGTCTCTTGTTCTGGAGACCTTCTTCCACAGTGGGAGGACAAGAATGGCTGCAAGGAAGAAGGCAGGACTACTGAATGCAGAGAGCTCCACTTTCCTTTATGCAGTATAATACAAGCATAGTCATAATCGTTTGATGGAAATACATCTGAAATGGACTCCCAAGGTGCCATTAACTATCCTGTCCTTGTGGACAAAGACATGGTAAGATGGCATTATGCCTACGAGGGAGCCACACACCACACCAAGAATGCCATTGCTCCTTCCTATTACGTTCTCTCTGACAAGTAAGCAACTTTAGAAATGCAGAGGAACAGCAGTTATCTGCTGCTCCAATTCATTTCAAACCCCCCCCCCCATTATGTTGGCATAAAGAAGCCAGTGGATAATGGGCAGGAGGAAAAGGATATCCAGGGAGGGAGCTGGGACACCTCTATTTGAATATATAATAAATGTATTAATAATAGTGATAGCAGCAATAGAGCAAGCTATTATAACAATAGCGAGCTAGCAATATAAAAAACTGTTAACTAATAAAAATATCATTAGCAATATTACAGTACCATTTGAAATGCTGTAATTCTTGGCTGAAAATAATCTGTCTTTTCCTGAAATTCATTTGTCTATACAAACACACGCACACACAAACACATGTACAAGCAGACAACACACAGCCAGTTTTGATCACCATGTCACAAAAAAGATGTTGAGAGTTTGGAAAAAATTCAGAGAAGAGCAACTAAGATGATCAAAGGCCTGGAGACTAAAACATATGAAGAACGGCTGCGGGACCTGGGTTTGGCTAGTCTAAAGAAAAGAACAAATGGGGGAAACATGATAGCAGTATTCCAGTATTTGAGGGGCTGCCATGAGGAAGAGGGAGTCACATTATTCACCAAAGCACCACAGGGCAGGACAAGAAACAATGGTTGGAAACGGATCAAAGAGAGAAGCAACCTGGAACTAAGGAGAAACTTCCTGACAGTGAGGATAATTAACCAATGGAATAGCTTGCCCCCAGAAATCGTGGGCACTCCATCACTAGAGATTTTTAAGAGGAGACTAGATCAGGGGTATCAAACTCACAACGTCACATGTGTCGTGACATATCATGACTTTTTTGCCATTGCTAGCAATGGGGTGGGAGTGGTTTGACACCCCTGGGCTAGACAGTCACTTGTCTGACATAGTACAGGTTCTCGTACTAGAGCAGGGAGCTGGACTAGAAGACCTCCAAGGTCCCTTCCAGCTCTATTCTAGTCTATATACAAAATTCTATCTCTATACAAAAGGAATGAGGGACTGGAACATGTTAAAAACTGGATCCTTAAAGGAATCCATGGTCACTGATTCATACTGATATTAGTACCTAGAGAGGCATTATGATCATTTAATAGCAAAGTCAGTCTTTTTTAAATCAATAATTACTTTCTTGTGATGAGTCTGCATGGTTAATGTAGTAGTATTCTCATATTGACAAGCAACTTGTGCTTTACTGTGCTAGATATTGTTGCACTAAATACTATGTGGTAGAGCAGCTCTTGCATGAAACCAGAGAAATGAAATGAAACCCAGCTCAGATTAGATGTCACATTTTGGAGAAACAGTTCTGAAAATAATACAATGGGGAGGCTAACAGTTTGAAATATAGATGTTGTTATTATTTATACTATGCTATAACAGTGCCTGGGGCAGTATACAAAGAGAAATCTATCACACTAAGTGTTTATTATATGAAACTATCCAAGAGCAAATGGATGAATTTTGAAATGACTGTGACTGAGATTTTACTTTAGATAGGACTCTTCAGATACGTTTGTATAAATGTATACAAATGAGAAATATATAGGTGGTGCTTATGCAATGCACTAAAGCATGATTAATAAATCATATTGGTGTGTTTGCACAACATATGAAGGCAAAACAAAATACTAATTTATAATGTAGTATATTATATATTCCAGGCTCTCGTGCTATTATATAATGTATATTTTACATCTACTGGTCACTATGGCTTATTTGCTGAACAGAAAGGGATGTTAAGGATAGAGTCTTGTGCCCAGTTCTCTGAAAATTAACTCAATAGTTTATCAGTAAATAATTGTTATCATAATCTTTGCTTTTCCTTTGTAGCTGTTTAGTCACAGAATAATTATTATTCTACAGACTATCCCTTTGTGTCTATTGGTATGTTATAAAGTCACATCTTCAGATGTTTCTGGTCTTTTTAATAATCCCACTGCAGAAAGACAAGAACAATTTGAGTTTCTTGTAGCCCAATAACTCCTCAGTGTCATGTTTATATAGCACCTTTTCTTTGCTAAAGAGAAAAATGTTACTTAGTCCATAATTTAATGATGGAGCAAATGAAGTCCTTACTCTGCATGTACTGCTACTCGACGGCTTTAGAGAAATCTGCACAGAATATCTACAAGTAAGCTTAGAGTAGATTTTGGCGGTATTTGTAACCATATTAGCTAAAATATGCAAAAATTAACCGGTACTGTCATTACCATTGTCCTTACGAATGAGTAGTTTCTATGTTATTAGTTGCAAAGTCCTGTCTGACCCATCGCGACCCCATGGACAACGTTCCTCCAGGCCTTCCTGTCCTCTACTATCTTCTGGAGTCCATTTAAGCTCATACCTACTGCTTCAGTGACTCCATCCAGCCATCTCATTCTCTGTCGTCCCCTTCTTCTATTGCCCTCAATCTTTCCAGCGTTAGGCTCTTCTCCAGTGAGTCCTTCCTTCTCATTAGGTGGCCAAAGTACTTGAGTTTCAACTTCAGGATCTGGCCTTCTAAACATTATGTGAAAGCTTCAATTGATCAAGGCCATAACAAGTGGTCAAGTCTATATATCCATCTAATATCATATAGGAAATAGTGACTTGGCTTCAAAGAGGAATGAATGACAAAATTATGAAATAAATAAATAAATAAATAAAATATGCTGTATATCTGTGAAACTAAGTGACAGGGCAAAGACACTTTTAATTTGAATGAAGGTGGTTTTATCTTATGGAAATGGTAAAGATACAAAGGAAAGTGAAAGTATAAGATTCTAATCTATAAGATTAGAAATTCATAATTATGATGGTCTTGTTACATACTGGTGAATGTTCTTAATGGAAGAACCCAAATCAGAAATATATTTTTGGGAAACATGTACATTAGATAAATGCACACAAGTTTCTTGATCTAGTCTACCTGGTGGATTTAAGATCAGATCTACAAGTGGATCAGGCAGATGCCTCTCTAGTTCACTGAACTCTAAGGAGGAAAAAAGGTAGAGCACAAACAAACTTAGAAGATTCTTTTTATTACAGCCAATCTGAATAAAATTAATTTTAGCCATCCTGTAGGTTGATCTGAGCAATCTAGTGGGCTGTCACAAAATGAGAATGTATGGGGAAAAAATGTCAGGCCATTTTTGGAGATGGAAGAATGGGTAAGAATAGTGACTGGTCAGTAGTTGTTCAGGAGCAAGTCTGTTTGGAATTTGTGCTTTAAGCATAAATTTATTCATACATATGTGTGGCAAGGGAATTTAAAAGTATGATTTGATTGGAAAGAATTATTTAAAAAGAATTAGAAAATGATACAAGAATTCAAGAGGCCTTGAATGTGGATTAGTGGAAGTAGAGGATTTAGAACCTGCTTGGAACAGAATAAAAAAAATTGTTGCACACTGCCACAGAATGATGTTATATTATACATGTATAAGTAGCTTAGGGAAGGCTACTTGATGGAATGATGAACTGTGAATTGAGCTGGAAAGGTGCAAAACAAGGAATTCAAAATGGAATGAAGAGTTTTGTAATCAAAATCTACTTGAAGGGACAGTACCAGGAAGATCTGCAAGCAGTTTGTTGCAAAAGAAAACAGCTCAGAATTTAAATCCAGGGATATGCACATAAATACCATTAGAGTCCTCACTTACTAGCATCACTTTATTTTTGTATAGCTCCTTGATTCTGTAATAGAAGTATCATCACTTAAGTCAAGTCCAGACTTTGAGTGAGTGCCAAACTCCAGAAAAAGGAATATTGCAAGAGACCACTAACAGTGCAGGCATAAAAAAAAATATCGGTACAAAAGATAAAGGAATAAAGGCAGAAATAGCTACAAAGAATATTATCAAAGAAAACCTGGAACGATGACGTTGAGGACATAAATGCATATATAACTTTGATGTGTTGTTGGTGGAGAATGTTTTATAGACTATAATAGTGGTGGCGAACCTATGGCACAGGTGCCAGAGGTGGCACTCAGAGCCCTCTCTGTGGGCGCACGTGCTGTCGCCCCAGTCCTAGGCCTTCAGCTGGGTTTTATAAAACCTTTTTGCTTTAGGCCTCCGCTGTCATGTACAAAAAAAAAAAGCTTCGATCAATCAGTCAATTTCAACTTCTCGCGGGAAAAAAAAAATCTTGCAAGTTGGAATTGAAATCAACTTTTTAATCCCACCCAGTCTGCCGTTACCACCGCAGCGACGCCCACCCAATGGGCCACACCCACCCAATGGGCCACACCCACCTGGTACCCGACGATGCACAAGTGGGTTTGGGTTGCAGTTTGGGCACTCGGTCTCTAAAAGGTTTGCCATCATTGGAGTATAATATTAATTTTTGAATGTACTTTTTGAATGTTTTTAAATTGTTTTTATGGTTGTTTTGTATACTGCCAAATTTACGCTACCACACGTGAGATGAGTGGCCATATAAATATGATCAATAAATAAACCTGATATTTTGCATTTATTGTTAGAGAAACTACATTTTATGAGTATAGATATGAAAATGAAATAACAAGAATTGTCTTTGAAGGGAAAATAAAATGAGTAATTGCATTTATACATAAATGAGAGTTACAGAAGTAAATGAATGTCTGTAGAATGTTTTCCATGTTAAAGAAAATGAGTAGACCAATATTAATCAATGCTGGTGGAAGAGTAATGACTTGTAAGGAATTAGTATTTGTCAAAAGAAATGAAAATGGCTTTGTTATATTAAAGTAAGTATTGTATATAAGAAATGTTGAATGCAGCAGGAATGGGATACCAAAGAGAGAGAGGGTGGTTGAAAATGTTTGAGTGAACTTTCACTAAATCAAATGCAATTAAATATAAAGTGTGTGACCAGTATATATAAAAATCTTGAAATGTTTTGGTCATAGAAAGAATGAATGAAGATTAAAATGCAAAGCAAACATATGCAGAAAAAGTGAATTGATTTAGAGGATGAAAAAGAATCAGAAATTGTTAAATCGAGTTTATGAGATCCTCAAAACAAGAGCTGAGAAAGATATTGCAAGCATCAATGTATTGCTAAGGTAGAAATAACTGCAAATATAGAAAGGGATAAAAAATATTGAACGAGGTTACTATAAACTAGTTTTTTCATCTTCATGCATTTTGGCTTACTAATTTTTACTCCATTTCTTGCTCTGTATACCATTGAAAAGGATATATATTACATATTTATTTGGAGACTGAGCACCAATATGAGCATGGAACGGGATATTCTCTTCAATTGAGTTTGTTTTCCTGGTTGTAGAACTAAGAGAATTTTTTCTGCATAGAAGACAACCACCTTCTTTGGCTTTGCAATACAAATCAGCTGCTGGATAACTTGGATATCTTCAGCTATTATTCTGTGCTTGGTAAGTTTAAGTTTAAAACAATGACCTTATTTCATAGAATCTTGTGATTCCATACCTGGCACAGAATAAGGACAAATATAATTACTTTGAAATCACTAGATCACTTATCATAACAAAAAACAACGTGATCTAAGCATCACCATTTTGTGGTATTTTGTACACAAAAGTATTTGAACACTTAGTGTCAATGCACAGCATCAATGCAGCATGTCATCTTCCCTAGCATTACATGAACATTTTGTAGTAGAGCAACAAAACTTTGAGAGCCACTTTACTGCAGTGGCTAACGGCACCAAACTAGAAACCAGGAGACTGAATTCTAGTTCTACCTTAATTGGGTGATTTTCAGCCACTCACTCATTCTCAGTCTTAGGAAGAAGACAGGAGCAAACTACCTCTGAAAATGTTGCAAGCGGTCCAGGTAGTCAGTCACCAGAAGTCAATTCAAAAGTAAGATGTGTATGTGTGCACACATGCACGCATGTATGTTTAGAATTTGAAGGAACTTTTGATATCAATTCCAAAATTGGAAAGTTGGGCTAAATTAAATAGCAACATCCCTGACAAATTATCCTCATATTGGCAGTCGAGGAAAAAGATCTCACTATGTCCTGAGATAAGTTGTTTAGTCATGCAGTCCCTAACGTTAAGAAATTTCTTCCAATTTCATATGGGGTTTTCCTTTCTATTATGTCTTGTTATGACAAAAAATATTCAGTTTTTTCCATTTTCATCAAAGAACCTGATTTCTTGAATGCTTTCTTCTGCACACAGACTTTCAACTGGTTAACATTCTTGTTAAAACTTGGCACCAAGGACTATCTAGAATGAGGAAATGTTTTGTGAAAATCTACATAACATTGTGCCTCACTTATTATATGCATAAAGGTAGTCCTCGACTTACGGCCACAACTGAGCCCAAAATTTCTGTTAAGTGAAGCATTTGCTAAGTGAATTTTGCCTCATTTTACGATCTTTCTGGCCACAGTTGTTAAGTGAATCACTGCAGTGGACAAGTTAATAACATGACTGTTAAGTGAATCTGGCTTCCCCATTGACTTTGCTTGTTAGAAGGTCACAAAAGGGGTTCACATGACGCCGGGACACTGCAATAGTCATAAATATGAACTAGTTGCCAAGCATCTGAATTTGATCATGCGGCTGCTACAAAAGTCATAAGTGTGAAAAATGGTCATGTCACTTTTTTCAGTGCTGTTGTAACTTTTGAGTGGTCACTAAATGAACTGTTGTAAGTCAAGGACTATGTGTACTTATAAGCCATGTTTGATCATAATTGGACTTTCCTACTGTCATTAATTTTTAAAATAACACAATCTGAATAGTTAAATACAATATTTTTGTACTTATTTCTTGAAATATTTTTATGAGTTTGATTCAGCTCTCCACCAGCAGCATGCCTGAAAACAGCACATTTCCAGCACTGGTAACATTTGTTCAGAAAGAAATTCTAGTATGAACCTTTACACATTTATACAAACAAGTTCATAAGCATAATAATAGAAGGTGACATTCAAACAATCAAATCCAGTTTCCTATTTTGTGCAAAAATCCAAATTAAAGTATTTACTTCGGAAGGTCCATCCTCTGCTTAAACGGAACCATTGAAGACAACAGTAGACAGTCCTCGACTTATAACCACAATTCAGTCCAACATTTCTGTTACTAAGTGAGAGATTTGTCTTGACACAGTTAAGTGAATCATTACAGTTCTTAAATTAGTAACATGGTTGTTAAGTGAATCTGGCTTCCCAATTGACTTTGCTTGTCAGAAGGTCACAACAGATAATTACATGATCCCAGGACATTACAATAGTCATAAATATGAGGCGGTTGCCAATCATCTGAATTTTGATCATGTGACCATGGTGATACTACAATAGTTGTGTCATAAGTCACGTTTTCAGTGGTTATAACTTTGAATGGTCACTAAATGAACTGTTGTCAAAGATTACCTATATTCTCTTCTTATGTAAATAATTCTCCTGCCAAACTACTCTGTTCTGGTTATTTGAGATAATAAATGTCTTTCTTCTCTATAACATGCTTTCAGGTATTTGAAGAGTGATGCTGTGTATCTCTTAGGCTTCCATTTTCAAGCCAAAACATTCCCATTGCCTTCTACCTCTCTTCATAGGTTTAAGTTTTAGTCTCCTGATCATTTTCATTGCTCTTCTTTAAACTTGTTCCAACATTTCTGAATATTTCTTACACTGTGTGGCTCATCACTGGATGCTGTATTCAAGATCAAATCTGACAACCAGAAAAAAATGGAATAATTACTTGCCATATTAACCCATGGGGGGAAAATAAGTTATTTCCAGCTAAATGTTTATAACATTTTATATTCTTCGTTCCTACAAGAACTGAAGCTAATAGATTTTTTTCTTTTATTCTTGAACATCCTCACTGTAACAGATCAAGCTGAGCTATTATGAATGGCTGAAATTTAGCTCTAATTGAACATTCTAATATTCAAACATACTTACCAGATATCAGTTACATTCATCATTAAGATGACATGCAGAAACCTCCGAAATATATTACAAAAGACTTCTGTTCGCTAAAGTGTTTTAAGATTGTCTATATTCACTGTCCTTCACTTAGCACACTGTTACAGCAATATTCTATCTTTATTGTATAAATTCAGCCTGTGTTGTTTGCATTCGGCTTTAGGCAAACTCAGAAAACTGAGTAGAAAAAATTACGGTTCAGTTAGATATGGGTCATGCAAACACAGCCTATTATTGATGCAACAGACCTGGGAGGGAGGTTGTCTCTTATAGACGTGTCTAGCCAGTTTCATCAGGATTGAATTTAACATGAGTCCAAACCCGACTTTATATATTAATAACGTCCACATACCCAGATTTCATTTTTTGTTAACTGCGGCAGGAACAAAACAGGAAATAAGCACCAAAATAACAAGACAGTTCTTCTACCTCGTCTCCATACATACCCCGGGATCCCTAACTGTAAAGCGTCGCACGTTGAGAACTCTGCTTTTCTAAAGTGCGTCTCCAAAAGGAAATCTACGCATGCGTAGCGTACTCGTGCTAGAGCTCGTACAAATGTGTCGCAATAAAATATCTCCCTCAGATAGCAATAAGAGGAGGCCTTGTAATTTTTCATTACAAGACCTCCTCTTATTGCTTATTGGCGGCGAGTAAAAGGGCGTGACAGGATATGTAAATAGGAACCCGGCTTTTGCAGACGGAAGCAAGGGAAGGGGGGAAATGCAACCGGCATTTTTCGTAAATGGCGGAGAAGGAAGAGGCGTGGCTACGTAGGAAGTCAGGGACAGGAGGCAGGCCAACCAAGAGCTGGTGGGCGTGGCCTACATGCAAATATAAGCACAAATATTACTGATTGAAGGAGAGGCAGATAATAGGTTGGGTTATGGAAAGAAGGGCGTTCTTATCTCGGATCTGTCGTCTAGCCTCCGAAGCTTCATTTAGCTCCGCCCCACCATTTAAAAGTCGCGGCGCCTGCGCAGTGAATGGAAATGAGGACTTAGTCTGTTACACAACTGACTGGGCTGTTTAGGGAGCTGTGGTTTTCCTTTGGCCTCAAGTCCTCCCCTCTCCCCGGGTTTTTCTTGCTTACGACTGTGGTATAGGCATGAGTGGGGATCAGCTGCATAACGACTCCCAGGTAAGGGAACTTTCATTTTTCTAGTAGTTAATAGGGGAAAGAAAGAAAAATCGGTGGACATTGAGGCCTTTCTTCTCTCTCTTTTGAAGAAAAAAGTGGAGGATTTCTGATGATGGAGAAGAAGGGTTTATGCCCATAATTTAGCCATTCCTCAGAAAGACTGAGGTGATAATATTTTCAGGCCAGGTACAATTTGCTAGATACTTTGGGGACGGGGTGCTACTCCCAGGTTTTTTTCGGAGGTTTCTTTTTGTGTAGGGGAAAAAAATCCTGTTTCCTTGGCTCTGTCCATGGGCCCTTAATCATATTACGAGCTTTTGGCCTCTTCTCTGTCCCCTCCGCCTCTCCTTGCTTCTCTCCGGGGTTCCCTTTAAGTTTCAATAAGCCCTGATTAAACTGGCCCCCGTTCCCTAAAAGGGAAAGGTCCTTAAGGTGGCCAGTTCTCTGTCTTTGCCAATTTCTTCCCTCCGCTTGCCGGACATGGGGGACTCGTAAAAGAGAGTGGGGGGACGTGGAGGGGGGAGGTCTGAGGAAACCTGGGAATTGAGAGCTACGCACGAGGAGGAAGGCAATTAAAACTGGAGGGCAAAACTTCGGTGAGGATGGTGGGGGAAGGGAGGTGTAGTTAAAATCGCAATTCGGTCTTTTTTTTTTTTAGTCGAGGTATTTGTGTACGGTGCTTAGGAATGATTTCTTCCCCTTATCCAGGCTAGCTTGTTAAAAAAGCACGTAGTTTTTTTGTGAAATTATTCCTTGGTCCTGGGATGCCTTTTAAAACGTATTGTCCCATTTTCTTTTTTAATAATAGATTGATCCAGATTTCCGAGCGAATGGTGAGTGTCTTTTCCTTAACCTTGTAAAAGTGGGGATGGGATTGGTTTTTTTCCCTCCGCTTTCTCTTTTTCTCCGCTCTCCCCTTCTCTTGCATTGCTAAGGATAGTAAAGGACAGACATGGCGTCCCAGAGACTAAGTCCCGTCTCCTCGCTCACCGGCCCTATTGTTCCCATCGAGGTTCCTAATTCTCCGAAATCTTAAGACCCTCAACCTTTCTGACATAGTTTCTCCGCAGTGAGGACAATTGAGACCCTAGATCAGTCTTCCTTTGTTTTTTAAAAATCTCTCTTGGGCCTCTGTTCACCCTGGAAAGTCGCCTTGTCGACGGTCGGGACTTAGTCTCTGCGCCATTTTCTTTTTCTCTCTCTTCCCTGTGTGTGTCTTTCTCCTTCTCCTCCACCTCCCTCGAGCTGCCTAGAAGGAGCCTTCCGCAGTCAAAACATACGAAATAATCAACGTCCATGTTTAAGATATCCATTCTGAAAAGGGGGAAACATCGCTTGGTTTTGGTTTTCAGTTTGAAAGCCTGACTTTGTCGCTTGGTTGTCTTTTTTTATTCATATCTCCTCCCCAGTTCCTTCTCCCCCCCAGGTCTGTTTCTTTCAGTCCATTCCATTTCCTTCCCTTCCCCCTATAAGAAAAGGTGGTTGCAACATGTTGCTTTTGAACAGATTCTCTATTTGAGTAAGGAACCTATTTAAGGTCTAAATGTAGAAACTGGTTGGGTGGGGTTTCTGTTTTAATATCCCGAAATAAAATGCCATAAAACTCAGTGGGTGGTTTCAGGATAGTATCCCACATCACTTTGGTAAAGTTTAATGGTTGGTGCAGGATATTCTTTTGTCTTCTGTTTGAGAAAGAATATATAGTGTATTTTTTTTTTAAAAAAAAAAAACCTGTATGATATATGAATGGGTAGAGGAAGTCATTATCTTATGAACTGCTTTGGATAGCAAGCTTCCCCAGCCCTTTGAAAGAAGAAAATGAGACAAAAAGTTGGAATAGCAATCTATCAAAAATGGCAAGATGGTTTGCTCCACCTTTTAAAAAGGTGATTTTGCTTAGAATTCAGCTCTCAGACGCTGTATGGTACTGGGGTATTTTGTTTTCATAAAACATTGCCATATTCTAAGTAACGTACTTAAACACTTGGTTACTAGTGGACTCTGTCACCTACATTCCTGCTGTTGTGTAAGACATTTCTGATACAATAACAGTATATTAAGGTATGCAGATATGGTTTCTTTCTATATACAGATGTATTTAATTGGAGAGATTTAAAATTTTAAAAGAATATCCTTGATCCCCAAATGAAGTTTATAGAACTGCTTAAATTTAAGCATGAAGGTTATTTTTTACAATTGTTAAACTGAAGATAATCCTGCACATGAATTACATATGAATACATATGTTTAAAATTTGACTTGAAAGTGTTTCCAGTGCTCTGGCTATCCTTTTTTTAATTGAATAATAATTCAGTTGAAACTATGTTGAGTCTTTCAGTTTCTGGCTTAATGTATAATGTATATTGGAGGATCTAACTCATGTGTTTTGTTGTCCAGGCACATAATTGTCATACTAGCTCTTTTATCTCAACATAGAATTGGCAACTAATCTTTTGTATCTTGTTCTTGGAGATGTTTCTAGTTTATTTCTATTGGCTATTTCAAGCAGAAGGGATACATATATAATTTTTCTTTCTATTATAGATCCATTCTTTCCCTCAACTGTTTTATCATAGTAATTAATAGTCACAAGTTTCAATATTGTTTAAGTAATAACAGTGGCAGTAGCCATGTCCTCTCTGCCCTTGCTGCTAAGACAAAATTTGTTTTCATGTTTTCTACCAATCAGTAATATACACTGTATGTTTGCTACAGTATATTATATATTGCTCCTGATTTCTCAGTCTATCATTGCCTTCTGCTGTTAGTGTTTTCAATATCCATTTTAATGTGCCCTGGTGTTTTATCTAAAAGTTATTTTTACATATTTATTTGACTTATGCATGCCATTATTATAAAGATGTTATGTATTTTTTTATTTTACTAATTATAAACTGATTTGGTACAATTTTATGCTGACAAAAGCCTCCTAATAAGTAGTTTTAAATTAGTTTAATTTTCATCACTCTAGCATGTTTATGGAGTTTTCCATTTCTCTATTATCTCTGCTGATAAAGTTTCTTCAGTTCTAAAATTGCAAAATGTTTTTAAAATGCAAAATTGGCAAGCTATTGTCTCCTTACATTTATTTAAAAATTGTTACTGATTAAAATAACATTCTCTATTTTTCAACATATATTAGCTATTAATGTGGAATTACAGTATCTGTATTCATGTGATGAATGCTCATTTGATATACTGTAATGTGCTGCTAAGCCACCTTATATACATAGTTTCAGATTTTATAAGCTAAGGAGAAGTATAGCTAGAATTTTTGTTGTTATTGATGGGAGATATACAGGGAATCAGACTGGTATTTATATAGCAACTTACTTGCAAATAAAATTAAACTATAATGGTTTCAGAAACAAAGTGATTTTAAAGATTCTGACTGATATAACTTTGATATCTTAGTTAGATTATCAGTATTTAAGTAGTTTCCTAAAATGCAATTTATATGATTTTTATTGGATGTTATGTTTTTAACTTAAGATTCTTATTTCTACATACTCTTAAAAGTATTAATATTCTTATAAATATCTAAAGATTTATTTTGGTTGTTTAGAGGATTCTTTCTCACTACACAGATACATGTTTGCATCAAACACTTAAGAAATTTTATTAAACATTTGAGTAAAGCACCAAGGAAAATCTTTCTAGATCTTGATCATTTTAGGCCAAAGAAAAATTTGCTAATTTAATTCCCTATATCTCTCCTTCCCCATTTAATATATGGTATATTTGCAACCAACATTGCCATTTTGAAAGCTAACATACATGTTTAACTACATACAGAGTGTTGCTAGCTCATAGATTGCCTCAACTATGTTCTGTCAGAGTGCAGTTCTGAAAGCACTTTAGCCATCTGCTCATGTTGTAGAGCCATAGAATTCAAAGGACTAGAGGTCAACTAGTTCAGTCTGCTGCTCAGTGCAGGAGCCATAGAACATTTCTGACAGATGACAATGCAGCCTCTATTTGAAGGACTCCTAACTTTGTTTTGCAGCCTGTTTCACAGATGCAGGAGATTACGTTTCTCCTTTTTTTTAAATTCATCTTATTTATTTCAACAGGCTCAATCAAGCCTGTTTACATCTTTTTGAATTTTCTCTTTCATCAAAATATTAATGCTATCTATTCTGTTCATCTGCAAACAGTTTCCCTCGTCCAAATTAGTGATTAAAAATGTTCACCAGCAAGACAGGGCCATGTGGCATTCTATTGAATAGTTCTCTCAAGATGAATCGTTGCCTTTGAGTACTGAACCATCCAGCAGTATCATCTTCTAATCCTTATTTTATCATTTTGTAAAGGAAAATTTAGTAAACTTAGTAAGACTGCTGAGGTCCAGATACATTATGTCTGCAGCATTCCCTTGGCCTACATATTCTGTCAAATAATAGATTAACTGTATGTCTGGCAAACTCCTGCTGGATCTTGTTAATGCTAATGTAAGATCTACTCCAATGTAGATGTCACACTGACAGGTCTGTGGCTTCCTTGGTTGTCTTCCTTTCTCTTTAACAACTAGGTGACAATTACTCTCTCCTGGGACTTGACCAATCCTTAGAATAACTAGATTGTGAATAGTAAAATAGATCCATTGCAAACTTAAAACAGCATAATGGACTTTTATAAGAATATGCTCAGTATTTTACTCTAATGATTGTATCTTTATTGTCTATTGGAAAACCTGGAAACTTTATCCAGTTATGGTAGAAAATTTGATTGCAGGATTTACATCATCTTTCAGGATGTAATTGGTTAGAGGACTAAAGCTAAATAATAACAACAACAATAATAATAAAAAGTTGGAAGGGACCTTGGAGATCATCTAGTCCAACCTCCTGCTCAGGCAGGAAACCCTATACCATTTTGGACAAATGGTGGTTAGGATTTTAAAATTATTACATAGTGAGCATTTGGAAGTAAATGACCCCTGTCATAATGAGGACAGACATTGGTGTTACATGTGTTTTAATAGTTCCATGGAAATTACTTTTCTGCAACATGAATTTGAATGTCAAGCCAAGGAAAATTTCTGAAATCTATTTCAGCAGAATTTTTTCCCCAGCTAAAGAGTGTATGTGTTTGAATTCCTCTTGCCGTTCAATATCTGCATTGTTTGCAAAGCGTGGCTGTTTTTTTTTGTTGTTGTTGTTGTTGTTTTCATTTTACAAATAAAGATTTGGAGCTGCTAAGAGTCAGTCAATAACTTTTGTAATGCGTAAGACTGTGTGTTTTTTAAGGGAATAATACATTTCAACTAACTTGCAATGCATTCTCAACAAAAGTTATTGAATGTGATCTGATTTTACAAGATATTATCTCAGTAATACCAGTACATTATTTTTTGAGGTTTGAACTAATCATCTGAACCTATGACTTTTTGAAGTACATATTTATTTGTAAGCACTTCTCACTGAAGTATATATGCAATATAATTTGAACCATGTTTATTTACTTGGAAATAAGTTCTAATTATAGCAGGATCCATTTCTTAGAGTTGTGGAGGTGATGGTCAGCAATTTGGATGGCTTTAAAGAAGGGTTAGATTGACTGTCAATTATTACTATTCAAGAAGATGACAGTAATTCTAGAATCAGAAGCAATGCAAATTGCAGCCAAACTTAAGAAGTATATTGCTGCATATGTCATATTTGTAGACTTACAGCATTTTGTTGTCCAGAAAATTATTACTGTAGCACTGTATTACTCTATATTTAGGAGACCTAACAAAAGGGCCTTGCATATAAAAGATATTAAAAAGATGTTTAATAAGATGGATAAAATATTCATTTGTAAATAGTGATAAATAGTGTAAGGATATTACAGATCATATAGATGACTTGAATTAATTTGTGTCTAAACTCAATATTGAAACAGGAATATCTGTGTTTAGTGTTGTTAGAAAATGAATTTGCTTGAAGTTTCCTAAATCAGCTAATATTTAATATTTTTAAAACAAGTCATGTGAAAGCCTGGTGCAGCAAATCAAACCATACATGCTACAGTTTTCCTTTGCACTTTATAGGCATAGTCTCTGTAGTGTCCTTCTATATGGCTTTGCAGCTAAGATTGTATGTGACATTTGACAAGTTGCTAAGAGTTTTATCTCAGTTCTTCACATTTCAATGTGAATAGTCTTAAATGTGATATCTAATTGAGTCAAAATACTGAAAGTGCTCTATGGTTGAGCTCATTAGCTAAATTTGATTGTTTATTAACAACTCTGGTGTCAGGGTGAAAGACTAGGTTCCCACATGAAAGTCAAATTAATTTTATTGCTAAAAACCTAAGCACAGTAATCTCAACTAATGATCAACACCTGCTTGGAGTTAGATAAGGGCCAACTGAATTGGGGAGTGGGATTGGACTTAGTCCATTTGTGACTTTGTGGGGATTCTAGGCTTATCCCTCTTTTAACTTCTCCCCCACATTCTGCTACTCTTTTTACATCTCGCTGGTACAATAGGATAATTCCGTCTTTAAAAATGACTGGTCACTTAGTGACTCTTTGAAGTTACGAAGGACGTCTCCCCTTCTGGTTTGCAGCATCCCACAGTCTCATGACCACAATTTATAACATTTCTGCTATAAATTGCTGTTTAATTTGTGCTCAGCAAAAACACCTCCTTAACAACTATGGATTCACTTAATGACTATGATGATTTGCTTAATGGCCATTGCAAAATCATAAAATCAGGATGGTTAGGGTTAGTCACGTGACTACCTGCTTTATAAACATCATGATTCACAAGCGTAATGGGCAGCTCCATTACAGTTGTAAGTTGAGGACCTACTGTATATGGAGGTTTCATGATTTCAAACTGTATATTTGATTCTTCACTCTTTCATTGTCAATATTACAGACTCTTGTTTTGGATAAAGGATACCCCAAACTATTCAATAGGTACTGCACTAGGAGTTTAAGATGCCCTTTGCCTTCAAGTATAAATTTAAGGAACCTTGGATTTAGCAAAGCCATGTGTGTCAAATGGCATGTGCAAGTGCTGTTTTTGAAACTTTCTGCTCAGTTTCTCATTCCATCTTAGATCCATCCTGTTGTTAATATATTCTTGTGCTACTTATTGCAGGCAATGTAGTTACTATTTGCTGTAATGTAGGTTGTTGTATAAGAAACTCTGCACCTTACATTGCCAACTGTCATTTCTTTATGAACCAATTAATAGCAACTGAAATATTATTGATTAATATAATCATTCTAGAAAACAGGAGTACAGTTTGCCTCTAATGACATACTGATGACATACTGAATAATATTGATTTGTCATGTTAATTTGTTGAAGCAAATATTGGATTCATGTTCAAAGTTAAACTCTTCATACTTTTCATGAAGAAAATATTTCTGTTCCTAATTAGTATTATGACTGGTATGCAACAGCATATTACTAGATTTTCAAAACTTACTTCATAGGAGGAAATAGAAATTAGGACCATGTGTGGACAAAGTAGAAAAAAAATATATTCAGTATAACAAGATTATCCATTTTCACTCTAAGCTTATCTTATTTTAATGTGATTACCGGTACTGTTTTTTAATTTTGCTAACTAGTGTCACAGTAGAGTAGTTGCTTTCAAAGTGTTTCAGGAATGTCAAGACTCAGAGATAAAAGCAATAACTGCACAGATTTTATTACAATTTATTGCTTACATATTGCTGCTTCCGTCAGCCTTCACTCCTGGCTACTGTCAGGACAAGTTCATGCAGTTTTCTTGACAGCATTTTCAAAAGTAGTTTGCCATTCATTGCCTTCTTCCTAGTGCTGAAAGAGAATAATTGAACCAAAGTTACCCAGCTGGCTTCCATGCCTAAGGCAGAACTAGAACTTCTAATCTCCTGGTTTCTAGCTCAGTATTTTTAACTTCTGTGTCAAAATAAAAACAAATCCTGGAAATGTAAGAGAAATTTTTTAGGCTTATTCATAGAGGTGTTTTTTTTTTTTTTTTTTTTTTTTGCATATTTTGAAATGCTTGTTTTAAAATTTCTCTTCACCTGGGCTAAGTTTCTGAGTAAACTATTGCCTGATTTGGCCACTATTTTTTGATATGTCTGAGTTACCTACTGTTTATGTATATTTTATCTTTCTTTCTTTCTTTTCTCTTTCTGGATTCAATAAAATCTCTTGCAGTGAGATAGCAAATACTTATCTTTATAGACATACTGGATTCTTGAAATACTCCAAACCCAGCATGATTTCAGATTGCTAATCCATCCTTGAAAAGAAGCCATGGATTTGTAGGTGGCAGCAAGCTGTAATTTGTGACCTTCTGATGTGTCAATATATAGTGGTTAGAGAAACTTTCTGAACCTTTTAGAATTATCCATAATTTTCTAGCACTGTGACTACAATGTGATCAGACTTTTGTCTAAGTCTGTTAATAGAAAATAGATCTTTTTTAAAAAAAACATACAGGAAAAAAAAAACCATATTGTGCCATTATGCATAAAGTATTATATCCAGGGTGGGATCAGCACCAATTCGATTGGCATTCAGGAAAGTCCCCAAACCTGGTACTGTAGTTCTGGAAAGCCTTTACGGTCTATTGCTATAAGTTTCTTCTTTGCAATAGCTAGGGTTGTTTACTGCTAGAACTATTTTCCTCAGTGTATCAGTAGCTATGAAGTTGAATATCATTAGGTATTTGAATTTAGTTATTCTTTTAATTTTTTCTATTTTATTTTTTGTAAGCTGCTCAGAACCTTAATGAATTGAGAAGCATCTAAATTCTAGTAACAAAAACAATGTCTTTACTAAACACATTCATTGTCTTTGTTGGAAATGGGTGATGAAGCCCTAGGATAATCAGTCCTGTTAAGTAGATAAATTGAGTCAGATGTTACTCAATGAGATGTAAATAAGGTGTGAATTTGAATGGCTGCTGCCTATTAAAAACATGCATACACGTTGATTGACACCATTAGAGTTTGCTGTTGATGATACAGATTTGTAGACATGAATAAAATCATTATGGCATGACTTGCAAGGCTGGAAATGTTTACAAAATTATTGCAAAAAAAATTGTCCTCCATCATCCATAGATGATGAAGAAATGGAGAAAATGCAACATAATTGTTTCTTTTCCCCAGAATGGATGTCCATCAAAAATAATTCCAAAAGCACAGTGTATAATATTCTGGGAAGTCACAAACAATCCTGATCTGATGACAAAGGATCTGCAGCATTGTCTGATATTAATGTTCATGACAGAAAGCACTGAAGAAAAGTCATGTACATGGGAAGTTAGGAAAGGGGAAAACTCCTGCTGTCCCACAAGCATTCCACTTTCCATCTCAGGAAAGACTAACTGGATGTTCCACATGCTGATGGAACAGTCTGTTCTTTTGGACAGATGCAGTGAAGTGGAATTGTTTTGAAAACAGAACACTACATTTCAACAAAAGAGCCACATCCCAACCATGAAGTATAATGGTAGAAACATAATGGTTTCAGGCTGCTTTGCAACCTCAGGACCTGGACAGCTCACAGTCATTTACAAAACAATGGATTGTACCAATATTTTCTTCAGAGTGTCAGGGTACTTGTCCATGAGCTGCAACATGACAGTGATCATAAATACACAAGTAAATTCACAACAGAAACAGAAGGAATGGCCTAGTCAAAGCCCTGATCTTAATTTTATTGCCGAGTTGTGGCTTGATTTGAAGTAAACAGTTTCATGCAAAACTGCAAAATAACAAGTTGAAGTCAGTTCTGGAAAGGGGAAATGTGCAAAAATATTTCCAAGCCAATGTGTGATTTAAGTATGGAACCTATTGATATTTATTTATTTATATCCCACCCTTATTATTACAAACAACTCAAGGACGAGAACACATATATTGGTATAATTGCAAGCTGCCAATAACATTGTTTAGCATTTGGTCCAAAATGGGATAATATTGCAGAAAAACATTAAATATTTGCTCTAAATTTAGACATATATTTAGGGCTTATTAAGGAAAAGATTCTAAAACATATTTTAGGCTTTCATGTAATATTTACTATATCAAATTATTACAGTTGTAGTACAAAATCATAGTAAAGTGTAACTTGTCAGATATAAGATAAAATTTCTTTTCCTCTTTAGGGTGACACTGGCATTACAGGAAGAAGAAAAAGTTTATTTTCTCATGCTTTAAAATTTCTTGCAAATTTACAGTTCTGCTTGTTTGTTATTTTGGGATACAAAATGTATGCCAAGCCATCTATCACCTGCCACAATACGATGATGCACAGTAGGCTAATTAGGTCAGTATATGGAAATACTTATTGCTGTCCACTTTCTACTCCAACTAGTGTTGTGAAAATGTCTATGATCAGGACAAGAATCCTTATATCTAGAGGGGTTAACAAAGCATCACCCTTGTTGCTTCAACAATCCAAATGTATTTCCTTGTATTTCCTCATTTTCTGTGTTGTTCTGCTGTGAAAATAAATACAATGGGGTTGTTTGGTTCAGGGAAGTTATAGTATTAATTATTATGTTCGTGTAATGTTATATTCATTACATGATATCTGATTAAATGGAGATCAAAAACAAATTATTTTGTACAAAAGTACAAAACAGAAATTGGGACAAAAAACAGTTTTAAAAATGTACAGTATTTTCCCCCTATTAACCCTTCACAAGTTTGGCATTTGTTGTAATATCCTAACCTAAAAAGTGTATTGATATAATGACAAGATTTTCAAAAGATATTAAAGTCCTGGTGGCTCATGATTTCATGAAATCTTGAATTAGCCAGAAAATATGGAATAATATATCTCCCTTTTATGTTTTGTGATACTGAAATAGATATCAATTTCTTAAGCACATCTATAGATCAGATAGAACATTTTAAAAACACTGATATAATAGCTTATGAGATCTGAACATAAATTTCTCCAGTACAGGAGATGGAGAATCCACCAGTGGGTTTTCTCTGTCTGCCTGCTCTTGAGACCAAGTAGCCATACTTGACACACCCCCTCTTGCTAAGAGATCCAGTCTTGACTTGGTTTCAGCTCTTGAAGACGTATCAGGTTTGGCTCTCTCAACAGATAGCAGGTTAGAACTCCATTGGTGAATTCTCCTTTCCCTATAATTATTCTCAAAAATTAACTAAATAAATTTGGAATCTCTCTTTATTTTCCCCATAGCACTGGGCTCAGTGCTAACTCAAATCAAATGATTTGAGGGGTGGGGGGAAGTCTCTGCAGTTTCCTTTCTGTCCTTTTCCCCAGGGCTCTGGGGAAAACTTTCTGAGCAGGGACTGCTTAGAATATTTCCCTCATTCTCCCCCCCTTCCCTGGGCTACTGGGCAGAATCTCAATTCAGGACCTCCGGAGTAATCTCCGGCAGCCGGGGACAGTCGCGGACGCCATTTTGGTTGCCGTTGGAGGCAACGAAGTTAAACTCAGCCTCGTTCTTTTTGCTTGCCGTTTGGAAGCATTCTAGCTGAGCGCATTTTCGCCGAGCGTTTATTGCTGCCATCGCAATCGCCCCAGCACTAGGACGTTTCCCTTTGAGCTCTGCGGAGGCCGTGCTCACCGCAGAACAGGTTGCAGCTGCCATTTTGGAGCCGCTGCCAAAGGAAAAAAGTCACGACCGGCCTGATTCAGCGTCCTAATTTAAGCCCCTTAGAGATTCTCTGTCCTCCATCGCTGGCTCAGTTTGCTCAGCCCCTTAGAGATTTTGATTCCCCGCTTAGGCTGCACACCTCTGGGCACAAACAAGCTTCAGCAACTCCCGGCAGCTGCCATCTTGACCGCCACATGGGAGTTTCTTTAGGCCCCACGAGGCCTACTCACAGTAGTTGGCCTGACCCAGGCCGCAAGTGAGGGGTGTGTTTCATTTATCACATATCACTCACTGCAATATAATCTCAAATTGTTAGCCGCCATTTTGAGCCTGTTCCTTCCCTGCCAGGCCCTTTTTTCAGGCCCTCTGCGCCCTTCATTTGGGCCTTTTTTCTGGTGCACCTTGACTGGCCACCTAAGGCCTCCAGGCGGAGCTCAGAGCGGGTCCCCAACCATGCCTTCAGCATCTGACTCAATTGCCGTGACCAAAGCCCAGATAGATTGTTTTCTGGTCAGGTGGTCAGGGGAGCAGTCTTGTTACTTGTTCCAATTTCGCTTCCACCAACTGCTTGTCTTACCTGAACACCTTTTCTCAGCATGATGATGGATAATCCACTCCCGCCCTTTACTGATTATTGGGCACTGGAGCAGGAGTCTGGAAACCAACGCGTCTGGCTTTGTTGCTTCGCCTTCGTCGGAACTGGGTAAATGTGTCCCAGCAAGAGGCATGGCTATCTCTCAGTCTTACCTCACGGAAGCATATCTCCACATCCCCATCCACCCAGATCACCGGCGGTTCCTCAGGTTCTGTTACAGGGCAGTCATTTCCAGTACAAAGCCCTTTGGCCTCTCCTCGGCACCCAGGGTGTTCACCAAGATCCTGGCTGCACTAGCTGCCCACTTGAAGAGGGTACCGGTATGTGTCCAGTGTTACCTGGATGACATCTTGATTCAAGCATCCTCCTTCCAGGCAGCCCAGTCGGATCTGGAACTCACTATTCAGGTCCTCCAACAGCATGGTTTCTCGGTCAATTTCCAAAAAAGCCAGATGGTTCTCCAGCATGAAGAGTGTAGAATCCACCGGATGGGTAATTTCAACCTTCCTGCTCAGAAGAGACTAGGTCAGAACTTTGGTCACACCTCCCTCTGGGTGTGTCTTCCCAGTTTTGACTTAGTCTCGTACTCAGGAAGGCACAGAAATTTTGGCTCCTCAACTAGGCTAAGTTAATTTCATCTATTTAAATCTAATTAGGTTAATCCTTCTTTTTGGTCATTTAAAATGTAGTGTTTCTTTTGTTTCTGTTGTAATTGGGATCAAATTGGCAGAGATTTAAATTCAAAATTGAAAAGGGGCTTTCTGGCTTGGAGCCTTCCAGGCTCCTGTGAAGAAGGCTGCAGGCCTTTTTTCTTCGAGCGGGGTTTTTTCCACTGCCGATCAGACGGAACAGCAGAGCGCAGACCAGCCTCCCAGCTGGCCCTTGGAGATCGGTGTCGTTCGGGACTCAGGCCGTTTGGAGGCTTCCTTTTCTGGCTTTGTCACAACGAGGCTCCTCTTGGCCACAGGACTCAGATCGCAGTGGAGGCTGCGCAACTAATAGCAAGTTTCTTTCAGTGACTGGGGGAGAGTGCTTATTTAAATTGGCTGTTCCTTGAAGTTATTGTCCTAGCAGGGAGGTTGATTCCCTCCATTCCTTCCTTTGGCATTTTTGCCTTCTTGAAGGCTCTGAACGGGCGTGGCCTCCATT